>NC_064760.1:21201515-21864515 GCF_011397635.1 Epinephelus fuscoguttatus
CTTGGAAGGAATGCTTACACATGTGCGACACAGAGAGAGAGAGAGAGAGAGAGAGAGAGAGAGAGGGTGAGAGAGAATATGTATTTCCAATGCAGATTTGGTCTTAAATTTCATGTAAGGTGGTATTAAAAAGGTCTAAAAAAGTCTTAAATTTAACTTGTATTATCTCTGCCAGACATAAGCCTGATGGAAATCATGCTTTTGATAGTGTGAGTGTGATTGTGTGTTCCTGTCTGTCCGCACCTAATCTAGCAAAAACTGGATCAATCAGCCTCATATTTTGTGTGACTGATTTATGACGGAAAGCTCAAGGACCTCTCGTGGTTGAGGTGATTCACAGTTGTTGAAATACCTGTTTTAACTGACTGTTTCAGATTGTCATTGACTGCCGACTCCTCACTCCTCTGAACCAGCCAGAAGGGGCTGCAAGTTTTCAACAAATCGGTGACATTGTCTGTTTATTTGTGTTTATTGTTGTTATTTAGGACCATGCTGGGTTGTAGCTTACACACAAAGTTAATACTGTTAATAGTCCAGTTATGAGGGACATGAATCAAAGATTTGTGGCTGTGGGTTTGATATAGGAATACATTCATCCTGAAAACTATATTGTCTCTATATTTCACATACAGTGCCTGTTAGGAGGAAAACTTGATATGCTCTGTGCAAGGCGCCCTGGCTCCCTCAAAAATAGATGAGACACATATATCTGGTAACCAGAATTCTGAATCGTGCTGCACCCTGGCTGCTGAAACTACAAAAATTGTCTGGAGTGGCTGCAATCAGCCCAGGGAACCAACTGATCACCTGGATATCTGTGTAATACATTCTCTAGCCCTAACCCTAACCTTAACCCTCACAACTAAATGCTTAACTCCAACCCACATTCTAACCATAACTTGAACCTAATTCAAACCTGAACCTTAAAATGAGGTCTGAACCCTCAAACAGGCCTTTGAAGGCTTGTCTTAGGGTGAGAACCTACCAAAATGTCCCCACTTTCAAAAAATGTTCCCACTCTCAAGAACTAAAACTCAAACTGGCTGTCACAAAGACCAGCAGTACAAGTACACACTAACAAAACAGCATTTGCTACAAACACACCCCAACACTGTGTTCATGTACAAGTGGTATTGAAGTGTATTCTGTTTGCTTTCACTGCCCTCTAGTGCCAGTACATTGGCATTACTCAAACCAAGAAAAAATCAAGTAAACTTGGAACACTGTCAAATTATTATATGTTTTCTTAGTTGTATGATATTCCTACCAAATTCCATATGGAGACCCAGCAACAGAAGGTTTGTTTTTAATTAACCTTTATTTAACCAGGAAGTCCCATTGAGATTGTAAATCTCTTTTACAAGAGACCTGCCCAAGGTAGCAGACAATCATAACACATTTAAAATGCAACAAATACAACATATAATACAAAAATCCACAATAAAACTATTCAAACATAGTGGTCTCTCAAGAAAAACAAGCACATGTCTCTGTCACCACATTCTTTATGATGCCCTTACATTCATCAATGGATATAAGTATGTTCTAATTTTAGATCTTTTTTAAAGTTGTTCAATGCCAAAGGTGCATAGAAGGGAAAATGCAGTTTCCCAAGATCTGATAAAACCTGGGCGACATTAAAAAGCAACCACTTGGAGAAGTGTAGCTGTTAACTACCAGAGCTGACACTTGAGCCCTGTCTCACTCCAAAGTCGTCAAAATCCGGCGCTTGGGCAGTGACTTGCAGCATCAGAAACCAAAAAAGGCATCCTTTAACGTCAGCATGATATGCGGCCGCTGGTTGCCGTTATAGTTTAACAGTGCCCTGCAGCGCTAGGGGGAAACTTTGCGGGACAAGGATTAAAGTTAAGGTGGTGAAAGTCCAACTGGGGCAGGGGTGGTGAATGGGTCAATCAAACACCGACTTTCACCCGAGAGAGCGTTGTTCGCATCCCGTAAGATTCTAAAGCCAATCCCTGTTCTTTTTTCCAAAACCTAACCACGTGCTTTTGTTGCCTGTGCCCAACCATGTGGGTTTGTTGTTGAAGAAAAAAAATGTGAATTGGCAGTGTTGTACCAAAGTAGTGCATTTATTTATTAAAAGAGACTGTATGTAAAAGTTAAATTTCCTGTGAAAACAGACGCGTATTTTGAAAGAAGACAATGAACGTAACAGGCAGAACTTGACACGGTGTGTCGACGAATGTCAATAAGCAAAGCACCCAGGGTACCTTTCACGTCATATGTGTACGTGAAAAGTCCATGACCAAATGTCAATATATATATATAAACTGTATTTTCTTAGTGTGTATGCTACTGATATATGTACTAACAGCTGTTGCGTAATCTTCTGTTGACTTTCTGTTCTGCCTATTTACACTGAATGATACCCCTGTTGCCCTGCCCTACATTCATGTGCCAGACCTATATATCTTTATGTTTATGTACCCGTGTCAACAGAACAAATCTTTCCATATCGCTCCTGGATTCAAAACTGGTACAGTCTGACCTACATAACCCTACATGTATGCACAGTGCTATCATTTCTCACCACAGAGGTCATTAATGTTGTTTCAGAGGCTTGCCAAAGGGGGGCAAGCATAAGAGAGATGTTTGAAACGCTGGCTGGAGGATTGGTGTACAATCATAATTACTCTTCAGCTGAACTGATAAAGAAGATCACATCAGTTAATTTGTATTGCCTGTGATAACACTAATACAAACAAATCAAAGTTCATTTCATAGCCTGCATACAATAGTTTGAGGATAGGATGTTCTGTATGCCTTGTCCTCACCTTTTAAATGGGCCATCTATCTGAGTCTTTATTGAAAGTGCACTTGTTTTGAAATATTGTCGTGCGTATGAATATCTGCATTGTGCAAAGCCAACTACTCCAGCTTATTACAATATTTCCTTTCAACATGTGTTTGGAAAAAAAGCTTGAACATTTCCAACAGGAGACATAGATCTTTCAGAAACCTTCTTATCTCTATTTTGCAGCATTGCTTTGCTTTGGCTGAGAAAACCGACTGACCCAGTCCAGGATATTGTGTGGGGCTTTTTTTCCAAGATGAACTCTGTGGGAGCATTTATGGCAGATGACCCAGTTAGCGCTCCCCTCGAGACATTCCCCACCTGTTCACACCACACACAGCTCCATCAACCTTTCTGTCAGTGACAGATAGAGGTGGTTAGTTCACGCAGCCATGTTGAGGGTAGACCTCACGACAATGTAAGAAATTCAACCCCCATATTGCACAAAGCAGTGTATGCATCTGCTGCTGGACTGGATGACTTGTTGTTGATATTACCTCAAGTCACCTTATGTCATTTTAGGTCACGGGGCTATATTTTGATTCTCTGAGTATGTCTGGGCTATTAAAATTCCAGCTCTTGTTTTATTTGCCTCAGGTTGGCAGACAGTACTGTTGCTTTCCTTTTAAAGCCCTCTCTAATCTGAAGCATTCAGGTGCTCCTCTCCAGCTTTGGAAGTCATATTCAACACTGTATCAGTACAGGATATCCAAAGTACTTGCTCTGGTTATGGCTTATAAAACCTCCGATATATCAAAAGCTGGCTAAACAAATCAAAACGCAATGGCAGGATGTAAATAATGACGGGCATTTGTTTGTGACATGCTGTAATAAAACACTATGACTTACACTCCTTTTCCTCACAGGTATTCGCAATTTGTCAGCTGTCTGAGGGCAACTGTCTGGTGATAAACTAGAGAATGTTTGATGGTAAGTTGAGGAGCAGCGTCTGAATGCACCAGTAGCTGCAGTGCCGAGGGGCTGACATTTGTATCACCTAAACTATACTTGCGAGCTTCTGTACCTCAAACTGGTTTGAAATGAGAATGTATCCCTGTCTTGGCATCTCAAGGGAAATAGCTGTAACGCCTGTATTGCTATTCATCAGTGTTTTTACTGCACATGGGACACAAGCAGAAAAATTATTAAAGCAAAGAATGCAGAGAAATCCATCAGCAAAAGTTACAGGGACAGACATAAATTTAAATTTGCCTGGACTCAACCGGATGCCAGACTTTACAACTGGCTATAAAACCCCAATAACTCAATAATTCCACTTCTCATAAGTCACTGAGCACCGGGAAATGAACCAAATACAATTTTGCTCCAACGCTGCATACTGAAGGTGTGAGTTCACCTGTAACACTCTGTGCCAACCCTTTTCAAACTAACCCCTCTGGCAAAGCTTGGTGAGATTCCTGTAACTGTTCTGAGCAGAGGAAACAAACAAGTTTGGCGAGACAACGTTAAAGGACTTAAACATAACAAATACTGAGACTTCCAGTAAATAACCAAACAAGTAATTTTCTGTGCATTCCAAAATGATTAACAGCATTTTGGTATTTCATAAAGCAAATAGCTGTTTATGAAGAAAAAAATCCCCCAGAGTGAAATGTACTTTTAGCTTTTTTTCAGTGTTTAGACACTTAAAGGTCAAAGAAACACACAACTTCGCCCGGAGTCTGACTGTCTGTCTGTCTGTCTCTGTCTGTCTGTCTGTCTGTCTATCTATCCATCTATCCATCTATCCATCTATCTATCTATCTATCTATCTATCGAGCCAGCCAGCCAACCAGCCAGCCAGCCAGCCAGCCAGCGTAAAACACGTATAGCCCGGGCTATTATTTGCTTAAATCAGTGACACAATCAGGCCTATTTTTGGAACAGGTATCCATATGGGACAGGCCTTTAATTTCTTCCGACTACACCACTCTATCCTGTTAGAACAATTTCTGCCTTTTCTTGCCTGAATGCTTTTCTTACCTGAATCAAAAATCTATTAATCGACTCCAGACTGCACAGAATTCAGCTGCCAGGCTTTTAACCAGAACCACAAGACGTGATCTCATCACTCCAGTTTTAGCCTCTTAAAACTGACTCCCAGTATGTTTAAGAAAACATTTTAAGATTTTACTAATTACTTTTAAGGCTCTTCGTGGTTTCTCTCCGAGGTATATTCCTGACCTCTAAGTGCCGTACACGCCAGAACAGACTTTGAGGTCCTCGGGCAAAGGTCTTTTGTCTGTTCCAGAGGCCCGGCTGAAAACTAAAGTGGACAGAGCGTTTGCCGTCAGGGCTCCGAGGCACTGGAACGATCTGCCCGAGGAAATCAGGTCGGCCGAGTCAGTGATTTCTTTTAAGTCCTTTCTTAAAACATGCTTTTATCGGAGAGCCTTTCCTGATTTTACTTGAGTCTTATTTCCTCAGTTTTTATACACTCACTCAGGTTTGTATCAGTTCTTTTAAAAGTGCTGTTTTCTAATCTGTTTTAATTATTAACATGTAAAGCACTTTGTAACTGTTTTGAAAAGAGCTTTATAAATAAAGATTATTATCAATATTATTACTCAAAACTTGGATTATTTTTTAGAAAAAAAACATTTGATTTATTTGATCTGAGGAACCTTACAGACTAAAGGAATATGAATAACTTACAGGGGAATCGAGGAATGGACACAGAATTTGAGGTGGCCAACAACCTGGTTTTATACATACGCAGAACTTGGTATCTATCTATCTATTGAATCTATATGTGTGTTTGTGTGTATGTATAAGTATATTAGTAAAATATACTGGTAAATGTTGATTAAAACAAAACATCAAGCAAGGTAATTAATCTTTACTGATTGATTGATATATATATATATATATATATATATAAAATATAGTAAATAATAAATAATATATATAAAGTATATATAAAATAATCGGTGACTATTTTAGTTTTTTTCCATGTTCATTATGTTTCAGTGAGCTAGAATACATTAGCAACTGCACATTTTAGTGCTCATTGAAAAAAAAAATGCAATTATGATGATAAGAAATGCATGAGACTGTGCTGCAGCCATTCATTGTTATTCTTATTTACCATTCAGTTGAATGAATAAATAATAATTATTAGAACACCAGGAACACGTGGCTCTTATCAATTGTTTGTCTGCAAACAGCACATGAGCAAACAGCACATGAGAACAAAATGTGGTCATGTGCGCCCTGTGGTCTGACTAAAGTTACTGTATCAGTGTTATTTGGATAGATTTTAGGAATGTGCCACTGATAGCAACGAGCTCCCACTATCCTAGTTTCACTGACCTAGTTTAGACAGCTGTGGGAGTCTGTCTGTTAATGGCAGTAGCAATTCTCCTCAAATTAATAATTTATATAGACTGTCCACAGCATTTAACTCAATACTGTCTGTTTCCAAACAGTGGCTACCAGAGAACTGAGACCAATATGTATTACACATTTACAGCTGCTGGCAAGTTTGAGTCTGAATATGTATCCATGAAATTCATTTTTGTACATTTTAAAGTGAAATGAATCACACAGGGCAGAAATTATGTTGCACAGTTCTCTATAGAACTTTACAGAAAAAGAAGTGGTATGCATCCTAAGTAATACAAAGTGCATGTCACATGATATTCGCATTGAATTTAGTCTTCTAGGTTGTGTTGGGTTAAGTTTAAAAGTAATCCTGTGTGCATGAAGTTCCCTGATGAAGGTTCGTTGGCTCATGTCTTATGGTATTGCCCAAAAATATGGGACATTTGGACATGTAAAAGACACAAATCCTTCTGTACAGAATTGGTCCAGACCATGATCATGTTAGTTAGGAGACTGCTTGTCTAATGGTCTAATGGTCAGCTAACATACTTTCAATCACAGCAAGGTATCATCTGCTTGCTGTGGTGGCAGCATACAAATGGGTACCCCTCTCTCTGCTGGGCAGGATAGGATGGTAGTATCTGAAACGGGAAAGATTTCTTCACTACATTAACGGCTTAGCCCCCTCCATGTACACACACGCACACACACTCAGGCATTTGCTGTCTTGGTCCCAGTAACAACACAGCCTCTTTTCTACTCTTATTTTACTTGTATTTTTCTTCTTTTTTAAAACTAGTTAATGCCTTAGTCCTCTTTGTCCTTTGCTTCTTTCTATACTCCCATGTATTTCTTAAATTCAATAAAATGTCAGTCACAAAAGTGTGACACAGTGTGGCGGCTTTTTGCACCTCTGGCCTCACTCCCGTCATCAAGCAGGTGTTTTCCATCAGCTGCTGCTAAAGTCAAAACACCTGCTGTGACTTCACTGATTGCTTCAGAGTTTCAGCTCACAGAGGGCAGCGCAAGTAAGAGGCCGTTTACACGTACACGGTGATTTTGATAAACGGAGACATCTTCCTTCGTTTGTGCCCTTCGTTTACACGCAAACGGAGATTTCTCCTCTGAAAACGAGTCTTTCTAAAAACTCCGGCCAGAGTGGAGATTTTGGAAAACTCCGGTTGCGCGTTTGCATGTAAACTGAGATAAACGGAGATAAACAGAGTTATAGGCAGCCGACGTCACAGTATGCGCCGTAACTTGCGCCTGTGTCAAAAGTGCGACCTATGTTACTATGGTGACAATGGATACATGGAAGGCTTGAACTTCTCGTTACACTGCCACCTACAGGTTTGGCATGCTCTTGTGTATATTTAGAGGCCGTCTACATGTTGCCGGTTATTTTCATAAACGGACATTTTACCGTCTCCGTTTTCAAAAAGATCTTCGTTTACACTTACCCGTGTATATATACACAAGAGCATGCCAAACCTGTAGGTGGCAGTGTAACGAGAAGCTCAAGCCTTCCATGTATCCATTGTCACCATAGCAACATAGGTCGCACTTTTGACACAGACGCAAGTTAAGGCGGGTAAGTGTATGGGTAAGTGTAAACGAAGATCTTTTGAAAACGGAGATGGTGAAATGTCCGTTTATGAAAATAGCAACGTGTAAACGGCCTCTAACAGTTTTCTGCCCAATTTATTCAGTGCAGATTAACTGCTTGAAACTTTAGTTTTTCTCACAGTCAAGGTAGCTTTGGCCTTCATCCCTATGTTTAATAATGACACTCTACTCGGAGACTTAATTGCAAAGACATGGGGAAACAGCAAATTGCCTATAAGCAACTCTGTGGTCAGATGGTGGTTGGAGTCATGGTTACTCAGGAATGTCAAATGTCACCATACTTTTGTTGAAGCAAACATTAAGGCTGCTTTGTCTTTTGTGAACACCTGTTCAATTACTCTAGTTCAGCTTTGAGGTTTTGCACTCACACAGTTTTTCTATGCAGTGGGTGATGGCAGCTGACATTTCAGGAGCAGTGACCTTTGGTGTTAATATTAAATAAGTGGTGCATATAATGGTTTTAAATTGAGAATTTATTTACAACCTGTGTGATAAGATGACTCACTTGTATCCTCAGGTCTCAGAGGTTGTGTCTGAAGTCATTCACTCACGCACTACTTCCAACTCACCATATAGGGAGTATGAGAAAACATTTTTGGACACTACTTAGGTCATTTACTCCCTCATATGTCAATGCTGTTTTTTGCTGCACAATTTAAACATGCAGTATCAACAGTGGCTGGTGGACCATCCATAACAAATACTGACATGCATATTTGTGATAAACACATTATATCTTATTGAGTGTATTTTCCCAAAATGAATAAATAATGTGACAAAGTACTTTGTAGTTGTTTGTGTTGTGTTGTGATGTGCTGCTCTTACATTAAACATGCAACTGTCAGACAGACAAGAAGACAGACAGCAGTGCGATAGCAACCTGCCCTACAAATGTAAGTATTTTTTATTAGAGGCCAGTTTCCCTTATCCAGTGAGAAGGAATTATGTTCTTCAGGAATTTGATGTTGAGAAGGTTAAGAAGATAAGAAAAAGATATATTTAATTTCCACTTTCTCCCAAGGTAAAACAGGTGAAATTCAAAATTTTAAATGAGAATGAACAAACAAACAAATTCCGCAGATTGAGATTTAATTTTGACACAAATAATTGTGCATTTTGTGACAAGGAAATCGAAAGGATGGAACATGTGTTCTTCTATTGTGAACCAGTGCAGTCCCTCTGGAGGGATACACAGTTTTGACTACAGCTAGACTTGTCACCCTTGACACTGAAGATAAATCAAAGTCAACTTTGGTGTTTGCATTGAAAACAAGGTTGTGGGCTTTGTTCTCAATATTGTCTTCTTAAGTTTCATTCATAAATGTAAATACTTTAACCCTGTCTAAAACACTGGAAGAATGAGCTAAAAATTGAACGTTAAAGACAAGAAAGTTCTTAATCTGTTCTCATTACAATACATTTTTAAGTTAATTTGAGACAGCCCTGTTTTTGTGTTATTTGTACGTATTTTATCTTTCTTTCGTTGTTGTTCGATTTTTGAAATTTGTGGTACAGGACTTGAAAATGTCCCTTGTTTGTTTGTTAGTATCTATTAAGCTCAATAAAGAATAAAAAAAAAACACTTGGACAGTACTACAAAATGGCGAAGTCACTACATAGTGGACTATGTAGTGAGTAGTGATTGATATCGGACGCAGCCTGCGGCGGCAGTTGGTTACAGTTGAGTGTTCTGTTGCTAGTAGCAACCAGGGTTGGCACAGTTCCATAGCAGTTGTAGTTTAACGGGCATAGTTCCTTTCCAGCTCTCTGTCAAGTCTTTCCACTCTCCAAATGACCAGTATGGGTACTTTATGAATTATTTTTATGATTGTTAATTTGTGACTTTGTAGAATTTTATTTTCCTGGAGTCCGTTTTCTGCCAAACAAGCTAGCTAGCTGTTAGCTATCTGCGGCTAATGTGTTGCTAATGTAACCTTAGGCAATTAGCCATCTGAGGCGGTGGTTTCCATTGACTTTGGAACAGCTAAGGGCTTTGTTAGGCACAACATGGAGCTTATCGCTTTTATCAAATGGTCGCTACATATATAGCATCATCTCATTAAATATACTTGTTTAGTTACCAGGCTACACTGTAGCACAATTAATATGGCTAGCAGCTAACAATATAGCAGGAGAAAAGTGAGCATATTAGGCAACATGAAAGCTAGCTAAAGTTACATTGTTAGCTTACCATAGGTTGTTTGTTTGTCAGCTTTGGACGGTGAGACAGGCTGGTGAATTGGGCGGCAGCATCGACAGGTATTTTTCCAGCGAAGCGACAGGACACAGTGAGTTCATCAAAAGACAAATCCTCTCTATTTGTTTCTTTAGCATAGCCTACAGGTATTTTTGTGTATAACGGCTTTGAGCGGGCTCAGCCAATCATAATCAAGGACCGGAAGTAACATTCCAAGTAATCCCTAATTTACTGTTGGGCCAACTATTATGTGTTTTACCCATGTTAACTCTTCATGAATGCAGTCAGTAATCATTTATTTATTTATTTAATATTTATTTTTATAGGGACAATAATGTAGCATACATAAATGCCGCACACCACAGCATTTATAGCCTAAGCTCATTTGCAATGCCTGTCCCTAGCTGGGCCTTAACATAGAAAAGACTCAGCAACCAGAACACAAGTAACAGTGCAAAGTACACACAACAATAAAAATACAGACAGGACAATACAAGACACAAATTGCAATACATAATTAGCACCATAATATAGTAAGCACCAAATTTGTCATGACTGCATCACTGATTCCTCTTCGAAATTCTTTCATTTTCAGTTCAAGTGATCAAAATCAGGATCCAGTTTGAGTTCTGCAGGTAAAAAACATGTCAATTCCACAGACAAAAAAAGCTGTCCAGACGAGGATTTATACAGGGGAACCTTACAATTCCCACTGGCTACTCCAGCAGAAGTGGAGCGAAGTGGAACCACAAGGTCACTGAGCACCTGAGGAACCTGATAATATAGGCATTTATGGATGAGTTTGACATTGGCAAAATTAAGGAAATTATCAAAAACTTAACATATTTAGTTTCTGAAGAACATGGCAATCATGTACAGCTTCTTAAATGGTTGATTAGCTCAGTCATTCCTCTTACTTTTTGAGTTTGTCCACCTTTTACAGACGTACATAATTTGGATTAACATCTAGGCTAGTCATGTATTAGACCAGTGTCAGTTAAGTTTATGTTTTATAGAAAAGGTTTTAAACTGTGAGATGAGAGAGAGATGAGATAGAATTTTATTAATAAAGAAGGAAATTCAGGGAGTCCGCTGCGTATACATTCACTCACAAAGACATTCATACAGACACAATAAAAAACAAGCACCACAGATAGATAAATAAGTAATAAAAACATATCTGTATAAAGATTTGTAAAGTGCAGGTAGAGGATTTAATAGTCCTGTGTTGTGGCATTTCAGGTGGAAGAATAGTTACTTTTTCTTTCTTTCTTTCTTTCTTTCTTCCTTTTCTGTAGAGCATATTTGATGTTCCACTTGACTTCTACATCACTGATACTGACAGATGCCCACTAGAGGGCAGCCTCTACCCAAATCAGCCTTCAGTCCCATCCATGCACCAACCAAACTGGAGCAGCCCTGCTGCCCGAGGACATCATTACACACTCAATAAAGCAATAGTCAGTCATTTTCTCTGCTTAATTGATCCCACTGCTACCCAACAATGCGTGGTGTGACATTTTTTACAGCAGCAGAAACAGCAGCATGCCTCAGAGTAAGATGTGCTATTTGTAATTATCCTGTTGTTCTGTTCTTGCATGATCTGCCATCTGCAGACAGCATGCAGTACACTTGTTGGTCAGGAGCTGAGGTCAGTGCATTCCTCCCGGAGCCGTCTGTAGGGCTATAATGACATTGTCCTGGTATTTACCAGGACTTGTGAAACACTCGTCTGGAGGACAAGAACACGGCACGCTCTTACCCAATCTAAAACTGTTTGGGAACAGATATGGAAATTGACAAAATTGTAAACACACACGGGGGTGACCTGATAAGATAATGTTTATGTTTACTATGCAAGTTTAGAGTGCCCGGGCAATCTCTCTGTCTCACCCTCACACACACACGCTCGATGATACAAATGACAAGAATGTGCAATATATATTACACATTTATATAATACAGATCTACATTTTGGATTGCACCTCATCATCCACCTGCTTATTTTTATGACCCCTCACCCATAACTGCTTACTTTTTTGCACGTTCACATTTTTAATTGCACCTTACTGCAACATTTATGACACTTACTGTGAACCTGTTTACAACCTGATTACGACTGTGTATTTTGTTTTATTTGTACTCTACGTATTTGTCATCTTTCCCACTTTGTATTGCACCTGTTGCACAACAATTTCCCTCGTGATAAATTAAGTTTTATCTTATCTTTATTTAGTATAAACACTCATCATTTTAGAACACAAAGCATTAAATATCAAGCATTCCTGTGCAGGGTTGCAAGAGGCTAGAGTTTATCCTAGTGTGCACTGAGAGAGAGGCAGGTGCACCCAGGACAGGTCAGCAGTCTATCACAACTTCCAGTTTAAGTAATCAGAGCACCTGAAGGAAACCCAAGCAGACATGGGGACAACATGCAAGGCCCGAAGCACAGTAAAGCCCCTGCTGCTTGTTGGATTCAAACCCAGAACCTCCTTGCTGCGCCAACCAATGCTCCAACTAATATTTAGTCATTTGAAAAATATATGAATATTCACTGTGATTCTTCACACCTAATCACAGTTCCTGAGCAAAGAAATCTTGAATTATATTTGATAGGATAATTAAAAAGCCTATGCTACTGCTGGATATGAATTCATTCAATAGAGGTGACAAAATAGATAAAAGCACACAAGAAAATAATTTCCCCGTACATCAAAAGCATTTAAAATCCAATGCCAGGAACTCCCATCACAATTTTTCACAAATTAGCGAGACAGACATGTTATCGTGTCTTTGTGTGTGTTCCTGCAGCCTCCCTCGCTCAGCCACTCCTTGTGCTGTCAGCATGGCAGGGTGGAGCTGGCGGAACTGCACATGTTTCAAGCATGCTCTGAAGCTTCCCTCCCTCTCTGTCTATTTCCCTTCTCCTTAATGCGTGCACGGCTATGCTGAAAAAGAAAAAGAGGAGGGCCCTGCGCGTGTAACCAGCGATGCTTTTTACCAATCACAGGGGTTTCCCCACCCTCTCAGTCTCCCTCCCTTTTCGCTCCCTCCCTCTGTCTCTAGGCACACCAACCAAAGAAAAAAAAAAAAGTACAGGGGGGGGAGGAAAAAAAAGTGATAAGCAGCAAGCCGCTTCTGGGTTTTGCTTTCAAGCGCACTCCTGCTGAATCGGCGTGAGTGAGTGTGTATGTGCGTGTGTGTGTGGGGCGTTCTCTCTTTCTCCTGCCACAGTAGCAACACATTGCAGCAGCGTCGGCCCCGAACAAAAGGCTAAACGCAGCAGAGCCTCAGGAGGAGAAACTCAGGGATAAAAGCAGGCAGAGTGACCCAGCGTGACTGCACTTCTCAGGGAGGAACTCAACCTGCCATTTAGCCCTCTTGGCCCTGGAGTGGAGACAAGAGGGTACACCAGACCAGCCGTGGCTGCCTGTCTGTCTCTCTGAGCTGACAAAAACACCCTGTTACTGTTTTGTCTTTCACTTTGTCTTCAGTTCATACACCTCAGTCTCTGTCATCCTTCACCGAGACTCCTGCACCTGCCCTCCTGCACCTGGGCGTCCTCCCTTTTCATCCACCTGTGCTTCGAGATGTCAGACGATGACTGCCGCTCGCCCATCGGCCTGGACTGTTGCAGCTGCTGCCTGGACCTGGCCAATGGCTGTGATGACACCATGGCCAGCAGTCCGGCTCCGGGCCTCGGTGGGGGCCTGCCGGTGAGCCCCACCAGCCCAAGTGTCAGCCACTTCCGCCAGCTCCGCAACCAGCTGATGTACCAGAACCTGAACACGGACAAGCTGAACAACATCATGAGGCAGGACTCCCTGGAATCGGTAGTGAGGGACCCCTGCTTCCTGCTCAACGAGGGGATCTGCAACAGCAACAGCAACATTGACCAGACCATGCTGTCTATACTGCTCTTCTTTCACAGGTATGTCTGATGTTTGCTCAGGTACACGCTTATCTGATAAGGTTTCAACCACATATAAAGGCTCTGTCATTAGGGTGTGAAATTTGAACCTGGCCTGAAAGTTATTCCTTACACCTCGCAGGGACATTCAGTACAATCTCCAGCTTTTAACTTCTGGATCCGCATGTATCAAGTCACAATATGAGTGCTGCTTAAGAATCTGTTTTGCTAAAATGAACCAGATGGCTAACGGAAATTAATCAGGTTTCTTGGATCAGCACTTCTTTCAAAAAGGCTGACACG
Organism: Epinephelus fuscoguttatus; assembly: GCF_011397635.1. Taxonomy (NCBI): domain Eukaryota; kingdom Metazoa; phylum Chordata; class Actinopteri; order Perciformes; family Serranidae; genus Epinephelus; species Epinephelus fuscoguttatus. Next base: position 21,215,691 of record NC_064760.1, read on the forward strand.
AGTGTTTACAGTCATGGATTAAGTATAGGTTAAGAAGAGGGCATTCATTCTGAGTGTGTTCCAGAAATGAATTTCAGATAAGCACATTATTGCTGACTTCACAAGGAAGTGTAGAGCAACATATTGGGATTTAAATACACAGTCAGGTTGAATTTGGTCGTCTACGTCTGATAAACACAGCACTTTTTTCCTACTTTTTTCCTACTTTTTTCCTACTGAACATCTCATGTAACTTGAATATGGATTCAAAACATACAACAGTGTCCAACTATTTATGCAGGCGTTTACATCCACGCCTTTTATGTAGCATATTTGATACGTTACACAATATGTGCACAGGTTTTACAGGATTAACTCTACAATGTGTTTACCTTCAGCAAGGCTATTTGGTTTAAGGACAATCATTAATACTTGGAAGACATATTCGAAACTCCGAAAAAGGAATGCTCCTCCATTCATCATCATAAAGAGAGCTTTACTTCAAAAACAACGAAACTCCAAAAACTCCAGAGAGCCGAGGTAAACAAAATCTAATCTAAAAGCAAACGCTTTCCAAAAACACAAGGTTACTCTAAAGCAGCAGTTTGTTGCCATATTGATTCAATTAAAATGATCTTTTATTGCTAGAGGTCAATTAAAACTGGCCTGACACCTTCTCCGCCGCTGCCAAACAGTATTTATAAAACAGCGTTTGGCAGCTCACCTCGCAGTGTTTGTGAGGAAAGAGAATGTCCTGCTACGAAGTTGCTGCCAGTTGGATAGTTTGTTTGGCAGCTTCTGTTCAATGACTTCAGACTCAAATTAACAGCTACCATCTTTCCAGTCGGCTGCAGTTTTGACCGCCGCTGAACTCCTGAACCCGAGCCAGGAGTCGCCGTACAGTGCTTAGTTGGAGAAGCTGTAATTAACGGACAGTTATCGGAGCAGTAAAATGCGGCGATCTACAGGGAAACATAAGCAACAGTACGCAAAGTTATCATCGCAAGAGCCACCTTTGACTGTCACATACTCTGAAGTTGTTTTCATGTGTGTCAGTAAACTAGAGATATGTGTTAAAGGATCATGACATGTATGTCAGATGATTACATTTATCTGATAACCAGCAGTAAAAGAGGGTTTTCATTTTTGTTTATGGTGTACAGACGGAATCTTGATATCAGAACTGACCCTTGCTCCCACTCTTACCACTTTTGTTCAACGGCTGTTTTCTTAAAGTCACTGTAAGCTGTTTTTCCCCTGAAATCCAATTACGAAATACATCAACAAGTAAGCTCTTGTCCTATTAATATTTCATAGGAAACACATCATGTTTGCTTTGGCTTTGGAATCAACTATTGGAGGAAAAAAACTCAGAGTGGAAGAAAAATCAGTTGAATTTGAGTTTGTATTTAAGGAGACAGCAACTTTCCAACAAGTTGCCCTCTGGAATGTGAATCCCTCTAAATATAATCCTCATATTGACCGCCATTAATCAACCCATCACAGGTACACTCACATTTTTTTTTCCATATTTAGTCAGACAGAATACCTGCGATAATGTTTATCCTGATAAGATGTGCCTGGAATGAACATGGCATCTGTTATCATCGATTCAGTTATTTGCAGATGTTATCGCATCAGCAATGTTCTCTGGTCAAGAAACTTTTATCAGTGCTTTATCAAATTTCTCCAGAAGCCTAGCTGCCACAGAATATAGTTAACAGTTAAATTTTAACCCGGCTTAACTTTGCTTTAGGCTACTTCTGTTACAGACTCCTCTTATCTCCCGCAGGGATGATTGACACCGCTTAAGTACAGACAGTACAATGGAAGTAAAACCATTTACTGTGCACTGCAACTGATGGGGCTGATGGCAGCGATGATTAGCTTTAACTTGATTTTTGTCGCTTTTGGCTGTAAATGCTTATCAGCGCCAAACTCTCAGGCAGTTTGGAAAAGTAATTGTTTTAATATCCGACACACTACAGCGGGGATTACCTCTGTCTGAATGAAACATCACATAAAGGCTATATGCAGAGCTTGCACACACTCACTTTATCCATCTGTTTATATTAATTTGACACATTTTTCGGCGATATTGCTCTCATGGAGGTGCATTATTCAACGAAAGGACCAGTCTGTTCTCGATTTATTTATAATAGCGAGGGTTTGTCATTATGATTATTATGAAGAGCAAGGGGTGAAGAAACTCTGGCTTGATGACTCCATAGCTCCAGCCTGCACTCCATTTTGGCAGCGATAGCTAACGAAATGAGTGAGCAAATAGTGCTTTTCAAACAAAATCTTTTGTCCCTAGACTTGAAGTTGTGCTTGGATATGGTTATGTGAGTTATTATTCACCGCAGTGAGTGTTTACACTATCATATGTAGAATAATGCCTGCTGAAGGGCTTTGGAAAAGTGTTACACAAGTGTTCATTTTCTGCTCTGCTATTCAAACTTAGTCCTGATGACACAGCTTTTGTCGCTTCATTAGTATTGAAATCTTCCACAGTTCAGATGCAGGATTTTACACAGGACTGGCATCTCCCAGTGCCACTATTTTTGACATTCATGGCCCAGAGGCAGTGTGTTCACTCGTGCCATGGACCAGCGTGTCCGTGCATCTGTCTGTGCCCGCTCAACTGTTTGCCTGACAAACAGAGTCTTTAGTGAGAACACTTTGTCCCTGAGCCTCCCCTACTCACAGAGGGAATCGCAGACACAGATCATGTGGCTGTCGTGGCTTTCTCGCAGGATTAATACATTGATTTATTACGTGTACCCTTTACAGTTTTGTCATGCAGAAACACAAACGCGCTCATTCATTCACACATGTCCCCGTAGTCTAATCCTGTCAGTTGAAACAAGAAAGCTGCCTTGCTAAGCAGAGATTTGCAGAAGTTCATGCGTCCCAAGTGCTCACTTAAGGAGGGCCCGGCTTCTGATGAAAGCCCGGCTGAGGTTTGTGCCATGACCTCACCCTGGGTGGTCAATCTTCTACCGCTGCCATCATTCTCGTTTGCCACTTGTTAACAGAATGAAATGCTCAGCATAGCCCGAGGAAGCATGCCAGGACATCTTGTGGACTTGTTGAATATCAATAAGCGGCAGCGGCAGCAGCCAGCAAACTTGTAAATGATTCGAGGGTCAGTGAAAATGTGCTGAGAGGAGAATTTGAACTCATAAGTCCTATTTGGTGTTGGAGGCAGAGCGAGGGAGCCCTGAGGGGCGAGGAAGGGGACAGGATCTGTGATTTCCACAGGATAAAACCAGAGGAAATGCGTTGCTTTACTCAGCTAGACTTGGCTGCAGCAAGCGAGGCACTCTCGCACACCTTCACCCCAGGCAATCAGTCAGTACTTAGCAGCCACTAAACACCTCCACATGCCAGGGTGAAGAGGGGTGAAGAGCCTGCAGCGATGACACAAACGTTTATCACAGGACTGCGTGTCTGCGACCAGTCGGTCAGTCAGTCAGTCTGCAGCCAAAACACAAAGGGAAGAGAGCTCAGCAACATCACAGGCAATAGGCAAGATATCAGTGATCGGTTCAATCTTTGAAGACTGTAAATGTTGTTTTAAGTTATGTAATGCAGACTTTCATGTCCCTGTCTGTAGCTCATAACTGCAGTAGAGAAAAAAAACTTCAAAACAAGTTGAGAAGGTTTGTTGCTAAAGTCTTTATAATGACAAGAAGCTGCAAGACATGTATAGGCAAGAAGTTTCAGGGCATGTGTAGGGATGAAATAACTTTAATTTTTTGGTTCATATCTGTTGTCTGAAAAAGAGTGAGAGGTCTCCAGCCTGGTTGGAAAAGACAGTGATTTTTCTGTAAGATGAAAATTGCCTGGCTGTCTGCAAGAAAGACAAGGTTGGAAGTGAGGTTCACTTCATGTTCACAGACTCCAGGTTTGTGCTTTGTATGATAAATTGCTCAGAAAAATGGCAGTGAAAGGATTCTGACTGAGAAGTTACAACCTTTGACAGGGTTTGATTCTTCTGCCCCGACATAACACCGTGTTGCCTTACCAGCCCAGGTCTCATTACAGTGGTAAAAGTTCCTCTCTCTGGCCTGAGATGATCCCCGGCCCTTGGCTTCGGTTCAGTTGACTACTGAACACGACCTGGCCCTCCCACGACGGAGAGGAGACAGGATCCAGCTGTGTCTGAGACCCCACTGCGCTCAGAGCTCCACTGTGATCAAAATATAAACCACGAAATAGCTTTGCCACATAAAGTCCAAGACCTACATTTAGTAGTTCACTCTGAAGGTCATGGAAAGTGTCTATTTACAAATGTATATTTAACAATTAGAATAAGGCAGATGCTATTTGCACCCAGGTGTCCACAGCCAACATTGCTATTTACACACATGGTGTGAATAGTCAGTGGAGCTATTTTCACCTGGGTGTAGATATTGTGTCCTAGCAACACTGAAATATGACATTAACAGGAGTTTATGTACACAGTGTGTTTTCAGCAGCTATATGCATTCCTTAAACTGACGATGATAAGTCCAACAACAATGAACCCCAGTCTTTTGTGTGAGAGTCTTGCATTTAGTCCACTCATCCACCATAACTCAGTAACACTGTGACACAACTGTGTGGCTCTCTGGCAGTACATTTGTGAGTTCTTACTTGTTATATTACTACTTTATTCTTAGAGAATATCCAAGATTGGCTAGTAGTAAATTGGCTACCATGGCCTCTTTGACCTAATCCTAACTGCTTCCAACCTCAGTGCATCAACTGGACGAGCACTAGCCAATCACAGCACTCAGTGGGATCCATAATCACGCATTGTCTGGATGGATGTGAATAGCTAAATAGCTGCAGTGTGACTTTTCTCACCTGGGGAAATATACACTCTGTTATAATAATTTACAATAGAAAAAACATGTTTGTGAAACTACTGGAAAAGATTTTGTAACTAAGGAAAAGAAATCCATCTCAGTCTTGCATTATTGCGCAATAATTGGGTGTCATATTTTAGTTCGAGTTCATGACAGTGGATCAGTTCTTTACAATAGAGTAGGATAAGAACATAATAGCTTCTTTATGTAACCGCTGGACTCTAGCGTTATCTGCGTTGTGTTGATATGAAGACCAGGCCGTGGATATCTTCGGAGGCGACCTTCGTTTACTCTTGACAACTCTCACAGCAAGAGGTAAAAACAAATTCTACATCAGTTACGACCATATTAACTCGAGCCCCTCTCCCATGGAGTACAACAGCAAAAGGGGAGAGGCAAGGCGGGAGACACCCCTTTATAGGTGGGGTACCCCCAAAGGTGAACGTAGGGGTACAGAAACTGAGTATCAAACGTTCCACATATTGAGTACGGAGGCCTAAGTGTGTCAGGTAATAACAACTGAAACACATTTGTGTTATTATAATACTTAATATTAATGTACACTTGACTTTGTTACACATATTACTGCTGTATAATTGACCCTGTTACATTTATATTGTAGATGACCACAGAGTGACCTGATGAGTTCATTTACATGCAGGTCACACCTGCAAATCTCCTATCAGTCGAAATAGAGCTGAACACACAGGTCAGCTCTGCCTGCTCAGACTTTGAGGGAGAATCATTTGTATAGAAGACTGGTTACAAAAGTGATACACATGTTTGTAAAAGTCACAGGGATCATAGTGCATCCCGTTTCATCCCAGCCTCTGGATGTTTTTGCTGTATACAAATGTTTTACAGACTTTCTGCTTTACTATTGAAAAGTGTATGCAATGTGTACGAGGGAGAGAGGAGGAACCTGAGCTGCTGGAACAAATTTAAATTTGAGACATGCTGAGTCCCCAGTGTAAAGATGCAAGGATAAGGTAAACAAAACACAGCCTCCTCTGTATTCGCTGCTGCTGTAAAATTGGCCAATTCAGCAGACGACTGCTATATAATGAAAAAACATCTCCAGAGCATAGGACACACTCGTAACAAATATACAGCACAATTACAGCACAGCATTACTGTGAATTATCATAGGTAAGGGGCGACGAGCTGTAACGGGGGGTAGGGATCAGATTGAAACTGCACCAGTCTTGAAATTCAAATTTCACATCCCTCTGAGTTGCAGTGTGATGTAAAGTTCTGCATATAGCCTATGACACACTACATTATTCGGGAGAAATATACTGAGTTTGAAACCATTCCTCTCATTGCTGGTGTCTCTCTCAGTCCTGCCCACATAAAAGACTTATACATGTCAAACACATCCTCGCTGACCACAGAACCTGTATCTGATTACTTTTCTTTTTTGATCCAAGTTCTTTTTTTGCAACACAACTAGCCAGCGTCTCCTGTTAAAAGGAAAAACTGCATGTCCTGCAGAAGTCTGTCGAGAGTTACATAACTTGATGGGCTGCAGGTGGCAAGGGGACACGGATGTAAACAAAAAAACAGGGATTAGCGGCGAGAAGGCAAAGGGAAGGATGTCGGGGTGGAAGAACAGCTTCAGGGCCAGGCAAGTCTGTAGGAGCCAATCCCACACAAACAAAGGCCACGAAGACGAGGTCTAAGCAATGTCAGCGGGGACATAGGGAGAGCTACAGGGTTAGATAGCTGGAGAGAGAGTCAGAGGTAGACAAACAGCCAGACGGGAGGCCGGGGCAAAGACAAAACATAGACGGGACTGGCTAAAAATAGTGTGTTGTTGACGTTAGGTGGAACTAATATATAGGTGGACTGCAGACGTCTGTGGCAAAAGTCACAAGCTTTTTTTTTTTTACAGTTAAAGGAAGTCATTTTTCAGTGGCGGCAGGAAGTACAAAGCCCAAATAAGTGTTTGTTTTACAGTCGTTTTAATGGGTTTCCTCAATAACACCAGCTCTGACCACTTCTGTGTTGAAAAGAGACATGCGACGAAGAAGAGATTGATTTTTAGAAACCACTGTATCTTGAAACACATGTTGGCATACATTTGGTGTGTTTGCACCACGAATCAGCACCGTGTTTGATTTTATCACTGGGGGACCAATTTAAAGAGGGATGTACAATAATGGCTTTTTAATGGACCTCTTGAGTTACTGCCTTGTTGTGTTGGGACTGTGTGTGAAGAGGCTGCCCTTGGTGCCGTGCCAGTAGATGCCTGGAACCACAGCTGAATGCTTTGTGTGCCAGTGTGTTTAGATATATATAGTATATATGTCCTCTACACACAGTTTATCATGCATACATTTACCTCCCCAACACACACCACCCACAGCAGACAGAGCTCAGTGTGTGTCAACTCAGAAATCCACCGACACACCCTCGTACCATAGGTTGATGCAACCTCCCGGGTACAGTCCTTTCTTTACAAACACCGCTGTAGTACCACACTCAGTTGCCTCTGGCAACACGACAAACATAACATGCTAATCAGATTGCAGTCACAGTGTGTGTGCTTTAGCTTGCGCACTCTGTTTTGGTCGCTCTAAAAGTTTTTCTTTATCTCAACAACCTTTAATGTGTTGTTTGCATGACTCAGAGAATCTGACACCCCTCCCCCTCAGAGTTACATAACTTTGTTGCTATGATACAAAAGAACTCCCAGATTTATAACAAGTCACTTACATTTCTATTGATAGATAAATAAATGTCAGTATTGTATGCCCTTGAAATTTGCCCTTTAAGCCCTGGCGATATTTAATATTTTCTCGTTGTCAACAAATCCCATAAGAAAACAAAACCAACAATGAACTGGTCCTACTTACAAGTATTAGCTGTGTCGCTAAAACCTGATATAGCTAATCCTCTCTGCCATAGGGTTCTATTGTTGTCCAAAAACTAATGAACATGAGTCACGCCACTGATGACCACATGTGCCATCATTATACTGTAAATACTTGCTATAGTCCCCCAAGATTACACTATTTATTGTTGTTTGAGAATTACTTTGCAAAAAACTACAGCGCTCACCTTCTTTAAAATGCAACATGCAACAGCTACTTAAGAACACATTTATATTTGATAAAAATGTCTAATTCTGATATCATTTAAAGTTACACAGAAGTTTCTGTACATTTAAAATAGTGTATAGTGGTGGACTCTGCTGAGGTTATGTTTATATTTACTATAATTTCTGTGTGAGAATACAGATATAATTTATTTAGGAAAGTAACCATGCTGTAATGATAAAATGAGATGGGAACAATATTGTGCTTGGAAGACGACGTGAAGTCGGCATAGGTTTGGATCGTAACTAGTTTTTGTTATAATGTGTAATAACGCATAACGTGGGAATATATTTAGGAATAGGACATCAAGTCGGGAATAATCTGGTGAGATGTAAATTCAAAGGACTTTCTTGTCATCTCAAACAAACCTTGCTCAAGTTTTCCGCTGCCTCATGTGAGTACTTGGGGTTTCCACAAAAAAAAAGAAGTGGTATACCTTGCAGACTAAGTAGCCCAGAAACTTGGGCGTGTCAAAACGGCCTCTGTGCTGTATGTTCATAACCTGTTTTTATGTATCAATGCTGTCAGTAGGAAAAAATGGGCATAAGGTTAACAGCACGGACAGGTCGGGGAAGTCTGAACACACTGAAAGATGCACTAATGGATTGTTGCTTTTTCATTGAAATGTTTGACACTGACAAATATAGCCTCATTCTTTAAGAACTGGTTAAAAAAAACAACACGACGACCTTGTTAGCAAATATCTGTTTTATAAATACAGCCCGTAATCTTTTAATCAAGCAATCCCGTCCTCAATGACAGCTGCAAGGGTCAAGAATGACTAATTGATCCTTCTCTCTGGAAGACATAAGACACTCCTTGGCAACGCAAAAACACACACACAAATATGAACGCACTTACAGTATATGGCGCTCAAAGGTGACCCACGGCATTATGCCGTTGTTGACACATCAGCCGAGCAGAATCCAGCTAAGCTCTTTTGTCCTGAGCGGCAGAGAGTGGAGACACAGTGTGTTCTGGAGGCGGATTAGAAATCTATAAGTGACACATCAAGATTGCTATCAGAGACAAATCCTCAACATCAGACTGTAAACTCTTAAAGAGAGGATTCACACTGTCCATCTTGTAAATGTACTGTAGGTGTTATTACGATTCCAGACTGTCCCACTCAATAAAGGCAAATGGCCAAAAAAAATCTTCACTGAATGCATGAAAAAGAGACAAAGATAAATGTGTTTTGAACAACAAAATCGACTTAATATACAGTTACTGCTCACTGCATTATTTTGCCTTCATAAAATGCACCAAATATGTACTTAATAGATCCTGAAAACCGATATCATTCAGTCGTTAAAAACAACCTTGTAAACAAAACTTATTAAATGAAACTGAAAATAAAAGGGTAATCTCCTGATTGCTTAATGCGTGTTTTATGATTGTTAACATACTGTGGTTCTAAGTCAGAAATTCCCAACATCCAAGTGTCGGGGAATTACTGTACTGCAGTGATGGAGCAAAATTTATCCAGAATAATGTTGTGGTTTCTGTCGAAAACTCTTTGTGCCGAAGCCCAGGCGGCTCAGCTTTGCCACATAAACACGACGGTGAAGAATTCCTGAAACAAGTCCATGACAAATACGTATGGAGACAAAATAAATACAGAGGATCTCCACCCCGGCTCGAGCACAGCTGAGCCAGACACCTTGGGAAAGAGTAAATTTGGCAATATGTCAAAAGAACAAAAAGAAGGAAGCATTCTTTAAAAAACTGATGCCACAAATACATCAGAAGAGGGAAGCGGTACCACCCAGCCATTAAAACACTTTCTTCCTTCATGTTTCATGTTTGTGCAACTCCCTTTGTCCTTCCCTCTTTTATTTGCCACATCTCTTCCCTCTCTCCCTATCCTTGTTTTTCCTCCTTCTCTCTCTTTCTTTATCCATCTCAGTTGTTCTAGTTGGCAGCCGCTGGACTTATATAAGTTTGAGGGAAGGCGGAGGGATATGGGGGTTGAAGTGACCATGGCTTGTGCTAGCTGCCTTATCTGTTTGGACCACGTCTATGGCGCCTATTTAGATAATAATGCAGCCTGTCAACACTTGCATCACACACACTCCCACACACACATGCAGCCCTGTACTTGAGAGTGAGTAATAGTGTCAAACAGTCAATATGTTATAATTACCCTCTTTAAATAGGCATTAGACAGCAATGCTGCTTGCATAACACTTGATATTAGGGGGTTAGTTCGCTGTGGTTTGCTCTTTTCGTCAGAGTGCAGCTCGCACACGACGACCCGCCCCTTCAGTCAGGCTAGGGAAAAATATTTGCATCATCTCCACTTCATGGTGTGGATGCAGGGAAGCTGAAATGATGGAGTTGTGAGACTTGCACTCTCAATACCACCCAGGCTGAGCGGTACACGCTGCCGGTCGGAGGGCAGTAAAATTTTCATTCTGTGCTATTTTCATTGGGATTCCCGCTCTGACTTTTTCTAACTCCGCATTAGGAGTGAGAATGTGGTAACCCACCCTACTACTGAGGGCCAAGTTTGAATTTGGCTGAGGTGAGGAACAGTAGATCTGTTTTTCATGAGTGCACTTTGTCCTTGCGAGAGGAGGTAATTCAGTCGCCCACATATGTAAAAGCTTGACTGACGTTTTAAATCCAAAGTGTGTGTTAAAAACTCCAGAACAAGTTTGACTTTTTTGCATAACTCTCTAAAAGGACTGGCATACCCAGACTTCATTTCAGATTCATTCAGATGCTTATTCCATCTGTTTCTCTCTGGACGCTTGTTTCATAATCCCAAGTGCTGTTGTCCCACACTGAGTCACTTTTTTTTTCTTGCCACAATAGTCTGCTACACAATGCAGCCAGACAGCGCTTTTGTGGAGTGGGCCTGAGCCAGGCCTATCATTAGGCTATCTTATTCTCCCTGGGCACTATTCGCACGCAGGTTGGGTACATGATGTACCCTGGGAACACACACACATGCACACATAGCGACACGCACGAGGAAAAAACTAAAATGCTGTAAAAAATTAGGATGCACATCAGAACTCACCTTTTCTCAGCTCAGAGCACACACAAATGTGTGCCTTATCAAATATCCATGAGTACACACACACACTCTCGTAGCCACACACAAACACTCTTACCATGTCTTTTCCCCTGTAGGGCACGGAGCTTGTATTAGACATACTTTAGCAACGGTGTTGCCACAGCCCATTACCGAGAAGTGCTCCTAGAGTCCCTGGGAAAGAAAACAATTATTTCCCCGAAACCTCTGCAGGTCATGAAGACATGCTTTCCAGAAGACAGGAAAGGTTGCAGCACAAGGACCGATCACATGTTCTATTTTTGAAGTTACTGGACATCTGCAGTTTGGCAACGCGCTGTGTTTTTCTCTCCTGACTGTACTTCTGTGTTCTCCAGTAAACAATTTGGAGCTCTTGGGGTGGACGTGTAATTTAAGAGAGAGGAAGAGTAATTTAAGTTTCCCAAATGTGACTGTCCTGTCGTGCGACGGGCAAAATGGTAATGATTTTGGTATTAAGAGCACGGGGAGTGTATGTCAAACTCAGTTAAGCAGCGTTATGTTGTTTGGGTCTGTTAAACAATTATGTAATGCAGGTGTTTAAAAGTAAATGTGTAATTGGATTTATACTGGAGTCTCCGGCATCTGCTTCCCATCACACAATCATATCCTTAATTTAATCTACCTGAGTGGTGTTTTAACATTTAGTTCAATTAAAGCTATCTGAAGTGTTTACCTCATTTTGCAAGAAGTGTCACCTTAACCAGCCCCTTCCCTTCATGCCTCGGAGCTCCCGTGTTGTACTGTCATTCATAATTGCATCATTAAATTAGGCTTTTGCACAACATTAAGGAGATAAGAGAAAATAAACAAGTGAGAAATTCACACACACAGCTAGGCAACTGAGTGGAGAACACGTTGAGCAACCTGCTCACGCCTTGGTGCAACGAGTTTGTTTCATCAGAGTGAGTATGCAATAAACTTCTTTGCTAAATCAAGAAAACTTTTTTTTTTTTTTTTTCCCCGCGGGCAGAGGCAGAGCTTGGCAACTTGAACGTCATATAACTGCCACTCTGAATTACAGTTTACAGTATACACGCTCTAAAAAAGGCCAAATGACTGGCAAATCCCCATGAACCATAATCAAACTCTGACTTTAGTGTAATGAATACGGTTTCCTGTTTGTTACTGGTCTGTCCAAATTTCCAAACTCTCACTGGCTTCAGTTGGAGAGAGGCTCTGTGGAAAAAAAAGACAGGAAAAACAAATCTGGAAAAGAGAAAAAATAGATCCAAACAAACCAGCAAAAGAAAAAGAGGAAAACAAAGACATGTGATGCAGCAGAAACGTCCAAATGTACCAATTCTTCTGTGATGACAATGCAGTTATCTCAGTGAGTCACAGACCATGAAAAATAAAGCTGTTTAAATCAGCAGTTTATTGCTGTACAACTGTGGCTCTTAAAATCAAGGCGGTTCTTCTCCTTTTAACTTCGACACAAGAAACGAGAGGCTTGCTGGACCGAGGGCCAGTTTGCTCTTGGTGGCAGACTGAAAAGCTGGAGCTGTTCTGCCAAGCTCTTTTTCTCTCAGTGCATGCCTTTCTGGCAGACGAGAGCCTGCGAGAGAGAAAAATAAAAGCATGTGCCAAGATTCAGTGATTTTTTTTTCTGGCCGTTCCCCAGCAGAGAGAAAGAGAGAGACTGAGGCCCGAGTGGACTCAAATGAGCGAAAATAACAAGATGCATCCTGTCCAAGTCACTTCTGTCTTTATGTCAGTGTATTTAGAGGCAGGCGTACCATGGAGTGGCCCGGGTCGGTCGTATCTGACGGGGCATTATGCCTCAATCCCCCACTATCTTACTGTGCCATCATGAGGAGCAATTAGCACCAGTGACATTGAATAACTTCTTTCTGCATTCCTTCCAGTATGGTGTCATGGAGAGGAATGAGTCACGTATCATCATTATGTTTGCATGCTGTGGTGTTTACACATTCTGGGATTAGGCTAAACAACGGTCCTCTAAAAGCATGTAGATGCCTCTTTGCTAAAGTAATAGATGCTGGGTTTAAAAACCAGCAAAGCCAGTGCCAAAAAGGTTCGGGACTCTCGGAGGAATGTTGACAAATGCTCTTTCCCTCTCGTCCTTCCTGTATCCCTATGAACTGCCTCCCTCTCTTGTGCATACACTTGTGCACTCCACACGCACACACAGATTCCATCCAGGCTCCCATCCACATCTTTCAGGAGCCGGCAATGCACACAAAGGCCTATTTATTACGAGCCAGCATACAAGGTGTCATATAAAGGGAAGTGGAGCCTGCACTACTCTGGCAGAGAGAGAGAGAAAAGAGGGGAATTTATGTAACATTCGAGTTCACAACCTTTTGGTACGTGAGAGTCGATGGTGTGGAAGTTAGCCGGGGTCAGGAGGTTTTTCTTGCATCAGTAGGGTCATCATTTGCTGCGGAATAGCTCGAGCTAAGCAGGAAGACTGACAGTTGACCCCGTCTTCACCTATAAAGTCACAGCTCGGTGCACAGAGGTCACCCTAAATAAGTCAAGAGTTTCTAGCAGAACAGATTAAACGGATTCCAAAGACAGAAATAAGGAAAGCATGGGTTATATGTTAGTGCCATATTTTTAATTTTAAGTGCTTATAAATAGTCTAGCATGTAGGATTTAGTGATATCCAGCAATGAGTTTGCAACATTGCAACCAACTGAAACTTCTCCTGTGTGCAAAGACTGTGGGAGAACTATGGTGACCGACACAAAAACATGAATGGCTCTATCTGCTTCTGTAGAACAACATGGCAAACTCCATGAAAGAGGACCCACTCTGTATCTAGCAGAGGTGAGAGTAGGACACACATGTGCAAGTCTCAAGTTACTGTCCTGAGAATCAAGCAAGTCATGTCCCTGCTATGGGTCAAGCAAGACAAGTCATGTCATTGCTCAAAGCAAGCAAGTCACATTTCAAGTAATATGAATATTATTTCATTCGTTTTCCGTAACCACTTATCCTGTTAGGGGTTGCAGGGGGCTGGAGCCTATCCCAGCTGACACTGGGTGAGAGGCAGGGTACACCCTGGACAGGCCGCCAGACTATCGCAGGGCTGACACATAGAGACAGACAACCATTCACACTCACATTCACACCTACAGAGAATTTACAGTCACCAATTAACCTGCATGTCTTTGGACTGTGGGAGGAAGCCAGAGTACCCGGAGAAAACCCATGCTGACACAGGGAGAACATACAAACTCCACACAGAAGGGCTCCCCCACCCTAGGGTTTGAAGCTCCCACCATGTTCCCCCCGTGTCAGCGTGGGTTTTCTCTAGGTACTCCGGCTTCCTCCGATAGTCCAAAGCCATGCAGGTTAATTGCTGACTCTAAATTAGCCATAGGTGTGAATGTGAGTGTGAATGGTTGTCTGTCTCTATGTGTCAGCCCTGTGGTAGTCTGGTGACTGTCCAGGGTGTACCCCGCCTCTCGCCCAGTGTCAGTTGGGATAGGCTCCAGCACACCCACAACCGCTAAAGGGATAAGCAGTTGCGGAAAATGAATGTGAAGTCCTTTCAATTCAAAGGAAAGTCTCAAATCATGAATACCAAGTCAAGTTAAGTCTTTTAACAGTGCTAGTCAAACAAGTCTTTGTTCTTCAAAATTGCGACCTGAGTCTGACTCAGGTCGAGTCATGTGGCTCTAGTCCCCACCTCTGATTTATAGATATAAACAGCTCATTCTAAGGTAACAAAAACAAATAAAATTCTCATTTTTGAGTGATTATAAACTAATAAAAACCTCATTATGAATAATATAATTGAGTATTGTCAATATATCCCCCTGTATCCCACACACGCTGAACCTTTAAGGAGCAGTTCACATATTAATCCTTTTCCATGCTCTCTAAGCACTGTCTCACATCTGCAGGAATTCAACAGGAAATTATTTTCGTCTGTGAGGCGCATGACTCTTGTCTTTTCTTCTCCTACACGTCGCCATCTGTCATTTTCACACACTCACTCTACTGAACCATAATGTTTTACCTGATGCATCACCCTTGGGCTTGTTTATCGTAATTTAAACGTTGCCTTGCTATAGGCTCCTCTCATGTGGCAGATCACGGTGCTTCGGTGGGACACAGAATAATGCCGTTACGCAACTTCTTCTTTTGAATGTTACTGTAAGGATCGTTGGGACAGAATGTAAAGTGAAAACAACGGTTGTGGCTTATTTAACGTATAGCGGCTTTGAGGTTGTGATAGAAATTACTGAACTGCACGCAAGGAAGTCAAGAAAGACGTCTGTCCAAGTAAAACAGGAAACTAAGGGCTGGTATTTAGGGCTTAGTTTTCAATTTAAAAAACAGACTTTCCTGCATACTTAAAACAAACAGGGAGTAAGACAGAGGTATCAAAGTATAAGCCACATGATGCACGGATCAGAATGTCATCACACATGTGCATGAGGGTAAATCCAGTTAACATGTGGGTGATGAGGGTCGTTTCTGGGTTGAGGCGGTCGATAGGTGAATGCTCGGACACTCCAACCATGAATAATCTGCTGGTCTACTGTGATGGCTCATTGCTCCTCGTGTTCTTACCAGCGGTTACATAACAAACAGACAGACACAACGCTGTGGAAATGTCGGCAAAACACTAGCAATCCTTCCGTCCTTTTTCCAGGATTTTTATCAGGAGAATTGGAATGAATGTGTTTTTATCTGATCCATTTAGTGGTGGGAGTGAGTGGTTTGGCTTATTTCTAGAGCTCTATTTGTTCATGGTCCCACTTCCTAGCCCTCTAGAGGGAAAGGATGCTATTGTAGCTCATATCAGTGGGAAATTCAGAGAAACACCCTGATAAAAAAACAAAGTCTTTTGCTGTTATTCTATGACAGCCAGCAAGGGGTGGCTATAAAAGAAAAAGAAAAAACTGAAAGACAAGCAGGATACTTCCTCCCATTGAGATTCAAATACACTTCTTGGAAGGAGATATCAGATTCAGACAAGGTAGTACTTGTTCCCGTGAGTGCAATAATATCTAGGCCATTGCATTGAAAACACCATTGCTAGGCACCTCTCCTGGGGCCTGTCTTTTCAGGTGAGTCTCTCATTTGCCCACTCAGGTTGGCATCTTAACTGCCATTTGCATTTCATCAAAACAAATGGAAACAGTTGGTTCAGCTTGGATGGGCAACACACAGCATGAATTTGGGGTAGCATCATTTGGGAATCCCTATTTTTAGATTTGTGATGTGAAACAGCAAGCCCAAAATGCTATTGCAGATATCCTAAACTGATAAGTTTGTATTTTCGCCCCTGTGAATGTGGAACCAAACTCATCAGTGCTTAAACGAAGGCCTTAGCATCTCATACGTTCATGTATTTGCCCTGTGGAAACTGCCTTTGTTAAAGGAGCAGTGTGTAGGATGTAGGGGCATCTAGTGGCAACTTCTCCAATGTGCCAAGTGTGAACACCCGGTTAGGATTCCTTCAGTATTCATGGTTCTTGTGGGGTTTTTTGCTGGTAGCCATTTTATTTATTACATTTAATATAGCAGTTTCACGCTACAAATCAGGCTTTCTCCGATGCTATTCAGCTTGTCTCAGACAGGCTGTGAGACCACCACCTGTTAATATCTGCTCACCTTTTTTCTCTGATAACTTAAGATCCAGATTTTCAGGACGTTTTTGATGGAAGCAGAATACTTGGTAGAGGTCTCTTCCTCTCCAAAACAATCGGACCCAGTGATTTGAACCCGTAAAATCACCAGATAAAGCAGTTTCACGTTAAAAATCAGCGTTTTTCCAATGCTGTTCGGCACATCATGGAGGGTCCGCTAACTACAGTGGCCAATGCCAAAATGCTGAACACAAGTGGTCCGATCTAGAGCCAGTGTTTAGTTTGTTCATTCTGGGCTACTGAAGAAACATTGTGGCGAGGTATGTAGGTATAAACAACTCATTCTAAGGTAACCAAAACACATTGAGTCTCATTTTTATTATATATTATTATACGCTAAAGAAAACATTTCATTATAATCTATTTCTACCAATCTATCCCCCTAAAATCCCCCACACTGGACCTTTAAAAACTGATACAGGTTTCCACATTGTCCAAGGCTGTAATGGCAACAACAATAGAGTTCATTCTAAAAATTGTTGCCCTGCGGTGATAGTCTAAACAGTCAAAGGCACCTGCTGTCACCGACACAATGAGACGTGCAGCGAGACAGATTAAAGACTTAGATTCAGCTTATCATCTCGACCCCGTGATAAGAGGCTAACCAGTTTTGCAGATGTCTGCACTGTTACTCTGCACAACATCCTACTATACAAGCTCTAGGATGTGTCATCTTGAAAACACAGGTGGGGGTCTGATCTGGCACACCTGACTTGTTACTCATCTTTTCTACAGTTACAATAAAAGCTTAATGATAGTTTCCTTGGTGTTCTGTGTTCTGCTGCTGTCAAATAAAACGTTGTACCTTCAAAATATTTGTGTTTAAAGGTCGCAGTGTAGCTCTGAGGTTTTGTGCAGCACCAGCAGCAGAGCCAGCCACAGTGTTGGGTAAAGCTTTTTGCTGATTGAGTAAACTGAAAGCAGATAGTGTGTCATTTTAGCATTAAGATTTTATGCCTTTCCCCGTTAAGACTCTATCGCTTTCTCTTTTGCAAACACACCAGCATGCCCCCCTCTCATATCTCAAGGTAATCATGTTTTTTGACAGTTTACCTAAAGAACTGGGAGTACAGCCAAAGCCTCTATCAGAGGAAACACTGCCTAACAACAGCTGTGAGAGCCCTCTCCTCCCTCCCTCTTTCTCCTCCTCTCCTTTTCTCTTCCTCATTTTTGCATTTTCCTGTTTTGGTGTTTGGTAGCTCTCTGCTCGGTCTTTGATACAAAGCGAGGGGCTGTCCTCGGGCTGCAGAGCGCAGACACACAGTATCTGGTGAAGCGAGGAAAGGCGATACCGTGGATTCTTGTTATTGCGCTAATTTGTGTGTCTGACTGTTATTTTTCTTTTCATACAGGCAGACAGACGGCTTTGATAGAAGAGCCAAGAGACAATAGACGATTACGTTATGGGTAATAGTCTGTGGTCACACAATTACACAGTGTTCTTTGAGCCAAATGGAGGAAATATTGCCTCAAACTGTGGTCCGCTGCATCTTCATGTAGAAGGAAATCTTGCAACACGTTCATGACTGTCATGGGTGTGCCAAGAGGTTTTAAAACTGCCTGAACACAGGTCATGTATGTAATATACATTACAGGCCAAAAGTTTGGACACACCTTCTCATTCAATGCATTTTCTTTATTTTCATGACTATTTACATTGTAGATTCTCACTGAAGGCATCAAAACTATGAATGAACACGTGGAGTTATGTACTTAACAAAAAAAGGTGAAATAACTGAAAACATGTTTTATATTCTAGTTTCTTCAAAATAGCCACCCTTTGCTCTGATTACTGCTTTGCACACTCTTGGCATTCTCTCCATGAGCTTCAAGAGGTAGTCACCTGAAATGGTTTCCACTTCACAGGTGTGCCAGGGTTAATTAGTGGAATTTCTTGCTTTATCAATGGGGTTGGGACCATCAGTTGTGTTGTGCAGAAGTCAGGTTAATACACAGCCGACAGCCCTATTGGACAACTGTTAAAATTCATATTATGGCAAGAACCAATCAGCTAACTAAAGAAAAACGAGTGGCCATCATTACTTTAAGAAATGAAGGTCAGTCAGTCCGGAAAATTGCAAAAACTTTAAATGTGTCCCCAAGTGGAGTCGCAAAAACCATCAAGCACTACAACGAAACTGGCACACATGGAAAGGAAGACCAAGAGTCACCTCTGCTTCTGAGGATAAGTTCATCCGAGTCACCAGCCTCAGAAATCGCAAGTTAACAGCAGCTCAGATCAGAGACCAGATGAATGCCACACAGAGTTCTAGCAGCAGACCCATCTCTAGAACAACTGTTAAGAGGAGACTGCGCGAATCAGGCCTTCATGGTCAAATAGCTGCTAGGAAACCACTGCTAAGGAGAGGCAACAAGCAGAAGAGATTTGTTTGGGCCAAGAAACACAAGGAATGGACATTAGACCAGTGGAAATCTGTGCTTTGGTCTGATGAGTCCAAATTTGAGATCTTTGGTTCCAACGCGTGTCTTTGTGAGACGCAGAAAGGTGAACGGATGGATTCCACATGCCTGGTTCCCACTGTGAAGCATGGAGGAGGAGGTGTGATGGTGTGGGGGTGTTTTGCTGGTGACACTGTTGGGGATTTATTCAAAATTGAAGGCACACTGAACCAGCATGGCTACCACAGCATCCTGCAGCGACATGCCATCCCATCTGGTTTGCGTTTAGTTGGACGATCTTTTATTTTTCAACAGGACAGTGACCCCAAACACACCTCCAGGCTGTGTAAGGGCTATTTGACCAAGAAGGAGAGTGATGGAGTGCTGCGGCAGATGACCTGGCCTCCACAGTCACCGGACCTGAACCCAATCGAGATGGTTTGGGGTGAGCTGGACCGCAGAGTGAAGGCAAAGGGGCCAACAAGTGCTAAACACCTCTGGGAACTCCTTCAAGACTGTTGGAAAACCATTTCAGGTGACTACCTCTTGAAGTTCATGGAGAGAATGCCAAGAGTGTGCAAAGCAGTAATCAGAGCAAAGGATGGCTATTTTGAAGAAACTAGAATATAAAACATGTTTTCAGTTATTTCACCTTTTTTTGTTAAGTACATAACTCCACATGTGTTCATTCATAGTTTTGATGCCTTCAGTGAGAATCTACAATGTAAATAGTCATGAAAATAAAGAAAACGCATTGAATGAGAAGGTGTGTCCAAACTTTTGGCCTGTACTGTATATTACATATAATATATGCTTATTCACACATGTATTTGTGCATATATGTATATGTATTTATACATGGACAAAGCCACACAAAAGTCTATGTTCTGTAGTTTCTTCTATGCAGTCTAAATAAAAAAATACCTTTAGTATGAGAGGTCTCACTCCTATGGCAGCCAATCCCCACTTGGGCAGTGTCCCCAAAAACACTAAAATGACTCTAGGGGCACGTTTAGTGTCTGACGCTTTTAACCAACTCCAATATGAACTCATCAGCATCATTATTAGACATTCAGGGTAATGGATGTATTGTAAAGATTGCGAAAGTCTGCTTAGGGCAGGTGGGTCCGACAAGCACAGGACTTTGACCCAGGAGGCGGGTGTTCATGTCCTATGTGAAACTAGTTATTTTGTCACATTACTTGTTATTCACGTAAGTCTACTCACAATCGCAATCTTTTCCTAACCTTAACCATGTCACAAGACAACTCACTGCCAACCCCTCTCTCAACCTCTCATTGTATTGAGATAGAATAAGGCTTCTGCCCAAACGTCAAAATGTGACAAGCAGGGATTAGATCGTATTGTTGTGTAACTGCCTAGTTTGCACTGAAACAGATAGCAGATGTTCCCTCCTTGATGTTTTGTGTCATTTTTTAACAACAGGATGGGCGGGCATGATCAGGCAGCAACCCTGTGTACTCACCTTTTATGCGGGAGTACAGCTCAGACACGGTACACTTGCAGAGCAAACACAAGAATCTAAATTCACCGTACGCAACGCTGATGTTGTTTTACCCTGACCTCCGAGCCTCACATCCATATGCAGTGCACAGTTACATACCGGCACCCACTTGCTTTCAGTCAGGTGAACATGTGTGTTGCAACAGCCAACACCTGTGCCAAAAATAGGTGAGCATGTACCAGACAGCAACGAGGAATATGACGAGACAGGTCAGAGACAGGATAATTACCTCGAGGGAGGGTTAGGCCGCCCTGACGCATGCCAGTCAGATAGGATTTACTGTTCAGAGGCTGTGTGTGAACGGATGGGAATAACAATAAGTGTTAGAGGAGGAGGGAGGAGGAGGCGTGTAGCACAGACAGAGGAGAAGAAAGAGGGAGTGTGAAAACCCAAACAAAAGAGCCAGATGACACAGACAGCAGGACGAACGACTGTGCACAAGGTGGCAGGCAAGATACAGAATCGACAAGGCCGAATCAGCCGGTCATTATCAAGACACATTCAAATATGTGTCACAGTGAACAATGCTTAAAAGCTCATAGAGCACATACTGTTGCTATTAAAATTATGATGTGTTGAGGAGTTCTATGTTGTAAAGGTATGTAAAGGTTGGCAGCTACCTTGCAGGCGCCACACCGTGCCACTTCCTCTGCGGTTGGGCTGTAATTACAGTCTTACCAAGAAAGCACACCGCAGTCATTAAGCTGGTGTGAAGAAGACAATCAGTCACATAGGCTGGAAAACAAAGATAATGACTCACTGTTTTTTGACTCTGTGTGTGTGTGTGTGTGTGTGTGTGTGTGTGTAGGTCAGGAGTTATCCAGTGGGTGTGGGAACCTGCGAAATACCCGATTTTGTTTCAGTTCTGCAAATCCTGAAATAGTTCCTCAAAATAGCTCGTATGGCCAAACGCACAGTTGTTTCATTTACAATTCACTGGTTAATTTACTGTAAAAACAAAGAAGGCCAGACGCTTTAAAAAAATAGCTATGTTTATGAGAAGCTATAGAGATGACAGTGTTGCAATTTGAATTTAATTAGCTGCATACTTTGAATACTTTTATAACAACACAGCTGGCTGGAGTGAATGATGGGAAGATGGTTTGATTCCAGGCAGATTATTTATTAAGATACATCTGTCTCTGACAAACACACCTGCTTTTGTGTGCAGTAATTCTGCAATAACAAAGCTAAACCTGCCGTATTTCATGATCCGCTGCAGCATGCTCTTGTGTTATTGCGGGGCTGCAGCCAAAGACAACCCTGGATTAGTGCACTGCTCCGGATTTCAGTGCCTGAGTGCTTGACCTCGCTGACCTCTCCCACTCTCTTCCTCTTTCTAACTATTCTCTGGATTGTTTTAATAGCTTTCCAGGGAGCTCAGAATGCTTTGGACTTGTTTCTTCCTTCACTTTGCTGTCCTGCCATGAAGCTGAATCACTACCAAGCTGGTGGGAACCTTGTCCCTTAATGTGTGAACTCTGCGATTTGGGTATGAAGATAAGGTGACATCTTACTGGCCCCTAAGAATTGCTTACGTGGGTAAATCTGTCCATCTCCAAAACAATACAGAGCTCTTACGCACTTCTCTTTGCCAATAAGCCAGATCTGATTAGAGATTTTACGTCAGCGTCAGCTTTCATTCCAAAAAACCTCAAGCGTAGCCATCGTCTTGTCCTTGTTCTTTATCATGCACTTTGGAAACAGCTGTTTTGATTGATGCCAGTGAATGACGTTTCCAGAATTGAGTTTGCCATTTTTCCGGGATCTCAGCTCCTAGCTGTGTTAATCCTTAAATCTCCAAGAACATTTCTCTCTAAAGTGTATTTAATCCAGCGTAAAAAGAGCTCAGTCCTCCGAAAGGTGTCAAGCTGGTAAAGGATCTCTTTATTTCTGTGTCTTAAGAATGTGAGCGGGTGCCTGCCAAACGCTGTAAACGTTCACATCCAGACAGAGACAAAAACAGAGTGTGTAGTGCTTGTGCGTGTGTGTTTTGTCTGCCTATGTCAGTGACCTTAAATCTGTGTGCATATGCATGTCCATTTCGGTACATTTCTGTGTGTCTACGTGTCTCAGTTCACGTTTGTCCCTTTTGCATGCATACATGGATATGAATCTGCCACTGTTTTTAACATCCATGCTTGAGTGCTCACCTGCACTTGCATGGGAGTGCGACGGTGTACCTGAGTGGTGCGTGCGTGCAAAGCAGATACAAGAGTGTTCCGCGGTTTGAACTTTGGACCTCTTGGGTACACGCTGGAGGGAGGCCAATTTAGCTCACATTGTTTACCCGGGCCTTTATACAACGACTGGGATGGCAGATCGTGTTAACTCGCTCTTCTGTGCAACTTCAAGACCAGGGAAATGACATCTTAAAAGAATGACAATTTGTCTTGTGTACTCTGAGCGACTCCAAGTTCAAGAGTCACTCCGAGTGGAAGTATTTCCTGTTTGTTTCTTGAGGCAGATCTTAAACCTTAACTCAGCCCATCATCTCTTGCAAAACGCTCACATTTAGAGACAATGTTTTATTTGTGGATATCAAACTGAGGTGAAATTAACGCTGGCTCTCAGCTTAGTCTCAGTGGCAATCCCTCACAGTTACATGTGTTTGTATTTTAAAGCAGCAAATAACATTTTCCCTGTGAGACTTGTCGCAGCCTCATAACAATTCTTCAATTGTTCAAAACCACTTTGTTTTCACAAATTGCAAAGCAGTGACACCATTAGCATGATTATTCAGCAGCTACAGCGTAACGTACCATCTGAGTTCAAACATTTGCATTCATTACAAAGTGGCATGCCCAATGAGCTGTTGCTGAGCAGGAGAATCCCATTAGAAATAGACAAGCTCTGCTCATTTGTTTTGTCACAGTAAAACTCAAAGTAGCCTGAAAATCACACTGATGGAAGTGACATTTCTAAACTCAGTGAATTAGTTCATTGTGTTGTCATACTGTGGATGCTTATATAACATTTTGATAACATTATTATTACTTTTGGCTACATGAGGTAAGCTGACACCTTAAAATGCATTTGTCAGTTTGATAATTTCACTAAGTATCCTGAAGGCAAGTTCCTATCTGTTTCCTTCTCCGCGACCCTGCTGCACATCCACAAATGGAGCGTGACCAAAATAAAAAATAAATAAATAAATAAAAAAACACAAAAAGAACCAATCAATGAAGCTAACAAGACTTGCGTCTTTGTGTAAGGGGCAGGCTCTTTGGCTTTTTGAAGGCAGGATAGGCCGGGGTTCCTGTAAACTCCCAAACAACCTCTCAGCTCAGCACTGCAGCACTTGATATCACTGTTCCAAGTTGATTTGGATCACACAGCAGCTTTTGATGCCGACCCTTCCCCTGCGACTGAGTCACATCCTGAAATAGTGCTCTTATGTTGCGTTATAAGTGCTGCTAAACTGATATCAGTCATAAGCCAAAACAACAGTTGAAAATTTGGTGTGTAGAGAACAGTGGCAATCCCAGAAATGATTGATAAGAATGGCCAGATGGGGCTGGTAAAAATCTTGGGGTGGCACACGTAAACTAAAAACCATAACTGAAATTCAAGAATTCTATTATGCTGTTGTCGTACAGGCGGCTCTGATGTGCACAGACTAATACTAGTACAGTTAACATTTTGAGTTCCACAACAATCCTGTTTTAATGTGTTATGTCAGCCCCCCACCGCACCCCCTAGTCCTTCAAGGGGTTTCAGCGGGTACCTAGAAAAATAGGAATAGTTTATTTTACCTTTTTAATTCACTATAGAGGTGAGCTCAATGTGCATAAGAGTCAAAAGAGTGATCATTCTGATGGTTTTACTTCCTTCATGTTATCTCCTTAACTGTAGGTGACAGTTATTTTATTAATTTGCACTGTCCCTTTTTAAATAAACTCAACTAAACCAAACTAGACTATAGAATTCGGTCTTAATCATATCTTACAACCAAAATCTTTTCATCGAGTTCCCTGAAGCAAATCATGTCAATGCGGGTCCTTAACATTATGTGTATCAATTTATACGTCCTTGACACAAAAGACATTGTGTTCGGCAATGCACTGTTCTTCAAATAAGCTAGTTGTCGTTTCTCTTAAAGGTCCAGTGTGTCAGACCTTTTGTGGCGTGAGGTTGCAGAACTGAAGCTTTTCCTGCGTGTCAAACATGTAGGGGAACTATGGCGGCAGATGCAAAAATGTGAATGGCCCTGTTTAGAGCTAGTGTTTCTTTCGTCTGTTCTGGGCCACTGTAAATAAATTACATAACTATCTCTTTGGAAGAGGGCTTGCTACGTATGCAGATATATATGGCTTATTCTAATGTAACTAAAACACAACAATCCTTATTTTCAGGTGATTATACACTAATGATAACATAGCTGTGAATATTATATTGTTTTTCTGACAGTTCATACACCAAAATCCTACACACGTGATCTTAAAAAGACAAATAACCAGCTTTAATTTGAAGGAGTACGCTGATTGTAAGGAACAAAACCATTTTAAGGGATGGACGGACAATACTGTAACTCTTAGCCCATGTCAGCTATCTGCTTTTAAAATGGCTAGTGCTAATAGATATTTATGCTGTAGTCACACTTAATGAAACCATCATTAATTATATATTATACAATCAAAACAAGGACACAGTGTCATTGACGTGACACAGTTCGACAGCACAGCAGAGAGGAGACACAGGAACGATTCTTAGTTAATCAACAGCCATGCAGACTTCTCCTCAGTGCCATTTACATAAACTGTCTGCGCAGGAACAGCCATACTGTAACATGCCGCTCTAATGGAGCTCCGTACTTTGTTGTATAACCTCGTATCATCAGTTACAGATGTCTTCTTTTCAGGCATGCATTAAGTACATACTTGAGATTCAGGGCATATGTGGGAACAAGCCATAAAAAACAGCAAATGCACCATGTGAGGAATGGACAGCAACGCCTTGTAAAACACTGCTGATGATAAATTATAGATAGATACAGTGATGTCAATGCTAATGGAGCATGACAAGATGAATTATACTGAGTATTATAGATGAGAAAAAATAATCCTGGCAGCTGTGGAGGGAAAAAAGATTTACTTTTATCACTTTATCCTTCAGAAATTAGTAATGAGTGTACACATACATACAGTACATGCAGTGTTATTACATTGACCAACTACTTTTAAATTTTAAGACATAAAAACATAATTATTTAACATCAAATATACGCTGATGAACATGATGTAAGATAATGTAATGTGATGTTATGCTAATATTTTATTCAGCCATTTAATGCTTTAAATACTTAGATTAGTACTTTATCAGGGGTTTAACAAAACAGATAAAGCATCCTCAAGGCTACAATTACTTACTTACTTCTTCTTCTTAAAGTGCATTGTAATTACCACTAATAAGTCCTCATTAACTTTCCAGAATTGAGCAGTGAGAACAATGATGTAATACGTGTGTTTATAGCCCGGACGTATTCGTTTTACAGTCTTCACACGGGTGGCCCACATCTGGCTATACATTTCAGTTTTACTCCTGAAGGAGATGTGGCCGCCTTAATTGGACTCTCTCATTTACGTTTCTTGAAGCTTTCGTCTATTAAACTGCAAAATGTTTCCTTTAAAGACTCGGTATAGAATGGGGCCCGCACATCTGGCCCCTGTCCCTCGTCTGTCTCCGCCTGTCCTCTGTCGGTAGGGGATCCTCACCACGCAGACAGGCTGAGGAAACACTGCGTACAACGTGTTCTCAGCCATCCTCTCTGTTCACATGTACCTCTGTGGGACTGCGCAGACCTATTGCCCCTGCATTTTTTTCTGACTCCAAAGTTGAATGGTTTTAATTTGTGATGCTATTTGGATGGGGGAATTATACGAGGTGCTGAATATACATGAGCTCCCCGTTGCACCACTTCACAGCTGCCCTTTGAGTTATATCAGGTTCCCCTTTGAGAGAAAGTAAAAGTGGCCTGTAAATGGTTTTGATACAACAGTACAGCTTAGCTCAATTTATGTGCATATTTACATATGAACGCAGCGTAGCTTGATGTCTGACTGCACAGATGCTATTTCTGTAGTAATCAATCCAAGATTTCAATAGAGTTGCCCCAAGTTAAAAGACAAACAGAGGGCAAGATCTCTGAAGTTTCTTTAAAGATCTGGAGAGTTCATTCAGTGCAGAGAGGGAGCGGTCTATGTCTCGTTCCTATTCACTTCCCTGTTGCTGCTTTGAACACAGTGTCCTGTATGTGCACCTATACATAGTGTACAGTCTAACGTATCCTCTACAGTTGTTTGTAAGATATCTTGTGAAAAGTAATGCACATGGTTTGTATGATATCTTATGAATTAGTGCCCCTACTGGTGAGGTTGGGTTCATGAGGGACTCGTGGTTAGGCATCATCCATAACATGACAATGTGATGTTTCGTAACTTAAAATAACTTAACATTGACTTGACATACGTTTACATTGACTTTTGGTTTCACATGGGACACAAACCCTAGTCTCCGGGGTCAAAGTCCTGCAGCTGTTTGACCTATTCACCACCTCAGCCTTCCTCCCCACATGGACTTTGTCGCTCTTCATGCTACGTGACCATAGATTGTATAAAATATTGGATATAGCCACTGTTACATCACCCACTGGTTTGTGGACTCATGATTTGAAGCCATGAGTGCCCTCTTGTTTTTGGAGCCAAGGTGGCCATATTTGGATGAGAGGGTGGAGATAATGCCAGCTGCTAGCTTAGTTAGCACAGTGCATTTACAGCTATTGTAAACTCTTATAATACCAATTCTAATGCTTATTTTTACTAGCAAAAAGCAGACTAAAAATTGTTCAAACAGATGCACTTACTAGAACAACTGAAAATCCAACTCTTTAGGGGGTCCTGTACTACAACTAACCAGTGAACAAAACTTTTTTTAGGCGACCAAAATGTAACAGTTAACTTTCTTGAACTGAAAACACAATGCAATAGTGACAGCTACGTGAGCAGGGAAAAATAAGCTATAGGGCCCAAACTGGGTTTTTTTGTACCAAAAGTTTAGGGTTTATGGGAATTGACTCGCTCTCTGAGCTAGCCTCAAGTGGCCATTCAAGGAACTGCAGTTGACACACAAGCAGTGGGTGCTGTTTGTACAGTATGTGACCTGACTACTGCCTTTGCTCCCGTCATATCACAAAAAACTGCCTGCAGCGCATAAGGCACAATAACACAGCTGAATTACGTTGCATTACTTTTTGTACATATAAGTGTAAAAAATGAATGAAAACAGCCTGACAATCTTCAATTTAATAACAATACCTTATGAATATTACCCTTTAAAAGTATTGCCTTTTTTAGGGCATTATATGGTCTCACCTGCATGGTTTTTGTAGCCTAAATGAAGTCCCCATTTTTACACCACCAGTAAATCAATTGTTATTCTATTATCACCGTTTGGATTTACAGCTTTCTTGCTAGAGTTACATCATGTTCCGTGAAAACAGGAAAGATGATTGAATTATGATCTGAGTCATTCCTGTGGTCTTGTTGAAGAAGAATTATATAATTTGTTTGGCTTGTAGAGATCAGTGGAAAGCAGACTGGTGAAACATCCTTAGGCTAATATGAGTAAGGTGGTAAAAACGCAGCCCTGGTCACTGTCATGTCTCTGGCTTGGAGGCTGCAGACACGTGTAGCTTTAAAAAACACTGGGATTTTGCAAGTGGCTTTACATGGAAACAAGTGGTATATTTGAAGTTTTCTTTTACAGCTACTTCAAATAGATTAATTTTTGTAGTTGACAATATTTTACCAGCGTGATTCATCATGAGACTTATACAGTATTGTGAAGTTTTGGAGGTGTCAGGCACCCCAGGGCAGAGAGGGTTTGACAGGTGGCACAAAATGGAAATAAATAACACAGGGAATGCACAACAAAATAAAAAATATATGTCATTTCTTTGGGTTATTGTATGTGTGATTTATACTTCTAGTAGAATTTAGTTTAAATGTCTGTTCATATGGGATAATGTTCATTTGTGCAGCAGTTTAAGCTGTTAATGCACTTTCCTACAGCAATGACCGCCAATGACTTGTCTCAAATTATCCGTGGGAAATTAGCCGTTGCTCCATCGTCATCTCGCAGGTGACAAAGGATTAGCTTTAATGCTCAGCGGAGGAGCCTGCTGGAGTCTGTGGGAACGACTCTGTGTTTAGATGACACTGACAGCGATAGTTAGCAGGGTGCCTATCATCCAGTTAAATCCAGATCGTGCTGACAAGGCCAGACGTGCGTGAGCATGCACATATGCAAGCGTGTGGCGAACCGCACGCATCGACGTACACGCTGGAGAAGGAAAACACAAGCAAGCACACAAACACACAACAGGGGACGGCTCATCCAGGGTCCTGCTCTCCAGTGTTGTCCCAGTTGCTGTTGACTTGGGTCACACAGCTGCAACCTCAGCCAGAAACATGGATGGAAAATGACGAGGAAAGTGCAGGGATGGAGAGAAGGAGAGGTTGAGAGGGAGGGATGGATTGAAAGAAGAAGGTGGTAAGATTAGAGTGAGGGATACTTTCGAGAGAAAAGGTGAAAAAGAGATAAAGATGTTACACGAGGGCGAGGAACAGATGGAAACAGGGTTTCTTCCTGTGTCTTTCATCTGTTTAACTTGAACCAGAGACTGCACGGGGGGATTTCATTTAATGTTTCCAAAATGAATGAATGAGTAAATTACTTATTATGTCATGTCATGTCTAGCTCATTTTGGCTGGCTCTAGAGCTGTTGCTCAAACAACAGATCTTCTGCACTTTTGTATGCTTGCCACCACGGACACAAAGACTGTTGTAGTGGATCGAGAGAGACATTTGCCCCCCCCCCTTTCTCAAACTCAGATTAAACCCAGATTAAATGGTTAAACTCACTCGGCAGTGCCAATTAAATATAAACAAAGATTCTCTTACTGTGTTGCCTATTTCGCATCTAAAATGTTTTCAGATACATATTTTAGTTTACCATTTAACTCTAATTCAAGATGATTTGTTAACAGCTGGCCACCATATTGCCTCCTGTAGAAAGACAGCCAAGTTTTTATTATGACACCCACCAGTGGGGTCGTTGATTGGGCCAGTGCATTCTGATAGTTGTAGGTCTTCCACCTCTTGAGCAAAAGCAAATGCCACAGCGTTTCCCTGGTCATAAAGCCCCAGTTGCAAAAGTACTTGCATCTTCCTACTGCCTAGACCAGCGGTTCCCAACTGGTCAGCCACGGGGTCCAGATTTCTCCTTAGTCATTAGTTCAGGTTCCACACAGTTTAATATATTCAGCGTCACCCTTGCGTTCGGCCATGTTGTTGAGCTAGCTTGCTGTCTCGGTCAAGTAGCTGCTCACTCTACAGCAGGAAAAGACACTTCAAAATGAAAACTGTGCTGGAAATTCATTGTAGTTTTACATGACTTCACTCACGGCCCATTCAGAATGCACCCACGGCCCACTTTTGGACCAGGACACACCAGTTGGGAACCACTGGCCTAGACATACTAGTTTCATGAAAAGACCATCTTTCCAGCAGTGAAATGCGTCTTTAAGTGTTCGGGCTATAAAGCTTCTCAGCGATCATTTAGCACATCTATTCACTTACAGCACAGATGCTGCCATATAAAGATGCTCAGCCTTCACTTAGCAGATATATTTACGTACAGCACAGATGCTGCCAGCCTTCCAAGTGACATCCATTTTCCTTATGATAAACATACACTGCCAAAAGCCATTTTTGTAATGACTTATTGATGTGACAATTACACATGTACACATGTACAGTGCAGCTCAACAGATGACTGGGTTTGCAATGAAAATAAAATCTGCCAACTTAGAAGTAACAGCGCAGTATATTCCTTTGCTTTGCCCCGGAGCGATTAAATGTGTATCAATCGGCAGTAGATTTACATTTCTCAGCGGCATGACAGTCTTGTGATGGATTTCAGTGCAGTATGTACCCATTAGTTGGATGTCAGCATTCCGTGCCTGAATGCGACTCAGATTAGACATAGATACACTTAACCACACCAACTACAACAGCTGAGGTATACAGTACACTAAAGTAACATAGGAGGATGAAAAAAGACAGATGGCACTGAACTCTGTAACCTTTTGTTCCGGGACATGATCCAGCCAACTGTGTATTTATCAAGTGTCATGCAAAGTGGCAGCCATTGCCACTCAGTGTGTTTTGGAACCAGTCTTTTGAGTGTGACTATGCATGCTTTGTAGATGAGGCATTTTTCATAAGCAAACCCCATTTTCTCCGTCAGGATTATACACACTATATATCCTGCTGAAGACCTGATGTTCAATTAAAATACATACTGACAGGCATCCTACAGTGTGCCTCGTAGACCTGAGAGCACATTCCACCCATGCGATAAGCCCTTCATAAGATGCAATAATCAGAGATGTACACCCAAAGTTTAGATTAGAAACTCAAATAGATTGTAGTGGTGTACATCTAATTACTCCAGACAGAAAAAATAACGAGCAATCCAACAGTTTTCTCATAAAACTTAGTGGTAAACTCATCGACCCGTACCGAGTCAGAGGGCTTTGACATGGCTAATAGCAAATTCCACTGCTATTTAACACTGCACGGCCAATTGCGTCCACAACCCTTGACCTTTTGTAGAGCATCCGCAGAGCCATTAGTGAGATCACTTAACTGTATCCTGAGAGTCTAATCCCTTAACTTTCATAGCAGGCAATCTTGTGTGTGTGTACATGTTTGCACTGAAATACAGATGGGACTCCTACGGGCCATGGCCTAGAACATATTGTTATTTCTTTGTAGGGCATGTGGGGTTAGGGGATGATTGCAGCCTGACGGGGGGTTCGCCATGCTGCCATATTCCCCTAACACACTCCTCTGGGTCTTGGCTCTATTTCAGTGTTTTCACAGTAAATTTAGCCAGGGCATTCTCCTTGTTATAGCACAAGGTAAATCTTTACATTATTGCCCGAGGCTGACGGACTTCTGCTGAATCACAGTCTGGTGCCAGATGCTGCCAAGTCCCCGAGCTTGTTAACTCCAATATACTGCACACAGCACTATTACTTACAGTACTGCTTGTCCTGCTGTAAACTGCTATTAGTTTCAGTGAAGGCTCTGGCAAAGGAACTTATTATCACTTTGTATGAACTGGAATTAAGTAGAAATTTAGCGTCAAAGTGGTACTTTGGATTGTCTCGAGAAATTGAATCAAGACAAGTGGTTCCTGCGTTGTCATCGTAGGGCTAATGAGCAAAGTTGTTACCCAGGCAGATGTTACATAGCAAAGGAGATCCTCTATCAAGGACTAATGAGTTAAATACAGTTTCTCACAGATGCTGGAATGTACAAAGGTGAACAAACACACTCACACATGCTTGTGGTGTCCTCCGATTTTGTAACAACTGCCTTGAGGCAGTGGTTCTTAACTGGTGTAGCCATGGGATCCAGATTTCTCCTTAGTCGTTAGTTCAAGGTCCACAGTGTTGAATAAATTTAGCGTACTTCCGTTTGTCCATGTCGTCAAGCTAGTTTTCTGTCTCTGTTAGGTAGCTGTCTGTTATTCACTCAGTCTACAGCAAGAAATGGCACTTCACAATAGAAGCACAGTGCCAGAAATTCACTGTACTTCAAAATAAAGTGTGTTTTTTACACACTTGACACATTTGCAAGTCACTCACGGTCCATTCAGAATGGACCCATGATCCACTTTTGGACCGTGACCCACCAGTTCGGAACCACTGCCTTAAGAGATATACGTGGGAAGAACGCAGGGACACAGGTATAGCCTTGTAAGAGGTAGTAAAAGTAAACACCAGAACAAAGTTCTTGACCAAGAAGTCAGTTTTCCTAGATAGGAAAAGTTGGAAACTCCCTGCCTCTAACACATCCTCGAACTTTATTCTTCCTAAGCTATGGAAAATGAAACTCCAGGTCTCCCAAAGTAAATTGATCAGAGTGGTTCTAGGTCTCGTTCCACAAGAGCGTATAGAGACGAACCAGTTCAAGCAGCTAAACTGGCTCTCCTGTGGAGTCTGAAGAAATACAGTTTAAACTCTGCCAGGTTCACAAAATTGTAAATGGTTTAGCCCCAAATTACATATTAAAATTCTTCCCGCAGGTCAGAGAGGCTCACAGGCACAACACCAGGTCAAGTGTAGCTAATATGACACTGGTAAGAATCAGTAGCCAGATTGGATGAAGCTCTGTCAGATACTCAGGTGCCCAGGATTGGAATAAGGTTCCCCAATAGCATTAAAAGGACGGCAAACCCAGTCATGTTTAAGACAAAATTAAAACACTGGCTTTACAATAATGTACTCATGTAGAAACAGTTGCATTGGCAGGATTGTGCACAACTCTTGTGTCGGAACACTTATCCTTAAAGTTCATGTTTATTGTGCATGTACATTGGTGTTGCAACTATGAAAATCAATTGTAGGATAAATAAAACAAAAGAAAAAACAAAATAGGAATGCTTCTGTGTTTCCAACCATGCAACATGTAATTAAAACCTTCCTGTAGCTAAGTACAGCTTATTAAAAAGTTGGTCCTATGGCGCCTGCTGTAACCAACATTTAGCCAAACTGCTTAGCACAGCAGCTCAGACTCATAGTAATGCTGGGTTCATGACATAATGTTCTAACTTTCAAAGCCTTAAATTAATATATAATCAGGCTTGAAACCTGGTTTTAAAGAATGTGTTACATCACTGCCACGATGAAATGTTATGACAGCAAACGTCCTATTTTTTTCTCTTTGTCCCTCATTCACATGCTCCCTTTCTGCAGAGATTCAGGGGAAGATATATCACTGTTACTAAACACCACTTGATAACACGATGAATCGCTGCGTCAGTCACTCTTGTTGTTCTCCTGGATGTGTGTGTGTGTGGTTTTACCATCTCATGTTTGTACAGACTGTACTGGTCATGCGTGTGAGAAAATAATTGTCTGGAGACATGTAATTACATGGCACCGCTTGTGTAGCAGAAAGCGAAAACAAGAAGCTCCCTTTGGTTTGCAATAGACTGTAGAGAAACATACAGTATCTATGATGTCGCCTGTTGGTTTCATCAGGGGGAAGGTTTCATCTTACTGCCTTATTGGAGGCAAAGAACGTGAAAATACATTTGTATGTTTGGATGTCTAAAGATAAGAACTACATTAAGATGAATAAATGTCTCTTCCTGTTCTTTGCGATGTTAAACCTCATGAAACTGGAGAAATAAAACCTGAGAGAAAAACATCCACCTGAGGGTGAACGACTGAGGCAAACAGGAAAGGATTAAATGTTCTCTATTTTAAATGAATTGCCCCTGACGTGATGGGTGTAAACATGCCCAGTGCAAGCCATCCATTTCCTCCGCTGATACCAACAGGCCCATTCAGACGCAGCTGAACTGCTGTCCCGTACGAATAACCCTAAATAATGATTGTGATCAGTGTTTGTCAGAAACTGAACTGAGTGAACTTGAAATTCCACTGCTACAAGGAAATGAAAATGTGTGGTACTATTCACCCGGCCAAAGATCTAGATGTTATTATGCAGACCTTGACAATAGTGGCTCCCAGGTTGCTAGTGGCAACCATTTTGAGATTGGCAAACAATTCTTGGCCTTTGGTTGCCATCAGTGGCACTTTTTTTTTTTTTTTTACATAAATAGGGACAGCAAAAAATTTAGACCTCAAAATAAATATATTTTGATGCATCAGTGATATTGAAATATTACTGTTAAAGTTAGAACCGAAACTGCATTCAAGTCCTGCCCACACAGGCGTCTGTTGCTGAGACAATGGCAAGGCAAACTAAGTTGTTTGACAGTGGAGTGAAAAGTCTGACTAACCCATCATCATCACAAATGAATATGCAAATCGATTTAACTGTGTGGTTACTGTAATAAAGTTTTTAAGCACTTTTTCTGTCTCATTTCCATAATATAATACTGACATCTAATTACACAGCGTCCCTGCTGATGTTTAAAAAGTCATAAAGGATATTATATTCATTATTCAAAAGAGAAATCAGAAATCCCAGAGGGACAATTGTGATTTGTTACAGTCGCTCCAATGTAAAGAATAGAGAATTGCGGGGCGTCGGTGGCTTAGTGGTAGAGCAGGTGCCCCATGTACAAGGCTGTTGCCGCAGCGGCCCAGGGTCAAATCCAGCCTGTGGCCCTTTGCTGCGTGCTATCCCCCTCTCTCTCCCCCCCTTCACACTTACCTGTCCTGTCCAATAAAGGCAAAATGCCCTAAAAAAATCTTTAAAAAAAAATAGAGAATTGTAATGAGTATGAAATATAAGTATGTAAATGTAAAGCAATAAAATAAAACAAGATACAATAAAATAAAAAATAAAATAAATAAAATTGAATTAAATTAACTAAAAAAAAACTAAAAAATATTTTTATAGAGCCTCTAGTGTTATTAAAATGTCCTAAATCAGTCTCTCAAAAGTCCTAAAAGTGCTCAGACATAGGAAGTAGGATTTTATGAATTTTTTTTTTCTGACATTGCATTGTAAAATCTCAAAATAACTGGCAACATCGACTGAGCAGAGCTTCCACTTTTGGCTAACTAGCTGCACTGCAACATGGAAAACATGGAAAATTTAACGAAAACTGGCTTTTTAACCAAGATTTTGCAGCATGGCTGAAACCGGTAAAAGGCTTGGTGTACTTCGTGCAAAATGTTTTTTAAACTCACGATGGGAATCAAGGCAGTGGAATCACAAAAACACAAAATTGCCAAGAAAACGCCAATGAATGCCAGATATTTCCAATTTCTACTCTGCCCTTGTCTCTGCCACACGACAAAAAAAGTAATTGTCCTTGATCACTTTGTTTAATCACAAAACATGAACCGACACTGGCCTTAAGATGTAGGAGCTGTCTTAGTTACTCAAAATACAAGATGACTAAAAATGGCCACCTTATTTTCAGTTTTGGCAACCCAAAGCTGATGCCTGGCTGCCAGCCTGGCAACCACTCTTAAGTGCTCTTAAGTTAAGTTAAGAGCCTGGTAACTACACACTGCAATGAATCTAATTTTCTTTAATTAACATTCTTATTCTTGTCGACTCACTTCTCTGAAGCTCCCTGTAGACATGCTTGACATTTAGTTCATTATACTCTTGTCTTCGGAATTTGTAACTTGATGGCACAAAAGATTGCAGTAAATCCTTTCCAGTGATAAATGCCAATATGCAAATGTTACAGCCCAAAGGATACATGATACATCTTTGACAAAACAACACCCACAAACTGGTTTTACACGACTGTTTGTTGTGTAACACAACACTGTGCATCACAATCCACAAAGTACAATATCGAATGTTAATAACCCTCCACTTGCCAAAGAGATGGATTAAATGCAGACAGAGAAGTGAGACATTAGCACACAACTGTCAAACTTGAAAGCAGCTTGGAATTAGTCACAGTGAGAGTGGCTTACTTTTGGCTGTTGCACCTTTACCAGCAGCAACAGCTCTCCAAACATTACTAGATTAATTACACCTCTCATGACGAAGGAGGCTTACTGAAACTCACAAACCCACTTCATCAGTTTAAAAGTGTTTAGGGGACTGTGAACGCCACACACGCAATCCGAAATGTTACAAAAGAAACCACCAAGTTAATTCATCTTCCTCAGTTTGATTTTACAAATTCTGAACAGTTGTGTAACAATTTCTGTGGTAAAGAGCTCCAAAGTCGTTCCATTAAAGTGACCATAAACACTACATGTTTGCTCTTATTTGGCTGCCTTTAGTGTCGTGGAAACCCTGGTGCCGGATAAGGTCATAATACGAAGTACGAGTTTGTTTCATGGAGCAATGGCCCAGCTATGTGTTTTATTACACAAATAAGTACTGATTGAATGAGCTATGGAGATAGGCATGATGATTGTTCCCTTCAGGTACACTCTGTCTGACCGAAACAGACACTCCGACAGTGTAGAGATGAAACAATTGGCGCCTTTTCAGGAAACTGTCATTTTCATTGTGACTCTGGGGCATTGTGCTCCACTGGATTGGAGACACATCATACGAGTGCCAGTCAGAGCATGGCACTCACAGTTATGGCTGCCTATCCAGAGGTATCTGCAGCGCTCAATTGTCTCTTTGTGCTGCGAGAACACAGTTGTCGAGAACAAACAACAGCAGGGCACTGAGCAAACAGTCAAACGGCTTCTGCCTCTTAAGCAGCCCCTTCATTTGGAAGCCAAGATGGGACACTCTCACACGCGGCCCACTGAAGTCGCACCCTTTGGAGCGATGCCGCCTGATCCCAGGACGGTGTGCGCCCGCCGCCTGGCCGAACCGTCCCCCAGACTCTGCTGCCACCACCAACACTTCAGCTATCCAGAGAGAGCTATGAGCTACTCGCCCCCTTACTCACCGAGTCTGTTCAAGAGGCCAGATCGGCGGTAAGTGGGGATTGGCGGAGGATAGTAGGAGAGTTTGTCTTGTGTGTAAGAGGATATCTGGCATGATAGTGATGTGCGTCAGTGACCGATGTGCACATTAAAGACAGTTCAGGAGGAGATAGATGGTAACGGCAGTGTGTCGGTGTCTAAATGATGTAGAGCGGTGGATGCAGTATTTGTGGCGGCGCTGGAAAGTGTTTTTCATAATGTTCAATCTTTCCAAATAGACGACCTACCAACCCTTGAATAACAATGTCAGTGCTGTCATCATCCTCTGCATGTACTGCATGTTTGATACAAGCTAACACATAAAGTTACTTTATATGCAATCCAAGGGCAGAAATTGACAGCCTGTTAAATTTATTGAAAAACCTCATGAGCGAGACCAAGGCCGTGT
Source organism: Epinephelus fuscoguttatus (assembly GCF_011397635.1). Taxonomy (NCBI): domain Eukaryota; kingdom Metazoa; phylum Chordata; class Actinopteri; order Perciformes; family Serranidae; genus Epinephelus; species Epinephelus fuscoguttatus. The sequence continues at coordinate 21,253,103 of NC_064760.1, forward strand.
GCCTCGTCTCTATTCATGGCTCAGGAGACTCGTAGGTGATGTGATAATAATGAGTGCCTCTGGGTGTCCTAGTGTACGTCGAGTGTTCAGTATTCATTGGCTGTAACTGCTCCTGTTGCCCACACTGACAGCTTCCTCTGAGACAGCCTCTGGCTGCAGCCTATGGCAGGGCTGTGTGTTCTCAGGCCACACTCTCATACACGCCATGCATCCCTAATTATAAGAGTGCAGATGGGACACACACAGTGAAAAGAAGAGAAAGGCATCCTTTTGACCAAGAAGTGATCTCAAACTGATAGATTTTGCTCTCTCTGTTCTCTCACCAGTGTTTCTTGCTGGGCTGTGTTGTGTACATCTTTGTCAAAACCCCAAAATGCTGCTCATAACAAAAGCTGGGACGTTGGCGGCATGTCTCAAGCTCATTCTTCTTCGGCCACTGGTGCAGATGAATCACAGTATTATATAATGCGGTTGGCTCTTGCACAAGGGACATCTGATGGAAACCGTGGCCCATCGCCTAGCTTCGGAGTGACTCACTGGATTTGGCGCTCGCCAAACATGGTCAGGCAGTAAGAGTTCCACAGAAAATATGAAGGGCTTTATTTCTTGAAGAGGCGGCATGGGTCAATATCAGTGGCACTTAAACTGTTTAGAAACACGCAGGTACAATTTAAACAGGAATTGCTGATGTTGTGTGTAAATGTTAAGATTTGTGTTGGAGCAGTTGTTAAACTGTGAATCACGGCAGCAAAACAGGAAGGTTACGAACATCCGAGTTTACACTGTCATCATCCGACTGCATGCGGCTCATTAGGTATATTTTACTTGAACTGTGCAGAAAGGCTCCACGCTGTCTGTAGTTTCTATCTGCGCATCTCAGCAGAGCCACGGGCAATCGGTGTGACTCCCCCCCTCCCCTCCTAAATGGGACTATCACAGCAGGGCAAGGTAATTCACCAGCCCCTCATTGCCAGAACAGGGCCTGATATTAAACCTGGCAGCTGTACTGCCACAGCACGAAATCCGAGACGACAGGCACTATGGGCCCTAATACCCAGTCAATGTGCTTTCTGCTTAGCCTTGTTAGGCCTACTGAAAGTCAGCCTTTCCACTCTAATTATATTGTTACATAACAGAAGTCCTTTTTCTCTAAAAAATGTGGCAGACCATAGTTTGCAATGCAGAGATCAGAGGGTTGACTGCTAAGGGTCATTCGTTATCATTTTAGATGCATGATTTCTTTTCCTGTTCGGTGCGATCTTTCAGGACATTTGCATGGAAACCCAATTTGCCAATATTTACCAATCGTGTTATTTCATCCAAACGTGAGTCACACAAGTACTATTATATAAACTGCAGATAAACAAGGATTTTTTAGGAGATGCATGAACCAAATTTAACGGCTACTAGTGCTGGATGTAGGACCCACTAAGCAGACAACTCCCATAAACCTTATTTTGACTACCTGGTGGTGTTCGACATGTTGTTGGTGCTGTGGAAGAAGAAATATTATGCAACAGAGCCTCTCTAATACAAATTTAATTGGCTTATTATCAGTATTGGATCTGATTATTGTAACAGGAAAAGGGAACGTAATATGACAGCTGAGAGGCGCCAAGCAATTACATTAAAGCTATTAAAACCTTCATGGACGCCTCCATGAAATCAAGGTCTATTGCTCAATAGACCTGCTCTGTGATGAACAGATAACAGCAGACATGTTTTTCTCTGTGTCTTCTGTGGTCGCCTGCTACCACAAATTGTTTATTACACTTTGCAGGATGCCCTGTAGAGTTGTGTTGTAACGTGCAAGTTCAAAAGACGTTGTGAAGTGCAAGGGGTCATGCACCAGAGAACAGTGGAGAACAGAGTTGTACACGCCACACATGCAGTACAATCTGTGTCACCATAAAACATCCTCGGCTGCTTTGTTGTTTAGTCCTCACATCAGGGTGAACCACAGCGTGATACAAACTAAACAAAAAACAAGTAGTACGCTACAGCATGTGATATCATGTTAGAAATATAAATAAGTGAATTTATGAATGAATGCAGACCGTCCTTTGAGAATTTTCCGTCTGTTTTCCAAGCAGGGAAAACAACCTGGAGTTGCTGATTTATGGAGGCAGGAAAAGGTATGTGGAAATTTCCGTGGTGAACACAGGGTCCAGGAACGGGAGCCTTTGTTACTAATTCAGTCTCCCACGGGCCGGTGTATTCTACATGTTCACCACTAGAGGCCGATAGAGTTCAGACATAGACTGAGGGGAAATTTACCGGGACACAGCATGGAAAAGTACCTATGCAGTATACCTGTACACATGTGCACATGGTACAGGACATACCGTTACATGTATGCTCCTGAAACAAACAACAAGCTGATGGGTACAAAATGTTATTGTCTTTACAGTGTAAGTAACCAGGGACAGTTTGTAGTCACATGTTGAGTTATATATATATATGTAAATTTGGCGAATTAAACCCAGTTTAATCTTTAATTCATTAAATCAATCTAGAAAGAAGAAACATACCCGAAAACTGCTTGTTTACCTAACTTAAAAGATTCACGTGAATGTTACAAGTCTTCTCGATATATGAACTTTTTTTTTTTTAATTAGCACCACTTGTGACTTATTTATGCAGATCTGCTGTGATTACTGTTGTTTTAGTGGTTGTTGTGATGGTGTTTGTAGCAGTTAGTGCGGATTTCGGTCTGTGGGTTAACTGAAGGAGCCAGTGGCAGAGGAAAGGTTCAGAAACAGGGCATATGTAATGTGGCGTTCAAGTGCTCCTCTCAAGCCCGTTTTTTCTAGCGTCGCTATTGTTTACTTGAAGTAAGGTGTGATGCAACTTAAAAATCCTTTTTGTGTGGTGTTTGTTTTGCTTTATAGATCGGCTGGTTGAGAGCTGTTGCCTAGTTTGCACTTTGCATGGCAGAATAAAGATGACAAATGTTAGATAGTTGACTGATCACAGAGTTGCGTTGCCTTCTAGATAGTTAGACTTTATTGTCTTTTGAATCCACACTGTCAACAGTGCACATAAGAACAAAATTTCTGAATAAAATATGGATAAAACTCTACATCAGCAGCAAAAGTTCTAGTGCAAATAATAAATATAGAAATTATAATACATATAAAAACACTTGTAAAAATGTACATGTACATACACTTCTGTTTTTGTTGATGAGATGCATCTTTCTGGCTGTTATAATCATACTCTAACAAACAGAAAAGAGATTAAATATCTATTATAGTATCAAAAAAGCATGGGATACTTTAAGAAAAAAGTCATCTTAGAGCTAGACTATATCATGTTGCATTTATAATCTGTAATGTGTGTTTCTAAAGAGGTGGATTTTGTCATATGAATACATATTTTAATATAAGAAATGAGACAATGATCAATAGAATTTCAATTAAAATATAAGACTAAAATAAAGTATGAAAAATGTAAATATAATGTAAATATCAAGTAATAGTATCATTAATTCTTTACAATATGGTGTTTCCCCTGAAATTAGTGGATTAACCTAATATTAGATATTTTTAGGGCTATATATTTATATATTTTATAGTTATAGGCTGAATCATATTTATGGCTTTGTGTGAATTTTAGTCTTAGTTCTGCACAACAGCATAAACTCAAAGGGAAGAATACAGAATAAAGGTCAAACAGCAGCACCACACGTGAATATTTGTACATGATTAATTGTTCTTGTGTTATCTCCCCCTCCATGTTTGTGGCGTAAAAAAGTTGACGTACTGGAGACATACTATTGTATTTATCATGGCCCAAGTCCAGCTTTTCCTACCGCACGGGAACGCGCCATGAAACCTGCCCCTTCGCCTCATTTGCCTAATTTATGCGCGCGTCAGTTGACGTCAGCAGGCCAGTCATTGAAAAGGCGGCCGGTGGCAGAAATAGCATCAGACAGTCGCTCGTACAAACCGGCGAAGCTCACACACACCGACACAGCACTGCGCTCAGCTACAGCAGCAGCAGCAGCAGCGAGTTAGTGCATCGCTACGACAGACCTAAACAAATCCGGATATACATTTGACGTGACCAACCAAGTCGCAAACGTGGCGAGAAGTGTAATCCAAACGAGTCTGGTACTCAACATGAGCACGGAGATGTTCGGTAAAACACCCATGGAGGTGGCCGTCTACCAGTTGCATAACTTCTCCATCTCCTTCTTCTCCTCGCTTCTCGGAGGAGACGTTGTATCGGTCAAACTTGACAACAGGTAAATATCCGACACTGCTGCCATGTCTTTGAACTAAACATTATGTCAGCGATGATAATTGTGTGTAAATCGGAGCGTGTTCTCACACTACTGCGGGCCTCTATTGTGTTGTCAAAGCGGTTCATATGCAATGTTATATTATACTTATAAGTACAAAATGCCTGTGAATGCAGTCTGCCCAGCTCTCTGTCTCTCTGCTGCTGTGTACTTGGACTTTGCCCAGATATCTACACGCAGCTATTTATTGTCTCACTCAGACACTTCCTTGTACTCTCCACTCGTTACACTATAACCTCAATTAAAGCCTGATCTTACTCTCAAACCAGATAACAGCAGGGTAAACAGTTTTCCTTTCTGTTCTGCAAGCTTTCTGCTCCACTGTCAAAACCCAGCAGCAGCAGCTTCAGGAAGCAGCAACATGTTTGTTTTCCTAATAGTTTGGGGGGTTGACATGATTGAGGTTGTGGCTTTGAACTGTTCACTTATGGCCTCCTTTTTCTCTTCTCCTCTGCAGTGCCTCTGGTGCTAGCGTTGTGGCCATCGACAACAAGATCGAGCAGGCGATGGTAAGCCGAGATAACAAACTCAAACACCACACGGAAACATAAGAATAGGTTGCACAATACAGTACATGCATGTCATTTGTGACGCAGAATATGTTCAAATCCCTGTTGATAGATCAGAATGTCTAGAGTTCAGTTTATTCTGCACAAAAGCAGCCCTCTGTGCGTGCTCTAGGAAGTCCCTGTTATGTGATGCATGCTTTATACATGTGACAAAGTAGAAAACAAGTGCAGGAGATGATGGCAGGAAGTCCCAAAAAACAGAGACTGCGGCACAGAATTATTGAAAACATCCTTAAGTCAAACTTGCATCATGTATCTCTCAAGAGATCCAAGCTAGTAAATAGACAAAACTATAGCAGACATCCTCCGACCATCATCGTTTTAGCACATGCACCAGCTGCGCAACCGTTCACTGATCCATCTCCTCTTGTTTATCCCGACAGGATCTTGTCAAGAACCACCTGATGTACGCGGTGCGCGAGGAGGTGGAGATCCTCAAAGAGCAGATCAAAGAGCTGGCGGAGAAGAACAACCAACTGGAGCGGGAGAACTACCTGCTCAAGAACCTGGCCAGTCCGGAGCAGCTGGAGAAGTTCCAGTCGCGCATCCCGACAGACGTGCTGCTACCCCTGGACAATCAGGTGACCGCGGACCAGCACCAGCAGCCCTGCAACCACAGCACTGGCTCTGCTGTATAAGTGGCTCTGCCTTGGGGCGGGCAGAGCCACTGTCTCATAACAGTAATGGACCTCCATTTGTGAACGTAAGCGTGACAAAAATCGCCGCCGCCGAGAACCTCACGAAGGTGACGCATCGGGGCTGTAAATGATCGATGGGACACAAAAGAACTGTTGACACTGATAAGCACAAAACAGAACTTAAGACGCTCTGACCGGTGCGGTGTCAGGCCCCTTCCTCTGATACCGTCCAACTCTTTGTCGTAGTCTCTCTGTGTAGACGCTAAGAATAGAGAGAGGGCTGACTAGGCGCTGACGAGCGCTCGCTTCCAGACGGCGGGGGGCTTTCCCTGCCTGGCCGAAACCCTTCCAACAAACACCCTTTGCTCCGCAGAGGAGGGGGTGAGGAGGTGCTGATCGGGCTGGCCCTGCAGGTGCTAACTTGGAAAGTGTTTGGGAGGTCGCTCCCTGCTCACCCAGAGGCGACCCGCCTGAGACGGTCCTCCATGTCTCAACGAGAAGAGCCCCATCATGTGGATTTGTCCGAACCAAAAAGTTTCAAGGACTCCCAGCCGCACATTTCAGCCACGTATCGAGGACTTTTCCTGTACCTACAGTGTATTACTCGTGTTTGTGTACATGTAAAGCATAACAAGAATAATCAACAGGATAAGCTAAGGCAACAGAGGTGGAGGTTAATGCAGTACAGCCGATTAGAGCTGGTGGAGCGCTGCAGTAGACTGATCAGCAAACTGTAATGATTCATAAAATGTAATCCTGCATCGCCTGCAGCTGGGGCTTGCTGCTTATGGGGGAAATTAATCCTGCTATATCTTCTGTTTTTGTTTATGATTCTGAACAAAAATCAGTTGTCTGTAAAATAGGAGCATTGTACAGTTGTCTTAAAAGTTTTGTAATCTTGGGGGGGCGGGTATATCTGCCCACCTTGTCTGCCTAGCCCTTCACAGCAAAGGATAACTACAATGTACATCAAGTCAAAACGTCCTGAGGTAAATGTAGTGGAGCTGTTGAGCGAGCAGAAGCCAGCGTTTTGTCGCTGCAGATGCACTCCTGACTTTAAAAGCAGCGTCGTCCAGTATCTGGTCTGTTTTCTTGCTCAGATGCCAACTTGAAAACGATGGCATGACAACAGTGCCTGTCCTGTAGTAAGAGAGGAACACATTTCCACACTGAGCTCTGTTGTTATCTACCTACCAAAGACTTTTTTTTTTTTTTTGCCTTTTTTTTATTTTCTTTTTTCTCTCTCACAACAACAGAAGCCAAGAGAAACCAGGACCATGTGTAAAGCTTCACAGGGAGAAGTCGTGTTTGTAACTAGTGCTAAAGTTTCTTTGTGTTTTTGTAAAGATAACGGTATTGTTGCTGTAAAGTATCCTCGAAAACGTTGTCCAGTATGGTGTTTGGATACAACTGCACATTTGCAATAAACCTTATGTTTACATAATACGCTTTGTTGACACTCTGTCTTTTGTTCATTGAATGCATCCACAGAGCTTGAGCTTATGATATGTGACACCATCACAGACTCCTGGCAGGAACTCATTCATTCATTTTCTGTTACCTCTTATCCTGTTTGGGGTCACAGGGGTGCTGGAGCCTATCCCAGCTGACGTTGGACAGGTCACCAGACTATCACAGGGCTGACACATAGAGACAGACAACCATTCACACTCACATTCACACCTACGGACAATTTAGAGTCATCAGTTAACCTGCGTGTCTTTGGACTGTGGGAGGAAGCCGGAGTACCTCAAGAAAACCCACACTGACACGGGGAACATTCAAACTCAACCCCATGAAAAAGCAGTGTAATGTAGGTGTAATTTTTCGCAGGAGGAGTAATAGGGGAAACACCACTGACACCAGGCCAGACCTGTCATAGTGTTAGGAGGTTACATATTCCATCTATGCAATGGAGAGATTTATTCACTGGGAATCCAGTCAGGAAGGACAGATGAGGCAGCAACACCCAGGATGATTTCATTTTCTGGTGCTGAAATAAAAACACTGCTGTGAAATCCCTCTCAAATTTGAATTTCAGAGTCAACAACACACTGTTTACAAAAAAAGTAATTTCTTGGAAGGCGCAGTCTCTCCATCTCAACATCTTATCCGTGGTGTTGATTTGTGTTCGGCTTTGTGAGCCTCGCCTGTGTTTGTTTACAAGGTCAGTCTTAGGAGCAGCATGTGATTTGTAGAATTCAAGACAATGTGGCCACGAGACACTCACACAAAAGTAGTGTCAGTGCTGGAAACTAAGGGAGTACATTTACCCAAGTACTCTACAGATTCAAGATACATGTACTTTACATGAGTATTTTCATTTTATGTTGCTTTATGCTTCTGCTCCACTGCATTCCAGAGACAAACATACTTTCCACTACCTGTAATTTTTTATTTTATTTAGATTTATGTTATTAAAAAGGCCATTCACATTAATCAGCAATGTGCCAGTGTTAGCCACCTGGCTAATTTTCACCTGCAGTCCTGTGGCGAGATGTCTTGAAACCATTAAAGTATAAAAAATGAACAGAATAATTCGCAGCACAAAGACAGCATAAACTACAGCTGTTAAAAATTGTCAAGATGGAACAGAAGCTGTGCAAAGCAACACGCAACAACAGAGCATCAGTACAATACAATAAAGCAGCAACAACAAACAGCATGTTAGCACAAACAGGCAACACGAAGCACCAACACTCAAATTAGCATTACATTCACACACACAGAGCACCAATAGAAAGCAAACATAGATAAAACACAATAGTCATTATGTAGGGTCAAATGCACTAACACACAAGCCATGCTACAGAAAGCTAGCTATGCTGTTAGTGAAATAGATATTGCATACATACCCATGCAGAGTTGGCTGCCTGGCAACAGGCAAGGAAATAAAGCAAGTTAGCAGCATGCTAGCCAGAAACAACAATAACAGTGTTATGGTGAGCAATGTAGTGTTGATTAGCAATGTTCACATCTGATTATCCAAAAACCAGGTCTTGAGCTTTTGTCTGAAGGTGTGATAGGTGTTACAGTTTCATATCTCAGATGGGAGATCGACTCATTACTAGAAACTGTGCAGATGCAGATTAATAATGCAAAATATATGCAACAAATATATTATGATGTGTTACTATGGATAACGATAAGACTTCACTATGAACCGGCAGTGTATATGGTAAAAATAAGCCTCTCATTTACCAGCTTTAACATGCAAGGGGTGCACACATTAATGCATCAGTAATTAGAATCCAATAATATAATGTTCTGTTTTTTTAATATGTATATATTAAAGGTTTTGTATGTGACATTCAGAGCTTTAATATAGCAGCAAACTATCTGCTATCTGAAGATATAGTGGAGTAATGGCGCCCTGAATGATGTCACACTACCTCTGTGTGTGTGTGTGTTGCAATCCGTGCTTCTCATTGCTGCTGCTTTTCACTGCGCTGATACAACAGTTACCACTGATATCAGCACAGCGGCGGCATGGAAGTATAGCATTAACCCTCCCAGTTATCATCGTTAGCTCTATTAGCACTGTTGTTGTATAGTGTTGTTTATGGAGTTAGCACTGTTAGCTGCTAGCCGCTAGCTCAGCCACCTCCATGTGAAGAACCATGCCTGGACAACTCATATCTTCTGAACTTTGCATAGAGCCAAGTAAATGTTGATGCTAGTGCTTTTGGGAACTGCCCATTGGTTCGACATCCCATTGTTCCAACCATATTAAACCCATTGTTCCGAAGTCCATTCCGAAATCATCATGGTGCCCTGTGGTTAAGGTCTGGTTAGGTTTAGGCACAAAAACCACTTGGTTAGGGTCAGGAAAAGATCATGGTGTGGGTTAAAATGAAAAAGAAAGTGACAAACACATAAGCCGTGAGCCTGCTTCACCTTAAGCCTTTCCCAGCTGACCCAGAGCCGGTCGCGGCGCACCATCAAGGTAGAAATACACCCGCCGGGAGCCGCTCAGCACCGCGGACCATTGGACTAATGGGATGTCGGACCAATGGGCTGTCGGACCAATGACGTGGACCCGTACTTTTATACTTTTACCTAATAAAAATTTGAATGCAGGAACTTGTAACAGAGTATTTTTATACTGTGGTACTTCTACATTTACTTAACAGATATGAATCCTTCCTCTTAGATTAGCGTTATTCTGTTGTTTTGCTCAGTGAGACTCTGAAGAAAAACACACACAAGAAGAAAAACACAAACTTCTCTTTCCTCAAAGTCAAAAACAGTTCGACCACTAATGACAGTGAAGTAATACTCGCTGGTTGCCAGATGATTGGAATCTGCCAGAGTGAAAAAACAGTTTGTCCTAGTAGCGTTTCCCTTCAGACGGATTGGCAGCCAGTCAGCTCAGCCTGTGTGTAACCAGATATGTTGTGGCTTTCCTGGTGTTCAGACCAGGCTCTCATCCATCTATTGCTGAGAGCAGAGCCCCAGCTCGGGCCCAGAATCCCCATCACAGATCAGATCGCACCAGAATAAACACAGCGTCTTCCCCACTGCTTACATTTACCCACGGAACTGTGGTCCCTCCCAGTGTTTTGTGTCAAAACAACTGATTCAAGGTGATCAATATCGGAGCTCTGAAATGCTTTCTGCATTGAATTAGTGGCAGGCGGGATGTGCAGCGTATTGACTGGAGAGGACATTTGTTTAATGTAGCAGAGACGAGAGGGACAGGCGTTTATTGGCTCTTTTGCACGAGATAATTGGAGTCGGTCTCTCCACTTCTTATCCTGATACCTAGGCACCTTGTCCATGTCAATAAAAGGAGGCTGCAGGGTCGGCTACAAAAGGAAGTCGGCTGCAGTGTAATCATACTCGTGCTAATGGCTAATGCAGCCTCGAACGCTGTGGAAAAATTCATCTGGCTGCACGGTGCATGCCACAGCCTCTGGAGGCTCAAATAAAGTCTGAAGACAATTATGACTTCAACTTGATTTACTATTTTGCTTCCATTCTTGTTCTGTCCTTCTATTTTGGGAGCAGTTTAGGAACAGTATGTTCAAGAATGACTTTGGTGCATGTGGCTTTTTATAAGAAACCGATTAACCAATTTTTTAGTCATCGACCAGAACTGGAGCCCCGTCAGGAAAATATAGGACATATTTGCACGACACCATGCCGGCAACGCCTTTTTGTTTGTTTGCTCCCTCCAGTTACCACTGAGACTCGGGTTGGTATTGAGTCATGTAGTCTTAAAGTCATATAGGTGGACATAATTTGGTTGCAATATTCTTTATTCTTTATTGGTCCATCTATGTCCCAACCCTCACCTATGGTCATGAGCTCTGGGTAGTGACCGAAAAAGTGAGACTGCGGATACAAGCGGCCAAAATGGGTTTCCTCCATGGGGTGGCTGGGCTCAGCCTTAGAGATAGGGTAAGGAGCTCGGACATCCGGAGGGAGCTCGGAGTAGAGCCGCTGCTCCTTCATGTCAAAAGGGGTCAGTTGAGGTGGTTCAGGCATCGGATCAGGATGCTTCCTGGGCACCTCTCTGTGGAGATGTTTCGGGCATGTCCCACTGGTAGAAGGCCCCGGGGCAGACCCAGAACACGCTGGAGGGGTTCCATATCTCATCTGGTCTGGGAACGCCTCAGGGTCCGCCAGGAAGAGCTGGAAAGTGCTGCTGGGGAGAGGAACGTCTGGGGTGCTTTGCTTGGCCTGCTGCCCCAGCGACCCGGCCCAGGATAAGTGGATGAAAATGGATGGATGGATTCTTGCCTTATCATATCAAAAAGGCACTAATTAAGCACTTCAAACCAGGATGTCCCAAATTACATAAACCACATTTCAACATGTTGTACTCTTCAAGAATCATCACTCAATCATTGATCTCACCTTTGGTTAAAAGCTCACCAGCCGATGTGTAAGACGTGCTCACATTCATTCATTCGTTAATGACTGAGCACTCATTTCTGGCTTCCGCCGGATTTTCTAAAAAGAGCCAAAAGCACAGAAGATCCCTTTTGAAGCATCAGTGATTCCACATCACTCCCCATAAAGTACAGTTAAATATTAAGTGTGGGAAGAGCCTCGGGTGTGGAATTAAACTTCAGATTAGAGCTTGCTTAAAACCGGGCAGCCAAGAGAAGAGTTTGTGTTGGATTACAAGTGTTATGCAACGGATGAAAAAAAAAAAAAAAAAAAACAAGACGAGAACATCTGTTGCAGATGGAAATTCAGGGGTTGTGCTGGGATAAGCCAGCTCTGCCTCAGTGCGGTTGGGATCGCATGCAGGGATATAATTTGGTCCGACTGCTTTTCATGGAGACATACACAACTTGTGAGTCCTCTGAATGTCGGCATATTCATCATGTGTAAACATTACAGTCAGAAGTGAATGGAACAAATGTCAGATTTTGTCTGTAAGTGTCGTGCACTGAGCATTTCCTGTAGTGTAAACAAAGAGACGCTCCTCAAAAGAAGCAGAGCAGTTAAGTAGAGTTTCATACTGTTGTTGAGAGATGGTTATATAATATGAAAGATGTGCCATTGGTGTTCTCTCACTTACTTCAGAAAACTGATTGCTACCCTCGGGGACACTTAAAAACAGGACCTCATTGATATCTTCCTTCACACCACTTATTTTATCTGCTGACAGGGCAATGTGACCTCTTTAACAGCGGGTGTTAACACTGACCTCAGAGAGGGTCAACGAACAAATAACAATACACGAGTACATCCAAGGGTTGGTTACAACCCGCCCAAGCTGGATTTATTTATTTATTGCTGTCTGGTCATGACTGTGTGTGAGTAAAGGCTTCACCCATATGATCTGTGGGCATGGCTCTCTTGGCTGTAACCTCCTCAAATGTACAAAGTTCAACCTCACACAAGTTCTTGCACCACAAACAGACGCTGATTCTGCCTTTAATCACACATCATCAAATGAATCCTCGGCTAAGCCTTTGTATATCTGATGTAGCTGTGTGTCCTCTTACACATTTCCTTCTATTTTTATCCACATACGACATCGAGGGCCAAACAATAATCCTCCGAGTCAACATCAGAATGAGGTCAGATGTTGACGTGTGTGTGGTTTTGGCTGCGAGATAGAAAAAGAGAAGTGCTTGCTCTGCCTAGTTTTTCAACCAAAAGTCATGTCTCTGTGGTGAAATGCAAAAAATGACGCACAAACCTTTGCAGGGCTTATCTTGACAGCAACAGCCTCCCCGCTTTGTTGACAAAATATTTGAATTTGTGTGTTGAATTGTTGCGAAATTAGGTGTTAAAATACATTACGGCTGAAAAATACTTTGAGACATCCTGCCTGGGTGTGAAATCAGTTTTGCATTGCTAATGGACAGGGTAGTCTGTGGGTCAAGTGTCTGGTGTTTGTCATGCATTTTAGAAAATAAGACGTGAAATTGAAAATGTTTATAACTCATGAGGATGTTGGAGAGCCTGACCTAAACCCAAGCTGCTGGTTTGATTTAATATACTGACTTATTTTGCAGTCATGGGGTGTCGAAATGTTGGGAAAAATGAAGTCCCGCCTGGAAAAATTCACATACATGCCCCCTTAAGTCGGTGAAAATTTTGAAGAAAAAGTTGCGAAGTTGAGATCTATATTCAGAAACATGGTGGACGCAAGTAAATGTTCCGTTCATGATTCATAAAATCATAGAACTGTAAAACTGTAAATCATAAAATCAAGTAAGATTTTAAAAAGGTTGCAGCAGTGTGAAGCATAAAAAGAAAGAGTTTCAGAACTGTATCAGGAAGTCAGAGCTAGTTAAAGGCTAAAGTAAACAGATATGTTTTTAGCCTTTTTTAAAAAAAAAAAATATTCAGCATGCTAGCTTCCCTGATATCTATATGTAGCATGGTCTATATCTTTGGGGTGTAATTGACAAAGGCTGCATCCCCGATCTTCTTCTTGCTGTTGCTGGGAACCTCCAATAAACCAGCAGCAGATGATCGCAGTGTTCTTGGTGTTCTCGAATAATGTCACCCACTGGCAGCATGTAAAGTGAGAATAATAATGGGCCAAAGCAGCTCCCTTGTGGAACCCCAAAACAGAGGTCATGTTTCTCAGACACATGATCGCCGTGACTGATGTAAAACTTCCTCCCTTTAATGTATGTTTTGAACCAGTTTAACACACAGTCAGAAAGACCAACCAACTTTTCAAGACCATTGAGTAAGATGTCAATCAGCCCTTATTTTCATCAAAATTTAGTCTGAGGTCGCTGATTATTTTAGTAAGAGCAGTTTCAGTGCTGTGGTGTGTTCTAAAGCCTGATTGAAATTCCTCCAGGATACTAAGGAATTCATTCGTACTGAAACTACTTTTTCAGGTATCTTACTAATGAATGGGTGGTTGGCTATCGGCCTGTAGCTGGTCAGTGCATTTTCAGGTAGGTTGGGTTTCTTTAGTATGGGTTTTACAACAGCTGTTTTGAAGGCATCTGGGAAGAAGAAGTTTGAAGAGATGTACAGTCTTCAGGACTTGACTTGAAACACTGTCGAACACCCGCTGTTGAGACCTAGATTCATTAAAAAGTTATTTATTTGTCAGGTAAAACCATATTTTTAAAACCAACCCCCCCCCAACTTGTCAAATAGCGACACATGGTCAGTGGCCCTCAGGGTTAGACACTGACACACAGAGGCAGCCTCGGCCGGGTATAAGACGCACCAGTGGACGCAAGTACCGTAGTATTAAGAGAGAGAAGTCTGCAAAGGGAGGGTGCATGGAAGGGGAGGTAAATGGGTCAAACAAACTCCAGTTTTCACCCAGGAGACTAGTGTTGTGTCCCACAACTCCCCATTTTGGGAAATGGGACCATCCGAGGAGTGCATAAATGCATCATAAATCTAGTTAGTCTTTCTACTGATAAACTAAAACATGACAACGAAATTTCCTAAAATAATGCTTTTGTTCTGAACAGTTCTTCGATGATAGAATATTGTATTTTAGAATCTTGGACTGAAATATCTTAACTGAAAATGTATTATGTGGTGTCATTTTACCATAAGCATGTGAAACAGCTTTTCAATCTGATATGCTTGTTTTCCAGAAATCTGACAATTAAAACAATAAAGTGTAAATTCATAGAGAACATCTTGTTTTGCTTCTTGATGGTGTCATGTGTGTTTGTATTCCAGCTGATGAAAGGAATGCGGCCAGCTCAGAACATCTTATTCACAAAGACGAAAGGTCAGGAGCCACTGGTTTCGGATTTACGGTGATACCCCGGTTCATGGCACCGCCGCACAGCGGGAGCCTGCACATAATTTAAAGCCCCGCTGACCTCCACACTAACATGTGACACATGCAGGGTCAAAGAGGAGATGGTTGCATAACCTGGGTAATACTGGAAATGTAAAGTTCTCAGGCCGTGCTGCTTCATAACAGGGGTCACCAATCACAAGATTACTGCATGACTTTGTGGTGGTTGGGGTGGCTGAAAGGAAAGGGATTGAATGGGTACTGGACAGATTTTTTTTGGACATTCAAAAAAACACACACAAGAGCCACGTTGTTGTTTTACACACTACAGTGCTGTACAGCTGTAACTCTAGAGAGGCTGTTTCCTGATCTATATTTAACATCTTTTATACGTGAAACGGGAAGAATGCAAGTAAACATAGTAACAAATGAAAGATGGTTAAGTTTTTTTGTGGCACAACTTAAAGATGGGGGCGGTTGCCAAGTGTTCAGTAAACCTCAAATGTACAAAGACAGTGTTGAGTTTATGGAACAGTTTACTGCCGCGTGTTTATGGCGCTGCTACTTTCCTCCCCAACTGTTATTGGGTAGAGTCTTGGAGAGATTGTGCAACTTTCCCTCCTCCTTCATTGTGGTCTATTTGTGTGACAGTGCCCTTTGTGTGGTAAACATCCCTCATCCTCTGGACCAGTTCTGGCCCATGTGAAGCGAGAGCAGTCAGGATGTTGAAGATGTAAACAGCGCAGGATATGAACTCCAGACAACCTGGGGAATAGATGTGTCATAGAGAGCTGGTAGAGGGTTTCCCTCTGGGATATTCATACACACATGATGAATAAAAACTGTTTCATTGATTAATAATGTGATAAAATGTTGAATATGATCTGTTGCATGTGAAAACATCATGATCCTTGGGGTAGACAGACTTCCAGATTATTCAATATGACAACATCTATTGAGACATTTGATACATTTCAAAGTGCAGGCTCAAAGGGATCGTCTCTCTCATGTTCAGTACGAGACATTATACCGTCTTGACATCAACACAATGTTCTCAAATCCAGGTTTAGTCTCTCTTCGTTATGTGATGTTGGGTGGAGTTGGCTGGGTGGCCCAGCGGCATGTCGTGGCAGGATCGAAGCACACATATAAGAATAGGAAAACAGATGATGATAATAACATCATACCGTGACTGTCCTATTTATAATTATTAAGGAGGCCGAAACGCCTTCCTTTAATGTGAAATAAAAACAGCAGGGAAAAATAAACATGAAAGAAATGTCATGTGAAGCAGTTAGTGCTCTCTTTACACTGTTGTACCTCATTTGCCTGAACATACTTCAGGGAAATAAATTGAATCAATGGGAAACTTTAAGTCACAAATGTATGTGGTCGAATCAAACAGTTTGGAGATGGGTTGGGATGGTACTGGGATTTGCACTGTGCTTGCTGTTAGTTACTAACCCATTCTCATCCTGAAGTCATTCGCCATTGATTTCACTGTGGTATGTTACGCAGTCAGGTAGCGTCAGTTAATAATGCCACTGGACGGCATCACTTTAAATCACCACTGGAGGACAATGTAATTTAAGGACTTGGAAAGCTCCTAAAGGGCGGGCAGAAGAGGTGGTGGACGGGTCCAACGACACAGGACTTTTACGCAGGAGGCTGGTGTTCACTTCCCGTAAGATTGTAAAGCTAAACCATGATGTGCTTTTGTTGCTTAAACCTAACCATGTACATTTGTTGCACAATGAAATAAACGCAGATAAGCAGTGTTTTACTGACGGTGTAAGTTTATTTTGAAAGAGACTGTATTAACAGGCAGACACTGTGCAATTCCTGTGAAATTAAGTGTATTTTAAAAAGTGCATGTAACAAGCGGAAATTGACATGGTGTTCCACAACGTCAACAACAAACGCACCCAGGATACCTAAAACGTCATATGTAGACGTGAAAGTCCACAGATCAAGCAGCGATATGTGACGAGTTGGTAGTAAAAAACTGTTGTTATTACTAACAAACACAAGAATCTCATCAAGCCCAGTTGTACAGCTACTATTTTATCATACATGAACAAAGCAGAGGCCACACACTGAGAGACTGAGAGGCAAAAGTGACTCAGCAATATATATATACTTCTGCCAGAAGAAAATGTTGGCACTGTACATTCCTGCAAACCAACCGACATGTCAGCATGTCTGAGGTGATGTAGTATGAGCTGACTTTATTATCAGGAGGGGGAGGGGATGGTGGATGGTGTGTCACGAAGGCCAAACACCTGCCAAGCTGCAGACCACTGTTGAGACAAACAAACAACAAAACTGGTTGAGTTTTAGTGATCTGTCGCTGTATTTATATCTGGGATGGTGCCACGCAAGCAGTTGTTTATTTACCAAGACTTAGCTGCTTCTCCAGTGAGGATTGTGTTTCTATAACCAGGCAATTTTAGCCAAAACATGATCTTTTCCCAACCATAACTAAGTGGTTTTTGTGCCAGAACACAACCACACATTAACCACAGCATTGTTGAAACATGAAGTTTATTGTGCACCGCCCAGCCAACTCAGGAACATGCCTGTCTGTTACAGGAGTTTTATATCCACAGTATTTTTCAGTCACATTTTGACATTTTGGTTTGCATGAAGTTGAAAAAACAGAAAAAACAGAAACAAAACAAACTGAACCATGGTATTGCAGAGGCCTTTTTTTCAAGTGCAATAGGCCTATTTCATAGAAGACTATTTGCCTTGTCGTAGTGGGAAAAGCACAGGTGTTACTGATAGCATTAACAATGGCTCTGTTTTGTTCAAGTGACCCAGTAAATCATGACAGCATGACAATGAGCCAGCGTGCGTAACACCAGGACCCTGAACCAAAGCAGCTAAATGGAATTCATAGATTTCAATATTTACACCCGTGTTTTTCCTCCTCTGACAAGTCAAAATGTCGTCAATGAAAAAGGCCGATTGCATTTTAAACCAACAATGATCACAAACCATACCGTGACAGCTTTGAAACGGTTGAAATGCTACAAATGAAATGACTAAAATGGCAAAGACACAGAGCAGTCTTCACTAACCTTCTGACATTTTGACATGTCACAGCAGGAAAAACACAGGTGTAACAAATACCACAAAAGATAACTGTGGTCCATTGAGTGTCAACGAGCTGTGCACAATACACAATACCAGAGCCTTGGAACTGGTTCACCAAAATCTAATTAAGTTGGAAGTTTTCCTGCTATGACATGTCAAACGTCTCATTTAAAAAAAAAAAAAAAAAAAAATATATATATATATATATATATATATATATATATATATATATATATATAGGCAGCCAGTAATTAAATGCAGCACCAAGACATGTGCAAACGTCTTGTTCTTTACAGGGTTCCTGCAGTCCAGCTGTATGTGGTGTAGTTACACAGAGTTTACATTTATTGATAAGATTTCCAGTCTGTCTTGTGAATGTTTACTGAGTGTCTGGCTCTGCTTTTCAAAACAACAAAATGCACCATTGTGTAATTTGAGAAAGTTGGAGAATGAGAGTATCGTCATCATTACTCTTTGTAACAGTCACACATTGTCCTGGCTGGTTATAAAAACATGTGTGGAATTCAGTTAAACGTGGAGAGAAGAAAACAATTTCTCTCATGTTTAACAAGAAAACATCTTTTGGATATGTGCTCAGTGTGTCACGTGATCTGTTGGTGCCTTCGTTCTCATGGTTTCAGTTTGACAGTGTCCTCTCAGATGGCGTGGGTCTTGTGAGCGCATAATGTTTTCACACTGATTTCTTGGAAATTCACAAGGGCTGTGTTGTGGAAAGACGAACGCGCTGACTCAGCAGAAGTTCCTTTTTCCCAGTGCTTTCCAATTTCTCAACTCATCTTGCGCAAGTAAGAACGACATAATTAAAATTTGTGACCTGTCATCCGTCACAGGAGCGCAACAGGCTGAAAACAGACAGCACGAAACAAAACATTTCTCTTCACACTTTCCAGTTCTCTCTCAGGCGTGTCTGACAGGTTGACGTCCCAAAAGTGAACCAGAGGCAACTTGCATGTCAAACCGGTGATGCCAAAACACTTGCGTAACATTGAGTTTGACACCCTCTCACAAACAATATTGGAAAGAAAGACATGATAATCTAACTTAATCTGGTCCCAGGCGCCCCATGTGTGAACCAGACACAGGCCCAGCACAGCACACACATCTGCTGAACAGAATTTCATTTAATGTGTCATTATTATTATTATTATGCTAATGACGATAGTTAGTATTTCTATTATTATTATTGCTTTTGTCATTACTATTATTATACAATACAATGCATTAAAGATTAAACAATACAAAACAAGAAAATCACAAGGCTATACTATATATACATTTTTTTGTTTGTTTCATATTTTTACTTTTTTTGTGTGTTACGATACGTTGCGTTGCGTTGCGTTGCGTTGCGTTACGTTACGTTACGTTACGTTACGAAGTGAGGAGTGCAATATCCAAAGACTCCAAAAACATAGTATAAAAAGCTAATGTATAGCAAATATAATAACTAAATAAAAGTAAAACATCTGCAAAACATTAAAAAAGCTAACAGTAAAATGTAAAATATTAAAAAAAAAACTAGCGTACAGTAAGATGCAAAATAATTTTAAATAAAACTAACAGTGAGTTGGGAAATATTTTAAAAAGCTAACAGTAAGGTGCAAAATATAAAAACTAGTTTTCAGTAAAGCGCAAAATATAAAACAAATAGCTAACTGTAAAATGCTAAATATTTAAAAAAACAAAAACAAAAAACTAGCTTACAGTAAGGTGCAAAAATATTTAAACTAGTTATCAGTAAGGCGCAAAATATTTAAAATAGTAAGGTGAAAAACATTTTTAAAAACAGCTAATGAGGTGCAAAATATTAAATATTTTAAAAAAAGCTAACAGTAAGGTGCAAAATACAAAATATACAGTACAGATGCAAGATGCAAATTATATATAAAGAAAATTAACCGTTGCGTGCAAATACGGTGCGGTTCAATATATCCACATGTGCAATGACAAACCAAAATATTCATCTATTCATATTTAATTTGTGTTCCTAAACTTAGCTCAAGGACAGAAATCATCTTCCAGAACAAGAACAACAAATCACCATTTGTTTACACCCTGCTACACAGTGAGCTCTGAATCATAAAAGTGGGGACACATAATTGTATACATAATTGAACACCTATAATTAAGTGATATAATCGCACTCTGTTTAACTGACAAGACAGAGCGAGACAGTCTGAGGGCAGCCTCAGAGTTCACACCTGTCCTGTCCTGTCTGCTATAGTTGGAGGTTGCCTCTCTTTCAGCTCCTTTTGGATGGCAGAACAGCGTGTTCTCTGATGCTTTATTGCCTTCCTGCGGTTTTCCGGGGTTGTGAACTTTACGAGGGCGGCTTTAAGGCCGTTTAACCTGTCCCCAGCTGTGGGGAGCTATTGTGGATCAGAGAGGATTGTTTGGTTAGTGGGCCAAATCTTTATGCTCCAAAACTGGCAACCACATGATTATGCTTTTTCTAAAAAATTAGGCTACAAGTCAGGCCGCCTCTGTTTTCTTAGCTCGTTTCATACTGCTGTTGCATTCCAACGGTTATTCATCACAGATGCGTTTATGTAATGTCATAACGAACTATCCAAATAAAAGGTTTTCTTGATTTTCAGGACGGGGCGTGTCGTGATCCTTCTCTTTGTTTTGCACTTCAGAATTTATATCTGAGGACAAAAATTAAAATGTGTAAATATATGTAAATTGTACGTGAACTACTGCAACCCTATCAATGATAATCAGTCGTGGATGCAGAACATTCAGACAGCCGTCTACATCTCCCCTGAGGATGAATGAGAGGTGCTAACTCCATCGCTGTGCCTTTGAGCTACTTTCGTCACCCTGAACAGAGAAAACGTTCTGTACTATTCGCCGCTGAATGCAATTTTCAACATTCAGTCCCATGAGTGCAGTTCCTTCCTACGGAGAGAGAGGTGACAAAGACTGAACTGAACTTCTGTCAGTGATATAATACGAGATGAATGAACGGTGGCTGTGTGTTAGTGCTTAAATCTTCATATGAAATGAAAGTCATTGTAGATAATGTGCATTTTGGGAGAAATGTGTCAGTGGGAAGTTAATAACTTGAGATTCCTATCCTTCCTGGATTACTTAACTTTATGATTAATGACTTCAAAGTGATGCGCAGTTCCACATCTCTCTAGTTTCCTTTTATTTTTTATAATGCGCAGTCGATTCATGAAAAAGATTTGAAAAGTGCATGCAACACAGTGGACTAACTGGAGGTCACGCAGGTGAGGTGAAGTTGAGTGGAGCAGTTCACACTTTACATTATTACATAACACGTTTCATTGCAAGCCAAACACATTAACACACATTCTGAACCTCAGCCCCGACGCGTGAAAGAACTCTTTCTCTCAAGACTCTTTGACTCTGCGATCCACATTATAATTTAGAGCAATTACATTCATATTTTTGTGCCAAACGCAACACCTGTCGAGTGCTTATGGGCATATTTGAAATTACGTAAGTACTATTAGTTGATAAGGTGACGATCTGTTCCGTAGTGAATGTAAGATAGGCATGTTCTTTCATGTTTTATAATGCACATATGCATGATGAGGCACAAAAAGCACAGTAATCAATGGATACAAATGTTCACGAGGAATGGAAAAGATCATGTATGTTTGATGCTATTGCTACCAGTGTAGTTCATCACTCATGAACATGTGCATGCCCACAGCCTCTTTGATCAGTAAATCATTTGCCGTCAAGTCCTATCGGTGAGCTTTGAGGCTATGAGGTGTCGATTTGCAGACGAGGCGCATCAGCAAACAGCATTCCCAGCTGCTCCGATTCGGCGAACTGACAGCCCGATAGAGAGATGGCCAGACAGATAACAAACCGTTACTGGAGAGGAGCAGCTCCGGTATGATGGGTTTGGCAGGTTGGCAGGAAGCAAACATTTTCCCTCTCTTAAGAAATGCATACTGTACATACTCTGAATATTAAAATACACAGCCTTACACTGAAAGATGAAAACCTGTCACTGGGTCAAAGATGAGTCGAACCTGACGACCTCAGGAGGATAAAATCTCTACAGTGAGCTATCGCTGAAAGTTGGAAGTGCATTTGTAGGACAAAACGTTCTTTGCAGACATGAAGAATGTGTTTTGTCAGAGGAATGTACACACTCTGCAATAATTATTTCTTTTTCAGCAACAATGTGAGTGTGTTTCATGTGATGGCATCTTTAACTTGGCCTCATTCACTATCACTCCCTATTTAGGTGGTGTTGTGGTCAACACTTAACCCTCCCAGACTGCTGAACATTGTGATCTAATTCTTGGTATCAGTGGAGCCACAGTTGCAGCCGATAAGGTTAAAAGTATAAACATAACTTGGCCTGGATTCAAGGAGCGCCGTCCCGCTGTGTTAGAGGTGGCACCACTGCTAAGACATGAAAGAAGTGAAACACACACACACACACATTCACGCGTTAAAAATAAACCGCAAGGGCTTTTCTGGACATGCAACTCAATCACACATGTCCCACCACATGCAAACCAAACATACACACATGCAACCAAGCAAACACGGCCAAACACACACACACACACAAACAAACACAGCCCTGCTGGTGCACATTCTCCTCTGCGCTCATGCTGAGGCTTATGCAACAGTTATTTACTCAGAAAGGTCACAAACATGCAGCTCGTTTTCTATAGCATCAACAGCTGACCTTCACCTATGACCTTTAGTTTTGAGCGTGAGAAAGGAACGCATTCATTCATGACACATGTGCCCCAGGACACAGAGGTTCAGAAGCAGCAAAGGTGATCTGTCTTTTTGAGAAGTTAGCTTGATCGGCCTGTTCAAAAAGGAAAATACATCACTGGAAACGCAGCTGCACAGAAATCAGCAAAAATCTGTACGGTGTGGCAGGATGCAGGACACAACGCCAGATGTAGCACATTTGGCGGCCTTCGCAAGCTTCCCTGTAACTCTGAGTGTCACCCAAGGCAACCGCCTATATCGCATCTCGGAAGAACCAGCAGTGGCAGCACTCCCCTCGTTAAACTGGAAGTAAGTAAAAAAAAAAAAAAAAAACAAGACTGAGACAAAAGGTATGTTTGTGTAAGAGCACAGACATACTGTATAGACACTTTAGGAATTATGCAAGGATTACATAAAGGTGTAAGATTCTGCCCTAAGGTGCATTTTTCACACCTTTAGATCAAACATCAAACATTGTCTTGACTGTTGGTTGACACCTCAATGTTGCCCAAAGTAATGTATGTCACTCAGGATAACCAGTTTCAAGTGCTTCTGTGTCACGAGCAGCGCTGGGAAATTTTTACTGCGATACTGTATTAGCAACTTAAGCTACAGTGCATGGGTATGAGTGGGCCACGTCACTGTCAACACAACAGATAAACACTACTGTGGCCCACTGGTACACATACACAGAGATTTAAACTATCTATATTTATGCTCAGCACTTACTTTTTTTTTTTCATGGGATGACTGCGTAGCTTTAACCCAGATGCTGAACCTGTCACAGATAAATGCTGTTTCTTTATGAAATCTGTGGGCGTGTGAAAAATGTCACACAAAACAAAAAGCAGAGTTCTTGATTACACGTTTTCAGACACGGAGAGGGAAAGCGGGCCTTGTTTCCCCTTTGTGTGCGTGGCTTTCAGATTATGACGTGTCGCACTCTGTCTCTGTAGGGCAGAGGCTAGGTGCTGCTAGTGGTAACACTTTTGGTTACTGGGGTGAACTTACTCAGCTGCCTACTTTTGCTCTGCTCTACAGTGTTCACCACTTCGTCTGGGACAGCAGGGGTGTTTCTCATTAAGTCTATTTCTCCATCATGCTAACATTATATGGTTCTGTGTTAGCACTCTACATTAGACAAGTTCATGTGCCATGACCTATTGATCATCAGAAAGTACAAATGCAATATCTATCATTAGTATCGAAAAGATTTTTAAAATTCTGTATTTATTTCAATATTTATTT
This sequence comes from Epinephelus fuscoguttatus, assembly GCF_011397635.1. Taxonomy (NCBI): domain Eukaryota; kingdom Metazoa; phylum Chordata; class Actinopteri; order Perciformes; family Serranidae; genus Epinephelus; species Epinephelus fuscoguttatus. The sequence goes on from NC_064760.1 coordinate 21,276,899, forward strand.
ATTTTTGTTAGGCCATATCTTAGTGTTGCTATAGCAATTCCAAGCTACTGCCAGTTCGTGCTGGATTTCGAAGCCAATATGAAAAAATGGCCAAAGTGTGTAACTCCAACTTCGGGTTGGTCATGTCATGCCATCGGGAGCAAAAAGACACTCTCCCAAAAGACTTGAGAAAGAGACATCTGTAAATCAGTGGATACGTATGTTTTTTAGCATCACAACCCCAAAAAAGTGACTTGTTTTAGTTTTGAGATTTGATCCATTTAGTGCGATAACATTTTGAAAGTGTAGAAGAGCCACACAATTAAATCATTTTATCCCCATTCAAGTTAGCTTAGCGTGCTTGGCTGGGAGCAATTACCTGCCCCGCCGGCAATGTGTCTAGTGTGCTTGCTCTATAGGCCTAATGATGCAGAAGATCTAGGGATAATTTTACACCTGCAAAGTATAACTTTCTCGGCCTAATGCACCACTGAGCAACTTAAGCAGGAATGAATGTGGCCTCCAACACTGCTCCAGTTGTCTTTATACGTCCATGGTCTCAAGTAGCTGTTATGCACAGTGAAAACAAGCCAACAGCAGGGGTAAACAATCTGCGCCAACAGGCTCTTTTTAACTACAGCCTGTTGTCATTGTTCCTCTAAGTGTTTGGTATGACATTTTTGTCTGAAATAATGGGTTTCGTGTTTCTCTTAATCCTTGTTTTCCAAGCACTGTGTCAAAAGAGTTTCAGAGTGATTATGTGTTTACACATTTTTTGCCACTGTTTTCGTCTCGTAAGATTAATCACAACAGGTTTCCCTTTCTCTTTGTAAACCGTTTCAATTTAACTGCTGAAATCTAATAAACATCTATTTAGATTTATGGGCTCTTGTTATTGCGGTTTGCAGCTTGCTGTAAAGTAGATGTGGGTCACCTTCACTGATAAGATTAGAAGTTCATGCTGGGAACTGAATTTAAACTCAATTTAAGTTTATATTGTAGAAAACATCCCCCAGAAAGCTACAACAATGCACAGAAATTTAACCATCTGTCAGTAATGCAACACTCTCTATCTCTAGACAGTAGATTCTGAATAAAGGTAAATGAATGATGCATTGTTTATTTATTAACAATAATTTATTCAGTATAAATGATGCAAAATTATTTGTAAAACTTTACACTAAGATTTTAAAGGTGAATTTAAATTGATATTTAATGTGTCAAATATTGTTTTGCATGTGTTATGTCTAAAAAAAATTAAAATGGAATAAAAAACAAGAACAAAAATTTGTTTTCTCATTTAAAGAATTTAATGGTGAATTATCATGATCCCTTGCATGTACAGTTGCTGCAGTTGTGACCAAGAACCACTTGACTTACTTATGGCTGACCTTAATTCTTGCCGAGTCTGTTGTTTCAGTCTGGACATTGGCAGGTCAGGCATGGCTCTCTATATTTAGGTTGTATGTTTCCAAGGAAAAGAAACAGGCTGCACAGAGCAAACAACTCTCATAATGTACACACACAGACAGACAGTCGTGTACACACACAGGCTGTGAAACAAGCTGCAGGCAGAGAAAGGACATTCAAGTAAAAAAAATAAAAATCTGCACACACCGGCACATACACACACACAGACACATCAGCTCGCTCTCTGTCTTTCTGGGTCACTAATACTTCACCGCACACCTTAAACAGTGCTTAAAAACAGTGTGAAGTATCATGAATACGTATTTTCACCTCGTAAATAAATCGAGAAATATAACCTCAGAGTTTGATTAATGAATGAAACCATTCTATCCGGGGGCATAAAAAGTGACAGCTGAGAATGAGAACATGATATATGCTATATGATATATACTGCCTGAGTGTTGATGAGTGTTCCAGCACTCTGTGTACATACCGAACAAGTTGGATAGGCACCTCCTTGTGTGAGGTAGCAGTCAGACTGCATGTTCTCTTTTTTACATAATCACACAGCCTTTTAGCCCAGAACTCTCATTTTACCTCTTTGGGTGTGTTAACGTGTCACTTCAGCAGCCAAAATGTTTACAATAATTTAAAATGCATTAAACAATTGTTAAAATGCAAGGCCTCATCTCTAAAGCAACTTCAAATGGCCAACCAGCTAAATCTGTGCAAAATAGTCAGTTTTTCTTGCATCACTGCCTTTGAACACATTATTTCTGCTGGGCTTTTAACTTATTCAACTTTATTAATTTCAAATGTATTCCTATTCAACTGATGTGAGATTTTCTGCACATACTACAGCTTGCATGATAGGCCCTGTCTCACAAAAAATGCTCCCACCAGTTCAGTTTCATGCCCCTGCAGAGCCGGTGAGCCACCATTTTAGACGTGTAGCTAAGTGCACAAGCTCCAGAGGGCAGGGTATATATCAATAATTTTTTTTTTTATGTGGCCAATCAGAGGCTCACTATCCCCTTATCAGTTTTTAATTAAGCCAATCACTCCACAGTAGTGGGAGTAGTCAACTTCTCAACTAGCTAGCTATGCTAGCACTAGCTAGCATCTCCATATCAACTCCCTGGTCATAATGGAATATAGTAACTTCAACCAATGCTCATTAAAGAAGGACCGTGGGAACAAGGCCTTTTTTTTTTTTTTTGGTTTAATTTATCAGACAATTAACGGACAAACGGAATCAAATTGTTTCTGGCTGCCAGCATTAGCGTAGCTAGAATGCTAGCTAAGTTTGCTGAAAAGTTGTCTATTTTCACTTTAAAATGTTTGTAAAAAATGTTGCTGTCTGGTGATACTTTGTCCACTGTTAATGCTAGCATGGATGGAGGGGTAAGTCCAACTGTGCGGAGGGCAGGGGTACGAAACCCCAAAAAATGATGAAAAAAGTCCATGGCGCCACATCCAGGGCTGTGAGGGCACTGAAGCAAAGCCGACAGAACCCGCCAACACCCTGGCTAGAGGAGCAGAACCCAGTCTGGGTCAGCTGGGTTTGCTGGAGGCTGCTTAGTGGCTTACAGCCAGGCTGCTTGTCATATTTTTCCCCGGGGGTTTTGAGCCCCTGCCCTCTGGACAGGTGGACTTGTTCCTCTGGATCATCCATTTTAACACTGATCAGAGTCAAAGTATCCACAGAAAGCAATGTTTTTCATCAACATATTGAAGTGGTAATAGACCGAAACACGTATCTCTGATCCAGTGTCCATTTGATAATCTCAACAAAGAACGCTTTCCTTGTGGTGGTCCTCCTAAAATGAGAAGTGGTGACAGTTGCTATAGTCTGTAATGATCCATGATTAAGGAATTGATAGGCAGACAGCATTAGCTACCAAGTTAGTGTGCTAGCTAGTAGAAAGTATTCTACTTCCACTTAAGTAACTGTGAACACAAGGCTAACGTTATTTTTACAGTAACGACCTAATATATTTAGCAATCTTTGTCCATGCAGGGGAATGTTTCTCCACCAGTTGGGTTTCAGAAAAGAATCGTGGATGGGTGTATGTATGTAATGCAATTAGTCAACGTTGCGTACACACGTAATGTTGGCACACAGGACACAAACACCAGTATCCTGGGTCAAAGTCCTGTCTTTGTTTGACCCGTCTACCACCACCTTCATATGGACGTTGCAGTGTATAGGTCACATGATCACAGCCTCCATGCTCTACGTGTGTGCTATGAATTATAGTGTACTACTTTTCTTAGGTATAAGAATAAACAGTGAATGAAAACAGCCTAATCTACAATGTTTATTAAAAGCTTGCTCATTAAAAAAACATATTTACATCATATCAATGTTGATATTAATACTACAAATATGTAGAGATGTTAAAAAAGAGGACCATGTGACTTACACTCTCTGACGCATGATTTATGTCAGGTTATGACAAGACAGACTTCTCAAGTTATCACAGGAGAGATCCGGACAAACAAATCGATCAGGAGTCATTGGATGACCCCATAACCCTTAATCGAAAATCAATGTGTGATGCAATATTTAAACATTTCTAAGAACACAGCCTCGTTAGAACAGACAAACTGTACAAGGGGTCTTGCCCTCAGAGATAATCAGCTATGTCTGGCATCAATAAGATTTGTTTTAGACGGTGAGTCACCTCTCTTCCAGGGAGGCAGGGAAAGCGACAATGCAGGCCAAGGCTACCATTTAATGCCACAGATTTATACTGATTTGTTGACCATCAGCGGGGACATAAGGTCAGACATGATGGAGGGAGATACGCCGCGAGGTCACATCTGCTTCTGCTTCTTTGGCCTGTCAGTAGAACTATGTGTGTGTTTTCTTTTGTGGCAGTGGTCACATGATGATAAAAACATATCTGGAAGTGCACGGTGAGGTGATCTGCTGACACAGTGGCTGTTTGCTTATGCAACACCTGCGTTTTTTGATAATTGGCTTGACGGAGAAAAATGGCCATTACATGACACGACATGCATGTGTGTGTGCTCCAGTGCCAAAGTACAAGCATGCACAAAAGACTTCCTCACACCATTTTAAGTGCATAACAAATATGGAGTTAGAGCGAGTCCAAGCCTTTTGGGTTGAAATCTTATTGTTTTTCCATGATAACAAGGGTGTGTTTTTCATTTCTGTGAAATAAAAAGGGATTTAGAGGAGAAAATGAAAAGTTACATCATATGGACGACAGCAGCACTTTGTGCAGAACGCTGAATGCCTCCCAGGATCCATTGCACGGATCCTAAAAAGACATCGTGTCTGCATCACAAAACATTTTTCCAAGATTGTTAGTCTTGCCTGCGGCCTTGTCAGGGGAAATGCAGCATGAAATCTCTTTTCATCTCTGGTGGTCCCTGTTGTTTATAAGCTGTAACCAGAATGAGATTATGTTTTTTCATAGTTGAGGACATTGCTGAGGCTGAGGGCTTAGCTTTGCTCACTCTATATTTGGTCTTGATGAGGGGGTCGAAGAGAAAAGGGATATCTTTCCCATGCGTCTCTCATAGCATGGCATAAGTGGAATTCAGATTGTTATGTAAGGCAGCTTTTTCATTTTTGACTTGTCACGCTTTGGAAGTACCCTCTTGTATTTGATTACACTGCTAAAACCAGAACCCAGAGGAGGTTGGATTTGTTGATTTAGCTTAAATGTTTTTCCTCTTATTTCCTTCTTTCAGTTCACTAGGTTCACTTCCTCCCAGAGCAGTTAAGAAGTATTTCCTTAGCTTCGTGTCCAATTGCGAAAAAAGAAAAAGACAAAAAGAGGCGTTTGGAAAGATGTTTTTTCAGTGTTTGGATGTTCTAATACAAAGTACAGTCATTCATTCAACGCAACCCTGCTCTCAGTCAGCTGAGCTCCAGACAGAAACTGTTTCGGGGGGGATGGGTATTTAAATTAGTCGGTTCCATGAAGCCAATGAGAGGCTAGTGTGTGGTGTGCAGGCTTGTGTTGCGTAACCTCTAAAGTAGACAGAGCTCAGAGAAGAGGCTGTCTAGCTTTGCAGACTCAACAGGCTTCACACGCAACAAGTAGAGGGTGTGTGTGTGTGTGTGTGTGTGTGTCTGTGTGCTTAAGTGTGCATGTTCTAGTTTTGCTTACTTTGCTTTGTTTGCTTTGATTCCCTGACTGGCCTGCACCACAATGTATACCTGATAAGGTCTTTTATGGGTCCATAATTTAGGTCACTGTATCTTAATAATGAATGTAGAATGCATACATGACTTTAACTTATATTATTAAACTTATTATGTTTTGTTAGCCATTAAAAATTTATAGCATGCGCTGGCATCCTGCGAGTTAAATTAACACGCCGTTTTTTGTCTATTTCTGCAGGAAAAGATTGAAGTGCCAGTGATAATGTGAACATTTTAATCCCTAAAGATAAGAAGAGGACAAGAGAGGAGTGAAAACACCAAAGGCCAAGTTTTTAGTTCTCAAACATTCTGACAACAGAGTTTGAACAGCTTGCAGAGTAACTAAATAAAATGTTGGTTTTTTTAATGTTTTTTTTTCTGAACAACAATTAAAAAAACACACTTTGCTTGCTTTTTTATGAGTTGAAATAAAAGATCTAAGACTTTATCTGTATGCACACAAACGGCTTATTTCTCTTAAATTTTATGCACACATTTCTTTAAATCCCTGTTATTGAGTGTCCTCAAAATTTGTGACATCTGTGCCATTGTGGTGTGTGATCAAACTGCACATTTTAGAGTGGCCTTTCACTGTGACCAGCCCAAGGCACACCTGTGTAGCAATCAGACTGTTTAATCAGCTTTAATCAACCTCTTGATACGCCACGTCAGGTGGAGGCATGATCCTGGAAGAGGAGAAGTGCTCACTGACATGGATTTTAGCAAATTTGCGACTTAAATCTGAGATAAAAATACATATGTATATATATATATATATATATATATATATATATATATATATATATAGGGAGAGAGAGAGAGAAAGAGAGAGAGAGAACATTAAAAAGAGTCAGATCTTTATTAATAATAAAAATAATGAACTTTATTTATATAACACCTTTCATACAAGAAATGCAGCACTGCACTGAGTGCTTCACATGAAAATAGACAAAATGAACATGAAGCATAAATAGAAAGTAAAAGCGTAAAAAGAACAAGTTTCAGACCTGTATCAGGAAGTCAGAGGTAGTTAAAGGCTAAGGTGAACTATAAGTTCAAACTTTTAAAATGAGAACAAAAACAAAAGTGTTGGGCTTAAATTGTTGTTCAGTGTGGAATCAGAATAAGACGTGCTGTACAGTGTTGGGCAGTAACCTGCTACAGTAATAATTACTTTTTTCTAGGAACGAGTAAGCTAACTAAAATTTCAGAAATAATATCACAGTTACCCCAAAACCAAAAGAAAATGAAATAAACCCAAACATTACAAAAATCAAGAAACAAATGTTTTTAAAAAATATAATATAACTCAATAATTGCAATTATAATCATGCTGTTTAGCACTGTGATGTGCCATATGTCAGGCAGGTGGATTATCTTGGCAAAGAGGAAGTGCTCACTAACAAGGATTGAAACAAATTTGCGCCTTTGTAGGCAACTGATCCAAGCACCACACTTACACAACTTTCCAGATACAAACACACTGTAAACAAGTTTTTTACTGCACAAAGTTATCACCTTATTTTCAAACTAATGTCTTGTTAATCTTTAATTCCATGAGCAGTGTTGACATTTTCACTGGATGATTAAGCGTGTGGGATCTTTTCTTTATGGTTTATTGGAGGTGTCAGATCAGGTGAAAGCACTCAACAGCCTCCAGCTGGAATCCAGACTCCAGTATGAAGCATCATATGACCATTCTCCAGTTCTTTCTACTCTCTGTTTGTCTGATCTGAAATATTATACAGAAATAGAACAAAACAAAGTCCAGTTCGTAATGTTTGTTTGGCATTAAAAACACAGGAAATTATTGACTGTGCAGTGAAAACAACATATGGAAACATACAATGGTTGTTTTTATTCCCTAAGGAAAAAGCCTCGTCTGTTCCCGAGTCAAACAAGGTCAAGGAAATGTTAATGGTTCCACCTCTTTGTCTCAATGGCCCACACACGTCTGAGGAAATATTTTTACACAGATTGTTTATAGGGCCGCTTATAAACAGGAGGAGCCATACATTTTAATGTGGGTGTAATTGGATAAGGCGCGCACATAATAGTTAAGTTAAGTAGGTTAGGTTTAGTAAAAGAAACATGGTTGGGCATTGTCACATTACATACTTGATGTAAAGTCAAGGCAAAGTTACATAGGCTAGGTTAAGGCTAGTTAAGTTACGTAGGTTAGGTTTAGGAAAAGATGTGTGGTTGGGCGTCGTCACATTAGGTAAAGTCATATATTAATGCAAAGTTACATAGGTTAGGTTAAGGCTGGTTAAGTTAGGTTTAGGAAAAACATGGTTCGGTACTTAATTTAAAGTTACATACGTGATGTAAAGTTACTTTGGTTAGGTTTAGGAAAAGAAATATGGTTGGGCTTCGTCACATTGTGTACCTCAAGCTAAGTCAAGGTTAATTTACATAGGTTAGGTTTAGGAAAAGACATGTGGTTGGATATTGTTAGGTTTAGGAAAACATGGTGACAAAGTACCTTAAAATGACTCAAAGTGGGGCGTCGGTGGCTTAGTGGTAGAGCAGGCACCCATGTACAAGGCTGTTGCCGCAGCGGCCCGGGTTCAAATCCAGCCTGTGGCCCTTTGCTGCATGTCACTCCCTCTCTCTCTCCCCCTTTCACACTTGTCTGTTCTATCAAATAAAGGCTAAAAATGCCCAAAAAAAAATCTTAAAAAAAAAAAAAAAAAAGACTCAAAGTTCACATGGTTCCATTCAGGACACAAACACTGGTCTTGTGTTGGAATGTCCTGTGTTGTTTGACCCATCCACCACCCCAACCTGACTTGTTATACTGAGTTTCTCCTTTATACTACTTCCATCTTCGCTCCTGTCAGCTCATTGTTACGTGATCGCAGCCTTCCTGATTATGATGGTTGTATACGAATTACTGGCTCATGATCACATGAGGGGGCGGCACGGTGGTGTGGTGGTTAGCACTCTCGCCTCACAGCAAGAGGGTTGCTGGTTCGATCCCGGGCGTGGGAGCCCTTCTGTGCGGAGTTTGCATGTTCTCCCCGTGTCAGCGTGGGTTCTCTCCGGGCACTCCGGCTTCCTCCCACAGTCCAAAGACATGCAGATTGGGGACTAGGTTAATTGATAACTCTAAATTGTCCGTAGGTGTGAATGTGAGCGTGAATGGTTGTCTGTCTCTATGTGTCAGCCCTGCGATAGTCTGGCGACCTGTCCAGGGTGTACCCTGCCTCTCGCCCGATGTAGCTGGGATAGGCTCCAGCCCCCCCGCGACCCCCAAGAGGATGAAGCGGTTAGAATGAATGATCACATGAGTTATATACAAATTCTAGTGCATTATTTTGAACAGTGGAGGATACACTGCCTGATAGAATACATTTTTTGACTAGGACGCCTAGGGCAACTCAAGCCCACGTCTGAGACGGCAGTGCCAAATTATTATGTTTCAGTTGCTCGATATTCCTGTTATTTCCTGCTATCTTATCCATCTATTAACAATGGGCTCTCACAGTATCACTGAGATGAAAATAAACGGAGGAAAGATTTGAAATCCTCCTGGCTTTTCCTGGTGCTGCCTCAGCTGCGGAGTGGGACTCATAAAGCACTATTCAGGTCTGACTGTGCGTTTTCAAGGAGTTTCCTGAGAGAACTCTGTTCTGGCTTACTGACAAGACAAACATGCTCTCTGTCTCTCTTGTACTTCTATGGCCACAGGGACTTGAGGGCCTGTAAGTTGGACAGGAAGGATCACTGGCCTACTTCAGAATCATTTCCTCTCATCTGTCAAAGCACTGAAGAGTGGGTTATGTGGAGGTAGAGATATGCTAGTTTAGGCCGGTTGTTTCCTGTATGTGCTAAAGACAAAGCCTCTGGCTTTGAGCGTGATACAATCTCTACTCAGATGATATTGGGATTTCTGATGACGTAGAACTAACATGCAAACAAACAAAAACAACAAAAGTGACATGACAGGGTCTTTTCTGACCCTAGTTCAGGACATCTCCAGTCAGGTTCAGTTCAGGACATGTCCAGCTATGTTTGTAGCTACCAAACAAGGTCTTTTTCAGTGTGAGACGTATCCAGTCAAGTTTGTCGTTACACAACCGGGTCTTTTGCAGCGCTAGTTTGGGACATGTGCAATCATGTTTGTAGTGATAAAACTGGGTCTTTTTAACGATATTTTAGGACAGATCTAGTCATGTTTGTTGCAACCAAATAGGGTCTTTTTCAGTGCCAGGTTGGGACATGTCCAGTTATGTTTGTAGCTAGCAAACAGGGTCCTTTTCAGCCTCAGTTTGGGACATGTGCAGTCGTGTTTGTCGTAACCAAACCGGGTCTTTTTAATGTTATTTTAGGACAGGTCTAGTCATGTTTGTAGCAACCAAATAGGGTCTTTTTTTAGCAGCAGTTTGGGACATGTCCAGTCATGTTTGTAGTGACAAAACCGGGTCTTTTAACATTATTTTAGGACAGGTCTAGTCAAGTTTGTAGCAACCAAATAGGGTCTTTTTCAGTGCCAGGTTGGGACATGTCCAGTTATGTTAGTAGTAACCAAACTGGGTCTTTTTGAAAGCCAGTTTGGGACATGTCAGATCATGTTTATAGCGACCAAACCGTGTCTTCTTCAATGACAGCTCAGGATGTCCAGTCATGGTTATAGCTACCAAACAGGGTCTTTTTCAGCGCCAGTTTGGGACATGTGCAGCTCTATTGTATTGACCAAATCAGGTCTTTTTTAAAGCCAGTTTGGGACATGTCCAGTCAAACAAGGCATTTTGGAGTTTTCCTAATGCTAACCAAGTGTTTTTTTGCCTAAACCTAACCACACATTAAACACAGTACTGTCCCAACATATATTTAAAAATTTAAATGTACGAGAACATAAAGCTACAACATATCTACATATAAAACATACAAATGCAACATATCCGTGGTTTGCATAAACATACAACACCACATTTATTGTGGTAATTGGGTTGTTTTATGGCTCACAATGTTTCATTTGCTGTCTCATTTCCTCTTTCTCCACTAAATATTATTTGAAATTCTTTAGTACTATTCAAGGAATAGCTGGGCATTTTGAAAATACTATTATTTGCTTACTTTCCAGGAGTTAGATGAGAAGGCCGATACCACTCTCATGTGTGTACTCTAAATATGAAGACAATTAGCTTCACGTGGCATAAAGATTAGAAGCACAGGGGAACAGCAAGCCTGGCTCTGCCCAAATATAACAGTATACATTTTAAAAGGTTATACCTCATTTGTTAAATTTGTACAAAAACAGTTGTGTTTTTAATGAGGGGGATCACGTGCTGGCCTATTTCTTGGCCTGAAAGCAGTGACTTCCTGGAGATTAGGACATTGTGAATCTGATACATCTGAGCTTCATACTGCAGCTGTATATGTGTTAATCCTGAGAGGCGTGAATCCAAACAGGATCACAAGATAAACTTTTACCCTTCCACTTAAAGTTATGGCATGTGACATTCAGTAATGTCTGATGAACTGACCCACATTCGTTCACATGTTGCATGCAAACCTCACGCTAATCTCTGGCTCGATTGGTTTGTTTTTAGGTCATGTGGATCACAGATGAGAGAACATTCCTGCTGACCATCGTTAGGTCGAATGTGTTTGAAGAGCGCTGGGTGGACTGGGTGAGTGTTTTTCTTCTGTATAGCACAAATACAATAGACAGATTAAGGTCATGGTTTCATAACTTGCACTTTTTTGTCTTCCTCCAGTTTGCCTGCATTAAGTCACCCCACTGCCCTGGTCAAACATTTTCAGTTGTTGGATTTAGAATTGGTGCTTGCCCAGTATTGGCCCCTAGACTATAATAATCCATTTACCAGAGCAGAGGTCAGTTCTCTCTTGTCCAGCCAGACATTATGTTTGAGAACAGAAGCATGTCAGGGCAGTTTAGTCATTCTTGAAGCTTAACATATCATGTCAATGTGTCAGCAAACCTGTCCCGTACTTTACATCCTTTTATACCTACTCTACAGCCACCTTTTTTCTGTCAATGACACAAATACATGTGGGATATGGCTACTTGCTGCTACAAATTACAGCCTATTGTATGTTGACTTTCAGGATCAGACTTTCAGACAATAATTTTTCTGCATAACTAATCAAGTTCACTCAGCAAAGCAAACATTTTGACTATTTCTTGGATGCTAAGCAGCTGATATGGATTTGAGCTTCGCTGCTGCTGGGGACCAGTAATTACATGCTGGCTCATGGGAGCTCATTCCCAATATTCTGTGCTTCTGTGCCTAATCTGATCCCAAACTTGAAAGAGGATCAGAGCAAAGTTTACCTCTTTCTAAGACCCTGTGTAAGGCGCTCAAATGTGCTTATCACTGCAAATAAGTTCATTTGTAAATAACTGTGACACTTTCCCAGGGTGCTAAACAGCCAGTCTTGAGCAGCACTTAATTTTCTCTGTAGCTCTGATCTTAACAAGCATACACACACGCACACACACACACACACACACACATACACATGCAGCATAAATGCGTACACAGATGAATACTGATGAATCGGTGGCTCTACACTCATCTACATTCTGTTGGTTTTACTTCAAGAAGGATCATCAATTTTAAAAACACCCTGATGGTAGCAGTGTTGTAAATATTCCACGTTTAAAAGCATGTCCTGGAGACTTCTTCACTTAATTGACTCTGACTGTTTATAAGCATAACAAATGTCACTATGAAAGGGGGGAAACATTCTGGTTTAATTTGGCGTAAAATGCATGGGGAGTTTTATACCTCTGTTTAAGTTATTTTGCTGCGGAGAGAAACACAACAGACGTTAAAAGATGACGCCATGCCTTTTGGATTTCACTCTAACAGCCTCAAAGTTTCAAAGTCCTGAACACATTGACATGCATCCCATTTATACACCTATAAAGCCAGTCAATGAAAACAGCTGCTGAACTGGCAGAAAACATTTTTAATAGATCTTGGATTCGACACGTGCACAGCAAAAGGGTTTGTGTCTAAGTCTGAGCAGTGGTAAAAGTGTAATTTCTCATCAACTTTACAGCTCTTTTACTATCCACCGTATAACTAATTGCCAAATCTAAACTGAGATGCTGAATCCAACACAAGCAGGGTGCTGCGGTGAAAAAAGATCCTTGTAAAAACTCCTCTCCCGTGACCTACATCGAAGACGGGATTTGATGCAAAGTTGTCACGCTACGGAACCAAATGTGTGTGCACAGACAGAGAATGTCATCCTTGTTGAGAACGGCCGCGACCCGTGTAGGAGTGCCTTCACAATACAACAGTGGAAGCTCTTGTTCTCAGTGGCTACGTCTGCATCATCAGGAGGCACTGACAGTTCTCTGATAATGTCAAACGCTGGCTAAAGAGTCCCATTGCGTCAGCTCGGACGAGTCACCGGCTGGCTATGAGTGAATGAGGCTTTGTCTCAGCAAACAAACAAACAAACAAAAAGGCAACAAATTGAACAAGTGAAGCATTTGCTTTGGACACATTATCAACAAATACAATTTTGTTGCAGGAATGCTGGGGGCAGCTGAATAGGTCAGAGAAACAAACAGCAGTCTGGATGGCCTGTTGCTGAAACAGCTGACCCTAGATTAAACCATTGTAATGTCACATTAACATACAAGTGTACACTGATATTTATCAGCAGTAAAGATGGAACTGTTGGAGCATAATGCTACGGTGGTGATCATCAGCCACACAGTGCTTTTAAATGTAGTTTCATGCTACTCATCAGTGGCATCCGGTAAAATGTTCTGTACAAATTGCACGCTCTATCATGACCTTTGCATTCACCGTAAACATGTTAATTTGACAACACAGAAATGACATCAGTCCAGAAAAGTACACTGTCATTTAAAGTCATGCTTCCACTCAGTTCCAGAAGAAAAGTATGTCAGTATGTCCTGATTTGTTTCCTGTGTCTGATGAATGTAGACTTCGGAATCTGTTTACAAAGTGTCTTACGTTGCTCAGTTTGTTTTACCAACAGCAGAGGAGGATACGTCATGTTTGATGTGTTCAAGGCTGCGCCTCAGATGTCCCTACTTTATGTTTCAAAGCTATAATCTCTAAGGAGTAAGACTGTGCATGTGTTTGCTTTGATACTGTTTGACATGCATGAAGGTGTTTTATACTTGTTATTCCGCTCTCATGTTGTTTCTCTTGTTCATGTTTGTAGAGTGCTGTAAGCACATGTGGGGTGGGCATAACACTTAAAAAAATAGGTTACCTTACTTATTACCTGTTATAAGTAAAGGTAAGTAAAGCCCTTTTTCCCTATGGACAAAAGCACCTGCTAACATCTGGCTTTTGTATTTCAGGGGAAAGGTTACAATCGGCATTTACCCCACGACGTATGACACTGCCGTAGTCACAGGTACTTTTCGCTCCTGTCGCGTTCGGCTTCGATTGGCAGCCACAGAAATGCAATGCAATGACAGGCCGCCACAAAATATCTCTGTCTCCGTCCAAGCAGCCTTCAGACGTCACTCAAACCACTGTAGCATTTTCACCGGCCTCCATGCTGCTCTCTACTGCTTTCTCACCTGTTTTCTGCCCTGTTGAACATGACACAGAAAAAACAAAATAACAGAAAGCAGGGTTGTAAATATAGACAGTGCAGGCAGTGCTGTTGCACTGGAGCCCATGAGGTGGGGGGCCCATAGAGAGAGTGGGTCCTCCATCAATATATTGTGCGGAGAGTGATTGCCACCTTGAAAATATGCCTGTGTTCAAAGAAGAACGCTCATTAAATTAAAAACAGTGCCATTTGCTATATATGTCCCTGAAAAAGGCACAATACAATAGTGTACAGTAGTCAGTAGCATCTATGACAAAATGATATGCTTATTCCATAACTATAAATCAACAATAAAATTGTTGAATTAAATTAATAATTTCTCATTGTCTTTGGCATTTTTTGTTGTATACAGTTATGCAATGATGGCTGCTGGGTAATATGTATGTTGATCATGTGACGAGACAATATGTGCATGATAGCATGCACTCGGGCCGTCATAACTACCTTACAACACTGACAGAAAGGCACACTTGTCTACTGCAGACGGGTTCTGGTCCACTGGCAATAGGAAAGTAGTCTATCGCCTATTTTCAGTGGGTTTTCCTGAATTTAAAAACTCTGCATGTACAAAGAAAATTTTCATTATTTCCTCTAAAGTGACTTTATTTTGAAATGTGGCTCAGTGCGTAGTGTAACCTCGTTCGATTACATAATAGTTTCTATTTCTACCCCTGGAGCTGTGGGGATTACTCAAAAGAACAAGTTCTTTGAATCGGTTTCAATATTGCTGGGGTGTTTGTCAGAGGCTGGTGGTGTTGGGGTTTTAGCGTTTGGTCTGTGGCTGTTAAAGGAGTGACTTGCATCACCACCAGCTGTGGATAAGTTTACCCTGCTTGGCACAGAGATGACTGCCAGATCCGGATCGATCTGGATAAAAGGGGAGATTGCGCTGCTATTGTAATCAGAAATGTAGTTATTTTTCTTTCTTTGTCTCAAAATAAGACGTCAAACTACAAAATAATGGTAAGACGGCAGGATATAACTTGCCGAATACAGTTGTATAACCTCTGCAGCTTTTAAATGACCTCAGGTAACACTTCAGCTTGAAGTTTCCATTGTGTGTTGGGTTGCAAACTTCAGAGGTACTCTTAAACTAATACGACTAAAACCCAAATAAACACAATATAAAATTCAGAGGTCGTGCTGCGCTAGCTCTTCTTTTCCCTTCAGGGGGTTTAAGGAGTCGGAGCGGGGAGAGCGAATCAAAAACTATAAAGAGAGAAAGAAGACGCCTTGTCTCTGTGTCTCTGCTGATCTTTTCATACGTACGCAGCAGCAGGACAGCGTGTTATTTTTGGTTCGTATTTTCCCAAAACAAAGTCTTTTGAAAACAACATATACGGCGCTGTGTGCCATCGTTCCCCACCGCAAAGGCTTCAGTCGACACATGTCTGCCAGTCGAAACATCTGGTGGCCCGGCGCTGAGGGAAATCCCATAATTCTCTGCGGAGGAGAGCGCCCAGTGCTTCCTCCAGGGCTTTGGCGTGTTGATCTAGCTGGAATAAGTGTCCTGTTAAGAAAAGCAATGATCTGTAATTTAGAAAATGCTATAGGTTAATTTTAAACCTCACTGGTGTTTTGCATGTTGGTGGCCCAAAACAAGAGTGACAGGTAAATTGTTTGAAATTTAAGGCCTTTAAAACCCCAGAATCATGTACTGTGACACCAGCACAGTAAATTGCACGCTGCACAGTCATGTTTAACAACCTGCCAGCCTTTCATCTCTTTATGAAGTGCACCACGGTGATGTATGGCTGCACGATCCAGCTCAGCCCAGGAGTTATTTCTCAAGTGAAGCGTCCATACTTGACTCAACATCTTTGTTTATGTAAATATGGCAAATCTGCATCTTAATTGCTGTTTTCTGTTGCAGTGTACAGTACCAAGTCTCACCAAGACGTTGTGACAAAACAAAAGTGAAGCTCACTAATGCACCCAATGCATGTTTTTGTCTCATTTCAGTATCTGAAATTAGGTGGCGGAGCAGCAACAGAGTAAATGCCAAAAGAAGTCACGCTGTCTGTAAATTGTTATTTGTGGATTTTATGGTTACTCGGCGGGAGTTTCCATGTAAGCTCCGACAAGCAGGAGTGGTGCTACGTTTATGTGTACTGTTACATCTCTTTTTCCCATGCACACCGCCGTTTTGTAGATTCCCCTGCAGTGGCACACACAGGGAAATTGCCCTCCCTGACTGCTTCAAGGCCTCACAGGCTATTTAGACAGCTGCACACATCAGCCTGGTCTTAACTATACCCCAGGGTTATCGCAGATTAAATAAATCCACTGCATTTGCACAGATTATTGCATAACACACACCTGATCATGGGCACAGTTTGAGCCAGCTTTTATTTATCATAGGTTCATTTGAAGTAATGGAAATAATCCATCTGCTTGTTTCAATGAGCCTAAGTGGAATTACTCAGCAGTGCAGGCCTTGGCGACACACTCTGGACAATAGCCACCAGGCACAGAGTGTGTATCAACTTTGTCCAGCTTTTCTACTGAAAGAAGCCGTGCCAGGACTCCCGGTGACACACATCTGCGCCGAGTTGGATTTCCACAGCTGACCAGGGCGTGACCCACTTCCCTTTCTTTTTTATTTCTCCCTCGCATTCAAGGCCTGGGAAAAAGTGTTTGATTGAATCATATCACTGTTAAACACAAGAGATCAACACCTCCACTTGCGCCCTCCCCCGCTCTGTGCTTCAGTACATGAGAGAACAAACTAAGCCTTGGGGCTCAGTAGCTTCTATTCTGGGATACTGCTGGTTTGCTGTCGTGAGCAGTGGAGGAATTTCTTAGTCAGATTTTGTCTGCTGATTATGGGTTTCCCTCCACCAGCGTTACTATGGCGATTAAAGCAAGCTAAGACACACAAACACAGTTGGTGACAGGGAGATGTGAGAAATGAAAGGAAACAAGGACTCATCCCTGTTAGAGTCATTAAGTCTTAAAATAGCCCACCCTAGGAATTAGTTTCGTTGTCGCACACTGAAACTAGGTGTGGATGAAGGAGAGGAACCCAAACACTGGAGTATATGTGTTCATCCCAGGAGAATGTCTCTGTTCTCTGGGTGTGTTTCACCAACAAATAGGCTCTATTTCGCTTCACCCACTCTCCCTGTGAGTGCCGACACACGCACAGAGTGGAGCAAACCACAGATCCACTTCAAGTGCTCTCCTGGGATGATCTGCTCTACAGTTAGGAGAATGGCTGCCTATTACCAAACAGGAAGAGCAGTGAGCTCATCTCTAAATGTAAACCAAGAGCTTGTCTCATATCTAGTGTTGGGCGAGTGTGTGCTTCTGTGCTCTCACAGTGCACCCACTCAAAATACCGCATATATCCTTTTACTGTTTACTCATATAGGTGTCCTGTACAGACTAGTGAGGCAGTGGTCCATCCATCCATCCATCCATCCATCCATCCATCCATCCATCCCTCTCCCCAGCAACGCTTTCCAGTTCCTCCTGAGGGACCCCAAGGCGTTCCCAGGCCAGGTGAGATATGTAGTCCCTCCACTGTGTCCTGGGTCTGCCCCGGGGCCTCCTACCAGTGGGATGGGCCCAGAACACCTCTAAAGGGAGGCACCCAAGAGGCATCCCGATCAGATGCCCGAACCACCTCAACTGACCCTTTTCGACACGAAGGAGCAGCGGCTCTACTCCGAGCTCCCTCCGGATGTCTGAGCTCCTCACCCTTAGCGGTAATGGAGATAGTAGTATCTTGTCCTTATACTAACCTTTCTGTGTAATCAATCTACTGTATTTTCTAGTATCTAGTTCCTAAAATGTTTGGTTCTTGCTGGTTCTTGCATGAGACCCTAGAAAAGACAGTGGATCATGAGGAGTACCACCAGTTGGTCCAGGAGCTTCACCTCCATGATGGCCATTTTGAGGTATATTTTAGGATGGCTCTGGGGCAGTTTGACAACCTGCTGCCTATTGTCTGGCCGTGTAGCTCCAGGTATCCAGCAACCGCAATCACTAGTATCTCCTCCATTGTTTACCAACTGTAAACTTGTTGTCGTGACCACCACAGAAGGCCCGCCTCTCAAATCATCTGATTGGACAATAGGAAAAAAGAAGACAAAAAAAGAGATGACATGGGGCGCTTTTCTGCTCTGAGTTGAAGTTTTGCCAACTCGAGAAGTTCAGAGAGCACCAGCAAAAACGCCAGGCACCTAGAACATATAAACCATGAGCAAAAAGCTTCATTCTTATTAAAAACAATTACGAAAAGGCGCCTCTATTGCTAAAACACTTTCAGTGTGATTGGGGCCTAGGGCATCCATTGGTACCAACCATGTCGGCATAGCTTGTTGGGAGGGTGGCTAAATAACACTCCAAATTTAGGCTAATTTTGGTGAGGGAACAACTGACATGGCCATTTTCAAAGGGCTTCCTTGAACTCTCACCTTAAGATATTTAAGTAATAATGGTCTCTGTGGGTACCCATGAGTTCCCCCTGAACTGGAGATGGTATGTTCCTGGTAAATATTTTGTTCTGTACAATCAATGTACTCCTTCAAATAAAAGCATTTTTCTTTTATTCAGGAAAAAGACAACCAGCCTATTTGAAGAACGATGAACAGCCTAACATGTATCGATACTTAAAAACAGAATTTGTGCTGAACTCAAAATATTGTAATATAATTGTGCCATTATTAGTCTATACACATCAGATATTACTGTAAAATAAGAAACCAAATGTGATTACTTAACTTTATAGTTTTCAACGCTATACTTCAACATCACAAATCACATAGGGGTGACCCCATCTGGCCATTTTCACACACAAACATTTGTATGCAAACACAAGGAAAAATCTACACACCCTAAGACAGGCATGCCTGTGCATTTGTTTGCACACACACACACAATAGCAGCGTAGCTCCCAGCCAGCAAAGTCACAGCTGGTGATGCAACAAGCATCCAGTGTAATGGCTCGCATCGACACACTAGCTGAATTTACAAACCGCCACATAATTACCAAGCGTCACTATTCACTTCACTCACTTATTCATGCTCCAGTAACATAATCTACATGCAAAGTGGGTTCATCTGCAACCAAAGTAGAGCAGTGATAAAGCAAATGATTAATTACCGTAATCATGACTAAATTTCAGATATTTATCTCCAGACAGTCCGTTCTGCTGTCTGTTTATTCTGATTGCGTCGTAACTGTCAGCACCTTAACAATGTATGGGATTGACCCACATGCTAAAGCTATTAGTAACATGAAGCTTCGGATATCAGTTGACAGAATACAGTGGCTCCAGAGGTATTCAGACACCACACACTTCAGAGGATGTGTGCAAACTGTACAGTGAATTCACCTTTTTTTGTTATATAAAATACATTTTATATAACACTTTCCTCCAAGACCAAAGGCTAATCGAGTAAGCACTAATCAAGGATATATCTCTCCTTTTATCAGTTGACCTTCATGCTGTCTGTGTGTATGTGTATGCTCCTGATAAGAATTAGTCAGCGATTGTGCACAACTGTCTGCTCTATTCTCCCCTCATGTACGGCCTTATATAAGTTGTCACATTACCTTACATTAGCAGAATGTGAACAGACAACCTACTCTAAATGATGCAGAGAGGCATTTTCCAAACTAAATACACCTGCTCCGGTAAGATGAGCATGACTGTGTGTGACTGCTACTTGGCATACCATTAGTTATGCAACAGACACACTTGTCAAAGTGCATGGCCTTGAGCAGGTCTCTGCCTGTGTGTGTGGCGTGTCTGACTGCAAACAGATGGGAATGTAAACACACAGGGGTAACGTCTAGCACTAAAAAACACAACAGGCTTACTGTGGCTGGCTTGAGAAAAATACAGGGTTTGTGAAAGAGGATGCAGTTTCAGTCCTTTTAGTTTCGGAGGAATGGATGGGTAATTAGGTAATGACAACCGCACAAGCAGAGAAGCAGCGTCTCAGACTGAAGTCACTAAGGCAGATCACATGCATGTCTGCCTCACACAACTGAACTCCATGGCTTTTTTAACGTACACTGACCTTTCCTACCCCTTATAAAACCTGCAGTTTCTTCTCGTGCTTGCAGGGGACTCATCTAATGTGTGCAGGACGGAAACACGCCATTTCAGATCCTGCAATCAAGTAAAAAGACAGTTCCAATATATTTCATGGAAAATGACATGCAAATACAAACAGTGCATGCAGCACATGCACTGTTGTGTAACTGTCCTGGCGAGTAAATACTGAAGGGAAATCACAGAGAATGTTTTCTTCTTCCGCAGTCTGTAAGACAAAATGAAACATTTCTTTCCAGCGGTGGTTTGGCCACTACACAGCACGAGCTCTTCTTTTTTTTCACGATACAGCATCTTATGTAAGCTAGCACATTGCCCTACATAGTGGCAGACCCGTGCAGACCGCAGCCTACACACAGTCCAATGAGATTCCTTGAAGCACAACAGCATAACAGATAACGTGGATGCACTGTAGGACACCGTGAGGCTGCGATTGCACCGGTGTCATAGGTGTGACTGTGCAGCATATGGCCTCCACCCCTACATGACGCATCGTGGCACTCCAGCTATCCCTCAGCAAACAGTCACAACAGACTCCTGGAGGAAAAGCAGACGCGTCCTTGCAGAGCTAAGCAGCATGTGTTGAAGTCTTGCGGATGCAGCTTTGCAGCGGTGGTAACACACTGTGACAAGTTGACCTGTGTGTTTAAGAGCCTGTTTCCTGGTCACGTCTAATTTTGTTTTAAGTGTTCTCAGTGCGGGGCGCTGCCCATGCCGCTAGCGTGTTGTCAGTGCCATCTGGTACTGTTTACTCTGTTCAGCTTTGGTAGCTTGACATTTACAAGTGTGTTATGTTTGCTGATCTTTCATAGGCATCTTTTCCTGTGTGATTGTTATGAGTTATACATGACTGACACTGGGTGGATGTTTGGTTTGTACCAAAAAACGGAGTTTTATATATTTTAACTAAGGCTGGTGAGAGATGAAAAAAATAATTAATCCCATGCTTTGTGATTAATTAATCTAAATTAATCATATACATCAACTTCTGCTGTGAAAGTATTTGTAATAATTTCAATTCAAATATATATTTTTGTGTCGTAGTAAAGCTGCTGGATTTTGGACACAATTGCCCCCGTCTTCTACTACCAAAACTGGTCTGCAATCCATTTACAGGGGAGTTAGTTACTCAGTCACAGGTGGACTCACTCAGTGTGCGTCTGAACGCCTGGTCGAGCGTGGCTTGACGAGGCTGGCTGCTAGTGCTAGCATCAGAGGCTGCGCTAGCTCGGACCTCCAGGTTCGAGGTGGTATTTCAGGCTTGAAGTTCTCCGATGGTAAAAAATTCCTTACTGCAGAAATTGTAGAGAACGGAGCTCCTATCAACACTTTTTTAAATGTAAATGTTCCATTCATGGGGCCAAGCAGCATTGTCTCATCTGCCTCCAACTTGTGACGAAGCCACTTTGGCCTTCAGTGACGCACCGGGTCAAAGGACACCATGGAACGTGATTATTTTGTCAGCCTTATTTATACTGAGTAAACTATAATGGAGAAGGGGTGGGACAATAAAGGCAACTACTACCTCTTACTCCTTTTTGGACATGTAAATAGACATGTTTGAAATTTACAATTTTGAAATACAGTAAATAAATAAAAAAATCAAATTGTTAAGGTTTTGTAAATGACTTAAGGATAGGAGGCAGGTTGGAGGGGAAGATGAGTGAAGTAACACAGGACTTTTCCCCAGGAGACACGTGTTCAGAACCACCCATTCATTCATTCATTTTCCATAGCTGCTTATCCTGTTGGAAGTTGCCGGGGAGCTTGGGCCTATCTCAGCTGACATTGGGCGAGAGGCGGGGTACACCCTGGACAGGTTGCCAGATTATCACAGGGCTGACACATAGAGACAGACAACCATTCACACTCACATTCGATTTAGTTTCACCAGTTAACCTAAGCTACATGTCTTTGGACTGTGGGAGGAAGCCGGAGTACCTGGAGAAAACCAAAACTGTCGAACATGCAAACTCTGCACAGAAGGGCTCCCCCACCCTGGGTTTCAAATCAGCAACTCTCTTTCTGTGAGGCGACAGTGCTAACCACTGCATCACCATGCCACCAAATCAATTAAACTTTGATTTATTTTGAACATTATCACCATGTTTGTTTTCCTAAATGTAACCTACCTAACTTTACTTGCCCAACCCTTAACCTACGTAACTTGACATTAAGTAAGTAACGTCATTTGTGGGCCAATAATTTGTCAGATATCATGCAATCTGTTGCATAAGGGTATGCTGATGACTTTGACCCATTACATCACTGATGTTAAGTATATTGTTCCAACCTGTGGGATTTTATTTGTCAGTAATTTTGTCACCTGTAAATAAGATGTGGTTTACGCAGAATTAGGGGAGATTATTCATTGCATAATGAAATCCTACAGTGAGTTCATCACCAGGCATCGTGCTTCAGAGAAACCGAGAATTTCCATACAACCGCAAGATGTAATTACAGCTTGTCACTATGGTAACTTTAGCTAGATATCATAGCTAAAAAGGAGTGACGTCCACTAATATAGAGACTGGTGCATCATTTCATCATCTCTGCTGTCTATCAGCCGTCAGTCAGCGGGGAAGAATAGGCGAGCCACTCTCTGTATGACTCACACAGCCTGTATTGTACTCTCCCTTCATGCCTGGTTACCACTACCAACAAAAACAGCGCCAGGCTGCTTCATAGCAACTGTGTGTGCCCAGGGTGGTGTGAGTTTACATTGCAAATGTGAGGAGGTACCATTGTTACTGTGAAAGAACAGGAGATACACAGCCTCCAAGAAATCAGCCATGTTACTGTGAGATGTGAGCAGAACATCCTCTTATCATATCTGTTCTGCATCCTGAGACTAAATTCTCAGGGCTCTCATTCTCACACTTATCTGACTCCCACAGCTCCACCCCTCTTCAGCTCTATACCCCACCCCCACCCCCACTTGTTTGCTTTTCTAGTATGTTCTAGAATACATCCGACTGTAGGATGCCTTAAACTGAAGGTTATCTCTATCAGCTGTCATCATTCCCCTCCATCTGAGAAGGTCAAATCCTCTGTGTGGCTTTTCTGTTTATTACAATAGATTAAATCCTCCTTTCATCTTTTCCTTAGGACACCATGTTACCCTGAGGGGGCAGATAAAAGATAATTAAGGGGAATCAAGGGATTTCCCAGGGGCTGTTGTACACTTAAATATCTGGGATGCCTACAATATTCATTACACAGTAGGCACGTGTGTCTGGCTCAGCAGAGACGACTTTGACCATGAGGGCTTGACTGAACGTCCCTAGAGGGGTTATACACCTTGTTATGCCTGAAACCTTGTTATTGTATAGTTTTTGGCTTTCATTTGTTTGTTTTAAGTTTATTTTAGCATCACAACATTGTTACCTGTTTTTTGTTTATGTGTTGCCGGCTCAGCCAACGGGTCCATGTCATTGGTTTGACAGCCCATTGGTTCGACATCCCATTAGTCCGATTATCCGCAGTGCTGAACAGCTCGCGGCGGGCGTATGGTGCGCCGCGATCGGCTTGAGGCGGAGCAGGCTCACGGCTTATGTGGTTGTCACTTTCTTTTTCATTTTAGCCCACACCATGATCTTTTCCTGACCCTAACCAAGTGGGTTTTGTGCCTAAACCTAACCAGACCTTAACCACAGGGCATCATGATGATTTCAGAATGGACTTAGGAACAATGAGTTTAATATGGTCGGAACAATAGGATGTTGAACGAATGGGCTGTCGAACCAATGGGCAGTTCCCCAGCCAACTCCATGCTGACAATTACATTATTACACACTCCAGCAACTTCCGTAGTATAAAAAGCAAGAAAGTCTGAAATGGGTCGGTGGGACTGGAAAAGGATGGGTCAAACAAACTTTGGACTTTTACCCGGGAAACAGCTGTTGGTGTCACATATAAATCCAGGAGTCAGTCAAGTTATTTTCAAACCAACATAGTGTGCTAGAATGTGTAGCCATCCATCTATCCATTTTCAACCATTTGCCGAAGCGTTAAAGTTGTGGGGGCAGCAGGCCAAGCAAAGGATTCCAGAAGTCTCTCTCCCCAGCAACGCTTTCCAGCTCCTCCTGACGGACCCAGAATTATGTAATCCTTCCAATGTGTTCTGGGTCTGCCCCGGGGCCTCCTACCAGTGGGACAGGCCTGGAACACCTCCAACGGGAGGTGCCCAGGAGGCAGATGCCCAAACCACCTCAACTGACCCCTTTCGACGTGAAAGAGGAGAAGCTCTACTCCGAGCTCCCTCCAGATGTCTGAGCTTCTTACCCTATCTCTAAGGCTGAGCCCAGCCACCCTACAGAGAAAACTCATTTCAGCCGCTTGCATCTATGATCTCATTCTTTTGGTCACTACCCAGAGCTCATGACCATAGGTGATGGTTGGGACGTAGATGGACCAGTAAATCGAAAGCTTCACCTTGCGACTCAGCTCCCTCTTCACCATGGCGGTCCAGCACAACACCCGCAACACTGCAGATGCCACCCCAAACCGCCGATCCATCTCATGCTCCGTTCTGCCCCCACTCGTGAACAAGACCCCAAGATACTCAGTCTCCCTCACTTGGAGTAGTAACTCACACTCGCAATGCAGTATGTGTAGTGTACTATATTTTCTATGTACGTCACGTGACGTGTGTGACAAGTCTAGTGATGTTATATTAGGATAGTTACAAATGTACTTACTTTAAATCAACCATGACATTTTTTAACCTATGTGCCTTTGTTGCCTAAACTCAAAGAAGCAAATCTACAAATGTTTTATTTTGAAAAGAAACTGTACATTTCCTGTAAAAACTGAGGTTTATTTTAAAAAGACTTGAGTGTAAATTGACACACTGTCCCTCCAGCAATGATGCTTGAGACGTACCAGAGCATCATAGTTTGACATGTAAGGCCACTGATCAAGTGTCGACATTTGATCAGTTGGGGGTGAGAATGTGTTGCTCATACCCCTTCAATAAAAAGTCAGTTTTTATCAGTCTTCTTTATTAAACACTGGACAAAACTCAACAAATTCCAGACATGTCAATATGTGCATCAGTTTCTCTTTCATTTTAGCCGCTTTAGCTCTAACAGGGGTTTTCAGACAAGGTAAACTGAAAGTGAAATGGTGAGAGCAGAGATAGTGAGAGATAAACTCCTCACACACACACACACACACACACAAGTAGCTTGAAGCCCTGGAGTTGATATTCTGGAAGAATTTATAAGGCAGTTTCCCCCCTCAGCAGCTAATGAAAATCCCAGGAATTTAACTGTGCAAAGCGAGACTGGACAAAAATGGTAACATCCAGTCCAGAGTGAGAAACTTGGAAATGCCTGTAAATCTCTGAGACATTGGAATTACAAACTAAATGGAAAATGAGGCTACTGTGAAATTTAGACATAGTTATTCCTTTTCCGCACTTTGCAAAACATTGTGTCTCTGTTTGATAACTAAAGCAGAGGATTCTGCATTGTCCTGCCTGCCACGTCAAGTATGAACAGAGTCTGGTGGTTGTAACGTGAACCAGTAACATTGCCGGAAAAGTTTTGATGCCAATCTTATGGCTACACAGAGACACAGAAAGAGAAAGAGAAAGAGGATAAGATCATCCTGTGTTGAAATCACAGGCCTATTCTGCTGAGCCACACAACCCTTTTGTTTAACAAGCCTCCTCCTCCCCGCAGACTGCTGTAACAGACCAAACATCTCCGAACCCTTTAACTTTAGAAAAGAGCTGGAAAGCAGATGATGATGTCAACCCCCGGGAGCTCAGCAGCTTTTTTATCTGCTTCCTGTTTACCTTCTCCTGTGTCTGCGTCTGTCAGCGGGAGTGCTAGGAAACACCTACTGCTCCGCTCCCTGGGAGAGGCAGGGCACAGCGGCGAATGTCAACAGCGGGACCTATTGTCACCAGACCCCCTTATGAGGCCTTATAAGGACAGACCCCAGCTGGCTCCCACCTCTGAGAGAAAGCAGAGGACAGACGCAGCGGAGGGAAAAATAGAAACAGAAAGGCCCTTGATGAAATGGTTAAAGAATGACAGGACAAAGTAACATTAACATAAAGGGGGGAAAAAACAACAACATAGACAGTAGACTGGGGAAACCCCCCCTGGGCTGAGTCACCATCAGGAAGAGAGCCAGACTCAGACAGCCTTTCCACCTAAAATCCTCCTCAGCCCCCCTTCCCTCCACTCGTTAACTGCGAGGGCTGTCTGGACTATAAAACGTCAGGTTGTTTCTTAAACAGACAAACAACTGAGTAAGAAGCTACTTTAAATATCAGTTGCATCAGTTTGATTTGAGAGGAGGTGTTTTGCGTTTGGTGTGAACAGAGGTTGGAGAGTCGGGATGTTTCTCCTCATTGCATCAGTGTTTTATTTCTATTTTTTGCCGCTCTTATCATTGTTGTAATGTGGTTGCTATGGTGATAGTTAATGTTGTAAACAATGATGTGAAAGAGGAAGTGAAGTACTTTAGGAACATTGTGTGACTCTGATAACCGCAATCAACTGATGTTTTTCAACTTACTTTGCAGGAAGTGTAGTTTGTTACCAAGGCGATAGAGTTCCTCCTTGAACCATTGACTGTGGTGCTGAAAACTGCTGAAACAGTAGTGATATCATCACTTTCACAGCCCTCTCTCACCCAATGGCCATATTGGGTAAGGGAAAAAAAAGAATCTGTAAAAAATGATTGGCTGTTAAAGATGTCATACCACTGCCCCGTCACAGTGGTACACTCACACATGAGTTTCTAAAGCAGGCACATTACGTCGTGTACCGCTTCTATATTTGGCGTTAACATAAACACTGCTGGCTGTCAATGATGCTCTTGATGCAGAGGTGCTGGTACAAGCGTTTCATTCATCCGCTCGCCCTCCTGCTCCACCCTTCATGACCCAGATGACCCATTTCATCATCACTGGAGGTGCAGGGGGTTCAAGGCGAGGCAGAAACCCGCTGAGTGGATGTTAGTTAATAAACTGTTGCTTCAGCTTTGCCGCTCTGCTCCTCAGGGGGATTCATGTTTGGCTTTAAGCTCTAAACAAATCAGTGTTCCCAGCAAGAAAACAACCAAATGTTGTTTTACCGTACGTGTTTATTTACTCTTAAACAGTAATGTGACATGTTATGTCACACAAGGCACTTTCGCACAAACATTTATATTAAAGCTGAAGCTGGTAAATTTTATAAAAAATGACTTTATTTGTGTTTGTTTAAACTGTCACAATATTCACACAGTACTAAATGAAACAGATGCTCTGTGAAAAAAATTATACTCCTTTGACTCTGACTTTACATACTGTCTCTTTCAAAATATACGCACTACGTTGGTACAAAGCTGCAAATTGATGTGTTTTTTTCCTTCAACAACTAATGCGGTTAGGTTTAAGAAAAAATGACAGGGTTTGGCTTTAAAATCATATAGGACACAAACACCACTCTCCCAGGTGAAAGTCTGTGTTTGTTGGACCCATCCACCACCCCTCCCGGCCCACCCTATTTGGACTTCACCAACTTAACTTTCATTCTTGTCCCGCCACATTTCCTCCTGATGCTACCAAACACTGTTAAACTATAACAGCGACCAGCCATGTATCATGCCAGTGTTAAAGGATGGCTTTTTTTGTCGGTATCTGACACAGGAAGTCACTGCCCAAGCACCAGATTTTGTCGATTTAGGAGTTAGGACTTTTTATATGTGGTTCTCCCAGGACAGCAACGCCACCAACATATAATGATCTTATAAAGTATGATGTACTGCTGTAGGTTGAACTAGCCAACAGTATAGAAAAGAGTTAAAATTAGCACAAAAAAACATACATTAAATAAAAACACTGACATAATGAGTACTTTTGCTTTCATTCTTGTCCAGCGTGTTTCCTCCTGACACTGCTCAGCGGTATTAAACTATAATGGCGACCAGCTGCGTATCATGCCGATGTTAAAGGATGCCTTTTTTTAATCGGTGTCTGATGCTGCACGTCACTGCCCAAGCGACGAATTTCGATGACTTCAGAGTGAGACTGGGTTCAGAGCCGAGGAGTCCCAACAGTAGCTGTAAGTCATGCCAATCAATGTTCGTGTATGGCCAAACTGTCAAATTAGGCAGCTCTAATCAAATATAAATCAAGATTCTGTTGCTGCATTACCTGTTTCTCATGTCAAATGTTTTCAGAACATATTTTAGTGTACTGTTTAGCTGTAAAATGGTCCAGCTGATGGGCGGTGCTTGGTTCTCTGAACAACTGTATCCAGCTTGGTGAAACAAACGTCCTCAGTTTACAGCTAAACAGTACACTTAAATATGTTTGAAAACATTTGAGGTGAGACATAGACAGTGCAGTAACAGCCTGCCGCCCAGTTTGACGAAAGCTCACAGGGTGATAGATATGATGACAGCTGCGTTTATGACTCAGTCAGTTCTAGTGAATTAGAGGCAGAAGGGGGGGAGGATGATTTTTCAGATGATCTATCTAATGTACTTCCTCCAGAAGATAGTGACAGCAGCAGGAGTATATTTCAGCATATATGACACAAAGTTATTTCTATAAACATTAGCAACTGCAGCGTTAATAAAACAAAAACTTTTAAACTTTGATGATAGAAAATATTAAAGTAAGACTGACCACTGCCTTATGGGCACAAGAAACCTTTTCTCTTTCTCACTACAATGATTCTCATCTACAGCCGTGTTAGTGTTTGTTTTCCTTTAAGGAGGGGAAGAGGCACCCATTATTAGTGTACCAAGAGGGTCGGGGGCCCCATAATGTCTTTTTCCAGCGATGACCTCACCTCCACAATATGGCCTTTTCCTGGCCCCAACCTCAACTTTTCCCCCACTATCTGAGTAAGCCAGTTCTCAGATTTGTGTGCTTCTATTTTAGGGATCTAATTTCCATCGTTCCACCAGTAGGCAGACTGTATATAATTGTGCTTTTTTTAGTATGGAAAATGAAAATGAGTGAACGCAGAGCACAGTGGTTTTTGGTGCTCTACTTGGACAAAAGCAGCCTGATGCCACAGCACCAGGATTAACTGCTACTGAGATGTTAGAAGTGTCACCGGGTCGGCAGCTTGGACTCAACTCACCTACTATAGCTGCCAGGGTGTTTAAGAGACAAGCCATGACTGGGAATGTGGGTCAAACCTTACACCCTGTAAATCCAGGTGACTGAAAATGAATGAAAGGATTCAGTAAAGCCACCGTGAGAGGACACATACAGCACAAGTTTGTAACTAGTTCAGAGTGTAATTATTAGAGTATGTAAATATGAATATGAAACACAGTTTTGGTCAGTGAACTAACACTTGTATGTCACTGACATTACAAAAAAGCAAGATAAAGTGTAATTTATTCCCCCCCTGTGTCTTGCTGACTTATTGATTCCTGTCCAGTCAGGCAGTGAGACATGACCAAATGCTTTATTTTCCAAATGCTCCAATTTCTCCCTTTTGGCTTCATTTAACAAAATGACCAGCGTCTCTATCTGTGAAGCCAGTCCAGGGTTCCAGAGCTTGACACGACAACCTGGCAGGTGAAATGTCTGGCTCTTGATAGATGGTTGCTAGCAGCCAAAACAAGAGTTGGACCAGTCCCAATCCCATTAACAAAGTCATGAATGGATGCTTCACTGTATAAATAGTGCTGTGTGTTTTTTTTCCAGCACAGGTGGGGATGTTTCAGATCACGAACACACATTAACTCACATCCTTTGCTTGGGGTGACTCCCTTCTTTTAAAGCAGGAGGAGGGGGCGCATACACTCACGATGGGACACACCCGCACTCTAAAAGCAATGCATGTATTTTTCTGCTCGAGGAAAATGACAAAGTTATACATCACGTTAGTGCCAGGAGCAAAAACAGAGCGAGGAGTGCTAAAATTGGCTCACACAGGAAGGACGCCATGTGTGCCGGTTTGGAGCCATATGGTTTGTATTATTTTACCTCTCACCAACTGTGTGTTCAAGTTAGCCTCACGAGTCTGGGTTGCTCTGATTTTGTTCATATATAGGCCAAAGCTCACTTCAAAGTGTGCCTTTTTTTGAGGTTGTACGTCACTCATTCAAAGCACGTCAGTTACAAAAACGCCTGAATTAAATTAGTCGATTGTCCAACGATGTGTACAGTCCATCAGCTGATCAAGTGGCAAATGAGATGTAATTCATCCTAAAGGAAGCCTTACTTATAATCTCCATTGCTTACATAAAGACGCAGGCACAGTGGCCTTACCCTCAGCTTTGAATTAGCTGTCAAATTTAATTCCACGCTGCAGAGAGCACTAAATGCACTAAATGGATTCCCCGGGATCAGTGCCAGTCACTGGTGTCTAACGACCAGACAGTTCGACTGCATCAGTGAAACACACAGTTTACAACATGCATATAGTTATCTATTAACCTACATACTGTACTGTATGTGCAGACATTATATAAATGTTTATACAGCTAAAGATACACACACATACACAGTGCACTGTGCATCTGAAAGTGCATTTTACAAAGAAAGAAATGAGCTACAGATTGATGACACTGACCTAATTAAAACTGTTTGTGAAACATACTGTGACCTATTATCATCAGGCACACCAACAGGGCTACAAGAATTTTCCTAGTCGACCAATAGTCGTCATTTAGGGCCCTTAGGTGACTAGTCCCCCACATGTTTTTGGTATTTGATTATTCAATTATATATTTTGGGCGGGGCAACGCAGTGGTTCGAGTTCGAGGTCTGAGAAAGAATCGTATAAGGATACTTCGTATAAGTAACACTGTTGTTGGACTCATCCACCCCCCCTCCTGCCTGCCCCACTTGAACTTTCACCACCTTAAAGGAGAAGTCCAGTATTTTGCACTTTGAGCCCCATTTCTGGGTTGTTTATGATGAAACAGAGTGGCTAAGACCAAAATTGTGATGATTGCTCCTTTTTGGAGAATTTGGCTTTCCCCTGCCTGGCTTAACACAGCTGCCTATGGCCATGTGTATATTTGTCCCTAAAACCACCCTAAACATTTTTTTTCAAAGCCATGAAACTCATGGAGTGGTCAGTGGTGTTCGTTGATGTTCTGACATAAAAATCGTAGCAAACTGTGGTTTCTGTGATGATTTATTTGACATTTTGTCTAATCCAATGGTTTTCTATAGGAAGCCTCATTAGGCCCGTTTCCACTGAAGAAGCTCCTAGTACTATTTGGGGGCAGGAACTTTACAGGAACGTCCTCCTGCTCAGCCCTCTCAATCGCAGTTTCTCCACTGTACGGCGGAGTAGGAGGAAGGTTCCTGTAAAGTTACGGGCCCTGGATGGGACGTAATCGTTGCGCGACAATTTTAACCGGGGCAACGCGGCAAAGAAACAAACAAAGAAGAAGAACAACAAAGAAGAAGAAGCAGAAGTACGAAGCAGAAGTAAGAAGAAGAAACCAGACATAAGAAAGACGATAATCGACATGGAAGGAGCTGAGGTGGTTGCTGGGTTTCTGGCGTGTCTCTTTGTTTACATGGCGGTGGAAGCTATGAACAAGCTAACCCTTGTCTGCTGAGTTTTAAAAATGCCGTCTATTTTGTCGCTTTCTGTTGACGTCACATCCCGCCTTGAGTATATCCATCAGCACCAAGTAATCCCCAAGCCCCAGCCAGGAGTCTTTTAGGGCCGTTCTGAGTACCTACTCCGGGACTTGTTTAGCCCCTGTAAAAGTTCTGGTACTCTGTCCTTTGGAGGTGGTTCCTGCGGTGGAGACACACACCAACGGCCCCGGCCCCATAAAATTACCCCAAAGTTCCTGCGGTGGAAGCAGGCCTATTGTCCATCGTTAGTAATCTGCCACCAGAAACGGAAAGGGGGTTGTTTACGACAAGGTTGTAGTCACTGTAGTCTTTTAGCTCAGCGAAAGTGCCGACTAGTTGGAAGAACGAGAATGAATGAAAAGTTTTGTCATAAGTTTAAACAACAGCACAATGGATTACTTGCTTGTAAACAACCTTCGCAGTACGATGCCTTTGAACACAACGCCAGCCTTCTTCTGCTTCTTCTGTGTCCCATTACATTGCAATGGTTTCCTGCCGATTGGCGACACCCACGTAAAGGAGCATTATCGCCATCAAGTGGGCTGGAGTGTGTAACGCTTCAGGGTCAAATGAACGATCAAGCTGAAGTTTACACACGGGTGTGAGGCAGCTGAAAAAATAGTTCCACAATCAAGATGAATAGCAAAAACACGGCTGGAAACCACAGTTTGCAACGATTTTTAAGTCAGAACATCAACAAACACCACTGACCACTTTGTAAGTTCCATGGCTTTGAAAACGAGCGTTCAGGTTGGTTTTAGGACAGATATACACATGGTGGGGGAAAGACAAATTCTCCGAAAAGGAGCAATCATCAAAATTTTGGTCTTAACAGCTCTATTTCATCATAAACAACCCAGAAATGGGGCTCCAAGTGCAAAATACTGGACTTCTCCTTTAACTTTAGTTCTTGTCCAACCGCATTTTCCCCTGATGCCACCGAGCTGCGTTTCATGCCGACATTAAAGGACTGCTTTGTTCGTGTGTCTGATGCTATAAGTCACTGCCCAGGTGCTGGATTCAATTACTTCACAGTGAGAATGGGTAGGACTTAAATTATACTACAGGAGTTGTGTGACAGTTTGTATATGGATGTTTTTATATAGTTTTGCTTTTGTTAAACGCGGCCCCCTATGACTCTGGTTCATGATGAATTTTCTCCTTTTTGGATTCTTCATTCAGGCATGATTACAACACAACACAGAGTGAGTACAAATGATCATTTTGGGGGGTTATATCTTCCTTTAAAGACACTATATCACTTTGTGTCTTCTGCAGCTTTATTCCCATATAAATGACAATATATTTTAATATTAAAAAGCCTAAAATAACTAAATTCAGTTTCAATAGTTTGGTCCAAAGACGCATTCTTAGCAGTTTGTGTATTATGTTTTCTGTCTTTTGTCTCTTTGCCTAGTGTAAACTGATCTGAGTCCACAATAGTTTCCAAGAGAAGAATTAACAATCGGCGGGCTCCCTGAAAGCGAGCCTTGAAGATTCGTAACAGAGAACTGAAAGAAAAACTGAATATCAAAGCAGCCCACCACTTCCATCCTTTATCACTGGGATCAAAAGGGCTTTGATCCACAGGCGGGACTTCTGTTCTCTCAGTGAAGCCTGTCTATAATTAGTATAACAGAAAGCCCATATAACATCTCAGATTAACCATCGCTGGTAAAGAATGCACATTCTACATCTCCTAAAATAAATGGCAAATGCAGCTGTATATAGCACAGCCCCTCCCTGTGTCTGATTCAGCAGGATTTAAAGCACAAAACAGGCAGTGAGCAAGATGTAAGGGAGTGAGGAAAGAGGAAATCTGTGGTGCATTAGTGACCATTTTATGGAGGGGTAGGAGCCAAAGCTATTATTAGAACAAGTCTCAGTGGGAGGAACAACAACAACAACAACAACAACAACTGCACGCTTTAGAACACAAAAACAGGGGAAACGGTGATATAACACCGACTAATAATAGTTTGAATGTTTGCGCTTTATTGTTAGCTATTATTTTCGGCTTTATATTGTTCCTGTTTGTGCTCTAAAGTTCTCTGAAAGAACAGTCGAGGCATAAGAGTTCAATAAAGCAGCAATGAATGGCAGAAGGAGACAAACAGAGAGAGAAGGCGGAGGGAAGAAGGAGGGAGAGAAAAAAAAGGTGGGCCAGAGAATATCCAAACATTTCCAACATCAACATTATATACAGAGGCCACCCTGTCGGCTGAAAAGAACATCCCCTTGGAAATATAAGGCTGCGTCCATAAGCTGAGCGTCTGGGGAAAGAATGAGTCACTCCTGCAGCGAAAAACCACAACATGGATCTTTTAGAGACCAGTTCAAAGGAAATTCTGAAATGTATGATTGACAAGTTTTGATGATGGTGGCTAATTACCAGTCATGAAAAGAAACTAAGTACATTTACTTAAGTACTGTGCTTCAGCACTAATTAGAGGTACTTGCACTTGGTAAGGTACTTTCTTTTTCTACCCCTCACATCTCACATACTAATTTTGTACTTTAAACTCCACTACATTTCTCTGGCACCTTTAGTAACTAATCTTTCATACCCTTACCACCCAAATTTGGAGATACTGAATTCAGCATTTTCCAATAAACTGAAGGATCAAGCTGGAAAATGCATCATCACAAAGCTGAAAGCAGGGCTGTGAGAAGTTGACTTTTTATAGGTGGTTCTCACACGACAGCAACGCTACAAACATACACGTGTTATAAAATATGATGTACCGCTGTAGATTAAACTACTTAACAGTATCGAATGGAAATAAAATTTCCATTGACTGGTCAATCATATCGTAGCATCGGGCCGGCTGAGACACAGCTGTGCTCCATTGACTCTAATGCAGTTGTTTCAGATTTCCTTCATTTTCAGGCTGGTTTTGTGGATTTGGAGCTAAATGTTGTGCCTGGGGCACGTTGTGTATTAATGATACTTGTTACCTGGAGAGGTTGGAAAAAGATATACGTTTCTTCCCTGTTCCAAAACCAAAATCAGCCCTGAAAAGTGTAGGGTTAGCTAGCTACTGAAGATATAGCCTACTGAATGTATACACATGCTGCTTTTGCTTTTTAATGATTATAAAACAAAGACCAACCCTGCTGTACAGGAACCAGTGAAGGGAAGCAGGGAAACTTTGCTGATATTCAACCAGCTGTGTGTCATCACAGTGTGAGCAGATGAAGCCAAACACGGTTCACCTGCACACACTGCCATGCCACACAGCAGGTTCAATATCAGCAAAGTTTCCCTTTATATTCATTGTCTTGTGTGGCGATCAGCAGTGATGTGGTGGTTCACTTTTACACTGTGATCTGTAGCCTATAGTTCGGCTTTAGCTTCTAACTATCTTTGTCTTTTGAACCTGTTGTTGCTGCTGAGTCAGTTTGACATCCTGGATATATCCTTCAAACACAGACTGTAGACCCCTCTGTCTGCTTCTCTCTGGAATCACTGCTTCATTTCTCCAAAGCTACAATAATATTTCCTCTGTGAGTGCAGTTAGTTACAGTGAGGGCTCCGTGCTTACTGCGACAGCTTGTCGGACCATCACAAAGGGGCGGGTCAATTAGCACAAACCTAGACATCTACAATAAACTGCAACAAACACATTAATGTTGCGGTGATATTAATGAAAAAACATAATACATTGGGTACTTGGGTAAGGTTTTCACTGCAGGACTTTTATCTGTAGTATTTTCACAGTGTGGTATTGGTATTAATACTTAAACTTAAGCAAAGGATCTGAATACTTCTTTCACCACTGCTTATTAGCGTTTGGGAAGGACATGGGTTTAATATACAGAAATTAGGTCAGGAGAAAATGTGTAGGGCAGGATGATATTACAGGTCTGTGGGTTTGAGAGCGCAAAGGAGGAAGGCGTGGCCTTTTCCTTTTTTTTTCTGATAGAGTTCTAGTAGAGGGAGCTCAATGACGTGGGAAGAGGAAGAGAGGAAGGCAGGGAGGGAAGGGAGGGAGGAAGGGGTGAGGGGTGTGAGACAGACAGAAACAAACAGAGAGAGAGAGAGAGAGAGAGAGAGATAAAGAGTGAGAGAGAGAGGCTGGTCTTTGCTTCTCTGCTCCAGCCATCTATCTTTGGCTGTGCTCACGCCCCAGCTGCTGCTGGTTCAAAGTACGGTCACTGGCAGGGAACCAGCCACAGCGCTGCGAAAAACACCCACACAGCCACTTCACATACAGAGGAAGGCAAAAGAGAAACAGAATGTCTTTGGAACAAATGAAAGGCTCAAACTTGAGCCCAGTGTCACATAACTTTTGTGGCTCAACTACCAAAAGGTCTGGCTTGCGATATATGAGAAAAGTCCTTAATGTGTTTAACGGGAGGGTCGCCACAGTTAATGTTTGATCAGCAGGTTAAGAAGCGGGGAATAGGAGAGTCCAGTTCTGCAGGGATGGGTAGTCTGGAGGAACCTTCCCACATCAAATGCATCAAAATTGCAAAACACAAGTTGACTAGCATGTTGTCCACTCTTATATAAGATTACACACACACACATGCACACACACACTGTGGCACGATGTGGGCTTAAGTGAGGTTAATCAGAGTGGGAAGCTTTGAGTTATGCAGCACTCAGCAGTCATGTTTAAGTAAATGTTCTTTAGGTAATTCAGTTAGGCGATGGTGAGCTGCAGTATGGACAGCACTTGGCATGGTTTGCATGATCTACCTTGTCCTCAATGCACTGGAAAAAACAATACATTTAATGCATGCATTTTTGACTCTTTAAATACATTTTTGCAGTTTGGCCGCATCCCGGGGTCATGAACATGCAATAGCTAAAGTTAATGTTACCCACTGCTGAGTACACTGACTATAAATTGGTCATTGGATCCTCTGCTGCACCTCTGGTCCTCTGCCAAATTATCTGGGCCAAGCCAAGGTCTGGGTGTCGACGTTAAGTAAAGGTGCCGGGGAGCCGGATATGTGTAGATGAGTGCGTGTATTTCTCCGGGACACCCTGAGTGTATATTGTATTCATAACATTGACTTTGGATGCGGTGCACGTGCCGATGTCCTTGGGCCTGCCATTGTGTGTGTGTTTGCGTGTGTGTATGTGTGTGTGTGTTCCCCCACGCACGTGTTCTCTTCAGGTGAGAAGTCATGTTCAGCAACCATCCGGAACCTTATACTGACGGGTCAGACAGCGAGAAACACACACGCACACGCACCCCTAAGTCAAAAGATTTCCTTGTAAGGACTGACTTGTTCTTAAAGTATGAACGTGACTGTGCCAGTGTCGCTGCAGCTATTGTTTGAACTCGCCTGACGTCTCTAGGTCACCGCTGATATACGGCTCTGTTTTGTTCTTCTTTGGCAATATGGCTGGTTGATTTGCGGAACCCGACACGTGACGTTTTTGAGGGTGCGGTGATCAGCGGATCAAGATTAATGAGAGAAGATTCTGCCAGAGATGATATCGCAGCTGTAACAGTGGGGTGAGGCCTGTTTCCTGTGGCAACCATTTTTGGTGTGATGAATAGCTGACTTCCAGGGAAACAGGGCTGTGCCTGTTAATTATATTTGTCCAAAACGGGGGGGTGGATGTGTTATCTTTCCTTCTGGGTACAGCCTTGATCGAGGCGAGGGGTTACAGCTGATTAATTGAGAGCCTACAGGAACAAAATGCTCACCAAGTGCTTATGATAGTTTGTGAATATTTCAGAAGCACCTGCTGGATCTTAAATTGTCACATAATGTGCACAATTTTCAAAAAGGTATTTATTCATTTAGTTTTTCATTCAATGAGTCATTCATTTGTTTATGCATTTATTCGTGTAGTTGAGGATGAACAATTTGTTGCCACCAATGATTCAATGACGCCATTCTCTGCCCAGGCTGCAGTGCAGAGGTCCACTTTAAAGGTACACTATGCAGGATTGTAGGTTACTGTTTGTGAACATGCACACCAACAAAAGTGACAGTGAAAGTGAACCCCAGATGCACTCTCATTTTGGAGTTTTGCCTTGCTATATTTGCAGGGGGTTTTGGTGCTGTGTCTCTTGGATACCTGCTGCTTATAGAGTACGTGTAATTAGGGCTCTGCCTTTTATAAAGTCACAGACTCAATGGAGTGCTGTGGGGGTGCACGCTCATACACATTTTAAACACAGAAAACAAGAATACCAAACCGGTCTCACTCCGAAGTCGTCAAAAACCGACACAGACAAAAAAAGCAGTGCTTTCATGTCGGCATGATACGTGGCCGGTTGCTGTTAGTGTTTAATGGTGTGCAGCAGCATCAGGGGGAAATGTGGTGGAACAACAATGGAAGTTAATGCAGCGGAGTAGGTAGGTAGGTAGGTAGGTAGGTAGGTAGCAGTAGTCCGAATAGGATAGGGTGGTGGATGGGTCCAACTCCTGTGTGAGTAAAAGGCGAAAGACTTGTGCATTATCAAGAGAAACCAGAGTAAGTACACATACATCCACCTGTTTACACAGTTTTGTTGGATCTCTTTTGCCTGCACACCCACCAGTTTCAGCCTGGGAACATCTCCTTGTTTGTTTTGACTTGTTTCATTTTGTTCTGCTGCTCTCTTTCTCACCTTATATAATCTTCTTTCTTGACTGTTTGTATGTCTCTGCGCTTGTTTTCACTTGTTCTGCTATCACAGTATTACACAATAAAGGCTAAATATATACATATTTCTGTGTGTCATTTTTTTTAAGGAAATATCTTGTTTAGTATATCTTTATATGTTGCTATGAATGAATGAATTTAATCAACCTCTCACCTGTGTTGAGACACTTACCTGCTCCAAACCACAGATCAGGTGATTAGCTGCTCTTTCCACTTCAATCTGATCATGTTCCTACACGACCCACCTGAGGTTTCTGCTTCACATCAGCGCGTTGGTTTATTTTGCCACAAAGCGCCATAGCCTGCTTTGAACACACTAGCTAACGCCACGAGCAGATAGTGTACAGTTACCGAGGACCACTTTAAAGTCATTATACAATGTGGCGTGTGTAATGACGGCGAAAACCTCAGTTATTGCTGTCAGCCAGAGTTCATCTACGACATGCTTAATTTTCGGAGAAATTTACATCCTGAGGGCAACAACACCCTCTGAGAGTATGCCAAGTCTTCTCTTTAATTACAGATGAGATCATTGCTCATCTAGCTGTGATTTCAACAGTGTAAGCCTGAGACGGCAACATTGACTTATCATGGTTACGAAACCTGTGCACTTTGGGAAAAGCTCTCTTTGTGTCCCTCTGTGAATTTACTGCACAGTGTGAGAGACCTGCACAAAATCTAAGGAGAAATTCCACATCCTGCTGCTAACACGCAACTCCAAACACTGTAATGTTATAGATAATGTTTTTTTAGCCAACGCAAGAAATGAGGTGTGTTTACAGTAATAATATTAATGCGACTGAACTCTGCACAGAAGGAACAAATGTTCTTTGTAACAGGAAACAATAAGTGAGCCCTGCCCTCTCACTCCCTGGAACGGGCCAGACGTGTTGATAGCATTACAAATATCAGGCAGCTACTGTACACGCACTAGATTACTGGGGGCATGACGGGCACAGTTACAGTGCAAAATGCAGTATACATGACTTGGCAATCATTCTTATTCGAAACTAGAATAATAGCAACCATAGAAAAGGCTTAAAATCATGCATCACCAACACTTAAACCAAATAAGGCGGGAAGCAACTACAATTTTATCCTGTCCATATCACTGTATTGTTCATCACCAACAATGCAAAGTTGAGGAATCAAAATATTTGCTGCTAAAATGTGTTGAACTTGCACGAATGTTCCTGAAATATCTTTTTCTATCTGAACAAAATGTCTCAAAAGGCAAATGAACTGGGACATAAATCTCCCACACGGCAGCTCACAATATATTTTGTGCTGTATCGTCAGTGTTTACAGCCGAACAGGTTCACTGGAGGAAAATGCAAAGGTTTCTAACTGTGTGTGACGCACTGCATTTCCTAGCCAGACCCCTGGGAGCTGAGCGGGTACAGAGAGCAATATTCCTGCTGATTAGATTAGTAGCACCATGCTGCTCTGTGCATGTGTGTGTGTGTGTGGGTGTGTGTGTACAGTAAGCGGGGGGATGTATTCTGCGAGACCGTGTCAGTGCTTGCAGCCGGGCCTTTTACACAGGAAGGACTTGTTTCCAAAGTAGTACCCAAGCCTTTTCCTGCTAATGGTGGCGTACCGGCAGAGACAACACCTGACTTTCCGTCCTCTGGGATGGGTGATCGGATACGCGGGGGCAGGATGGTCACGCCCGCCAGTGGTTTACTGGCAGGCATGGAAACCCACACCTACGTTTTCTCACCGCTCTGCGAGGTGCTCATTTAGGATGGGAGCATGGGATGGGTTGCGATATACTGTAGAAGTGATGATGCATGATGATGTCACCAAATAGGAAAGGGAAGAGGTGGATGTGAAGAAATTTCCATCACTGAGTCTATTTTTGTATCTTTATCAGGAGAGCACTCAAGTTTATTTTAAGTTAATTTAATGGGAGTGTTAGTGATAACATAGTGAGATGTTTGAGTATTGTCACCATGGTTACAATATATTCACTGTGGTCACTCACGTTTCAGGTCGCCGCGCAGCACCCGCTACATGTGACTACCCATGCAGTTCTGCACACACGTGTCTGACTGCACAAGGACATTCCTGAATGCCACATCAACCCTGCCAGGACATTCAAGCTCTGCCTAAATAGACAGTCTCCCGCCTCTAAACCCTTATTAACTCCTACCAGTGTACGGATTAAGCCCCGCGATCCAGACAGCTAACAACCCTGGATGTGTCTGGTACAAGCTGCTCACCCATTCACAATGCTTTATGACTGGCTACAACTCACAGGCTCCCTCCAATACCTCCCGCAGAGGGACATTTGCAAAACAAGCGCTTAGTTGAACGGGACAGAGGAGGGTAGTTAGGGGTGTGTTTCCAGAGATTACTGGAAGATGGGGAGGCAGGAGGGGATAACGAGGACATTTTGACTGATGTGGGCCTTTGAAAACTGATGTGACGCTGACTGTGTCCCGGAACTTATTTAAAGATTACGCTCTTAGAAACAATTTTGCCCCCCACATTTATTCAATTATGGAGAAAACTCACACAAGGCTCTATAAACCACAGCAAATGAGAAACCTTTCTAATATTGGTACCAGCTGATGAAGGAAAGGGCTGCTGCCATGCCGACTGATATATATCGGTCCAACTCGGATGAAGTTTCAGATCAGAGAAGGCAGACGGGGCACGGGGCATTGAGGCGTTATGTGCTGGGTATTTCATGTGCACAGAGTTGTGAGGCAGCACACATGGTGCAGACACTCCTGTGGAGTCAGTGTACTAACTTTCCTCTGGGTGTAAGGACAGGACATTTCACAAAGAAAACACCCCTGGGAACCTGAAACAGAAATATTGCTTAAGATTTCACTATGCTTGGAATGCGAGCTGTGGTGCAGACAAAAGTGATAAATAACACCAGCTATAAAATAAAGATATGACACCAAGAACAGTGAGATAGTATAAGAACAGTGACATTCTTCTCTTCCTTCCATATTTCATGATTTTATCTGAACTAATGTTCCTGTTGTGAGAGACATGTTGGAAGTTGCATCGTCAGTTTCAAGTTGGCAGCTGTTTTGCAACAGATTTCAGGGTGTGGGAACAAACTTCAGAGGCTACCTTGCACAACCGTGTGCTAAAATTGCAGTCACTAGTTGCAGAATGATTGCCTTTGGTAAGTCTT
Organism: Epinephelus fuscoguttatus; assembly: GCF_011397635.1. Taxonomy (NCBI): domain Eukaryota; kingdom Metazoa; phylum Chordata; class Actinopteri; order Perciformes; family Serranidae; genus Epinephelus; species Epinephelus fuscoguttatus. The sequence continues at coordinate 21,318,470 of NC_064760.1, forward strand.
TATTATTTTTTTTAGTCTGAATTGGGTTAAATGAGTGAATAAGCACCACGTCATAGAGGACAAATGCCTTTAATCTAAGGACACTGGTGCAGTTCTTTAGCAAGTAGGTCAGGCTCCCTCTCAGACATGACCTATTACAGAGATTTCACATATAAATGGGAAGCACAGCACAGTGCATTAGGCAAACCCAGTGGACTAAATGTTTGACAGAAATTCACTTTCCCACTGACCGTATGCCAACTGGAGCACAAACTCTAAACCACATTTTGTTATGAAACCAATAGAGTCCAATGCATAGCAGCAAGAGGATATACTGTACGCCTGGCCTTCAGTCTCATGTGATCAGTAAAGTGGCTGTAAACCAAGAACAAAGTGGGATTAATAGACCCTTTTGCTGTTAGTAAACAGTATGACCCCAGTTTTGGGGTGGGCGGGGCTTAGCTGGAGGCAAAACAATTCTCCACAGACATTAGCTAGAGCTACCTAGTGAGTTCTTTTAGCTTGTTTTAGACAATGGAGGAAGATGATGTGAAGGGTGTGTTCGGTAATACTCATTCCAAGTGCCGCAGCGCACTCTGGCACAGAAACAGAACGCTCCATTTCTTTTTGTTTAAGCTATGACTCCTATTCTGGCACCCAATAACACAACAAGATGACATTTTGAGACTCCTATGTAGCCTACAGCCCTTTGGTGGAGAGCCACGTTTTGCCTTCAACTAACAAACTGATGTCGGCCCTAAAAGGATCTACACTTCTGCCTTGAATCAACACTCTACCTATGGCGTAGTCAGAGTGACACAGGCCTTGTGTTTATTTTCATAAGTTAAAAATCATTCTTCTCAGAGGAAATGAAGCTTTTAGTTACTTTTATTTCATAGATAGGAAACAATAAATTGTAATAACACTAAAGCCTCCACACAGTGGTCAAAAGTCCTGTGTGTGATTTATCCTAGCTAGCTGCAGGGCTAATTTATGAAATGATAACTGTCATTGGCTTATGCCGCATTTCCACTTACATATGTGTATGAAAACGAGGCAACCGGAAATCCATTCATTCCAATGTGCCTTGGAAACTCCACCCCTCCCTGACATTTTGGTCCGGTTCTGCCTCGTTCAAAAAAAAAAAAAAAAAAAAGTAACTGTTGCGATGGATTTCGGAGAGACCGTATGACAGTGTGCTAGCTTAGCTAACAGGCTGCTAACTGGGTAACAGGCTATTATCTTCAGTTCAGGTGCCTGTGTTGATTGTCAAGTGAGTTTGTTTGGTTAAAAAGAACTTGTTTATTTAGTTTTAACACATTGCAAATCTGAATTCAATTCGATTCAATTTTATTTGCAAAGCTCAATTTCTCAAATCACATTTTGCCTTAGAGGGCTTTACAGCATCTGACATCCCTCTGTCCTTGGACCCTCACAGCAGGTACGGAAAAACTTTGTTAAATGGAGCAGTTTTGTGTACTTGTGTTTGAAATTGGAGCTATGAAGCCATATTTATGTAACATTGTGAAATTTGTGATGATATTTCCTGTTTTATTTTGAAGTACTAGCCTCTTGTGTCATTGCAGTTTCCTGTGTTTTCCAGCCTATCATCAAACACACCTGCTGCCACTTACACAACTGCCCCTGATTATCCTCTCAGCCATCCCTGTGTATATATACCCACCAGCTCCTCATGTCTCTGCCAGTCTTTGTTTCTTTGTGTCACAGCTTTCTAGCAATCTCTGTGTTTGATTCCCTGGATTCATTTAACTGTGCCTGTTTTGGATGTGAGGTTTTTTTGCCAACTCCCTGTCTGTTTTGTTGGCTTTCTGTGACTCCTTATTTGTGTATTACCTTTTTGGACTGAAGCAAAGCCCCTACTCTGCCTCTGGTGTGTTCTCTGCATTTGAGTCTGAGTTTTCACCAGAGTTGTTATAATTTAATTTGTGTTTTAGGATGTGTGTTTTGAATCAATCAGACTTCACAGGACTTCGCAGAAACTCCTACTAGTCCTCCACTGAGTAGCATTTTGGAGATGTAACAGCAGAGCAACACAGACACACCACTGCACAAGTATAAATACTCACACCAGCGTAGGCCACATGCAGCACTGTCCTCATTAATGTGACTTATTTGGGAGGAACCATTTAAGGCGTGCGGTGTTACACACACAACATTTTGAGTGTTTCGTAGAGACGCTGTGAGGCGAGTGCAGTACATTCACATTGTTTGCATTCACTACTGACTTTGTGTGCAATATATCGCAGAGTTTATCTCACGAGTTACACACGCTGGACCTGAATGCATACCGTACACACAAAACAACACATGCACACACACACACACTCATCTGGTTTTATGATGTTGTAATGCTGGCACATCAACACATAATTACACCTTTGTAAATTAACCACAAACACTGTTTCATAACCTCCTCAGAAGGCCTGTCTTGCTAATAGCATGTAGTCTAGGGACTAATTTTTGCCCCCGTGTGAGATGTTGTGACCTTGTTGCCAGTTTGCCGGAGTTACATAACATCCCCAGACAGGTGAAATAACAAATGGCCAATTAATAGTGTCTCCCTGGAGAGCGACAACACAGCCGCTGCTATGACAGTTCCAGCCAGTCAGGACTGGTGCAGCTGCAGGTGAGGTGATGTTTGTGTTTGAAGCGTGCACGTAGGAGCTGCAGATTCCACGCGTGTTTGGCTGTGCACGCTCAACACATAGCAAAGCATGCATCACAAATTATTATAAACCAAAACTTAAAGGCAGTGTATACATGCTTAAATGACACAACAAAAAGTTTAAAAAACGGGAAAAAAAGAAATGAGATTACATATCTGTAAACATTAAATGGAGGGTTGTTGGTTCAAGTCCCCATCCAGAAGAAATATAGAGTGTGGACTGGTGGCTGGAGAGGGGCCAGCTCACCTCCTGGGCACCACCGAGGCACCAACTCCCCCAGCTGCTCCGGGCACCCATCCATGGGCAGGCTTCTCTCTCTGATATCTCTATATTTAATGCATGTGCAAGTCCTGTTTGAGCACGTGTGTGTATTTTTGGCCTGTGTGTGTGTATAACGACAGAGGGAAAAATATTGAATTTCCCCTTGGGGATTAATAGTGTATATCTTCTTCTACTGTTAAATCGAAGTAAAGCTTATAGTATCGTCTATCTTGCCATTTCCAAGCTTTTGGGACAATGTGATTTAAAGGGGCAGTTCACCCCTAAATCAAAATTATGAATTTTTCCTCTTACTTGCCATACTAATTATCTATCTTTGTTATCTAGATTGTCTTGGTGCAATTTGGTGCGAGATATCAGCTGTAGAGACGTCTGCCATCTCTCTAATATGATGAAATGAGCTCAAAGTGCCAAAAAATACATTCCAAAAACTCAACAGCAATGTCTCTTTCCAGAAATCATGACCCAGTTACTCAAGATAATCCACAGACCTTGTTGTGAGCAGTTTCATGTAGGAACTATTTTCTTTCTACCAAACTACACCCGCCAACTGAATCATTGGGCAGAAGGAAGTGTGCATATATTCACAGATATATTCAAGAGAGGCAGACTTCTCCACGGCAACTCACACCAAAACAATCCAAACTGTTAATAGCACTACAGGTAGGAGAGAAAAACACATTTTTGATATGGGGGTGAACTGTCCCTTTAATTCAGAATGGAGAATGGAACTCATTTTTCAGGCCACAAAATTTATTCTAATCCTGAATATTTTCAATACTGCAAACCTCAATCAGCAGAGGAGCAATAACAGATTTAAGTGTTCTTATTTGTGTCTGTAAATACCCCTCTGCGTGTGCATATGTAACCCTGTGTGACTGTGTTTTCATGCCACGTACCGCATCTGCCATCCAAACTGAGATCACGGCAGAGCGGGCCTACGCCCAGCTCAGGCAGTGGTAATCCTGACGTGATGACAGCCTGGCTTCACAGGTATGGCAACTGCTTCTGCATATGTCTGAGCTGAGACGGGGTTATATAATAAAACATGGAGCACATGCAGATAGCCTTCCATCTAGGAGCAGCATGGCCCGTTTTCCAATGCTTTACTCTGTGTTAGTGTGTGTGCTGCGGCCCTAAAACACTAACACCCATACTGTTAGAAAACAATCTAGAAAGTGCTTATCTGTCATCTGTGGATAGTGTGCAGGCATGCTTTGGATTGTGGTCACCTTTAACATGAACTAAAGGGAGAATAAAAGAGAAGTGTGGCCTGGTAGGTTCATTTCAGTCCCTCGCATGTTATGAAACATTTGGAATATGTTTTATATACTTTATTTTTTCATTAAAGTAGCGCAACATTTCAGCCAAATAGGTTAAAATGCCAGTATTCATGCAGCAAAATGAAAGAGCAACCTCACTGCTCATAATGCTTTATATAATAATCAAACCGTTTCATGTTGGGTCTGTGCTGTTTTATAGTGCCGTTATATAGAACATGAAGTGTGCTTTTTGAACTGCATGCCAACAGCCTCACTGCCTGACAAATTATACCCTTTCCACTTTCCCAATGGTTGTTCTGGCACAAAGACAGGGGGGTTAAACAAAGTTATACAACAGCAGGAAACTAAGGTTTCTTTATGCAGAAGGCTAAATTGGGCTCTCGGGGATTCAGCGCTGTGAGGTGACAGTAAATGAGAGAGATCTCACACTCCCCGCATTCAGCAGGGAGAAGGCAAATCAAAGGTGGGAAGATCTGATCGGAGGAGTTTGCTTTGGGGCCTGTGTCTTTGTACAGAGTCAAGAGGTTAATGCCTGTGTGTGCCCACCATTAGGAAGGCGCCGTGCAGTGCTGTGGCACTATTATAGTGGTACACAGGCGGCACATGCAGGAGACACACACATACATTAACATAATAATAGGTATAGAAGGAGGCATTCAAGCCCACACACATAAGTCCACGCAAACATATACACTGTAACATATGATTTGCATCTCATGCAGCTGCCTCCGCTTACAAAATGTCTTCTGTCCTCTGGGACAAACTGCACATACACTTTGACATACAACTTTTCATTCTCAGCATAAAAACTATATAATACAAAAAAATCAAAATGGAGACAATATGGAGCTAATTAAATACAATATTTTTTTTTTACCAAAAAAAAACCTCGGTAAACATACAATGAAGCTTTGCGTTAGTTCATGCAGGACATGGAAGTCATATGCTCCAGCTGTAATCAGGTGACAGCCAGCTGATTGGGTCATTGTTTCTTGTCAGTCACACACCAATCACAGCCCATTCCCACACAAGGCGGTAGTGATGTGATGTTTGCGAACGAGCCGAGTCTTTGAACCGGCTCTTTGAAGTGAACGAGCCAGTTCCTAATTTCTTTGTTTTTTGCTTTAATTTACTCTGGGCGTGACGCCAGCCAGCTAGTTTGCATGTTACCCAGCATGCATTTCGGACACGCTGGAACAAGTCTGAATTTAGACTATAAACTTGTTACTGAGAGCCCTTTTGGCCATGTTTTGGGATGCGGGGTACAAACGGGAAATGTTCTAGACTGTTTTGTGAATGTTTGTGTGTGCACGACTATGACACTTTATTCACGTCGTGTTGACGACCCCCCTCTGTCAGAAACGAACGGTAGAAAACTAACCCAATATCCGCTAGCTATCTAGATCACGTGATGCGGTAAATCTGCAATGCGATTTGTCGTTGAACCCACTAACACCCCCCCCCCGACACACACACACAGCAAAAAAACCCAAAACAAAACAAAAAACTAACGAACAAACCGTATCTTTGAACCGACTCTTCACAGTTAACGAGAGCCAAAGAACTGGCTCTCACAAGTGAACGAGAAATCCCATCACTACAAGTTGGCCCATCAATGCTGCCACACACTGCTGCTGCTCGCAAAGCTTTACCTCCACCATCCCAGCCTCCACCTTTATAAAGCTGGATTTATACATGTGCATCAGCTCCATGCAGAGCCTACGCCGTAGCCTACACACATGGCCGATGCAGTTGGGAGCATTTATACTTGTTCGGTGGTGCCTGTGTCACTCTGCAGTTACACCTCCAAAACATGAGTCGGCGGCGGGTTCTTTGTGACGTGCTGTAAAGTTCAGTTGATTCAAAACACACCTAAAACACAGTAAACACATATTAAATATGGTTTAATAGAGACAGTTTCAAACAAAAGTACACAGATTGCCTATAACTCGCAGCATTCACAGACAAAGCACTTGTCTTTTGCTGGACACATTTTCCCCACATATACAACATGCTAATGTTTTTATTACAAGTCTATGGCATTTTACATTGCATGAATTAGCCTAGTGGCTACTGGACTTTTCCTCTGCTCATATGAAGCCAGGGACAACAGCAACATTTAACAAAGGTAACGTTACAAAATTTGGTTCCATTACAACTGACAAAACAACTGTCTTATACTGAACACGTTTTCCAAACAAATATAACATGTTAACGTTATTAGCACAAGCCTGTAGCATTTTATATTGTATCAATTAGCCTAGCGATAAGCTCATATGAAGCCAGGATAAATCAGACACAAGACACAAGACTGTTATTTTTGTGGAGGCTTTAATGTCTTTACAATTTATTGTTTCTTATCTGTGAAAGTAAAGTAAATAAAAGCTTTGTTTCTACTGATGGAAATGGTTTCAGCTTACAAAAATAGACACGAGGTCTGCAAATCCACAACATGTAGTTACATTTCTGGGGAGGTGCATGTCAGGCTATGGCGTAAGTACAGCGTTGATTCGACGCAGAAGAATAAATCCCACATTATTCATAGTCCTAACATGGCTCTAGGGTCAAAATGATTTTTGATGTCTTGCTGGGCCCATTCTTCTACACCCGTGGGATTTTCTGCATTGCACTCCCAGTTTTGGCATAGCATGTTGCCTGTCTAATCCAGGGAGCACCTCAAGAGAGGAGCCCTCAGTGCCAAACGTAACTGTATTTTCATTTGCTCCAATAAATGGTTAAATCTCTAACAACAGTGCATCTGACTGAAGTGGAGTTGGTGATTGGTGCTTTCTGAAAATATTTACACAATAAGATTTCTGATAAATAGTCATAAGTTGTGTGGAAATAATGACTAAGTGGGTAACAGTAATAACAGAAAAGCTAGACAGTCTGGTAGGTTTACTGTAATGCAGCCTCTGAAACCAGGAAAAGAAAACAATGCTATCCAAAATCTAAGATGAAATCTAATCTCATATCATGATTTTGATATCATTTTAATACATTTCCCAGCCCTGCTCACAACATGTTACACATTAATGACACAGTATTGTAGATTTTACAGGAAGTATTACACAAAGTGTTTGTCATAAAACTTTTAACTTTCACTTTTAAATGTTCACATTCCCTTCTTTTGTCCACTCTTTAAACACCTTGACGATGAATTTCAAAGAAAAAAGTCCTTCTAGATTTATGAAAACGACAACTTGGTTAAAAAAAAACTGCCTATTTTGCAAGAGTCTAGGTGAAACCACACTTACTCAACCTGTTGTTCAGTCGCAGCGCGCCTGTGCTGCGAGCACAAGAATAACTCCTCCGGCTTTTATACCTCAGCGATATGCAGAAGCGCACCATGTGACAGTGAGGCGACATCTCTACGTTTTCCCATCACGCCCTGCTGATGTGATGTACAGCCCCGAAACACTGTGGTAACTCTTCTGTGACCACAAACTTCCTCTATCTCTGACCGCAATCAAGAACAGTGGCAAAACGACCCCAGCCCAAGGGCCCAACCTTAGGGTGGCACTCCTTCCTGTGTTGAAAATACACACAGTGAAAGATCACACATCTGTCAGGACGTGTGCGAGTGGCCCCATTTGAGCTGAGTGATGAAACACATTGAGAAAGATCATATGGAGGCGACCCTGAGCAACCGCTATACATTGTGAGAAAATCTGAAAGACTTGGGGAGGATACTGAAACATAGATTTCATGAAACATAGATTTCAAGAACTCGCAATTGTGAAAGTGTTTTTTTTTTCCCACAAGCAATTTGTCTCTTTCAAAATGTGGGGACGATGATGGAAGGCAGCAACAGAGAGAGGAAATGACAAGATCTGGAGATCAGTTTATAGAGCTCTGTAGATTGAGTGGAGCTGAAGGTCACCCTGCACCATTAAACCCTGAGAAACCCTGTGTCGTGTCTTTCTCCTGTCATGTTTGTTATATGCGTGTGTGTGTGTGTGTGTGTGTGTGTGTGTGTGTGTGTGTGTGTGGGTGGGTGGGTGGGTGGGCAAGCCTGTGTGTGTGTGTGTGCGATAAGTGTATAAAAAAGTCAATACCTCCTCCAGTGGCAACCGTATGTGACTGTATGGTACCTGTGGAAGAGGAATTTAAACAGGGTTTAATCATGATTACCCATAAGGTGATATAAGAAATTGGATAAGAAATTGGACTTTCTAAACAAAAACTGACAACATTTAGTCCCATTTTTGCCCCCAAAACCATAATGACAAAACAATAAGTTCAGAAATAAGGTAGGCTAAGTAAAAGATTACCTGGACGCTGCAAAACTCTTGGGGATGTATTAGATATGAAAACTCTAAACAAAACTGATGAACAAGACAAGAACAAAAGTCAAGACAAACTGAGATAAATAACTTACTTAAGGAGACTAGTTTAAGAGAATCATTCAAAAGGTTTGGGACTAATAGACAAATGTTGTCTTTACTGTAGTGTATTAAAACTGAGCCCCCGTTAGCTCACCTGATAGAGCAGGCCTTGTGCTTGCCGCAGTGGGCGCAGATTCGATGCTGACCTGCGGCCCTTTGCTGCATGTCATCCCCCCTCTTTTTTATGCTAACAACTGTCCTGTCAATTAAAGGCAAAAAAGCCCTCAAAAGTATCTTAAAAAAGACCCCTTTTCCCACTGGCCAAAAAACCAAAACACTAATACCAACTAATATCTGGCTTTTCTGTTTAATGGAAAAGGTCCCACATTCAACCCCAAGACAAATGACTCTGCAGTTGTCTAGCAGTATGTATCGGCTCCAGCTCAGATCAGCTTCGATTAGCGGATATGGAAATATGACACCCAGGTAGACAGTCTAATTGAAGCTGCTTTGCCTGCACAATGTAATGACCGGCCACCACAAAATACTGTCCATCTCCATTGCATTTAAAAGAGGGACTGAATTCATTTCATCATCTTATGCTGCTTTCTACTTTTTACTAACCTGTTTTCTGGCTGGTCGAACTTGAGACACAGGGAAAAAAAATTAGTAAGGTGTGCTCGTCTACTGCAGGCAGTGGGAAAGCAGGCTATCACCTATTATTAACACGTTACACAGGTAAAAACCAGCATATATGTGCTACTTTTGGTGGAAAAGGGAAATTACAGTATACAAGTTGGTTCAGTGTCATGTGAGGTGACAACATGTTACAGTGAGAAAGGCCCTCAAACCAAATTCTGCTGAGGGCCCCCTTAAGTTTAAGGAAGGCCCTGCCACTATGTATGATAGAAACTTTTGAAAAGGCGGCACAGTGGCCTCACAGCAAGAGGGTTCCTGGTTGAAACCCAGGGTTCAGAGTTTACATGTTCTCCCTGTGTCAGCATGGGTTTTCTCCGGGTACTCCGGCTTCCTCCTACAGTCCAGAGACATGCAGGTGGGTGTAAATGAATAGTTGTCTGTCTCATGTGTCAGCCCTGTGATAGTCTGGTGACCTATCCAGGGTGAACCCCGCCTCTCACTCAACGTCAGCTGGGATAGGCTCCAGCTCCCCGTGACCCCTAACAGGATAAGTGGTTACGGAAAATGAATGAATGAATGAATTGTGTGACTAACTCTCTGATAAATAAAACAATGTATTTAATCAAATACAAAAAAAAATATATTTGACGTCCTGGGTTTTGTTTTAGCTGCTAATTCATTTTTCAGTGTTCAAAGAAAAGAGCAAATCCCAGCGTGCACTCGGTACACGACAGTGACACAGCATGGAAAGCCCCCCCCCCCCCAGGCTATCACAGGACTCACACAGTAAGACAATGTTGTACGCTGAGCTGGGATTTAAAATGAACAGAGGATAAGACAAGATAGTCAAGTCACTGTGGTGACATGTATGTGTGTGTTTTTGGGCTACATTTGGTACAGTGCATTTGCGATGGATTTACTGTGCATGAAACACATCTCTGTAAACAGCTTTGTGGTCTATCTTGTTTAAACAAGCCTCGCTCTCCTCATCCTCCTAAATCTTATAATCGTAAATCACACTCATTTACAGTAACTGGAAGTGTGAGTGATGTAACCCAATGTGGTGCTAGTCACATGATATCCCAAGCAGACTACTAAAGTGAAACTGAATTCATGGGGTTTTCCAGCAGCAATTTATCACACGCACACCTCAGAGGTCTACGGTGTGCACTTGTTTCAGGGAAAAGGTTTAGCCTCATAGTGCTCTGCTCAGCTTTAACTAAAATTGTTTCCTTCAAGCAGTTTGGCACCGTCAAACTCCAAGCAGGGGCTTATTTGTCTGCCAAGGAGAGGAGTCTCTTATGGGAACACTAAAAGCCAAACAAATTAAAAGAGATTGGGCGAGATTACCGTCCCAAAAAAGCAGCTTTATATGGGAGCTGTAAAATCACGGCCAGGCAGTATTTGTTTGTGTGCAAGTTAAAGAGCTCCTGGCAGCTGGTGGGAAGTTGTTGTGAAGATACCGGCCAAGTTGCTACATGAGTTGTAACATTATTGATCAATATGGAAACAGGGAGCGTGTAAGAACCCGTACAAGCGCACTCACAAAGTGCAAGCAGACATCTTCTAGCGTGCTTTGTCTATATATGCACATCTCTGTGTCCATTCACGTAAAACTCCGAGCTGCTGTCCTTCAGAAGATGGACGACGCAAACAGTTAACAGTCAGCTTGACCCTGACGGGACTGCCAGAGACATTCAGCAGATGCAGTCGTTTGGCTCCTGCTGCACTTGTCAGGATGTGGGAAGGAGGCGGCGGTGATTGCACGCTGGCACAAGTCAGCTTGGCCGCTCCTCTGAAGACATAAGTAACTAAAATGTCACAGCTTTCTAACACCACATTCGTGTCATCAAAAAAGCCCACAGTTGCTTTTCCAACCTTTGCACATCCAGGAAAAAGTCAATTCAGGAGGTGTGTTTTCGCCAGCAACACTTTGACTCACATTCATTCGGTTCCACAAATTCACACCTGGCACATTTATGAGCAGTTCTCTGCTTTGGGCCACAGGTGCGAAACATATCTGTCACTGGCACTAACGTTAGGGTTAAGACTCGGGCACATGCATGTTGTTGTGCTGTGCAAAACATTGTATAAGCTGGGAGTTGAGTGTAAACCTCCCACATGGTAGGCAATAAGTCCACCTCTGAACTGCTGATGCAACATTACCACAAAGACAGGTAGTGCAGGTAGTATTAGTGGGCCCTCTAGAGGCCTGAGGCTCCTGTGCACACCATGCAGTCAACAGCTCGGCCTCTTTCTGGATGCTGAACACCTCCAGCAGAATAATTACAGTGTGTGGTCACGGCCCAGCTTCTCTTACCTTTATCCTTCAACCCTGAACTCAAAGCACGTCTGGTTTCCTGTCCTAAGTTGGCTGTAATCACTTTGCATCCAGCTGTAAAACAGTCCCTTATTTACCAAACCAGCAGAACCTTGAGCCTCCACAACCTCACCTGAGACCCACAGCTTTAATTTAGCTCATATCACAGAGCAAGATAATTACACCAGCATGCATTTGGCTTAATAACGTCTCACGGCTGCCTCAACTATGTGCTAATCTCCCAGTTAAACTTGTCAAATGATCATTAGAGTCACTTTATGGATGCTCAGTTGTCCTCTCCTGCAGAGCAGTGAGTGAGGAATCTTGGCACAGTGAGCCCCCTAGAGGTAGATATTTTAACTACAGCCTGGCCCATGCCCAGAGGGTGTATGTGTCACCTGAGGACACGACGTGCATACCTGAGCTCTCAAATGTGACACGTAGAGCAAAAAGTCAGACACAGTAAATGCATTCCTGTCAGAATGAGTGTCTAAGTGTTTAAGTGTGTGCTGCATGTCAAGTCTAAGTGTGTAAGTCGCCTTATTACACTGCTGTAATACCTTGTTGTTGTCTTCAGATTTGTGTTTAACATGATAAACGGAGCAGGTTTTCTTCTTTATTGCACCGACTAGCATTATTAGCTCGTGTTTTTGTCCAAGTCCCTGCAGCAATTAGTGATTTTAGCCTAATATTTAAGTGTTTTCTATGTGAGTCTCACTCTAAACTGCTATAACCAGTTGATGAAAGCAAGTAGAGCAACTGATAATCACTTTTCCATCAGGGCGAGCTGCACTGCAACACACACTCTCCTCCTTTCCCTGTGCTACAGTACAGCTGCACGAGACTTGCACTCCTGACTACATGCCACGAGATATTACTCTACGTCTTCTTTTTGTTTCCATTTCTCCACAGAACTCATGCACCTTCTGTTTTTTTTAAATTTTAACTCATGCCTAATAAACCTGCTGAGTAGGAAAACAGCATGACCTCGTCTGTCCCCAGCACGCTGTGTCTCCCTTTCGCGGATTGGCACAGAGCCCAGACGGCTGCTGCTTGCGTGCCACCACTGTTTGGGTAGATTTGCATCTGGGCTCTAGAGAAAACTGGGATGATTCACCAGTCATTTTGTGAGAGTGTGTGTGTGTGTGTGTGTGTGTGTGTGTGTGTGTGTGTGTGTGTGTGTGTGTGTGTGTGTGTTCTTAGCAGAGTGTGCTGTCTGCCTGGTCTCCCTACCTCACCCTCGCTCCTCAGTGGAACTATTTCTGTATCATTCTCCCAAAAGCAATAAACAATAAAATGGAGGGGTTGGGGGATTACTACCAACCACTGATTATAGCAACTTAACCACATTGTGTGTGTGAGTGTATGTGTGTGTGATGACCTTACAGCACTGTAAGAAGGGGAATACACAGGAAGACTGTATCATGACAATAGGCTGGACATCTGGAATATAAGAACGAAAAATAAGACCTAAACACTACGGGGGGAGATGAGCTGCCCGTTTTGCCTCACACTTGGGACGTGGGGCTTTCATGACAAATTCATATACTTTATAATGTGCGAGTCCACCTGGGACCGCGGCCCGAACACCTGCGAAAACTCTCCCATTCATCACCAGGGCAAATACATGTCAAGGCTTTTTATGTAAAGTACAGAATGTACAGCGCCAGCGGATGAAGGAAGAAGTTGGCAGTATAGGACGCGTTGCTGTCCCTGAAGGAGGTTTTAGTCATTGTAAACCCATTTCAACAAGCTCATTTTTATTTTCACAGAACACATAATTACATGTGAACTTAAAGGAAATTTTCCTACCTGTTTTTTTTTAAGCTAAAGGTGACAGAATCTAACTGTAGTGTAGGAAAGTACATGATGCGCAAGGCAAGTAATTTGAATGCCCTGTTATTGCAATGACCCGAATACCCCCTCTGGAAAACTTGTTCAAAACACTTTGAGTGATGATGGATGTTCTATTTAGGAAAGTAGTTAATACTGTAGACATTAAGTTTTTTAGGATGTTTAATTTGGTTGGACCTGATTTCTTCCTTTAATATCCTCATTATATGCAGAGCATCAGAGGCTGCATGAGGACACAACCTCCAGTGTTCATTATCTGCAGTTTTTGTGGATACGCCACTAAATTATTTGATATACTGAAGTTACGCCATTGCTCCCTTGCTCCCTGTTTGAACTTGTCTTTTAGGCCATGGCCGATCTGAGGGCAATAAAACATGACATCAGAGCCGGGTCATCCTGGGAGAACTTTGCTGACTCCTAAATCATTATGTCCTTTGCCACCTAGCTGTGATGTCCTCAGTAGATTGAACAATTTCTACACAGAGCAACAGAGGACGCACCGTTTGATTCAGACTTTAATTAAAAGAAGATTGTGTTTTGTTTGTCCGGCGTCCTGTGGACTGGTAGATGCGTTAAAACGCTGTGTCCTGAAAAAGGCAGCATGCTGGAGGGTTGGTCTTCAAAACCTGAAATTAAAAGATTGTATCAGGATTATGAGAATGTGGCTTTGCCTTAGTTTCTCTGTTAAATTCAGAGAACATAGTCACTAGTAAATAACTTGCTTTTTCACTTTAGTACACTACTAACAGGACAGACGACAATCAGCTTGCATTACACTACAGCTAAACTGTATCCAATATGAAGACATTTATAGATATTTAATGTAGTCATTTAAAAAGATGAATAATTAGCGTAACATTGCCAGACCAATTTGCAAATGCAATTAAGCAGCATTTATACTTGTGCGACAGCTCTATGCAGAGCCTTCGTTTATTTTATTTTACCTTTTTTTTCTTTGTGCTGTTGGCAGAAGAAGTCCCTGATAGCTCAAACTAGATGTTTTTCCCTTTGTCCTTAAGCTTTCCAAAGAGGTGTGGTTATGTGATGACGGTGCAATTGGCAGAGCATTCTTTCCTTCCACTGCGGCTCGGTGATTTAAGGTCAAGTTGGCAGGGCAGCAGCCTCAGTGTGAGAAAACACAATATAAACAACCTTGTGAGTGTACCCAAACACTACATATCAAACCTAACACGTGTGCAGAGTACACATAAACACAAGCATACACACGTGTTGATACCGTATGCTCTTGGGGGTGCCCTCTCACCTTATTTAACAACAAGTTTTAATGCAATTGTTGCACCATATGACAGGGTTATGAGTTATACATACAGTGTGAAATTCCTTTCCTCTTTGGACTGTGAATTTATTACATCTTGCAGACATGTGACAATTCACCATTTCCCTTTTAAAGATCACAAATTTGCCTTTCACGAGGCAGTCACATCTGACTGCTTCATATTTGGAATTTCATATCATGCACAGTTCAGATTTCAGGTTTGTTTCGCAGCTGAATTTTACATGATGAGAAAGTACCTGGAATAGATTGATCGCCACTGCATTTCCATATCTCAGTGCGAGCGGTCGAGGCAGATGGCCGCCCACCACAGAGCCTGCTTCTGCTCAAAAGTTTCTGCTTCTTAAAAGGAAGTTTTTCCTCGCCACAGCCTCCAGTGTGTGTGTGTGTGTGTGTGCTGGCCATTGTTGGATAAATTAGAGAGTATGGTCTAGACTTGCTCTTAAAGTGTCCTGAGATAACTTTTGTTATGACTTGATGTTATAAAAATAAAACTGACTTGACTTGACGTATCCTTGAACCGCTTTTCTAACAGAAAAATCCTTGCAGTGTTTTATTGTACTGGCCAGTCAATCCAAATATAAAGGTCTTCATGGCCTCTTTTCAAAATGGGTGAAATATTTTTATGATTAATGGCATAACCAATAGTCACTGTATAAAGTGAACTTTAGAAAACATTTTCCATTAAAGTAAGTTCGGCTTAGATTCCTTTCATTGTCAACAGATACGCAAGATCCCATTGTTAATGGTGTCTCTCTGTACATGAAGGCCGGCGTGTTTATGTATCTGTGTGTGTGTGCGCTTGCGTGTGTGTGTGTGTGTATGTGTAGGTGGTTTTCAGCCACTTCCTTTTGTAAAAACCAACCAAGGACAGCATGTTCTGAGAACGACTGCTTTCACTTTGCACAGCTACCGCAGAGAGGTCGATGACGAGTGTGCGAGCAACATGTTTTCTGTGTGCGGAGCGGGCGCGCATGTTCAATAATGAGCCTCAAGGTGATCTAAGACAACTGCACAGTGCCCACCACTTACTGCAGACGGTGCTTTTACGTAATTGTATTGGTCTGCGGTCCTGCGAGATGTCTGCAGAACAAAAACATCAGCGCGGAAACACATGTATACACACACCATGGGGGTATTGACAAAAAAAAAGAAGAAGAAGAAGAAAAAAAAAGGCATTGACTTTGCTGTCTAAATGTGGTTTGTCAGTTGGCTTTGTTAATGTCGACTAGTTAATTTCACAACATTTCATCCCGCTGCTCATTTCCCTGTATGTCTCTAATCTGCATTGTCACCACAAGGGTGGTAAGCACAATGTGCTTCATCCTAACGGTTTGTGGAAGATTAGTGATACACTGAACAAAGGCTGCTGTTTTGGCTGACTGGCAAGGCCTTTCATGGGTTTAGTGGTGGCTGCTCTGTACTTTTTGTTCAGCTGTGGGATATGTCTACCGACAGCTTTGGCTGCCTTATTGCTAGGTATCATCGAGACACTCTTAGTGCCGCACAGACATACTGCTGGAGATTTGCTAAGCCTAAATATCTTCCCTGGAGAGGAATTTTGCCAAATGGCCATCTGCTGAAAGCTTCTCCTTCATCACCATTTACTGTTACTGAATTAAACATGACCCGCAGTTGCTTGATATAGAAAAAAAAGGAGCATTCCCTGGACAATGCCGACTATTATTACTCCTTGCTATCAGCTACATCAAAGCCTCTTCCCTGACCCTTTTGCTCTTTGATGAAAAATTGCTTCGTTTCAGGTAGCAACCTGGAGTTTTGGTTTCGAAACCACTTTGTTGCAGCGAGGCTACAGAAAGACTAGAGCAGGAATAAAAAGCAAACATGCAATTTGTTGAACATGATGCTCAATAGAAGCACTCGGAGGTCAAAATCACATGTTCCCTGAGAGCGGTCCTCTTTAGGTTTAGTTTCTGCCATGTGGGTTGTGGGTAGACAACACACACACACACACACACACACACACACACACACACAACCATGAGCATTCTGATGATAACGTCTGCGATGCTCCACTTGCGAGCACAGGGGCAACAAGGCACATCTAAATCTATAGCAGAGTGACAGCTTTTAAATCACGTACGTAGCAGCGCCAGCTCCTCTTCACGTAGACGCCCACATGATCCCACTCCCATGTTATCGCCGTTTGATCACTGATAAAGATACCTGCGCACACACTCACACAACAAAAAGCCTTTACGTAACATAATCCTCTTAGCGCTGAACTTTTTCTACAAAAACTTTCACTCCATTTACTTTCACCGACACTGAACTCAGCTGCACCGCCACAATACAATGCAAGAGTGTCTGCTTCCTATCCCATGGCGAAACATACAGTACATGTGCTTCCTCCACGAATGTGTGCACAATAAACAGTGCTGCCTGTGAGTGTGTGTGTCTGCACACAACAGAGTTTTCTTTCTCTCGCACGTAGTCCGATAGCACAGATAAGTGTTGTCATGAGTCTCTGTCGTACACATACACATAACATACACACTCACGCACACCCATAAACAATCACTTACATACAGCAGATGCACATGGAGGCCAGCTTTGCTAAATAAGCATGGGCCAGTGGAAAATTGAAGGGCTGCAAATCAGCTCCTAAAGTATAGAAGATGTTATGTAATCCTAAATGCATTCAAAGAGTTAATGCAGAAAAGCATTTGATTGATATTAAAAAACCTAACATCCCATGGAGAGCACCCCTGCACATCTCATACTCAACATAAGCTGGATTTTTTTCTCTGAACTTCAACAACTTTTGAACTTTTCATTGCTCAGAAACAGCAAAGACAGATCCAGTGTTTACATGAAAGAGAACATTCCTTTCAAAAGCTTGGCTGCATTGCATTTTAAATATGCTCTTTCTTCCCTCTGGCCGCAGTCGCCTGAGTTATCGGTCTTTAAGCTACTTAAAACGGTTGACCTCATGTGAGAAAATGGGGAACGATGGATGAGACGAGAACAAAATGTTCTAGACGCTCAGAGTTGAAACTAGGTCAGGAAGTCTGGAGGCAAAGAGTGTGCTTCCTCCTACTGGTCGTTGTCTGTAGTGTAAGTGGCCATTATGGTTTGAAAATGGCTCCATAACATGGTGAATTAAGTTGCAGGGCCACTTTCACTGGCTCTCTGAAACTAATATATTTACTGTGATTTTGTTTTACAGCTGCTGGAAGTGACAGAAGTCTTCTGCTGAAACTGTTGGGGTTTGGAGAAAACAGAAATAAAAAGGATGCTGATGTGAAGATGGTTCGAGACTTAAAGATATGCTCTTTTGGCACATAGAAAATAATGTTAAGATCAGTGTCTAAATTGCTCAAGGTGTTTCAGTCTCACCAGCCCTTGGGTGTTCGTTTCAACATGTGGGAAAACATATGAAACTGGGTGTGAGAGTCCTCCACCGTGAAATTTTGAGCATCAAGCACTTAATTTCCTTCATTCTGGTGATTTTTTTATGCAGCAATTTATGGTGTAAATGTCTTTCATGCTTTCATGTTTTATTGAGGGCGACAAATTCACATTTTAAATATTGAGGGGGTTGTGTCCCCTGCATCTCCCTCTAAATCTATGCCTATGTACAGTGTGTAAATCCTAAGAGTGTCTTTATATTGGTACTACTCTTTTTCGGCTTCACTGTCTTAATTACTTGAGGTATTTCGGTCTCACCAGCTCATGGGTGTAGGTTTCATTTCAACATGGTGGAAAACACATATGAAACTGGGTTTGAGGGTCCTACACCAAAAGAATTTGAGCATCAAACACTTAATTTCCTCTATTCTGATGAATCTGTATGCCTTTTCTGCATGAAATTATGGTGTATATGTCTTTAATTTAGTCAAAATAAAAGTCATCTGCTACTGCTTATTTTTATTGGGAGTGACAAATTCATTTTTTAAATATTGAGGTGCATGTGTCCCCTGAATCCCCCTCAGAATGTATGCCTATGTACAGTGTACATGCTAAATCCTAAGAATGTTTTTATATTGGTACTACTCTTTTGGCCTCACTGTCTTAATTACATAAGGTGTTTCAGTCTCATCAGCCCAAGGGTGTAGGTTTTGTTTCAACATGGGGGGAAAACACATGAAACAGGGTTTGGGGGGGTCCTCTGCTAGAAAACTTTGAGCATCAGACACTTAATTTCCCCCATTCTCGTGAGTATTTTATGCAGAAATTTGCCTTTTCTGCATCATTTTATGTTGTAAACATCTTTAATTTTGTCTGCTATTTCCGTGTTTTTATTGGGGGAGATAAATGCACGTGTTCTAAATCCTGGGTCTTTAACAGGGGATGCATGATCCTTAAGAGGCCCTCACAGTTACTGCAGAGGGTCACCAAGTTATTGGTAATTATTTTGGTATTGGTATTATTAGCAATCCAACATATTAGCAATGATAATATGACGTGTTCATTAACAAAACTCTTAACTGACAAGCACTGATGATAATCTGACTGTTACCCATGAATCCTTGTGCAGTCATGTGAGCTAGCTAAAGCTAAATCACTGTGCAGCACCTGTCCACAGGTAGATAACAATACTACTGAAACATTTTGGCCAATTAGCTGACTTATTATTACAAGTGTACAGACAGTGTTGAGAGCCTCAGTGGGTCATTTTGTAACTTTTCAATCAGGAGACACTGACTGTATCAATGTGTGGTGTAAATGTCTTTAATTTGGTCGAAATAAAAGTCCTCTGCCACTTTCATGTTGTTATTAAGAGGGACAAATGCATGTTTTAAATACGGAGGGGGACGTGTCCCTTGCATCCCACTTGAAATCTACACCTATGTGCAGTACATGGTGGAAATCCTAAGAATGTCTGTACATTGTTGCTACTCTTTTAGCTTCAATGTCTAAATTATTGTACTAGATTTAGACTCAGCAGCCTGTTTCCGCAGTGTCTCCAGGATCCTGACATCTGCACAGCCAGCACCTCTTCACCTGGTCTGCAGCTGCTGCTGCTTTACCCCATCTTCCACTTCTGGGTTTGACAAGTTCTTCGACCTCTCTGCACATCAGTGTTGTACCGAGCCTCGCTGCAGTCTCACTGTTTTGCTGTTGACACGTCTCATCAGTGGAGGCTACTTTGGTTTCTAGCTGGTCCGGATGTGGTATTGCTTTAAATGCTAAAAGCTAAAAAATCCTCGGAGAGCAGCTATTGACATGTCTGGCACCAACCATTACACCATATTTGAGCTTCCTCAGATCATGTAGCTTTCCCATTTTAGAGTCAAGTCCAACAGCCAATGAACCTCTGGACCCTCTTGGTATGTACATACTGTATGAGTCTGCCACTCTGTGTGACATCTGTGAGACATGATGGGAGACAGCTTTTGGCTGCACATCATTGTTTATTTGGCAATTGGAGATACATGGCTATTAGTCACATAATGTATCTGTCCGAGCAGCTCTACCTCAACATACATCCTCATTAATAGCGCTGCCATTTTCTGTTTTGTTGAGTTAATCAGATTGTTAAGGCTGTTTTCTGAACTTTGATGGATATCTACGTGTCAGCAGATGTTAACTGTTGGTGCATAAGGGAAATATAACTTTGTGAAAGCACCACTGTGAGATGTCACATCGCACAGATAATATAAAGACTGCAACTGCATTTATTTTGCACATTAATATCTGAACCTTTCGACCTGAGTCTCATTCACAGCACCATAAACACTGCAGAGCAGCTTATCTGCCTTTCACTAGATGTGTTTAGAAGCCACGTCCTTCAACGTGGAAAGGCCTGTGTGTGTGTGTGTGTGTGTGTGTGCCTTATCTTATTGATAACACTTTTATCTCTGATCACATCGTCCATCAGAAAAGCCTCGGACACTGTGTACTTTTATTCCAGAGCTAAAAAAAAAAGACATCTTTGAGAGCTCTCCACTTGGATTTCAACATTAAATACAAACTGTATGCAATATGGTGAGGTCAGGAGCTGGGTGCATTTTTCATCCCAGTGACACTGAGGAGCAGCACATGGTGCAGCCTGCTTTGACTGTATATAGGGACAGACGAAATATAGACAAATGAAACGTCTTCACGACTCTGCTGCTCCACATTTTGTTTCATTTTCAGCTATCACAAGGTGAGAGTAAGTACGAGTTGCGCATTAACTTAACAAAAAATGTGCGCTCTGCTATATCTACAATATTTGAAAGCCCAAAATACCATGGCTGCACACGAGAGAACCTTTTTGATGGCAACCGTTATTCAAATAACCTGTAGCCTTTCTCCGGTGATCATTATCTTCAAGAAGGAAGGGCTGTGTGTGGTTCTGCGAGAACGTTTTCATCTGGGGAAGAGACAGCAGGAAGGAGAAACTGACAGTGGGAAGAATCTATCGCAGAGGCAGAGATACACAGGGAAGTGGGATTAAACTGTCCCTGGCCTCTTCATCCAGACACTTTGTAGTGCTGACCTGCACACGAACCAGACACAGAGTTGCTGAGAGGGGTTAACAAGGGGAGTAATTAAGGAATAAAACTATCTGCCAGCACTTTCTTTCTCTCTTTCTCCCTCTGACTTTTTCCCTCCCTATCCCTCCACTGCCGCTCCTCCATCAACTCTACTTCCCCTCTCCCAGAGCCCTTTGTTGGCTCGCTGCTCCGCTCTAATCTGGCATGCCGTTCCCCTCCTAATTTGGGGACTCATTACGAGAGTGATTATCTCACTGCACTCTGTGCGGGTTTAGGGAGGAAGACGGTGAGCGGTGTAGGTTGTCGAGCTATCTGTGCTGCAGCTTATAGCCTCAGATATATATATATATATATATTTCTGTGCTTCCCTGCTTACAACAGCACATAGGTTATCTGTGAATGAGTCAGATGGTGTAATATTGAGTGCTGTGTCACCTTCTCCAGCCAGTTTGGTGATCATCCCTCATGCAGGTTCAGTGTGACTTAAAGGATTTGCTATATAAACAAAATGAAAAGGAGCATGACTTAACTTATGATTCCACATGATTGGCTTATGGAGCTTATATAGATTATTCTCCTGCATGACTCAGGATCAAAGGCCATTATTCAATTTCACTTCAACTTTTGGGGCAGTCTGGCGAATATTGAAATTACAGTGGCAAAGTCAAAATGATGAATACCTGCGAAAGATCGGATTAAAACTGATTCTTCATTAGGGTCGAATTAAATGAGTTAAAATCTAATTGAATCTGCAATAAAATAAACCCTTCTCTTGTGATTCGATAAAATGACAAAATGAATCTACGTTTAAAAAAGGTTATTAAATAATTAATCCATACAGTGATCAATGAGTTGCGGGCAAACCCCCGAGGAGATTCAGCATGTTCTTGCACCGGTTTGAACTCCACTTGAAAGGCAAAGACAAGTCAGGTGCAGGCTTTATAGCGTGCATCAATATGAATGTGAGTGATCGTTCCCCCTGTTATGGACGGGACCTCTTAGTCTAACCTTGCGCCCAAACTGATGCAGGACTTGGCTCCACAGCCCGTGATCCTCGGAGAGATTTAGTGGAGAATTAAAATGAATGAATTAGAGTAAAGGGGGGTTCTCAATCATGTCCTGGGTGCAGTGAGCAGACACCAGAGGGTTGTATTTTGTGTCGCCACATGGTGGCACTGGAGAGCAGTGTTTATGCTTGTGTCTTATGATTTCATCCCTCCCAGTCGACAGAGCCTGTGTCCACCTCCGAGGAGCCAGACTGAGCTCAGCTGTGTTGGTTGGCGATTGACTGCAGACGCTGGAGTTGTGCTGTGTGAATAGGAACTAATCCGACCAGCATTGTGAATAAAAGATTAGAAGTACACGACCATAAAATCACTGATTTTTGGAATAATTGCTGCTGTTATACACATTTTCTACTGAAATATTGTTATTTTGACATGTACTTTTAATTTCATTTACACAAGAAATGAGAATTTGAACTTAATTTCAAAGATCTGTTCATGAAAACAGAAAGAAAGTAGTTTATTTGAGCTTAATGTTTAAAGGTTAAAAGCTTAAATAATTAATTCTATTGACCCTGGATTTCAATAGCTCAAAATAACTAAATCTGATGGCAGGAATAAAGAGAGTACCTTGAACTAACCTTAATAATACTCATCACGCTTTCTTTGCAGAAGCACAAACTCCACATACAAGAGATTAAAGTTCTCAACATGGGTAACGCAGACGGAGGTTAAAGGTTAATCCTAGACGTGACTGTTGTGTGCGGCTGCCTAAGCAGCGATACAGCGTGACAACGAGGCTAAATGTTGAGTCCTATTGTTGTTGAGGTAGTTCATTATCCTGTGTCTGATAGCAGGCACTCATGAAAGAGATGAGCGTGGGAGGATATTGTGTCAGAGCCTTGTAAGAAGCAGTCCACTGGTTACGGACGAATTTAACTAATTAAACAAATGTTCCATTAAAAGCGTGTTGTTGCTCCCAGTGTGACCTGAATTAAAATGTGTTCCTGCCCAAAGGCTTTTTAAGGAAACTTTGTTTCTTTTAACAATCAAACATCCATTTGTGATAACAGATTTTTTTTTTCTCGTTCCTGCACACTCAGGAATTCCATCCTTTGGCACTCACTGTCTGTGAGTTCGACATAAGGCGGCAATCAATTGCTAATTCACACACAAGTGGACAGGAGTCCTCAGTCAGGCCAGCAACTCAAAGGCACTAATTCAACAACCGCTCAGCCTATTTGTATCCCAAGCGGCTGTTTGTAAAGATCCACAGTGACCACACAAATCTTGAGCAATGTGATTAATGTCCCCCATACGCGGGCCTGGAGTTGCGAATAAAGAGATGTGGATCCCTGGCAACTTTATTGATCCGCTCCGCCAAATAAAGATGACATTTGCTTGCTTTAATAGATCTTTTAATTTGTCATGCTAAGCCAAAATGTAATTCATTCTCAGCAATGGCACACCTTTAAAAGGTCACGTAAGGGGCATGTGAAACAGGGAGGGACAGAAAGCAGAAAGGAAGAAAAAGGGAGGAAGACAGACGGATAATAGCGAGGAAGAAAAGGACAGAAAGAGAGAATTTTCCCAAACCAAATGTTGCTTTGTATACAATGTATTCTGAATCCACCCACCGTTTTACCTCTGTTTCTCTCCCTCGCTCTTACACACATACACACAGGCACAGACGCACACACACTCTTTATTCTGTATTTAGAAGAAAAGCCTTGGTGTTTGAACAGCTTTGGTATCAAGTTTGAGCTGAATAAAAGCGCAGACCTCCCTTTGAGGCAGTACATGTCATACAGGGAACATTGAGCCATCAAGCCAGACGGCCAGAAGCATTGTTGAGAAATTACACATGGGGGCTTGTGATTTGGCCTTGGTTTAACAAGGGAGAAAAGGGAGGGGAGGAGAGAGCATTCGGATTTTCAAAGCTCTAGAAAAAAAAAGAAGAGATTCACCCATCCGGGGGAGGCTTCTCTCTCCGTCTGCAAATAATTTGTAGTTCATACTAAAGATAATGCCCACTTCCCCATTTCCTCTCTGTCAACCCATAACATTTCATCCCCCTTTCTTCGCCATCCAGCCCTCCTATCTCTGGGCCCTCTCACCCTCCCTTCCGCTATCAAACGCTTTGTGATCTGGGCGCAGTGTGGGAGCCTCCCCAACGCCAGCATGCTGTGATTTGAGCAGCTTGCCGCCGAGGACGTGCTCGTCGGAGGCCGGATCAATAGGCGCAGGATTCCGCACACAAAGCTGAGGTGACAGGCAGAGAGTGTGAGAAAGGGGAGCGTGACCTTTGGAGAATACAATTTAAAACATCTCTCCGACTCTGGCTAAGTTAACTCTGGCACCATGCTGTGGCTGCACTTGCAGATCGTTTATTTTCCTGGACAGTACCAATTGAGGGAGTGGAGGGGAAGAAGGGCCGGGATTGGGACGGAGGTGAGAAGAGCAGTAAGGTGGGGTGGTGGTGGGTGGGGACGTAGAGGAGAGCACCAATTTCGACGTGTTGTGCCAGCAAATTCACTTGTTTTTTTCTGCCTTTTGACTCCTGGGCTCCGTCTCTACCTCGTCACGTTTTATCAGTCGTCCTGTAAAGGTTGTTTAAGGAGGCAACCTGAATGCAGTCCAACACAGTCTCAACACACATCCTGCACACAGGGTTTCCGAAGGCTCATTTACATCCCATACACCAAAGACATGCTCCAAGTCTGTACAATTACAATGAAGCACAGACAGAAAATCTATATTTGTCTGCCTCAACGATTTAGTTGCTTCTTTCTGTCTTTTTCTCTCACACATCTGTGCGCTCTTCCCTCTCTTTCGTCTTTCTCTATCTGCTGCACTGTGCTCAACATATTTTTACAAGCATTTCAAAGGCTAAAGTCCTGAGCCAGTTAAAAAGACATGAATATAATTTTTAAAACATTAGCCTATGAAACTCTCAGGACTAACAATTCATATTTTGTCAGGTGCATTGATGGATTTAACAGTTTGACATGCAGCGTGCTTACAGCGGCTGTATTTTTCATGTAGAACCACTGGCATTTTAAAAGCATGCAATGTATGTATTCATGAAGCATTTCATGAATAAGTTGGTGTTTGGATGGAGCGAGCAAGCGGAGGAGGAGGCGGTGGTGCACGGGCTGCAATCTCTCCTCTTCTCTCCTCCGAGCCGCCCTTCCTGTTTCCTAACAGCAGGGGGCAGTGTTAAATGAGGTATCTCTTTCACTGGTGACTTTTTGTCCTCTCAGACTGATGGGGCTGCTGCAGTCTTGTCTAGAGGAAGAAGGGGAGAGAAAGAGGATAGAGAAACGGGGGAGAGAGATAGAGGAGAAGAGTGGGGGGGCTACTGCATTGCACAACACACAACAGTGTATAAAGTGAGGGGGGGGACAGGAAGCCGGTGGATTTACGTTTCTCCCCTTGTTTTACATCTCAATTGTGTTTGGACAAGCCCCACTCTACATGTGTAATTACCACTGACACTGTTACTTTTTCCAGACACAAGTTCAGGCCTCGCCTGGGTGATTAGTATGCTTTGTGTCTCCGGGGCACTCGTAAATACAAAAACCGAGGGCCCTCAGTGTGTTAGCCATATATTTGTTTTGTTTCTCTTTTTCTCTCTGTCCCCATTAATGTGAACTTACTCTTATTAATAGCTCTCAAGGACAAAGGGGGATTCATATGCAAGTCTTATTTTCTCTCTCTTGAAATTGCCAGTGGTGGGCACATCATTAGATTTATGAATAATTCTGGGGGATTTGCTGTCTACATTTCCTGGTTCCGGCATTTTTGGATTGAAAATAACACCATATCACTGTAATCACAAATCATTTGATCTCCCATTCAGCCGGGACAAAAGGGAAATGATAACAGCCATATTTCCTCCGACAGAAGGGTTTACACTAATGTCTATAACAAAGCATTCATGGCAAAGATTGCATCTTCGAGGAAAATTAACATTCATTGCCACGCAGTTGAAGATCAAATCAATTTCTCTGCTTCCGTCACATCATGTTATCAGCCTTGAGATGGTAAACACACAGTAAGTGCCATCTTCCTCATGGTCCAGAGGCATTCGTACACACGTCATAATGGGGCCCTCGTCTATGCGGTAATGTTTACAACAGAGACATGCCGTACATCAATATTCACACTGGCTGAATTTATTGAGGAGCCAGCGTGGGCACACATCCTAATTCAAGCGTTAGTGGCTGCCAGATGAGAATTAAAAGATCATCTGATGGCAGCAAATTAGCATTTTTAATTTCTATATGACCACACACACACATTGAGGAAATAAAGGGTTGTTACAGTACATCTATGTGAGATAAATAAATTGTTTAACATGCATACAAAGAAAGCACCAATCCACCTATTAAAAGATACAAGTTTGATATATATATATGTTTTTTTCTTACATTCTAGTTCATTCCATGGCTTCATGTCCACACGTTGTCTCCGTTAATTAATGAACCCTCTTTATAAAGCACCAAGGAGTTTGGCTTGTGAACATTAATGCCTAAAGTGACCCTTACATTGCCCCAAAGCAAACAGACCACTTCCTCCAAACAACAAACATCCCGCAGGGACACAAAATTCCCTTCCCTCCTTCTCCGGCCTTGAATCTACTGCCCGCAAAACCGGTGACACATATGGTGACAAAAACAGACTGATTCAACAGACCCTAGGGAGGTCTTACGTTTCCTTCCCTCCCATGAGCCCCCCCCCCCCCCCCGTTTGGCCCCCACCACTAAAAGCCATCCTGCTATTTGATGTTCCACAAAAACCAATTAGCTGGTCGCATTTCCGCATGTAAATGAAATGACTTGTTTCCATGGAACCTGCAGGACCTCAAAGACATATTCCCGCTGCCGGCGCGGGTGACGTGAGGTCTGCCAGCATTAACATTTGATAAGAAGGGTCGTTTACAACTCCCAGCTGCTTGCCAGCACCAGACAGTGACCTTTCAAACAACAGTAAATTTTACAGACCTTTAAAAAAATGCACCCTGCCTTGCCCACGCTCAGTCTCATCATCTCTAATGATTTCCTTATTCTGACCATGGCACGTAGGTGTTTCTTCTCCCTTTACATAGCCTAACCCACGCAAAGATATTCTTCCGTTCCTCCCGTTTGATATTTCAATTCAAGCCATCCGCCGTCTGGATTATTACTCATGAGGAGCTTATTTATTTATTCTTCTTTTTTTATTTCAGCAGAGACACATTCCTCACCAAGCTCTATTGGGTTACATGGTGAGGCGAGTTTTTTCTCTCGCTCCTTTTCTCCCAGATTGCCTGTCTGCCTCCATGGTTGTCAAAACACAACCTCTGCGCACACCTCTTGCAAAGCGTAGAATTAGAAGGATTATGGCAGTGACTGATTTTCATCACTGGTCAGTAGTTTATCATTGCTGTGCTAAATCCCGCTTAACACAATTTGGTCATGTGAATTGCAAAACGTGGCGCCAAACGATGCTTGATAGAGAAACAAGGAGTAGATTAGCCTCGGAGGGTGAACGGTACACAGACTCATTCAAAAGGACTGGGTGAATAATACATAAATACTGCACAGGTGCAGAGAGTGTTGAAAAGGAATTGGATGGGCAGCACAAAATCTGCAATGATACAACAACCTTGAGAGGCAGGAGACATCGATTGTAGGCGGCAACAATACTCATACACGAGGGTTTAAAACAGGACGAAGGAGCCATTGTATAAGTGTGGCTCATTCTATTATGCCATCCGCTCGCCATGGCAACAGTTGTTCGAAAACCTTCAATCTGTCACCGTGTTTCAACTCGACTGATAATCAGTAAAAAGTTTTAAGTGGCTTTATACTGGTGTCATA
Source organism: Epinephelus fuscoguttatus (assembly GCF_011397635.1). Taxonomy (NCBI): domain Eukaryota; kingdom Metazoa; phylum Chordata; class Actinopteri; order Perciformes; family Serranidae; genus Epinephelus; species Epinephelus fuscoguttatus. The sequence goes on from NC_064760.1 coordinate 21,346,447, forward strand.
AAAGGTCAACCATAACTCTGTCTGATGCTGCTTTCACTTCATGATTGTGATACCGTAACCCTGACAGCAAGAGTATGACACCGCAGTTATATTTCACTGAGGCACAAACTCTGGAATGAGTTACTTATATTATATCTTACTTATATCAGTGATGTTGATATGTCACTGTGCATCTACTGTGCTGAGATTAAAAGAGAGAGGAATTTCAACTTAAACATTTCTAGATTTCAGTAGAGAGATTAGATTTGACTTTGACATAATCAGCAGTATATGTCCTTTGACATGGTGTTAAAGCTGCTGTAGAGCTCTTCTTCAAGCATTATAAATGTTCTTCAGCTGGATTTGAGACAAAGTATCATCCTCCATTCGACCTCAGATATTTTCAGTGCTTACAGAGCGCTCAGATATAGTGCAGCAGGGCCCACTCCTCAGCATATTGATGTGGTTGCAGCACCTCTTGGCCCTCACTTCCATCTGTAGAGCCTGTGGTCAATCAATCTTTTTGCCTCCACTTGTCGTTCACAACATGTGTGGTGAGAAATCTTTCATAAAACACAGGTAGAGCTTTCTGGCAGCTTAAACAGCTTTCCTCTACAAAGTTCTCCCACATTAAAGTTTATCTCATGAGTGACTTTAGAAACTTCATTGTAGATATAACACTTACACTCTGTTTTTCTGGGGCCAGATTATCAGTGTGTAAAGTGGAATAAATGGCATTAATGAGACCAGGGAGTGTGGGTGAGCGGACGAGAAGTTCTTGGAAGTACGCTGCAGGGGACAAAGCCAAATAGCTTGACTTCTATGAATCTGAAACTGTCATTTGGCTATGTTACTTTTTTTTTTTTTTTTTTAACAATAAAATTAAGCCATTAAGTGGAAGTAACACACAGAGACGTGGGGTTAAATGGAAAATCTCAGCAGCTGTTTACACACTTCTCCCTCCAGACCAGTCACCAGAATAAAATGTTGGCACTGTAAGTTTCTGCAAACCACAGATATGTTACACTTGCACGTTTCATACATATGGCACAGCTCAGATATGAGCTGAGATTCTCATCAGGAGGAGGAGGGGATGGTAGATGGTGCGGCACCTAGGTGAGGCGGCTGCCATATGGCATATTTCCAGCCGTGTTTGGAGTGACAAAAGTAGATATTTTTAAAGAGTTTGGGACATTTCCAACAGTTTTTGTAGAGGCAAAAGCAGGTATTTTAAACAAGATTTTGGGTCATCTCAAGCTGTGTTTGTAGTAACAAAAGCCGGTATTGTTTGAGAGAGTTTGGGACATTTCCAGCCGTGTTTGTAGTGACAAAAGCAGGTATATTTTAATGAGAGTTTGGGACATTTCCAGCAGTGTTTCTAGTAATAAATGTTGTAATTTTTTTAACGAAAGTTTGGGACATTTCTGGCCGTGTTTGCAGTGACAAAAGCGTGTGTGTGTGTGTGTGTTTTTTTAGAGAGTTTGGGACATTTCTGGCTGTTTGTAAGAACAAAAGGAATATTTTTGGACAAGAATTCAGGAAAATTCCAGCCATGTTTGTAGAGACAAATGCAGATATTTTTTTTAACGAGAGTTCAGGATATTTCCGGCCTGTGTTTTTAGCACCAAAAGCAGCTATTTTAAAAAGAGTTGGGGTCATTTCCAGCCATGTTTGTAGTGATAAAGTATTTAATTAACTAAAGTTTGGGACATTTCTGGCTGTTTTTGTAAAAACATAATGGATATTTTTGGACAAGAGTTCAGGACATTTCTAGCCATGTTTCTGGAGACAAATGCCGGCATTTTTTAACTAAAGTTCAGGACATTTCCGGCATTGTTTGTCGCAAGTAAAGTGGTTCTTTTCTAAAGAAAGTTTGGGACATTTCTAGCCATATTTGTAGCAAGAAAAGCAGGCATTTTTTAACAAGGGTTTGGGACATTTCCAGTTGTATTTGTAGTGACAAAAGCTGGTATTTTTCTGGAGAGTTTAGGACAGTTCCGGCAGTGTTTGCAGCAACAAAAGCGAGAATTTTTTAATCAGAGAACAAGAAATTTCCGGCTGTTTGTAGCAACAAAGGTATGGTATTTTGGTATATATTTGGTATTTGTAGGAGGAGGTGTTGATGGCGCCGCACCTGTGAGCCACTGGCGGTGGATAAACAGGAAACAGCTGCAGGAACTAACTAAAAACTGCTAAAAACTAGCAGGAATTAGCAAGCAGCTAGTAGCAAGAAGGAAACGCAAACCTGACAGACACTGTAAAGATGAGCAACTGCGGAGACAAGGCATTGCGCGCCCTCCTTGCCCTCGCAAACGAAGAGGTCATTAACCGTCAGATGACGGGGACGGTGAAGAACGGGCCGATTTATGAGAGAATCGCCGCCTGACTAGCCGCGGCTTCCCTCCCAAGTCACTGTTTATGTCACACACTGAGCTACACGTTTTGTTACTTGCTCATGCCCCCCATTGCCCTGAAAAAGGCGCATTCTCTATAAACAAAAGTAGGTAGGCGGCATTTTGCTGCACTCCCCGATTTTGTTTTTATACTGCCAATGCTGAATAAAGACTGATTGGGCTTTCCTGCAAATTTGCTTGGGCTTTTGGGACAATTTCAGTGATGTTTGTAGCAACAAAAGCAGGTATTTTTAACAGGAGTTTGAGACATCTCCAGCTGTGTTTGTGGTGATAAAAGCAGGTATTCCAGGGTGTGTAGCGTTAAAAGCAGGTATTTTCTAAGAAGAGTACAGGACATTACTAGCTGTGTTTATGTCAGCAGAAAAAGGTATTTTAAGATAAAACTTTTTGCTTTCCTACCCCAAACCAAGTGGGTTTTGTGCCCAGACCTAACCAAATGTTCACCACAGTGTTGTCACAACATTGGACTGAAAATTAAAAAAAACAAAACAAAACAAAACAAAAAAGAATCATAAAGTTTCAACATATCTGCTCCATGTGTCCATGTGAAATGTACAAACGTAACATATCCATGGTCAGGGCTGCCCCTGACCAAATTGGGGCCCTAAGCGAAATTTTATTCGGAGGCCCCCATCCCAAATGTATCACAGGTACAAAATGGCCGTACAACAACTTGCCATTTAACTTGACAACCTTTACTGGCAATAACAAATGTACTGTAGATACAGTAGTTTGGCTGTATGAGTCAAATAAAATAAAAAAAATCAACCTGAAATAAATAAATAAATATTAAATAAAAATAACTTCAAACTGAAATAAATAAATAAACAAATCTGAGTCACAAATAGCCATCAATTACTCATCAAAAGAAAATAACTTCCACCACCTCAATCCCCCATCCTTGATTAAACACTGAAAATAAAATAAAAGAGGGAGACAGGTTTTTCCTATTTAATCTTATTTTGTTATATTTCTCCCTCTCTCCTCTCTGGAGGCGTCCGATCTCCCTCAGCCCTCCGCCTCTCCCACCTTAATTAAACACTGAAAACAAATAAAATACAGAGACATTCTTTTCTATTTTTATCTTAGCTATATTTCTCCCTCTCCCCTCTCTGGGAGCATCCGACCTCCTGGCCCCGCACATACCCGCGAGGCTCGGGTCTCCCCCTCCGTGGAGCATGCCCGACCTCCCGTCCCCGCACACACTCCTGAGGCTCTTTTGGACGACATGTCGACAACTCTTCACCTGCTGCAGCTCTGCAAGTGCCTGCCAGCGCACCCCTCTTATTGTTTAGATGTCGAGTGCTGTCAATCATTGCAGCGAGGCATGGGCGGTCAGGTCTCTTCTCTCCTTCCTCGAGCTGATTCTACGCGCGCCTCACGGTAGCGCATGTGCGCATCCATTGCGCATATGCGCAAATGCGTCCCCTCGCGCAAAATGTGGCCCCACATGGAAGATGAGGCCCTACGCACAGCGCGTGTTCTGCGTTTAGGGAGGGGCGGCCCTGTCCATGGTTTGCAGAGCAGTACAACACCAACATTTATCTTGGCTATTGGGTTTCTCCCTCACTCAAAGACAAGTGCTGCATGTCATCACTGCACCAATCTTAAGACATGTATTTTACATTGTTACCTCTTTTTACAGTGTGAGGATTGAATGTCATCATCTGATCATTCTGTTCATGCTAGCTACATTAAAGTGTAACTCTGCAGGAGCCTATAGACGTCAATATGATGTGCAGTGGTGTGTATTGGTGTGAGGCACTTAGACTGGGCACCGCTGGCCCTAACTGAAATGCCCTAAAGACAGAAAAGAAAATGCTTGAGGCTGCACCTAAGGGTTTTTTATAGTGCTTACCAATACATATGTACCGTCTAACAAGTGTTCCTTGCACATGCTGTAAGAATAAAAACAAGACAACCCTTCATACCATAGTGTTCTCTCACAGCTTCATAATGAAGGGCTGCACTGCCTGGATGACCAATCCTGGCATTAGTTTAAAGTACATCTGTGATTAAAGTTTGGCATTTTCAGAAACAGGTGCACGGAGTGGGTGTCGCCCAATAACCCACTCAGACTTGCGTGCATGATCCAAAGTGTATCGTGGAATAAGTTACACCTCCACTAGACAACTATGATACATGGTAGTCTTGTGATAAGACCAATGAGAGTTAGTACACCGCACTGCACATGGCCTGATAAGTGTGATGTAGAGGGATTTGGAAGGGATTTGGATAGATGTGAGGACTGTATGTAATCTTTCTCACCCTCCTTCAAATGAATCCTTTATTCCTTTAAGCCACATCTGATGGGACCTCAGTGGGCACTCAATCAAAACCTCTCTCTTTCCCCTTCACTCTCTCTGGGTACGGAAATTCGCCCAAGCCCCCTTCCCCACAACACTGTTAGCAAAATAACCTACACACACAGTGCAGGATATAGCACTGCACGCATAAATATGCCTGCCACGGGTGCTCTTTTTCTATCTTTTTTATCTCTCACTCTCACACACACACCAACAGTCACACTCTACAAACAGCCAGGTCATCACTTCCCTTCAGGTGTGGTCATGATAGCAAATACTGTAGATTCCAACTTCTCTGTTTTCCCCTGCTGTCCTTCCTCCTTCACCTATAACACAGTAGCTTAACACTTAAGGAGACTGACCCGATGTCATGCTAAGGCAGACAACACCAGCAGCGACAACAGAAAAATGTGCTTGAATGATTTGAGTCCTAGAAAGATGACTCTCGTGCATAGCAGGTTTTGCATTCTCTGCGGTCCAATTTTTAAATCCTGCATTCTGCTTATGATTCATGAAGTTGGCTGCGAGGCAAAGGGTGGGATCTTGTCTATTTATGCTGCCTCTATGCAATGTTACACATGTTGTGAGTGCAAAAGGATGTTTAAACAACACACAGGTTAGTTCAGGGGGTTGAATGGTAACGCATGTGGTCAAATATTAAGATTTTAAATCCTTATTAGTAGTTTAACTTGCTTGCTTGCGAGCCAGTTCTTGTTATTTCTATGATGTGTTTTCCACAGTACATTCATTATTTGCATAATGCTGGCATCTATTCAAGTATATATAGTTTTTTTTGTTTGTCTATGGGCTGTCAGATTTCTGAGGTATTGTGCTGACATCCTTTCAGCTGCCTAACACACATATGCCTTTATCTGGTCAATGCTGCCTGAGGAAGAGCTTTAGCTTGAAAGGCTCCACCTGTGTGGACTGCATATTTTTAGCCATACAATACACTCATGCACGTACTGCACACCGTCATTGTGCAGCAGCAGTTATATACTATAGAGGTATTCTTCAGCCTGTAAGAGACTGTCTACCTGTCTTGTTTTGAATTATCGCACCTGATTACTTTGTTAACTTCACTTCGAGATGCTTTTATTGAGATAATACGTCAGTGGAAAAAGTCATTGCGAACTCTAATACAGGACATTTTATTTCAATTTTCGGGTCTAAAGCAGCCTCATCAGAGTTGCTCTCTGTGTGTTCTTCGCAAGGTCCTTTTGATATTCTTTATACAGGTAATCAAACGCAGACGCGTTGTGTGTATAATTTCTGTTTGAGAAAGAGCATGTTTTGGATATTTAATGCGTTGTATTTGTAAATGCATGATGCTCTTGTGGCAGCCGCACACAGTCATAAGGGCTCCACAATCAGAGAAATGGTAAAGATAATGTGTCACACAAACACTCACAGTGCTTTAAAACCATTCAATCAGGCAACTGAATAGCGGGAAGGACACCATAGAAAACACACAGATATTTGGCTAATCAGTGTTTTCCTTTTTTGAAAGCCCTGCACACACATACACAGTGGAGAATGGAGTGAAGTGCAACACTGAATTTGAAGCACCAACTCAGGAACAGGTGCCGTAAATGGCAGTTTGATATTGAAAAGCTCAAAAACAGGGCATCTCAGGTGTTCATTTCTCTTGCTTAAGACCTGCAGGAGAATCTGTCGCTGATGAAGAGCTGTCATCTTTGTCTAATTGCTTTTAATAATTTGCAAGGAGAATTACATGGTTTATACTGTGTAATTTATGGCCTTCAATTGGCAAATCAGTGGAAATGCAACAGTACTAATGCTTTGGGGTGTTCTTGCAGCTCAGAGGTCTAAAGCTTTGTTTCCACTAAGCAGTACAGTACGGTTCAGTTAAGTTCAGTATGTTGTTTTTTTTCCATTTCCTCTGTGAAAAGTTGTGGATGGTACCAATGGAACGGTTCCATACTGTCCACATTTTTGGTCCCCCCTCTGTTGGGGTACCTAGCACACAGATCTGGTACTAAAAGGTGGAGCTGTGAACACTGCAGTCTGTTGACTGGTCAATATAGGACGGTCACTCTGCTCAGTGCTGAGCTGTGGCTGGTTTTAGGCTCATGTAACCACTGTTCATACTGTGGAGAGTTTTATTAGTAAACTGTACAGTAACTATAAAATGAAAGGATGTTCTGGCAACACTAAACCCCTGAGCTTGCCTGAGAAGGACTTGTATTGTATGGAGAGAGACTCTCACTGCAGCCTGTTCTATTATGTTCTGAAAATGTTGGCGTGCAGCCTCATTCTGTGGACGATAAACGAGGTGCAGACTTCCATCTGTGTCACCGGTAATGAGGAATTATAGTGAGTGCTGGACGGAGCAGTGAGTGACAACAACCCCACCCACATTTAAGAGTACTGTGTGTGGTGGAAACACTAGGGTCTAGGTACCATGTCTGAAGGGTTACTGCTGGTTCCAAAGGTACCATACTGAAAGTGTTTGGTGTAAACTGGACTTTGAGGCACAGACACATCAAACCAACATCAAAAAAACTGATGGCGGACTTTTGTTTTGCCTGTGTCTCTTCAAAAGAAGTTGCACCTGAACACACCGCAAAGACTACTGCCAACAGCCAACTAGTGCAAACAGTCTGCACCTGCGTGAGAAGAGAAACTCTCCATAGCAGCAGGCTGCGGTAGTCTGTAATCACCATTCAAAAGGAAACCCGGAAGACAGACAGAATGGATTCAAGACACTAAGAAGATAGCTGGCACATTAACCACACAACCCACCGTTAAAAGAACAAATGATATTTACTGTGGGCTGGAGAACGACAGCACAAACAAGTATGAACCATTTCTGCTAAGGACATTGACTGTAGCCGTTTGTTTGATCACTTGCATTTCTCTTCTTGTGCACTGACCGGCTCTGTCTGAGGCCTGTACTACGAAGCCAATTCAACTTACCCAGGATATCTTTTCGTTATCTGATCTGACTAATCCTTACTAACATTGGCCAGCTGGATAACCGGTACTACAAAGCTGGTTATCAACTAGTTCAGTCAATTCTGGGTTTTCCTATCCAGCCATGAGCGCGTTCATGTGAAGGAGGCGGGGGTGTTAATTATGAACCACATCATCAGAACCATGAATGAAGAAGGCTGCTTCATATCATATGTGATGAAATGTTACCGAAAGTGTCTGTGACTGTGAGACAGTAAAATATCAGTGGTGTGGGATGTTAATGCACTCTGTAATAACAGGAAATCTAGAAACATTGTAAATACAATCCAAAAATTTACAGTTGGCTGAGACTTAAATTAAGTGTAAGTATCACTCGGCTATATGTGACATTAGTATAGAGTATTTTTTGCTATTTAGTTGGATGATTACATATGCCAGACTGTTTCTGCTACCAAAGTGAAGAGTGGAAAAGTAGCCTATAGTTAATGACTGATAAAGTATATCTCACCAAAATGTGGCATTCATAATAATGGGGGCCAATTAACAGTGTGAGGATTATTTTTCTAGTAATATGTTTTATTTCTCATTCTCATCACACAGGTGTCTCATGTTATTTTCAGCTGCAGTGATGAAATCAAAGTGCAAAAAGCAACACCATCACTGTGGACTAAAATAACCTTTGCACGATAGTAAATAAGCAGATACACCGCACACAAGAGGGCTGAATTACTTCTTCTTTTAATTTAGACTTCATTTGAAACGTTACAAACAAAGCATTTCGCCCGTGGCTTCATTAGGTGTGTTCTATGATACAATTCACAGGTGCTTTTAACAAGGCTGCAGCTGCACTGGGTCCAATCAGCAGCAGGCTGGCTCATGTGCTGAGCAGACTCCATATACAGGTCTGTACCCCCTGCCCACCGCCTGAGAACGCCGCATATCATGCAAACAACCAGACACATCATATTAGATACCCCTCACAACATACAGTTAAACTTTGCATGAGTTAAAATCCTGCTAAAAACATGTGTTTAGGGTTGTAAATGATCTCCGTTTGTTAGAAGCTCTGTTTTAAAACCAGTGGAAACAGAGAACCGGATGCTCCGGAGCAGGTAAGATTTATCCTGGTAAAAAGAGACCCAGCTTCATAGTGCTAAAAACCCAGCGTTAACCCTGAAGTTACCTCGCTAACCCCAAATCCTGCATTGAGTACAGGCCTCAGGTCAACATGATTAATTGGTCAAAAAACAGCTGACAAGTGCTGACTAGTGTCAATGCAAAAACTAGGTCAACAGATGCTCACGAACAGCCTGACATTGACCGCCCGACATTGGTTCGTCAGAGCCTTAAAACACTCACCCGATATCAAAACGTACCCAGTACCCAGAATCGAGCTTAAGACCTTTGTTGCGTATCATCCCTCATCTCTCCCCTAGTTCCCTGCCACCTCTCCAAAGTCCACTGATTGGAACATCCCCGGTGAGGTTGAGATAATTTGAGAATTCATTTAAAAAACTTTAACGAGGGCACACCAACCTCTTTCACATCTCAGCAGGAGGGAGATGACAAAACTTCATCAGGACCCTGATGATATGAGAATCCTAACGAGGAGTCCAAAGACTAGCAGACCTAAAAATCCAACTTTGGCCAATATTTCCAAAACAGGCCAGTGCCATCCTTAAGGCCTTTATCTTAAATCCATGCCACAGATTTAGACACATGCCCCACAGAAACCTTAACCCCTAACCATGTCCAAAAGGCTTTGAGTGGGCATGTTCTGCAGTGAGGCTGCAAGCTGCTGATTTTTGTGTCATGCAAAGACCTTAACCAGTGATGGTGGCTTTTGTAAAGCTAGCTAGTAAAGAAGAGACACAATAGTGAAGACATCATCTGGAGTTTGTCCTGAAATGTGAAAAAAAAATCAAAAGGGTTTTTTGAAAATACAAGGAGCAAAAGATTTTTTTGAAATTAGACGCATTAACTAGAAAGGGAATCATGCACACTTCCTAAGTGATTGTTTAGTCAATAGCATTGATCATCAATCCCATCAACACCCTGCAAATTGGTCAGCTTGTGTTATGGAGCACAGAAATCTCACTTAGAGTCCTGCCTCTTTAATTCTGCTTTCTATTTATGGAAGGATTTGACGTGTCTGCACCTCTGTCCTGAGGCTTGAAAACAGAATGATCCACCATACTTACCCAGCCTGTCTTTTTCAATAAGTGTCTCCTTGAAAAATCAAAATGATTTAAGTTTTATTCTGTTTTGAGGAGTCTGAAGGCTGAATGAATCATCACTTAACCTGCTAAAACAAGTCTGGAGAATTTCCTCCAAATAAAACAGTACAATATGAACTCACTTGCATACTGAAGTATGAACATATTGTGGCAGAGGGGAGAAATCCAAATGTTTGTTAGCTCTGTCAAAAACAGTCCCGCTTGCAACCTGAACGGTGTATTTATGATTGCTTGTCTGTGTCTGTGAGCCTGTCTGTGACTGGGGCAGATCTGCCTGTGTGCATTTAGTCTGTGTGTGTGTGCGAGAAGTGGCTGAGTTCGAGTGTGTGCGCGTCAAATATCTCCTGGTTGAAGAGCAGCTCCATGACTACTGCTCCCAGGGCAACAGAGGTGCAGACAAGCTAGAGAAGACTCAGCAACACCTACCCAGCTCTGCAACACACACACACACACACACACTGAGCTGCGTACTGGAGACTATTTCTCTCCTCTCTCTCTCTCTGCACCCGCTTTGAATGTTATCGTTCCATTAAATTTGTGTTATCAGTTATTGTCGGCTTGAGAGCGGTGGGTTAGTAGGGTCCTACTCCACCTCCTAGTCGGCTCAGTAGTTATCATTTATTGGTTAGGTGAATCACTGCGAAGAGGTCCCAAATTGATTCAGATCCACTGCAGGCTCATTTCAGACTGTGAGACAGCGCTGCTCACGGCAGGTAAAAGAATTAATGATTTGTGAAAAAGGATAAAATTGCAATTATTTTTGTCAATAACATAAAAAAAAATCTCTGTTTATTTACATTACCATTGTTTTAAAGTTTTTTTTAAATAATTAAATAATTATTTATTTTTCCACAAAATTGAAACATTTAAAATTCATATATGAAAAAAAAACCTGTGTGCAAGATAGTTTACAGACTGGGTCAGACAGTGACAGTTTTTCCCTTTACTGTCTTTTTCCTATAATTATGGTAGTTAAAGGAGCGTTACTTTGCTATCTCCCAATTATTTCATCTTTGCAAGTTTCGGTCCTTCATGTTGTTGTTGATATTAGCTTAATGCTGTCAGATATGTAATTGGATTTGCTGAGTACGGCCTCTTTTATGCAGTCTGACTTACATTCACCAGTCTGGCTCACAGGATGCAGACTGTGGGCAGTGGTTCCCCGAGGATTTTTCCTACCAGCGTAGCTGAAGTGCATGCTTCTTATATTGTGGTGCCAGAAAATATGTAGCGTGTCCACTCACACTAGACGGGCTTAAACACATATTTGTACAGAGTTTAATGTTTAATAACATGCTTCCCATGCTGTAATAATTGCCCCAGCATGTGGGGGCAGATGTGACCTTTGACATCTAATGTTTCAATCATTATTTTGACTTTAACATTACTTCTTAAAACAATTGATGACTGTTAACAAGTGGAACATAGATACATATGAACTAGCGATGCTAATTATTTAGTAGTGGTGGCACGCTGCTGCAAGATGCATTTAGGAGAAACACTGGTGGGTATAAGGCATCTGTCATTGGCTGGATATTTCAGATGGTAATACACTCCCTGCAGGGTATCACTGTTGGAAATTAACACCCAGCTTACCAAGTATGAAATGCTCCAGCATCAACCTCCCACATGGCATTCCAGGACCAACACTGCAATCAACCAATCACAGCCCTCTGACATCATCAGTGTGCTGCACCTGTGCTTCTTCAGAGCTCAGCTAGTTTTTCAAATTGACGTTAGTACAATTAAAAAAAACCTTAGTAACAGTGAACAAAATCCATGTAAGCTACAAATTAGCTTGTTAACTAGGAAGGCTATGCTAATGAGTAAACTTGTTGACAGACTATAATATTAGCAAGTTAACTTGCTAACTAGGTAGGTAGGTAGTCTATGCTAACAAGTAAGCTTACCAATAGGCTAAAATATAGTTCATTAACATTAGGAGTAGTTTGCAGTTGCAAAGACTTGGGCAGGACACATTTGGCACACTGAACAATACTCTAGGCTATTAGCAAGCTTACTTGTTAGCATAGCCCACCTACTTAGCAAGATAAGCTTACCAATAGGCTAAAATGTAGTTAATTAACATTAGGAGTAAGGATAATGTCATTTTGCAGTTGCAAAGACTTGCAAAGACTTGGGAAGGACACATTTAGCAAGCTTACTTGTTAGCATAGCCTACCTACTTAGCAAGATAACTCGCTAACATTTTAGCCTATTAGCAAGCTTACTTGTTAGCATAGCCCACTTACTTAGCAAGATAACTCGCTAACATTTTAGCCTATTAGCAAGCTTACTTGTTAGCATAGCCTACCTACTTAGCAAGATAACTCGCTAACATTTTAGCCTATTAGCAAGCTTACTTGTTAGCATAGCCTACCTACTTAGCAAGCTAACTCGCTAACATTTTAACAAACTTACTTGTTAGCATAGCCAACGTAGTTAGCAAGCTAACTCACTCACCCTGCAGTAGCTTACGTGGTTTCTGTTCACTGTGTCTGAGGTTTTTGTTCGACTGTACTAACTTCAGTTTACAAAACTAGCTCTGAAGAAGCACAGAGGGATTTTGAAAAAAGCACAGGAGCAGCACAGTGATGATGTCAGAGGGCTGTGATTGGTTAATTAATATGCAAGTGGCTGCTAGATTTGCTTCACTCACCAGCCAAAAAGAAAATGGTAGTCTGTGGAGTGGCTGGTAGATTTCGAAATCCATAAAGCTCATTTCCAACCCTAAACTTTTGAAAATCCCTGTCAATATGTAAAACTAGTTTTACAGATAGTAATGTTTTATGTGCCATTTTCTTTTACAGGTGCAAATGTTCCACAAAATCAAGTTCCCTTGAGCACCATGACTCCATTCTTGGCTTACTGCTGCCAAAGACAATTGTAATTGTTTTAAAGTAATACAAACTAGAGTGTCTTTTTTCCGCTTAGTGTGGAATTATGATGGGTTCAGCCAAACATTTCTCCAGTGCTGGCACACTTGCAAGATAGTTCTGGCTATCTTTTTACTGACATCATCAGAATACACCCTCACTACCTCCACTGCATAGCTGCTAGCTTTCAGACGATACTGCCAACACACTACAGTATGTAATCAAGTTAATTCAGTAATATTTTTTAACAATGATCCAAGCCAATCACAGAGTGTGCTTTTATTCGCCTACATTTTTATTTCCCTACATTGTACATTTTCTTTCATTATGGGGCAAAGGCAGGCCTGAAAATCCTTAATACAGAGTGGGATATCATCGGCTCCCAGTAACACCAGCAGCCACTGACACCACCGGTTTGGTACCTACAGTACATACAACATGGTATTACACATATCCCATTGCATTACTTTATCACTGTGTTTAACTGCTAAATGTTAGTGTTATATGATTTAATGCATTTGATAAAACCTCTGAGAATGAATACAAACAAAGGCAAAGTCTGCACTCACAGAGGATAGAAGAAACATAATCTACAGGCACACAGGATTCAGGATGTCTCAGTCCTTTGTTTGACATTAATTATGCAAAAGTCATACTCAGCCTCAAGTATTTGTAAAGATACATTTTGGTTACAGCAATGCTGTGAATGCTGTTAATTTGTGTGATTCATTATTTGTAATTGTTGTGGAGTCATGCTGTGTTGCCCTGATTTGTTTGCTGAACCAGTGATTTAACCAGTGCTAAAAATTTTAATCAACTACTATAATGATAAAAATAAATAACAGCAGCGGTAACAGGGGTGCTAGGTCATTGTTGTTTTATGAAAACTTTTATGACTGAAAAACTGGCCACTGATACTCTGACAGAAACACCAATTCATATCAGTCTCTGGTGGAAAGAGAGGAATGCTGAATAAATGAAGTGGTATTTAAATTGTTAACACATCAGGTGAAGCATAAATGTTAAACTGAGGTTTCTTTTATTACCTCTGCAAAGCAAATGTTTTTCCACTGCAAGGTGATGCGAAATCCCTCAGCAGAGACCAGGTACTCTGAGGAGAGCTGGTGAGAAAGCACCAGACGAGCTATTGAAAATGCTGTCTGAGGCTTGTCTGGTGTTGCAGGCTTCTGGTTCACACACACACACACACACACACACACACACACACACACACACACACACAAGACTCTGAGGTTGCACAGGCGACCCACTGAAAAAGGGCCAAAGAAAAGGTTACTTTTGTTTTTGTTTGTACAGGCGTTACATTAGCACCAACATTTAAGTAAAGACAAATGACTTGAGTGCCATTTAAAAGGCATCTTGCAGAAAGAGAGATATCAAAGTAAAATGCAGCACTCAGTAAAATTACAAATACTGTTTTAAGTAATTCCTCTGCACCCAAATCTAGACATTCATTTATCATTCAAAAAATATTAAATGTATTATAAAAACCAACTTGTGTTTACAAACACTTTCTCATTATGCTCTCAGCGATAAAAATGGATTTGAAGTTTTAGCTACTACAGCTCCATTTCCTAAGTCAGCTGAATTATAATGTTGTGTGTAATTGAAATTTCATGTGTAATTGTGCTACTTTTCCACTGTGGATGGTATCAATGGAACCGTTCTGTACTGTCCCCATGTTTGGTCCCCCCTCTGTTGGGGTACCTAGCACACAGATCTGGTCCTAAAAGGTGGAGCTTTGAACACTGCAGTCTGTTGATTGGTCAATAGATGACGGTCACTCTGCTCAGGGCTGAAAAATTCACTGGGTTCAATGCTGACAACTTTTAAGATGGAACATTTGTAATGTTGTTAAATGCATGAGTTAAGGATTATCCATCAGCACACCTTAAATTTAAATGTCCATGTCTTTGACCATTCCATAAGTTGTTATTGTCTCTCTTGGATGACACAGACTTTTAGTTATGAGTGGATCTTCAAGTGTTTAAAAACATATACAGAAGTATGTGAACTGCATATATTCCAATTCTTACTTGGAGAAAGCATCGTGGAGCGTTGTTCCTGTGGGCTCCGGCAACACTAAACCCCTGAGCTTGCCTGAGAAGGACTAAATGCACAAACCCACTATTTTTAAATATCCCATGGAGAGAGACTCTCACTGCAGCCTGTTCTATTATGTTCTGAAAATGTTGGCGTGCAGCCTCGTTTCCGTGCACGATAAACAAGGTGCAGACTTCCATCTGCGTCACCGGTAATGAGGAAATATAGTGAGTGCTGGACGGAGCAGTGAGTGACAACAACCCCGCCCACATTTATGAGTACTGTTTGCAGTGGAAACCCTAGGGTCTAGGTACCATGTCTGAAGGGTTACTTTTGGTTCAAAGATACTATACTGAAAGTGTGCGGTGGAAACTGGGCTTAAGTGTGGCCCCTGCAAAAATGCATAGGCAACCCCACACAACCAGCAAGTACTGTCCACCTCCTACAGCACCATGTGGATAAGGAGTTCACAGGTAAGAACAAACTTTTGCCCTGCTTGTACTTATCACAATGCTTCTTAAATTAAGTTTAGGTGAACTAGATAAATGTTACACAAGGTTGTCAAAGTTAACCTTGCAGCACACAATTTTAGTACCTTAAAAAGCCAAACATTGTTTCTGATCAATTTTCAAACTTGTGTAATTTTTTGCTGGACTACGGTGGTTAAGTTAGCTAAATTATGGATTTATATTTGTGCACCATTTCTGGGAGTGAGTTTGAGCGCAGAAAATTATATTTTGCAAGTAAATTAATCACAACAAACAATCTAGCTAGACTGTGTGCACATGATTTTTTCATATGTTCATTTTGGAAGAGTCTGCAGCACACAATTCACGTCCAGTTTTTAATAATTAAACTCAGTGTGCTGTCCAGTATCAGTGCTAAATTTGGCGATAAGGCTGCATTTTCAGACAGAGTTATAAGCTTGCTATTATTTTACACTTGAGTTTAATTTTAAATACACTAAGTATAATACACAAGTCAGAGGCGTTGTCTTTAACTCACCCTATTTCCCAGTATTTATCATGTACAAATGATACAGCATGGGTGTCATGGTCTTCTACAAGTGAAGATGTATACATTAATATATATTAATATAAATCATGAATAACTTGTAACATTCCAGTTTTCAGATAGCTGCAAAGAATTTCTGTGTATTCTTGACACAAGTTTCACAAAACACCAGTGCCACAACAATGCAAAGGTTTGTGGATGGTGCTTGGGATTCAAATGAAACCCGCAGCATGTCATCCTTCAGCGAATCCCACACACTGAGCTCTTTTCTCTTTGTCGTGTTGTATGCTGCCTCTGCATTAGAACTGCCGCTGGGTACTTCATCTATATTTTCAACCAGAGTTGTGGCTGATATGGAGGGGACAGGTGACTCCATCTGACTCAAGACGGGACGTGAAGAGCTGCTTCTTACAAATGAAAATTTAACACCGCCACCACCAACAGGCTTCCATAGAACTTTTATGTTGTTGGTCTTGCAGCACACACTGTTCCTTTGTTTAGGCACGACACAAAAGTAGAGAGGAAAGAAGCAATGAAAAGCAAACAAACAGGCAGACAGAGACACGTAAACAAACAAGCAGAGAGACAGACAGCTGTAGAAGGACAGAAAGACAGGCAGCTGATGAGCAGACAGATAGGTTTACAGATGGGCTAATGGTGTGTTCACACCAAACCCGATTCTCACGTCATGTTACTCGTGCACATCCAACCACTAGAGTGTTTTTTGGAGTAATGGTTGTGCTAAGTAAAGTACAACTCATAGCTGAAATAAAGTGATGTGAACACGGTATACATGTTTCAAAATGTGTTTTGAAACAGTTTAAACCAAGATGGCAACACTATTATTTTTCATTCTTTAATGGCAGAGCATCGCTGAATCACGCCTTCCATGTACTTTCCATAATATAAGACCATCTTGAATTCTAGAGAGCATTTTGTGATGCAGCTCAATAAAAATACCTTAAACAAGTCACAAAGACATATCTTTAAAATGAACGTCTTTAAAAAGCACTCTCCTTTGTTTGATCTTTTTTGAATTTAAAATATATAACAGTACATAACAACTCTTACTTTAATTCACTGTTGCGCTTCTGTTGTGGTGTGTGCTATGTTTATTCTTCTCCGTCTGATGAATCAACAGAGAAGAAATGCTGGAAACAGGAGGCCCCTACGACGTCTTGTAGTTCTGATCGTTTTGTTTGGGTATTTTTTTTTTATTTTAAATTTTATTTACCTTATTAATCCCCCTGAGGAGAAATTCAATGTTTTCACTCTTGCTTGTCATTAACACACAGGTCCGAAAGACACACACATGCACAAACAGGACCTATACATGCACAAATTGGAGAGATGTCAGAGACAGTGGCGAGCAGCTAATGGTGCTAACTCCATTACAGCGCTAAACATTAGCAACAGTGCTGACAGAGCTAGCGGTGTTAACCCTAGGGGAACTGGGGGGTGGGTGCTACGCTTCTGCAACAACACTGTCCTGATATCAGTGATAACTAGCGTATGAGCGCAGTGCAAAGTGGCGACGATGAGTAAGGCTGTGACACACACATATGCACTAACACAGTGACTCCCAACTGGTCCAGCTCCGGGGTCCAGATTTCTCCTCAGTCATTAGTTCAAGATCCACACAGTTTCATACATTTGGCCTCCTACCTGCATTTGGTCATGTCGTCGAGCTAGTTTGCTGTCTCTATTAAGTAGCTGTCTGTTAGTCTCTCGCTCTACAGGAGAAAACAGCACTTCAGAATAAAAGCTCTGTGCCAGAAATTCGCTGTACTTGAAAATAAAGTGTTTTTTACAATCATTACATGCGTCAGAGTCACTTGCGGTCCAATTAAAAATGGACGCACAGCCTACTTTTGGACCGTGACCCACCAACATACATGTGTGGCTGGACCTGCTCACCACAACAAACCACAGAGAAACTCTGTTTACAACACACACAGAGGCTTGAAGCGTGACTTCGTTCTCCGCTCAAAACACCAGTACACCACTATGTATTTGAATAGCAAATAGTGGTTTGCTGCTATGTAAATGCTCTGAATGTCGCACACGCAACCTTTAAGCTGTTCAACAGAAAGTTAATGTAATGACTGAGGCAAGTGCACATGCACATTTTATGCTTAACTTATATAATTTTAGTTAATTTAGCTAAAATCCCCAAAAGTGGCTCGAGCTTTATTCATTGCAGAAGATATACATCTGATAGACATTCCTGTAACTGCAGCATTTACTTTTCCTATGATGTTTCAAGCTTTGAAATAGCTGTTAATAGCACGCTTTAGTCCTTTTACCTGACAAGACATGCAGTCAAGTGCAAGAAAAAAAAAAAAAAAAAAAAAAAAGCTCCCGCCTTTGCTTGGACCTGGCCTTGAATCCAGACACGGACATAGATCTGGGTTGCTTTCCTGTTTACCAAGGATAAGGAGAGATGATATGCACCTTCTGACCTGCTGGTAGGTGCAGTTCAGCCCTTCTGAATCATAATCATTAAACGGGCTGGTGGCAGTCGAAGTGGGTGCTCTCTCTCCTCCTCTTCTAACTCTTCCCCCCTTCTCTTTCTCTCAGTCTTTCTCTCACTTGTCTCCTCTCCAAGTTCCCCTCAGCAACAGCCAGGCCAATTAAGAAATGGCTCTTGAAAGCGTAGCAATTATTCTTTTGCAAGACATACATGGCTCCTGCTTGCCTCCACACATTATTATCTCTCTGGTATCCTACAGTGAGGTGCCTGGCCAACCATTCACCGCAACCCCTTACACTTCTGCCAGCCTCGCTGCTTCTTCTCTCTATCTGGCTGTCTGCACTGATGAGGGCCAGATTGCATAGCATGGCAGTCTAAGGCCCAATGGTGAGCAGAGAAACACAAGATAATGGGTGGATTATTAAGGGAAGCCCTGTTGAGAGAAAAGATTTTTTTGATATCTTTGCCACCACCCACGCAACCTACATTCCATCTCTTTTCTTGCATCCCCCAGCTCTTTCCATCTCTCCCCCCTTTTTTTCATAGCTCTTATCATTTATTTTTCTCCCCCAGTGATGATCCCTGGCTGCCACATGCAAATGGAAGGCACTGCTGTGGGTTTAATGCTAATCAATACAGTGCAAATATTCATTTAAGGAGATGGCTGCATGGCAAAAGAGGGACCTGGACTACTTGTAATGCAAGGAGCTCTGTGTTTTGTTCCGAGCATTGTCATGGAAATGCACATGCATACATGCAGCACAACACGCACAACAGCCGTCTCTAAAAAAAACACCTCAGAAAATCAACCTGCAAAGAAATAGAGAATGAGATTGTAAAAACAGGAGAGATAACAACTGAGGAGACAAAAAGTGGAGGGGGTCGGGTGCTTTTAAATAACCATTCCACCTGTATAAATAATAGAAACCTCTCTCACTGTCATTACGTAAGGCTTTTGTGTGAAAATTGTGTATTGCTGTACCCAAGAAGGAAGTGCAAATGGAAAAAAGGCAAAGGCTGTAGGTGCCACAGGCGTGGGCTCAATGTTGGCTCCATCATCCATAAAAGCACATAAGTAGACACCTAAAGGGCTGGATTAAGAGCCCCACTGTGAGAAGAGCACCATGGGACATGTAAAACAGCCTGTTAATATAACTTCAATCTCTGCGAGTCAATCATTCTGGATATTTGGGAGAGAGAATACTAATAGTACATTAACTCAAGCTGCTTAAATCAGACAGTAGTGATTAATTAAAGGCAGTGCTCCCATCCAAATGCAAACAAAAGTGTTGGCCCATCACCAAGATGCAAGATTTGAATTTCCTATTAAATTATGAAGTAAGTCTTTTAACACACAGACCTAAATGTAATTCATTAATATTTTCTGACGTGAATAGTTAAAAACTCAATGCTTAATTTTCACTGAAAATAATGCACATGTGATTATAACTCTAATTTATATGGTCAGAAATGGGTACTTTAATACTGTCATTACAATCAAATCTCACCCCTACTTGTCATATTTGATTTGTGTTTGTGTGTAGAAGCCCCAGGAGCTCCTGGGTAATTATAATATACCGTAAAGCTTCAATTAGTATTTACTATTATTTGCTTAAATCACCGAAATCAACAGGCCTCTATTTGGAACAGGTGTCTATATGAGACAGGCCTTTAATTCCTTTCACACAAAACTGCTGCACAGCAAAGATCGGGAAAATACAAGCAAACTGTTCATTTAAACCAGCATGAATATTACTTGTATAACAATCAGGCTTCAGATAATATATCAATTATGAATCATTCATTTAATGTAGCTCCAACATCAGAGGGAGAGTGAGTCACGACACTCGAGGATTACAGCACCTGGCATACCGACCCAGCACCACTTTATCCTGTTAAAACAATACTCACAGCTTAGATTCATATATGAAAAACCCTTTTGATTCTTTTGATCTGAGGACGCTTACGGACTAAAGGAATATGAATAACTTACAGGGTAATCAAGGAATAGACACATAACTTGAGGTAACCAACAACCCGGTTTTATACATCCGAAGAACTTCTATAAAAAAAAACAAAAAACAAAGAACTGCTTGGCAACCAGACCAGGCCTCTAATTGAGACAGGCCTTTATTTGTCAATATGTGTAGCCACACTGGGCTAGTAAAATGGACTGGGTGTTTCCTTGGGTTTTACAGTAGTTGGTGTGACACATCCCCCAGTATTCAAATATGCTAAAAATGTATATGTATATATATAAAATGTTACAGCAATCATCATGACAAAAAAACCTTTAGTTTCTTATGGGACACAAACATCTGTCTCCTGGGTCCAAGTCCTGAGCTTGTTGGACCCATCCACCTCAGCAGACTTTTTATGCTACATCCGTCACTCTGACTGTCTAATAATGACACAGATGTGGTTACACTGGAGTCATTTGAAAGCCTAGTGCATATCATACAGATGTCGGTATCTGATGCCAGGGGCCACTGACCAAGCAGTGTTTTTTGTTGCCCTGCGAGGTAAATAGACACTGACCACAGCAAATACATACATCTGAATGAGCATTAGCTGTGCCTTTGGTTGTTGAGAAATGGGCTCTGAGAGAATATTGTGATACACAGTATGTGTAGGATTATTTTAGATTGAGAGTGACTTGATGAATAAAAACAATCCAGAATGAGCTTAGAGACAAACAGCATGCGTCCTTGCAGATCTGCTTACAGACAGGCTACACTAAGGCAAGCCAATAGCATAGTTAATGACCTATACCATGTTCTACACCATGAGTACCAGTTACTGCCCTCTGGTAGGAGGTTCAGAGTCCCTCGTAGCATATTAAATAGATTCAAATAAACTTTTTTTGTTTTTATTAATATTGTTGGAGTGTTTGCTTTTTATGATGTAGGATCTAAAACTAATTAACTGTTAATCAACTTGAATATACAGGATTAGCTGCACGTTATACCTTTCCTCTGTCAATTCCAGGATTTATTTTGCTCAGCAGCTTCACACCATATTGAGCTGCTTGAACAAATAACAGGTTGTATGTACCCATATGAAGGTGCGACCCAAACTGCCACCTGTGTTGTGATAATGCCAACAGGTGCACTCCACTTTGGGGTTTTCAAATCCCTTGTAAACCAAATTTAGGATAAAAAATTTACATTTTAATATCCTCTTTTAGTGGGAATCTATTTATGTATTTAGTGTCAGCTATGATGATTGGCTCCCTTTAAGTTATTTCCTGTGATGTGGAAAGGCTGTTGGAGTTGACAAGGTGTTGTTGTGTGGGTGGCGGAGGCCCAGTGGAGGGGAGGGCCTGAGTGTGAGTGAGCAACTCTCACTCCTTTTCATTTCCACCCTGACGAATTTGCCTTTTCTTTCAAGTTCCCTCCTCAGCAGACTCTTGTTTGGCCGCATCACAGTCCCTGAGAGACATCGTCCGATTGCTTGTCTACAGTGGATGCCCACCCCCACACACCTCACACACACACCATGCCTCCCCGACCTGTCTACAACAGCGCTCTATTGAGATGCTTTTCCTCTAAAGTAGGCCGCTGTGGCTACTGGTTCTAACCCTGAAATAGAATCACTGAAAACAAAATAACAGCCGAACATTCCTCGTGCTGTCATTTACAATAGCCACACAGCTTGGCAGGACCTTGTTTTACAGCTCGCTCCAACCAATCGATACATGGCTTTCATCGTCGCTGTGGCTGCCATGGTTGTACTGGAAACACATTTCGCACTCTTGCACTTTGTCTCTGCCTCTCAATCTCTCTCTCTCCCCCCTCTCTGTGTAACCCCATCCTTCTTTTTCTGCCTTTTGTCTTTTTTTGTTCTCATTTCCTCTCTTTCCCTCTCTGTCTCAGGGGGTAGCCCTTCTTAAATAAACTGATTTTCTTCTTGCTGTCATCGGGTAATACGAAAGCTGCAGAGAAATCGGCCACGAGATGCTCGATCAATCAATGTTCTCTACAATCCTAGTTATCTCTCCCGCAAGTTGCTTGTCCCCATGCACGTTCCACTTAGATAATTGTTTATTATGGAGCCTAATGTGGGAATTGAATGCTACCAGGCAGCATGGCCACTTCTGCCTGAGGATGAAGACAGTTATCCACTAAAGTACACAAGGGCAGTTTCGACTTGTACCAGTAAGAAAGGTCAAATCCTAACACATTACACGCAGAAACACAGGCACGCGCACACACACGCACGCACGCACACACGCACGCACGCAGACACACACACACACACACACAAACACACAGAGCTGAACAGAAATGGGAGGCAGCAGCTAGTAGCTGTCACCCAGCATTTTAAATAAATGGGTGCCTCCTGCCCTGTCCAACGAGCCTGCTAATTGTATTTTCTCTTACTTGGTGGCGTTTGTCAGGCTCCATCAGTCTTCTGTGGCATGTATAAAATGACAGTCCACCTAGTTGACATTGTGAATGGTTGTCAGGTCAGGGCCCTGCTCTCCTCGGGGCCAAGAGGTTTGTTCAAACATTTTGCTTTGCCTCATTAATTCTCAAAGAAAAGAGGAAGGCAAGACTTAGCCCTCCATTATTTTTGGCTAGGTGCCATACCCTTTGCATTATGTGAGGACGGACAAGACGTCTGTTCCAGTTCTGTGTAATTCAGCCCATGGGTATGTAGAGGAGTTGGGTTTTTTGCTGCCCATTAACTGTCACGAGGCTGCAGTCAATGACTCACTGGTGCCCTGAGAACTGGGCGGCTCTGCTGAGTGCTATATCTAGCACAGTGATTGTTGCTCAGGTGTGCACGTCCATCTGGCTTCTGCGTTGGTGGTGTTGTTCTCAGTTTGTCATGGCTGACATTGTGTCGATTTTATGCGTTCTTGCAGTTCTACTGTGCTGCATGTTCGTAGTGGATGTCATTGGCATTATATCTGCCTCCTTGTTTTGCAGCAGAGCTGGCTCCTCTTATGGCAGTAAATCCAGACCCAGGTAACCATCAGACTCGGCCCATTTGCTGCCGAGTGTCGGCTGATTCGGCTGTGTTCTGTGGCTCTATGGTGCCAAATGTGAGCCAGCTTTGGCTTATTTACTGTTGCCAACTCTGGCCCAGATTTAGCTGTTACAGATGTGGACCTTTTCTGGCTGAGACACAGCAGTTGGACGAAACGGCAGCAAGCACCAAGACGGGTTCTGGCCTGTCAGTGGTTTCCAAATCTGGGCCTGATTGGGCATTGTAGACATCCTGGCTGCTAGAATCAGACCAGTTTATTGCCATCCGGGTAACCGGATGTGGCATGACTTACTTCTTCCTGCATCCGAGTTTGGGCTGATGCTGGGCCGGGTCATTTTGGCTACATAGGGAGTGATGCTGCTCGCTTCGAGCCTTCGCTTTACGCAACTTGGCTGTTTGTGGAGATAGGCTGGTGTATTTTAAGATGCTGACTTCAATATGGCCTGCAGCAAAGCATAACTCTTGTCTTTGTTTCTGTTCTGCTGTTAATATGAATGAGCCGTGGCTTGGCCGCTCTCACCCTCCCACTGCGCCTCTGCCCTCTGGTATGAATGCGCAAATCTGCAGTAGCTTACTTGTAACTCAAGTGTAACTCCCAGTTGGTAATTTTAGTGTTTCTGGGGGAAGGAAATGTGTGATGTAAAAATAATAGTGCAAACTCAGGTTGAGTATTCTGTGGAATTTATATTTACTATCTTGTTTACAGTAATGTTAAGATGTTCAGGTGTTTCAGCTATTCGGCGCTGTTCAGAAGACGAGAGAGAAGAAAGAGTCGGGTTTGCAGGGATCGAGCAGATGTAGTGTCTTGACTGATCTGTGTTCGGAGTTCACTTAAGTTATGAGGTTGTTATTCCTTTTCACACACGCACCTTGCTTATGTTTCTGTGCACTTTGCAGGCCCTTGTATACAGCGCTCTGCATCCCAATGGTGGCCTGGTCCATAGTCCCGGCCTCCATTTCCCAGTGTAACTGCTGTTGTTTCTCCATGTGCTTTGTCCATTGGTGGTTTTGTCTCGTCCACGCTCTATGCTCCAGTCCTTGTCTTTACATTAGTTGGCTTGCTTCTAATGTTTTTGTTTGTTTATTTTGTTTTTTTTGTAACGCAATTGGTTCAGCAGAGAGCGGCGAAGCTGTCCATTAGGACACTGGGGAAGAGGTTTCCCCTGTGAGAATATGAGCAGTGTGTTTTCTTTCTTTTTCTTTCTTTCTGGTGAGGATGGTTTAATTGGTTGTATTGAGTTTTCTTTTCAGCTGGTTGGTTTGTTTATTTGTGAGGTTTATTTCTTTGTTTTTGTGCTCTTGTGTTATCATTATTATTTTTGTAAGCAGTTTTTCATTTGTTTGTATTGTTTTTTTTCTCTCATTTTCGTTGTTTCTCTGTGTGTGAATTGGTTCCCTTACAGGACTGCCTGTCATTTTAATTTCAACAAAATATTATTAGATAAATCTGTGTTTTTGGAATCGTGTCTCTGTAAAGTGTTTTGGGACCTGTGTGACCTTGTTGAGTGTCGCCTGTGCAGAGACATTTGGAGGGAAATATGAATCATGCCTGTTTTCTTTGTATTGATTTCTCCTCTGCTTTTAATTGTATTCAGCCACATGTTGTAGCTCACAGACTTTTATCTAATTTTAATTTCAATTTAAGCATTGGTTGTTGGCTCGTTGTCTTTAGGGTCCAGGTTAACAGGACACTGTCTACCGTTATTCTTCACTGAATCCCTTCAGGGATGTGTTCTTTCTCCTCTTTTATTCTGTTTATACACAAATGAATGTCAGAGTAATCATGCATCAAGATTCGTCCCCAAGTACGCGGACGACACTGTTATTGTAAGCCTTCTTCATGGATCAGAACATGATCATGGTCCAGTACTTTATGAATTTGTTAATTGGTGTGACCAGTCTTTCCTCCACATTAATGTGTCTAAGACCAGTGAGATGTTTATTGATTTTCAGAGGAGACCCTGCCTTCCTGCTTGAGTGATCAAGGGGGAGCTGGTGGCAGCAGTGCAGCAGTTTAAGTATTTGGGCAATGTCTTAGATGACAAGTTGAATTTTGATGTGAGCACTGACGGCATCTGTAAGAAGGCAACGTCTATTGGAGTTTCAATGTTGACAGGACAATCATGAAATTGTTCAGTTCTGCTTTTATTGAGTCTGGTCTGTTGGTTTGGTAATCTGAGCCTTAAAAACAAGAACAAGTTGGAGAAAGTGGTGAAATTGTGCAGCAAGAACACTGGTGTTACTTTGAATAACCTACAGCACCTGTATGAAGAGAGGGTCACCTCTAAAGTTCAGTCTATGGTCTCAGACTCTGAACATCCCCTCCATGTTGAGTTTTAGATGCTTCCATCAGGGCAGAAGTTTTGCCTCCCTAAATGTAGCACTAAGCGTTACAGATCGTTTTTTGTCTGGTCTGCTATCACTTGTCTTAGCAGTTACCCTTAATGCCCATGATTTACTCCTGATTGTTTTGTTGTACTAATGACTATTGTCTGCATCCCAAATTGCCCTTCGGGGACATTTAAGTTTTACCTTACCTTACCTTACCTTACCTCACCTTACCTTACCTCAGAGTACTTTATTTTTCAAAAATTTCCTGGGGGTGAAAATTCCCCAAGATGGCATTGTGGACAATGCTACATAAAAATAACCACCACTCCTGACACATACAAAAGGGGTTGAAAACTGCAGCAGAAAAATGATGTCATTATTCCAACCAAAGACTTTTCAATTTTTGACATAAACACATTTTTATGAAGAAAAAAAGCCTATGGTATGTTATCCCTTATGTACCTTAATGTATTCTTCTTTACATTGTGCTGTCTATAGATATCATATATATGTATCTTCCTTTATGAGTAGGTTTTTTTTTCTTGTATTCTGCACTGAGCTATTTTAATTTGTTTCATTTTTTGCATTAATCTTTCTAATCATATATATTTCTCTTGTGTATTTACTGTTTCCAGGCAAATCCTGTATTACCTGCTGCTGTAACACCAGAAGAATTTCCCATCTTGGGAGTAATAAAGTCCATCTGTCTGGCCATCCATCCATCCATCCATCCATCCATCCATCCATCCATCCATCCATCCATCCATTTATTTTACCAAAGTCTTTCAGTAAATATCAAGTTGAGTACGATGCAGCAAAATAACCCTTTAAGCAATTTACATTTCTCCACATTGACTGATAGATTGCAAACATTTCCATCGTCATGGTCCAGGAGTTGTTTCCTTCTTTGGCTGATTATTGAGCAGAATATTCTTTTGTGACATTTGGAGCTGAATGTCTTCAGTTTGCCGAGGCTGGTGTAACCTTTTCCCTGTCAGTATTTTAAGTGACATGTTTTTTTTTCCATCAATAAATAACTCTAACATATCAAGTATTTCTCCCTGACAGTTCTCTGGACAGTGAACAAAGAAAAATAGGTCTTTGGACACATGGATGATTGTCATTGGTTAGCGTGTTCGCAAATGATATATAATGGCGAAGTAAATCACCACGCCACTCTTTCACTTCTTGTTCCCAAATGTCAATGTAACACTGTGTGAATATAAACGCTTAACATTTAGTGGCAAATAATGGAATGTGGACGAGGCATTTGTAGTGCTGACATTTTAGATCAGTGCTCATATGTGTTCTGGGGAGGCTGTAAAACAGCTAATGTGTGAGAGGGTCTCAGCGGCTTAGAATGCTGCTAAATTGGAGAGAAAAGCAGGGAGGGGAGTAAGGGAGTTGGAAAGCAGCAGAAGGAAAAGTAGAGGCAGGAGGAGGACGAGTGAGAGGGAGAAGAGAGAAGAAGAGATGAGTGTTTCTTTCTTTCTTTTTTTTTTAAATCCTCAGTTAAGAGAGCCACAAAAAGAGAGAATTACGCAGGAAGAAAAATTGCCATTGTCGCAGGCAGAGACAGTGGTAAATGGCGCGTCATTTTGCAGTAATTTACAAATCGCGGAGTGGAAACAAAATTAGATTAAGTGGGTCTGTTGAAATGGACCTGCTACACATCACTATTAATTATGTGGCTGTCAAGGGTAAAGATTATTCATTTTCATGGCAGAGAGTGAAATCATGTCGTAGGTGACTGCTTTGGGGTTTTTAGGGGAGTCATTTTTCATGTGCACATGCACCTCTACACAGAACAACAAGGGAAACATGGACATTCAATCAAAGGCTACTAATGTCTACATTATCGTTCAGGGCAATAAATGGCTTAACCTGACTTATGGGAAATAATAGGCTCAACCGATGTTGCAATGTCACCGCTGACATTAATGAGGGCGGAAATGTTTGCCATGCTCTGAATGGCCAGATAAATGTTGTGTACAAAACAAAAGCTTGAACTGAGCATGTGAATGAATGTTGCTCCTAATGTGCAGAGACATGAAATAACTCAGACTCCAGGGTTCATCTCACAATTACAGGAAGGACAAACTAAAAGTACAGATATTACATAATCAAAATGCTGTTAATAAACGCACCGAATGTACCTGTATATTTCAGTTTCTCTGACATCTGTTAGTCTAAAATAATGTAAACTGAAAAGTGTTTACTGAACACTGTGCTCTTCATCATGCTTGCCCGCTTCTCCAAGTCATGAGGTCAAAACTATGCCAGAGCATTCAGTAATCTTATTCACAGAGCTCTATTCCTAGTGCAGATACTGTACCTGCAGTGCTGTGGAGAGCGTACGTACCCATGGACATAGACAAGTGAATCAATACTGTTATTCATCTTTTCATACTCAGGGTCAAGGCAGCACAGGCTGTCACAATGTTAAATCAGCTCGATGGATAAGGGTCTCTCACTGTCCCTACTCATATCTTCCAATTAAAGACACCCAGAAGCTTTTGTGACTGTTAGGTGACAACGTTGGCTGTAGAAATAGCTATAATTTCATTTTATATGGGTATGTTTGTACAGTACTAGTCTTCACTTTGATTGCACGCGTGAAATCACCATTGGATACAAGTTAAAAGATGAATGCAAAGGAAGTTCATATATTTTCACAAGTGAACACCAAAGAAATGCCATCTCATTGGGCGAAACAGAAAGATTAGATGGAGTCATCTTTTCTTGTGGATAGGCTTTTGATTTCCTTTCAGAATTTAGCACCATGGATGGCAACAAAACAAAAATGACTTCCTTGATTTAATTGCCTAAATGCATAATGACAGCTCTGAAAGTTTTCCGTCAGATAAGCTTTAGTCATCTACCAAAGTACAAAGACTGAAGCTGTAACATTAGGCTCTGAGCTACAGCTCCCTCAATTAGTATCTCTTTAAAAGATCCAGCTGTAACCACATCGTGAACACTCTTTCCACATCCTCCCACCTCTCTCTCAACTATCAAAGAGTTTCTGTGGTCAGAAAAAAAAACATTTTGACGGGCGGAAGTAGCCAATTACATTTACTCTCGTTATTTTTTTACAGATTATTTTTCTGTCTTTTTGCCTTTATTTAATAAGGCAGCTTAAAAGGGGAGAGAGAGTGGATGACATGCACCAAAGGGCTGCAAGCTGGAATCAAACCCCAGCTGCTGTGGCAAAGACACAGCCTTAGTACATGGGGTGCCTGCTCTACCTAGCGAGCTACTAAATGTCCCTAACTCTTGTTATTTTAACGTTGTTTTTATGTAGCCTACTGGTAAGCTACCTTTTTTTGAGCAGGCGTATTTAAAAAAAAAAATAGTATTTTCACTATTACTTAAGAAGCCTAACTTTCATCCTCTTGCATTGCTGCATTAAAGTGCCATCTATCACAGATTTAAAACGGATGTCATGAAAAGTCATGACAAACCCTGCTTTTTAATATATTTTTTTTTTATCTTTATTAATATGGTCAGTCAAATATACAAATAATGCAGATGTGCTCAGACCACTAGCATTAATAAACAAAATCACGAGTTTGTGGTGAATAGGGAGCTGAGCTGAAAGGCGAAGCTTTCGATTTACTGGTCCATCTGCGTCCCAACCCTCACCTATGGTCGTGAGCTCTGGGTAGTGACCGAAAGAATGACATCATGGATACAAGTGGCCGAAATGAGTTTTCTCAGAAGGGTGGCTGGGCTCAGCCTTAGAGATAGGGTAAGGAGCTCTGACATCTGGAAGAAGCTCAGAGTAGAGCCGCTGCTCCTTTGCGTTGAAAGGGGTCAGCTGAGGTGGTTCAAGCATCTGATCAGGATGCCTCTTGGGCGCCTCCCACTGGTAGGAGGCCCCGGGGCAGATCCAGAACACACTGGAGGGATTATATATCTCATCTGGCCTGGGGACGCCTTGGGATCCCCCAGGAGGTGCTGGAAAGCGTTGCTGGGGAGAGGGACGTCTGGGGTGCTTTGCTTGGCCTGCCTCGGATAAGCGGATGACAATGGATGGGTGGATGGAAGAGCTGATATAATATCTGTATCTGTATATACCAACTGCAACAAATCCAACATTGATTTGTGAAATAATGTAAATTCTGCCACTCAGCCTGTCTGTTTATTATTATATCTATAGCTTTTATTTTTTTATGGCTTACAATCAATCACACAGGTGCAATATCAGTATTTTTAAACTGTGCAACATCTATACTCCATCAGTCAATAATGTAAGATCAGCCATTCAGTCTGTGTCTTTATTATATTCCGCTTCTTTCTGATGCTTCCTTATTATATTGCTTTGTGTTTTGCACACTGTTTGCTTATTATACTGCTCTTGTCTTTGTACAGTTTACTTATTTTATGCACTTATATATTGCTTTGTGTTTTATTTTTTTCTGATGCTTCCTGTTTTTCCTATCCCTTTGCTGCTGTAATGTTGCAAATTTCTCCGCCATTGGGACGAATAAAGGCTTTATCTTAACTTAATAAAATTCAGTAATATAGTATTATAATTAGAGGGGAAAGAAGTTATTGATGACATTATTCTTCTCTTTAATATTACTATATTAAAGGGAACCGCGTCTGGTGATATATGATGCCATTCGCGCTAACATCCAATCAAAGGAGGGAAGTAGCGAGCGTACTAGCCAATCACGACACAGCAGGGCGGGGCTTGCTTCAGCATACTTGTACTACACGGGTCGCGTGGCAACGGGTGTGCGGGTGGAGTCGCAACCTATCCCAGCGTGGCAGTTTGTCAACGACGTCACAATACAATGGAATGAATAAGTAGACTGTGTAATTATAGGATAAAGTTAGTATTATTGTATTTTGTAATAGGTAAAAAAAAAATGTAACTTAATTAATCACTTAATTAATAATTAACGCAGCGGACATGACAGGAGACCAAAATCAAACCAATCCACATAGTACATGACCAACAGCTGCGCGCTGCGACTTGCTAGCATGCTAAATGCTAATATGCTAATGGGTGGATTCTCCGGCTTTACATCAGTGAAGTGTGTGAGGTCTTTCCGCTGTTTGTGACAGTAATCTGACTGCAGAACTTCGTTAGGACAACATGTCTGACAATTTTGAAGAGCACTTTGGAACACAGAGGCTAAGTGGACTGCTAATATTTAAGTTAGCACTGAGACTGAACGAGCAGAGACGTTGAACCTGGAGCAGACTGACGCTAGGGCCACACCGCCCGCGGAAGCGCCGCGAATAGCCTCGAAGCGCCAAGAAGAGAAGGCAGTTTCCTTTCGGCGCCCATGTTAACCGACTGTGTCGTCCACACTGGCCGCGCCGCGCCGGGAAGCTCCGCGGCAGGCTCACGATTTGCAGCAATCAGTTCGGCGTCTGGTCTATTTTCTGCGCGAGCCGCGAGCGAATCTGACAAGCCAGGCAGTGAAAAACAAGAGCTGGGAGCAGAGAGCTTGTCGATGGCATGGAGAAATGCGTGTCTGATGTGAACGGAGGTGCTCCGGCGCGCGCGAGAATTTCGGTGCGCTGCGCTTCCGCGGGCAGTGTGGCCCTGGCGTGAGAATGAATTCGCGTGGAAGTCCCAAACAGCGTTGTTCAGGCAGGTGAGTTCAACAACAGGCTTTAATGTTAGTTCTTCGTGTCTCATTGCAGTGTACATGTAGCTACAGCCGCTGTGACGTTGGTAATACATCTATATGTTGTCTGCTTTGGTGATGTTTCATTCGGCTGTTGATCCTACAAGAAGTGTTAGGTTTAATCCTGCATTCCCTGTTATATCCGCCATGTGTCCTCAGCTATTTTTATCTGTTGTCAGTCATATTTGACTAATGCTCTGAGCTTCGGCCTCCTCTCTGGTTGTGTAATTGATTGTCATTACACAGGCTGCATCGTTCGGACTGTAGAAAATGATTATATTGTAGGTTTGGACATGGGGCTCTGGTGTGATGTGGAGTAGCCTTAACCTTGAGTTGTTGTTTCCTAAATGTGTTTTTTACTTTAAAAGGTATTTTATAAAATATCGAGTACATCTTTTTTTGTATTTGGGAGCTGTTTAAATGTATAATTTGTGGTAGATTTTATTTTGTTGAAATATTAATGTTATATACAGAATCTGAATCTCACTGAGTCACTGTTTTTGTTTCCAAACTAAAGAATCAGTTCTGTTTAGTTTTTACTGAATATTTGAAGGCAAACTATAAAACTATATCACTTATTTTGTTTCAATTCTATGATCTTAAATCAATAACATTTTTAATTTGTGTATTTGTTCTAATTTGTCATCGTGGAGAATATCATTATCGCAAATATTCCCTGTCGCCCACTCCTGTTCACTGTCTGTGAAATGAAAACTGGAATATTTCAGTCTTCTTTACGTCCGCATAATTTTTGCATTGTATTACATCTTCTTGCATCCTCAATTTGGAAGCAACACATGACTTGCTTTGTGGCCTTCACGGACCCAGCCATCAGACAACACCGTAAGCTGATAGGGTAAGCCTCTGCTCCACTCTCCATCTGCTTGGCAGGCTGTCCCCAAGTCATTAGGCCCCTGCATGGGTACCCAGCTGGGGGGGGGGAGTGGAGTAGGAGGGGACTGGGCTGGCCCCAGTGCGCCTGGCACCGGCCATCCAGAGGGGGGCATCTGGCAAGGCAGCACCCCGGGTCAGGCTATCTGAGGAAGGAGCACACCGGCGGGCGCTTCATGGATGGCTCACTGTCTGTCCCTGGCAGCTTGTCATTTATCACTGCTGAGCAGCGATTTCAGGTGGGAACGTGATTAATTTCACTTTACCATTCTCAGAAATAAGCCCTATAAATCATCCTAAGCTTGGCTTGTGTGCAGGTTTTCGTTGTCGGCCGATCTGACAAATCTTTACCTGGTCCCTCTGCCCTGCTCGGGCCTTGTCTTGCCTCTGAGGTTGCGGCAAAATAGAGTCTGTGTCAAATAGACAGCTCGGTGATGAGAAGCGTCCAGCCAAAGAAAGACATTAAGAAAGCGGCGACGGATGCACATGCACACACATACATTTATACGGCTCACATAAATTTGTGAGACGCATCAAGAAAGTGAGACAGAGGACGTGTACATGTCATCA
This sequence comes from Epinephelus fuscoguttatus, assembly GCF_011397635.1. Taxonomy (NCBI): domain Eukaryota; kingdom Metazoa; phylum Chordata; class Actinopteri; order Perciformes; family Serranidae; genus Epinephelus; species Epinephelus fuscoguttatus. Next base: position 21,379,182 of record NC_064760.1, read on the forward strand.
ACAAATATTAACACCTCCTCTGTCAATCTAATCTTCACACATCTGACCATCTGTCCTTTTCTAAATGAATGACAGGAGGAGAAAGAGGCTAAGACATGATCAAATGGAACATGCTGATGATGTGAACCTGTCAGTGGAGTCTGTGGATGTAGGGGGTTCTAGTTTATTACCAGAGCCACAGAACACATCACATCTAATATGTCAGAGGTAATAAGGACACTCTGGTGATAGGTGGCAGACTGCCAGCATGTCAGACAGGCACCCCGTTATGAAAGGCTTTTCTATTAATTTTACAGATGTGCTGCTGTTTTGTGAGTGATTTAACTGGTTTTTAACAAGACTTCCTCCCCCCTTTCACTCCCTGTCTCACTGGCTTTCTCTCTTTGTAAAGGGTAAGGTTGATGAAGGGCTCTGTACACACATTCAAAAAAAGTAGAAGGGGAGGAGAACAGATTTTACTGAAAAGTAAGACCAGATGTGTGCTTTGATCCGCCATAGGAAGTGAATAGATTTTCTTTAAATGGCATGGAAAATACTTTGTAATAGTTTAGCTGTAAAAAGGCACAGGAGTCTTTTTCTAGCATGTAACAAATATGGACATCGTCTACCACTCTACCACCACTCTACCGTTTGGCACTGCATAATAGAGTCCATTTACACCTTGTATTGAGACAAGTTCTATATCTGGATATCCTCTCTGGGTAAGGAAACATGCATGTTAAAGTGTTAAGGCCAAGGTGTGCATAAAGAACAGAGCAGAACCACATCTGGAGGTCGTCTGCTTTGCACTGTAATCAGATCCCAGCCAGGTGTAAATGTAATCTGTGCAGCACTGCCACAATCATTAGAAAAAAAATTGTAATGTTAAAAAAGATAAAATATTTAATTTACAATTAAATAAGCCCATCACCACAGCACCGGGTTTAAACCGCTTCACTCTGTACTAGCTACTCTAAGGGCTGTTTTATGCTCAATACGGAGATAGATGGATACGGGCCAAACGGAGCAGTACCACCAGGAACCGTGGGGGCAGTGTTGCTGTCACTACCCGATACGTAGCTCTAGTGAGATACGAAGAAGAAATAACAGTTCAATTTCTCTCATCGGCAATACTAGAGAAAAGAATTCTCCGTCCTCCAGTCGCGATGTATTTAACGGCCTCACCGACTACCGCCTCCTACAATGCTGCCTCTGTTTTTGTCTTTTATGCAAGAGGTACATTATCAATATGTCCTCCGCAGTCGCCATGTTTGTTTTTGAGTTTGTTGTTGTCATAAACTGACACTGGGCTGCCTCCTGGTAGATATACTGGTTAACATCCATGCCAACGTAAAGGGCGCATGGAAGTATTTGGGCAGTGACGGTAACATCGTTTGAAAGGGACGTATACATTTTTCGTACGTAAAGGGAGCATAAATGAGCCTTTAGATAATGGCATTCTCCGTCCTCATGTCAGCATTTATATGATGGTTGCACAGATCACTGTTGTCTACTAGGGCTGCAACGATTAGTCGACTAATCGATGACTAATCGACTATTAAAATAATCGGTGACTATTTTAGTAGTCGACTAATCGAGTCATTTTTCATAGAGAAGTACTATAAAAGTTCCCCAAAAATAAAATAACAGCTTCTTACGTTCAGATATTGGCAGCTTTACACACTCTTCCATGATGGTGAGCTAAAACCCTTTGGCGTGAGTATAAAACAAGACATTAGATGACATAATTTTGGAGTTTGGGAGAGACAGATTGGCATTTTTCAACATTTTAACACATTTTTCGATAAAAATGATTAGTCGACTAATCGAAAAAATAATCAACAGATTAGTCAAGTTTGAAAGAGACCTATTTATTTTTGTATTTAAAGGGAGTGTAAATGACCATTAACTGCTAGGCCTAGATGCCAACATTGAGAAAGGTATGGGCTTGTTACCATGGGTGTAGTGCTATTTGTTTGTTAGAGTATGACATGTAGGCACGATGAAGTTGTGGCTCATTTCGAAAGTCATGCAACCTCCTATGGCGGTGGAATGAATGTTTTCCTAACTTTTTCTTTTTACTAGTACACAGTTAGCAGCTATGGAGTGTGAAAAAAAAAATTGAATTCACCGTGCTGCTCAAAGGCTACTGCCGGCAGCTACTGGCAACTTTTTTTTCTTTTAAAAGATAGTGTTTAGGGCTTATTTGCCTTTAATCGATAGGACAACTAGTGTGAAAGGGAAAGAAAGAGAGATGGGATGACATGCAGCAAAGGGTTGTGGGTTGGAATCGGACCCCCAGCAGCTGTGGCAAGGACAAAGCCTTTGTACATAGGGTGCCTGCTCTACCAGGTGAGCTACTGGGCACTCCCTACTGGCAACTTTTGAGGTGGAATGTTTTCCTGAATGTTAATCAGCACATTAGTTGACATCATGAATGACTTGACAGCTTTAAACAACTTTAAACCTTCCTTTTCTACTATTGTCTCTCTTGGCAAATATTTTATTTCCTCACCTGAAGAAACGGGCAGAGCATCATTGTGGTGCACTCTGGCAGCACCGCACCGCTGCTTGTTATGCTATCCTGAACCGTCTTGCTAGAAGGTAGAAAAAGCTGCTAGCATTTATAGATAAAGGACGAAGCAAGCATGTAGTTGACTGCGTTCACCCTATGATAACAGTGAGCGTTGGCAGCAGCAGTAGTTGTAGTGCAAGTGCAAGTGGCTATTTCAGTTTTGGAAGTAGACACTGCATTTCCTGTATTTTCTCTGATTCAGTGTATTGTTTAAAAGGTGTGTTCTAGTCACTTGGGGTACATAACCGAAAGGATACCATATTGCACCTTCCTGCTCCACTTTTTTTCTGTGAGTGTATTTTTATAAGTCTATAATTGACGTCTACATCTCTGTGGAAATTACTCATCCTCCCATGAGAATTTTTCCCCCTTCTTTAACCTCCTGATACCAATCTTTTTTAATTAAGTAATGACTTTCAAATGAATCTCAGATCATGTGTGAGAGAAGACACTTATCCCTAAAAGTATCTTCGGCTTGATGGATTAATTCAGGAGGAAGTGGGCCATGTGTCCTGCACATTAACAATCCCTCTACTGCTGTTAGGAGGAGGCATAATGGAGCATTGTATGGAGGAAGAGCTGCAGCAGAAGCAGTCAGTGATTTTCACCATGACGGCATAAAAAAACCCATCGACATCGGCAGTGAAAGATAAGGTGTGTGATGTATAGAGCGCCGTAGTTACCTGCAGTTACAGCGACTTCACGTGCACATCTGATTCCAATAAGAGAAGTCGGTCCATTTTCTGCTGTGCCAAAATCCATATTCACACTAACAATACGGCTCTTGACTCCCTGGTGAGCTTAACAAATGCCACACAATCAGTCCTCTCCAGCCTTTGGCTATGCCCACAACATTTATTCCTGCACTAAACCAAGCGAGGCCAATCGATTGGCCTATACTGTGGTCAGAGCCTTCGTCAAAACGAAATGCGGACCCTGTTTCCGTCTCCAAAAAAAAAGGCGAACATGAAAAAGAAATCACATTTACAGCACAGAAAGAAGAAAGGGTAGAGGAGGTGTTGGAAATGATGAGAGTGAAATAAAGGATTCTTTTGCTGCACAAAAGATCTGAGTGTTTCCACTTCCATTTCCTGATCTTCAGCTTCTCTTTCTCTCTTTGGCGTGCTGCGGTGCAGAAGCCAGATTGCATGACTAAATAGTCGTGTAGAGCTTACTCTATTTGATATTTATATTCCCATTGAAGTGTTCTTGTTCCTGAAGTTTTAATTGGGTGCTAATAAATAAATCATCCAGTCTCTTCCTCAACAGATGTGCAAGTGAGCGTTATGCTGCATAATATCTGTCTGCTATGCAGGTGTGTGTGCTTGCCTCATGTCACTGGTGCATGGGATGAGATGTACCAGCCAGGCCCCCTTAATCTGGTGTGCTGTGGCTCAGTGAAAGACTACATAACAGAGGGATGTGTGACAGAACCTGGAAATGGATTTCTGTTTGCTGTGACCTGTTTTATGTGGGAGAGATGCTTTACACATCTGTGGAGGTTTATTTGTGATATATGGTAGAGCGGAGGCGCAATATCTAACTCCAACTCACTTTTGACATTGCTTGACTTTGCTGTAAACTGGGCTTTTGAATGCATTAGCATCACTATAGTGTGCCACAATACATTTTAAGAGACTTAGTATGGATGTAAGATATGTCTCGTAGGTGTAGAAGAACTGGCCTGCAGGTCAAAGAAGTGTGCTGTACTGTTGCAACACTTGGAAAGGCAAAGTGTAAAATCTATCCAGTCTAATATATCCAATAAATAAACAGCTTTCCTGGATAGCAGAGCAAATCTATAGCTGTTCCAAGCATAATTGAAAATGGAAAGTAAAGCCTCCCACATCTCTGTCTGCAACTACAGATAAAATCAGCATGCTTATTGCAGTCATAAATAATAAATGTTTTATTTTCTGAGAAATTATTTGTTGGCATTGTGTTATCAGCAATGCGTTAAAAGAATACTTCAAACTATTCTGTGAAATAAGAGCCACCTAAAGTCTCTATAAATCTTAATAAAACACCCACATGTCATATGGACAAATCCACAGCAAAAATGCTATCTTAAGTTTTGCTAAAGTCAATATGAGGCTTCAGCAGTCTGAGTTCGAGTGGTTATCTTCTGAAGTTACAGTTTGTTTGGCACAAAATTCCTCTGTGGTTCTGTGCTGAGCCGAGGCAGAGGGATGCTTCCTGGTGCACTGGTTTGCTGCCGGACAAAACACTGGCAATAAACCTACACACAGCTGCCAGGATAAATATACCCACTTGATTTGTCCAGCGCCGACAGTTAAAGCAGCTTTTTTTATTTAGGGTTTAAAATGTACAATAGCTCTACAACATAACATTGAGGCTAGAGTTAATCTTACTAAGGCTGGAAGGCCACCAAAACACAGAGAAAAGAACCCACTGCTCCCTCTCTCCCGTAATCTCACTTGGTACGGTCCAGATTTGTCAACACCTGGTGGAGCAAGGGGCATTCATGTGCGCGTGTTAATGAGAGCGCCATCCTCAACCAGAAAGTGGCCCTCGGAGAGAGATTAGGAGTCAGATTGTCTTTGCTGGTTGTGCGGCACAGAGATTTCAAGAACTGTACGCCTCACTTGATGGACACTACGGTAGGGTTATGGAGGTTTCAGAAGAACTGAAGGAGGAACTGAGGGAAGAACTGAGGGCTTTTGTGGTTACAGACTGAAAATTGAACTCCACAGCAAAGTTGTGCTCTCGATTTACAAAAGCTTGAATGATGATATCTACAGTAGATCATATTGCCATCATATTGTTGGCTCAACACATTGTAGAGAATTATAAAACACTTTCGTACTGCAAATCAAAATTAAATATAATCCTCGACATACTTAATGATAACAAATCCACTTTCTGTGCTTTATCTGCTTTAGTATAATAGAACTGTACTATATATGTAATGCATATGTGAAGTTAGGTGGGATGTAATATTTCCTATCTAAGGCATAGACGTTGTGGACTATCACAGAAACCTAAAAGTAAAAACAGTTTATCAGATTCTGTGTGTTACAGTGATGATAGTTTATTACATATAAATTTCCGTTTATGCTTTACGTGACCAGATGGAGGATGCCGCTTTAAAGGAGCAGTGTGAAGGATGTAGAGCCATCTAGTGGTGAAGATTGCATATTTCAACCAGCCAAAAGTTCTCCCTTGTGCCAAGCATGAACTCCTGATTAGGATTCTTGCAGTGTTCTGACCAGGAGCTGAATTATCCTCAGAGGTCTCTTTCACTCCAAGGCAACCATATCTTGTGATTTAAACCAGTAGAAACACTAAATAAAGCAGTTGTCTGAAAAAAAAAAAAAAAAAAAAAAAAAGTTGGCTTAAACGAAAACTTTAACGGCCCTGTCTAGAGCCGATGTTTGGTTTGTTTGTTCTTGGCTACTGTAGGAACATCTCTGCGTAACTTGGCAGACTCTGTGGATGAGGACCCACACCTTATGTTGATATAAATGTCTCATTCTAAGGTAATGAAAACAAGACAGTTGTTATTTTCAGGTGATTATACACTAAAGAAAACTCACTTATTATATTATATTCTGCCAATATATCCCCTTAAATCAGGGGTCAGCAACCTTTGCTATCAAAAGATTCATTTTTGGCATGACTTTTTTTGTTTTTAATTTGTCTGGAGCCACGATACATATTTATGCTTTATAGTGAAGGTAACACTGTCTATTAGGTCTAAATTATCAGTATTACTAATAGTTCTAAATAAGCATCCATTTATATGATTTAGCACAACCTGGCTACTCTACAGTTATGATTTATGATTATTTTGTACTTAAACAGTGTGGCATTAGTGGTCAAAGCAAAGACATCTGTTCACTCAGTATTGAATTCTCTGTTTTCCTCTGAGACTTTTTCTTTTTTGGATATGGGATCAATAGCTAGCCTAGCAAGGAAGACTCCCCTGCTAACTAGCCACCGCTGTTTAGGTTCACCAGGAGAAGGAACCAGATCATAGATATATGAAGCACACTTTAATTGATGGAATGGTAAAACGTTTTTGACCTTATAGGTCTAAGAATTACTTCAGGCCTACAGCAATGAAAAATGAAAAATAAAACGTTAGAAGCCATATAGAGCCACTGGAGAGGGGCTAAAGAGTGGCATGTGGTTCCAGAGCCACAGGTTGCCTGTCCCTGCCCTAAATCCTACAGAGTGGACCTTTAATTTTAATGTGGTAAAAAATATAAATCGCCAACTAAATGGATTGACAGAAAAACTATTGTAAATACTCTGGCTGGCTTTTTTTTTTTTCTCGTGAAAGACATTTGCTTACTGAGTACAGCATACAAGACCATATCCTGGGATTTTGAATATGGTTACTCTCTGTTTTTTTTCTCCCACTTTTTCATCTTTTTCCACTCCACCTTTATAGTTTTTGGAAATATATATATAAAAATTGACAATTGTGTAGTTTTCACACAATTCACAAAAATGTTGTACTACAAAGAGATTACAAAATGAGCTCTCCAACTTTATAACAAGTAGGCCACGACTTACAAAAAGGCTACAGACCTTGAGCAGCTGTTATGGTTGTTTGAGAAAACAACAGTGAAGCCCATTCAGAATAGCAGTTATTGTAAGTTTAAAGACCTGAAATGAGAATTGCCTTCAACACTTTAGTATAATGTTTATCCATTATGATGAGTTTAGCTCAGAGCTTTAACAACACAAAACAAAAAAACTATCTGCTAGGTTAACTGTAGCTACATGAGTGGTAAGTGAACAAAAATGTTTCATAATGTCCCAGGTGTGGTGCAGCGTTTAACGGCCAGAATTATCGACTGTTGTATTGTGAAGGTCTGCACACATGGTGCACCCACACTGGTGTTTTCACTTATTTTTGCTTGACTAGACATCTCAGGACTGTGTGGGTGTGTACAGCTGGCGCGTGATCTGACTCATGTAATGGCATTGTTGCATTACAGCTGGACAAATAAATAAACAAACACCTTAATTTTTATAGGACTTTCCAACAGATGATAGCTTTATCATTTTATTAGCAATTGAAGTTTAGTGAACTCAATGTAACGTCACCCAGCTTTACCTGAGCAGAAGACTATTCAGCTAGAAAAACCGCAAGCAACTGCGGCACGGTGATGTGGTGGTTAGCACTCTCGCCTCACAGCAAGAGGGTTGCCAGTTCGATCTCGGGCGTGGGAGCCCTTCTGTGCGGAGTTTGCATGTTCTCCCCGTGTCAATGTGGGTTCTCTCCGGGTACTCCGGCTTCCTGCAGATTGGGGACTAGGTTAATTGGTGACTCTAAATTGTCCGTAGGTGTGAATGTGAGTGTGAATGGTTGTCTGTCTCTATGTGTCAGCCCTGCGATAGTCTGGCGACCTGTCCAGGGTGTACCCTGCCTCTCGCCCGATGTCAGCTGGGATAGGCTCCAGCCCCCCCGCGACCCTCAAGAGGATGAAGCGGTTAGAAGATGAATGAATGAATGAATGAACTGTGTAGGATTGTGTGTCTAGAGGATCACGTTTTATTGCACAGACCTATTTAATGCCATAATTTAAAAACCAGAGAGACACTATAGTGATGATATATAATCTATAGAAAAGGGATGCAGGTGCTCCATTTCTGAGAATAATTTCATCAGTGCCACACTTGAAAAGTAAACAATTTCATCATGCACGCTGACTTAAAGTACTGCTATGTATCCTTTTTCATTTTTCATATAAAATACAGGGTATGTCAGCACTCAGCTCTAAGATACAATATACATTCAAATAACACTCAACCCCTCAGACAAAATGTATACAGTTCTATAAAGCCACTACTTCAAGACAAGAAGACAACAAGCAAACTCCAATGTCTTCTGATTATATCATGAATTCATGGCTTGACGCTCTGAATTGAAGCTTATTAAGACAGAGTCGACAGTGTTTGAAGAAATCGACTTTCCTGTAATTGGAATGACACACACACATACAGAACAGTTTCAGAGAAAATATTCTTTTGAATGAGCAAAATTGCAGTTTTAAGCAGATGCATGTATTTTGTGTCTGTGAACATGTTTTGAAAAGCATGGTTTTACTTAGTTTAAAGGTGCTATATATGATACTCAGAGTCTGGCCCAGGATTGATTGTACATGGTTCTCACCTCTCATGTCACAGGCAAACATTGATATTGCTAAGCCAGAATGGTGGCTAGCAGTGCTAGCTGTGTGAACGGTGCTAACATTACTAACAGTGCTAAAAACGGCAAGAGTGCTGACAGAGCTAACAGTGTCAGCCTGGTGGGAACTGAAGGATGGGCACTCTGCTTTCACAATGACGCCATCCTGCCACTGCAGGTTGGGATGGTGTTAACAGTGGTAACTACTCTGTGAGAGCAATGCAAAGCGGTGGCGATTAGTTAGCCAGTGGAACCATGGATGTATAAAGAGAACTGGATACAATGTTGGAGGCAGGGTTCTGTTCATTCCTGTTAAAGTTTTTCAGTGGTGCTTGAAGCCAAAAAAAACTCAGTGTCCACAGTATCAAATCACTGAGATTGCCTCTGTTGTGGGGCCCATGTAACAAGCGCACTACAGACTTACAGCGGCCGAGTGGTTAAATTCTGCTGGCTGAGCAGCTAACATCCAGTTTAGACTAATTGGATTATGTGCCGATAGTTTAACAAGTCATTTCGTGGGGGTTGTGACGCTAAAAAACATGTATCCACTGAATTACATATGTCTTTCACAATGTAAGTCCATGGAAAAAAGTCTTTTTGATGCCCAATGACATCACGTGACAGGCACGCACATTGTGATTCCATGTTTGGCCATTATGTAAAATTGGCTTCAAAGCCCGGCACTGTTCCTGGGGGCTTAAGTGGCACATGAAGGGATGGACTAACATAGGCTAACATGCACGCGTGGCTTGCCTGTCTGCAAAACAAAGAACAAAGAAGCTCAGATTACAAAACGCACAGAGGGACTGTGACTCCATTCTCTGCTCAGGATGCCATTACACCATTATGTCTTTACACAGCAAATATTGTTTACTGCTATATTACTGTTCTGAATGCAGTGCACCTTAAAGTGTAAATGAGGGTTTCAGTCCAAGTGTATAAAATGCAGTCAATGAATTCCTCTTTTGAACATGACACACAGTCACTACAAATCAAGCCCACTGGCAGATGGGACGGTAAACAACACTTTATTCATTTGTGACAGCTGAACAGAAAACACTTGCATACACATTGTGTCGCAACATTTGCTGTTAACTGTCCAGTCTTTGTTATGGATCATGTGCAGTCAGTCCATGGCTACCAATGAGGCTCAGTCTGTGCTTCTCAGCAGATCATCAATCAGGCCAAAGCTCCTGTGAGTTATTGGGTTTTGTTTGCTTACAACAAACAAGGAAAATAATATGGTTTCTTTTTGGACTCTGGATTAGTATGAAATGGATTTTTGTCAGTGAAGCTGTTTTTTTTCTGCAACATAAAGAACACTCAATATATCTGGCAATGTGATTTTAACTTTTGGTGATAATCTACATCAAATTCTAGTGGCATCGCTCCAGAAATGGCAATGTACGTTGGTTGGTCCACTGCTTTGGTCCAGACTGAAAAATCTCAACAACTTTTTTGATGGATTGCTGTGATGACGTTGCACCGATGTCTATGGTCCCCAGAGGATGTATCCCCCGAGCACCACCATAAGGTTGACTTTTTGCTTTTGAGAAAATATCTCAACAACTATTGGATAGATCGCTATGACATTTAGTACAGATAGTGCACAGAAGATGAATACAAATGACTGGCTTTCCTGTCGCGCTACGAACATGTGAAGGTCCTCTCTTATCCAGTGAAATATCTCAGCATCTCAGACATTCATGGTTCCCAGAGGGTGAATCTTAAGTTGTAGTGTTTGCTGACTTTTCCCTGACAAAGGAACATTGTAAACATTAAACCTGCTTAATGGCGCGCCTTAGTAGGTGAGTAGTTATGGGGCATGCCATATTGCCACAGCATCCTGGGTTTAATTTCAGGCTTGGGACCTTTGTTACATGTCATATTCCTCCCCCATTTTTTTATGCTGTCCTCTTTCAAATAAAACCAAAAATGCCAGAAAAATAATACATATTAAAAAATCCTACTAAACCCACTTAACATCAGCGTATTATCTCTATGCACCGCTGTGTCTCCTGTAAGAACAGCTCACAGAGCCGCTATTATGGCTGTAGACTCTTAGGCTTGTTCTAGTACGTTACTTTGATTTGAAAGTACGCAACCTGGGAACACAAGCGGCAAAGTTCTTTCTGCACTAGCAAACATCACCAACACTGCTCGCAGTGTGGTTTACGAGACATTTCCCTTTTCTGACATGGATTAAAAATATGGAAATGACTGAGACTTTAACAAAGTTTGGGAAAGTAATTAATTTTGAGGGAATTAACTTCTCCAACTTATATTACACTGTAGCAGGAAAACATAATGAACAATCTAATGAGACTGTTCTTGTCTTCTGGCAAACTTATAGTAAAACAGTGAAGTCTCTGCATGGATGGATGAGCAGAAAAAGAAGCTCTGTGTGTGTATGTGTGTGGTAACATGTGGGCAAGTGCTGGTTTTCTGTATGCGGTGGACTGTGGAACCTATATATATTTATGATGTATGATCTGTCTGTCTTTATGTGCCAATAAGGCTGCATGCAAATATGTTCTTTTGAGCCATCATGGACAACTGCATTCCTTTTTGTGTGCCTCCTTTTGAGTTCACGGGCCTTCATTTGTGTGCAACCCCATGTGTGTAGGTGGAATTGTAAAATGCAAGAATTGTGGTATAAAGGCATCTTGCCAACCAGAATCCAGGCGGGCTGAGGGCGTTGTATAAAAATGCATGCACACATGCTGTTTACTTCAGCCTCCCACCCTGCCTCTCCCCTGACTTCCCACATGCAAACACCTGGAACCTGGAATGAAATGTCCCGGTCATGGGAGTGGGCAGCAGTCATAGGAAGATAGAAACTGGTGATGTTGTCAAAAGCCAAATGCTGCCAAAAGGTTATAATGGAAGGTGGCTACCTGCTGAGTGCGCTCACCCTCTGCCTCATTAACATTGACTAATAAAATAACACTTGCACAGCAGTACTGCATGTTCACTTCATCAGATGCGTCCACAGTATTAGAAAGAAGGAGCTCACTGCGGATGCTTGGTGGTAATTTGATGAGCTCACATGGAATTTTTTGTTTACTTGCACCAAGATTTGGTCCTTGCTTTTAAAATCCATTTTTCTAGGAAGATAACTTCAGCTCATTGGTGTGAAATGATAAAACCACAGTTACCTTTTATTTTTCAAAATGTAGAGACATCCTAAGGGCGAACAGTTTTGCAGTACACTGACATGAGTAACAGACCTAAACACAGAGGAGAAAAGAAACTGTGCAGGATGGTGGACTGTGCACATACTAGAACTCAACTGCACACATTAAAGTTTAATTTAAAATATAAGCAAAGAAACAGCACCACCACTGCTGCTGCCAGGCAAGGCACAGCTTTAAAAAGAGGAGAGACACAGGGGTCCAGACAGAAGCTGCACAGACCAGACAACTGAGATGGTGATCAAGTCTTTGTTTCTCAGAAGTGTCTTGCTGATTATTTGTGTGTGCGCCAGTGGACCACGAGAACCACAGGGCCTGGGTTTCAGGATTTTCTCTCAGATCTAGGCTCGCCTAAGGTTTGTTGTGTTTATGTTTTTCTATGGATTTCTAGTCACTCCTTTGCTCATGTTTTTCTAAGACTACAAATGGCTGCACTGAGAAAAAGCCATATGGATAAATAAAAATAGAGCAAACAGAATTGAAGGGCCTTACTGTACACTGGTGCAGCAAGTTATTCATCTCTCTCTGTTCTGGGCATCCTACCCCATCACATGCAGCCCATCCTGTACCTGCTTATTAATTTAAAATCATTTGCTGCACCTCCAGGGGGAGATAAATGCCAGGTGCAGAGACAGGGCAGTGGTGAACCTGTGAAAACTATTACAGAGGCCCCTTCCTCACCCCCATTGCCATGGCCTGATAATAGCCTCACACTGCAGCAGTAAAGCCAAACCATGAGAGAGTAAGGTGTTTCTCTGCCTCTCTGTGCCTTCTAGGCTCTGCTGCTGAATTAGGGACACACACACGCACACACACAAAGGCAACTGTTCAGCCAAGTTGCGTAGAGCCCCCGCACTGCCCAAGGGCCCGCCCACCGTCCCGCCCACCCATGTCAAGATGCCGCTGCAAATGTTGTAAAGGCCATGAAAGGATGGCATCAAAGTGGCATTATCCCTCTGGACAAAGGAAAGCAAGAATAAATACATAAATAACGACACGCATGACAGAACTGTAGGATCAGCGAGCAGGTAAACTAGGCTAAGTCCTGTTTTCTCTCTGAACATGTCAGTGTTGAAGAGGCTTTGCTTTTGGCAAAATAAGAAGTAACATTAGATTCAGTGATAGGACCTCAGACAGCTGCTTACTGAAAAGCAGTTCTCAAATAAGTGACAGCCAACACCTCTCACTCCATCAGATGTTGTTATTCACAGTATCAGAACACACTTATTTTTCCCGTGTTACAAGTTTGACAGAATTATATAAGCAAATTCTCTGTGGCTGCGCTGATTGATGTACATTGTGGAGGCTTGTGAATTCACAGGATGCCAGTGTTCCCAAAATTGTGCTACTTTTCTTGAGTTTTCACTGAGTGACTTTAAAGGCACAAAGCAGAGGAGATGCTTGAGTGTCAACCACCACAGTTTGAGTACAAAGTACAGCTAGCCTCCAGTGCAGGCAGAGCAGAGTTCAGTGGTAGTATACTGTACTTTATAAACACCATGTGACTTTGTGTGAAATAGTCGAAATGGAGGGAAAAGAGTGCAAGAAAAACAGGATAAACTGTGTGGGGTTATTGTGGAGACATGTTCTGTGGTCTGCAGCACAATTTGAATCCAATATCAGAACAAACTAGTGAAGTCAAAAGCATCTGTTCACCATCGCAGCAGCATTTGAAGACTTTAAAATCAAATGTATGGACTTCCTGTTGAATAGCTCTGAAGCATATCACATATTTTCCTCTTTACTGAATCATCGGTAGGAGAGCCTCCCAGCAGAAGTTTGCCGAGGACCCCAGGGAGCTCGAATTGGCACATTTTATCTTCGGCTGCTGAAAAGAATTTCATTCACAAGCTGTGTTGTCAGAAAATCAAACCTAGAAGACAAACAGTAAGCAAGCATGCACATCATGAAAAAGATCATTCGCTAGTCTGTAGCATTACAATTTTTGCTTTTCAGCAGTTCTTGAAACAATTCCCTCTTGCATCTGCATTACCTCACAAGGATGTAAGTCTGACATAAAATAAAAGGTTCACTGTGATGGATTACCAAACTTACTCAAACAACTTCAAAGTCTCAGCAATATGAATTTCACTCTGAAGTAAAACAAACCCAGGGACTGCATAGGAGGCAGGAAATGAATCCCTTGTTAATGTATGGTATGGGAAAGCAGTACGGGGTCATGCTGGCTCGGTTACAAGATGACCCCGATTGTTAGACAGAAGCACTTTTGCATAATAGTTGTTTTGTAAAGACCGTAGAAGATAAGAAACACTGTGGGCAAAACAAAGAAGGCAAATACCACATTTACTAAATCTTTTAAATGTATCGGTATGGGCTGGTCCATAACTGTGGCAGTTCTTTTTGTAGTTGCTCTTAATTGGAGTTAGTGATGTTTACCTGAGAGATATTTTCTCTAAACTATAAATCTCACCTTTGTTGCTTCTACAAATATGCTTTATATTGGATAAAAGCAAAGCATTAACAGCACTCCTGGCTTTTTTTCACTAATGCACTCACATACTGGGTGTAAAGGGAGAGCTGTGTCTGTATGCAGCACAAAGTTGGACATGTTTTCAGTGGGTGCTGGCCTTTTCCAGGGCCGGCACTTGTCACTGATTCAGGATCTAAAGATGCAGCTGGGGGGAGGAGAATGTCCAGTTTGGGGTAGGGATGGGTATTTTACTAAACTTACAGCCATTCAATCTTAAATTCAAAGATAAAATGACAAAAATAAGCAAACTTCCTGTTGCTGGCATTGAAGAGCTGTTTCTGAAGTCCAGAGTTGCTCTCCTCCCAGTAAATTTAAAGTCTCCCCAGTTAGCACGAGCTAACACAGCTGCAGGGGCTAATGTCAGACACACTGCCATTTAATGGTCCAAAGAAACTCACACCGAGACCAAGGTGTTTATCTCGTTAATAACTGTTACATAACATAACTGTGTGACGCAGCCCTGTCACTGTGTATTTGTGTGTGCTACTTACTGTTCCCCGGTGTGGAGCTCACAGTCCTGCAGCAGTAGTCTCACGATAAACAGAGAGTGACAGCAGGGCAAGGAGGCGTGAGTGAGACAATACATTGCATGAAGCCCTCCAGTGAAATAGGGTTATAAACGTGGGGAGTCAGGTGGTGTTTACTCTATACGTTGAACAAATGCTAACGTCCATATTGAGTACTCATGCTTATCCCTAGATTTGGGACATCAAAATTGCATCTTTGCTCTTTGCAGATGATGTGGTTCTGATAGCTTCAACAGACGGTGACCTCCAGCGTGCACTGGGGCAGTTTGAGTGTGAAGCAGTTGGCATGAGTCAGTACCTCCAAGTCTGAGGCCATGGTTCTCTGCCAGGAAATGGTGGATTCCTCCCTCTGCGTTGGGAGGAAGTTACTGCCCCAAATGAAGTGAAGTTCAAGTATCTTGGGGTCTTGTTCATTAATGAGGGAAAAATGGAGCATGAGAGGGACAGGCAGATTGGTGCAGCATCAGCAGTGATGGCGAGTGTTGTGGTTGCCATCCATTGTGGTGAAGAAGGAGCTGATTAACCAGTCGATCTATGTTCTGACCCTCACCTATGGTTATAAGTAAATAGTGACTGAAAGAATGAGTTTGCAGGTACAAGCAGCCGAAATGAGTGTCCTCTGTAGCGTGGCTGGGCTCAACCTTAGAGATAGGGTCAGGAGCTTAGACAATCCAAAGGGAGCTTGGAGTAGAAATGCTGCCTTTGAGTTGAAAGGAGGCCAGTTGAGGTGGTTTGTGCATCTGATCAGGTGCCTCTCGGGCCCCTCCCGTCTGAGGTTTTCTGGATGTGTCCAATTTGTAGGAGTCCCCAAAGAATACCCAGAACATGCTGGAGGGATTATATATCTCATCTGGGGTTGGAACACCTCAGGATGCCCCAGGAGGAGCTGGAAAATGTTGTTGGATAGAGGGACGTTTGGAATGCCTTGCTTAGAGCGCTGCCCCATGACTCAGCCCCGGATAAGCAGAACATAATGGATGGATGAACTCACATACTTTTGACAGATTCTTTTGGAAGGTGTAACTTTGAAGCAAGGAAATATACTTTTTTTCTGACTGTTAACATTTCAGACATCTTTTACACAACATCCTGTGACACGTCCTTGGCCAATTGACAGATCACTCTGCCTGCTCCACTTCTGCTGTACAGATCTGGGTAGAGGCTACACTTCTTGACTCATCACACATTTATTTCTCCTGTTGAAGTGACTATGCAATATAAGTCAGCAGAAACTCCTATAGAGTAAACTGGACTTAGTGGACACTTTTGTAGTTGACGAACTCTATGCTAGAGTTTCTAAATGTCTGCTAGAGCCTAACAGACATATTGAAACTTGCTAGCTTAGCAACAATAAAGCTACAAAAACCATGATACATCATTTTAAAGAAACTGCTCACTCTGTAACAGAAGAACATTTTAAGAGAATATGGTGGTAAAACATTGTTGCACTGACCTCCTATGAAGATTTATTCATATAACGTTAGTTGTTTCAAAACACACATTATATATGGGTTAATAGAGACAATTTCAAACACAAGTAAGCAAATTGGCTTCACTATAAATCGCAGAACTGACAGACAAACACTTGTCTTTATCTGGACACGTTTTCCCCACCAGTACTACCTGCTAATGTTATTAGCACAAGTCTATGGCATTTTACATTGTATAAATTAGCCTACCGTCTAGCGATCTTTTCCTCTTCTCATATAAAACCACGGACAACAGCAACACTTAACAAAGGTAACGGCACATAATTTGGCTCCATTGCAACTCACAACATTCACTGACGAAACAACTGTCTTATACTAAACACGTTTTCCAAGCAAATACAACATGCTAACATTATTAGCGCCAGCCTATGGCATTTTACATTGTATACATTAGCCTAGCGACAAGCAGAGATTTCCTCTGCTCATATGAAGCCAGGATAAATCCCGAAGTATAAATCCCTGAAGGATAAATCACACACACGGCTTAAAATGCTATTTTAGTGGAGGCTTTACTGTCTTCACATTTTTTTTATTTTTTCTTTTTCTTATCTATACAAGTAAATACAAGCTTCGTTTCCACTGAGGTCTGCGTCACCGCGACGCTGAGCGTGAGAGTGGGCGAGTTCAACTTTCTGTCAACAACTGGGGTGTTGACAGGTAACTTAGCCTGTCCCCCCGCCACAGGAAATAATGGATTAATCCTGGAAAGCTATTGATGTAGCGCTTTTCTCCTTATGACAGTAACACAGCGATTATTCGACTAATGAGAATTTGGTTGGACGAGAGCATATTGACCAAATAATTGACTAGTCGACCAGGAGACTACAGCCCTACAGTTTAACGGACATTAGTATATGTTTTGACCACTAGGAGGCAGCACAACAAGCTGTAAGCACAACAAAGATGGACAGTATTTTCATTCTAAAGGTTTACTTTGTTATTATCAACCTGGACCCTTTTTCCCTTGTTGTTGTGTCTAAGTGACCATTGGAGACAATTAGTTTTGGAAATGGTCTGGTATTAAGCAAGTGCTGCGACCAACAGTGGTGAAACAGGCACGGTCAATTTACGTCCACTAAAACTGTTTGTATTTGCCACTGACAGGCTCAGGTTGTTATTATAAATGTCTGACAGCATTATGGAAAGCATCCCTACAGAGATGAAGAGAGTAAGATCAATTTTGTTTAACCAAAAACAGCCCTGTAATTGCTATCGCCAAACCCACCAGATTCCATTTAAATAAACAGTCAGTTCATCATTGTAAAAGACACCTCACTCAAAGTCAACAGAAGCTAAATAAAACTCACTAAACAGTCTTGTTTTTCTGCCCTCTGTTCCAACAATCACTTACTCTAGTGTGGTTGAAATAAACCCCTAATTTATTGCGTTAGATGTGAATATATGCTGGCTGTATACATGCTAAAATTACTGTTTATTTAAATGGAATCTGGTGGGTTTGGTGATAGTGATTTCAGGCTGGCTCTGATGGGGAAAAAAAGGGTTTTACTCTTTAACAGAAAGGTCAAAAGCTGTAGTGACCCTTTCCATAATGTTGTCAGACAATGTTGTCAAATAATAATCCAACCCTGTCAGTGGCAAAACCAAGCACTTTTAGTGGACATACAGGGGTTGTATATGGCCTGTTTCACAGCTGCTGGCTGCAGCACTCTCACCCTGTACTGGACCAATTAACACAATTATTGTCTCCATTAGTCACTTAGTTACAAAAACATGGGAAAACAGGGCCCAGGTTGAAAACTACCAGAGATAAGCTGATGCGGCAAACATTTCAGCAAACAGTTGCCTAAATACAGCAGACACAGAAGGCCATTTGCTTTCATTTAAATATTTATGTAATTTAATTTCTCAAGTGACTCGAGAATTGTATCAGAAGCTGGTGTACATGCAGATATGATCTCAGTCTATATTAGGTCTAGTAGCTCATTTAGCTCCTGGATTTAACTTGGAGCTTGCAACCATAGTGACATGGAATTTCAAATGTATAGTGCTCGGTGTCTGTAAAATGAGAGTTTTAAATGTATTGAATAGGCTATGTATACCTCCACTTGTATGTCTGCTTGGACAGCAGTACAATGAGATATGAGATACATGGCTGTGTGCAAGGTTACTCAGTAATGGTGACGCTCCAAAGACTAAGTATTGTAGTGAATTCAGTTTGCCCATGCAGTTCTTTATCACAGCAAATATAACACGCTCATGTTCTTTTTCTGTTTGTTTCTGTGATCTTATTTACTTCAAATGATGATCCTTTAATCTACAGTGGTTGTGTGTGTGCGGCTGAATCCTTTTATTAAGCTTTACCTCTTGAAAATCAATAGCCACATATAACTTTCATAAAGTCTGATAACTAAGTATGGATACAAGTGTGTATGTATAGTGTATATGAACTCATATCAGCCATATTTATCTGCACAACTTGCAGTTATTTAAATAAGTCTTGTTTTTTTATGAACACCTTCTGAATATAGGCCGCCACTTGTATACTCATTGTGAATTCCGCCCACGCACCATTTTCTACTATTGGATTTTTATCTTTGCACTTGTTGTCTTCTTGTTAGTTTTTGAATAAGAATTCTCCATCGGCGTATGTTCATTACAAAAGTTTATGGCCTATATAGAAATCAAGAGATAAAAACAAAGATGGCAAACATTGCAGATGAAATGCTGGATCTGGACTCTGCCGCTCTTTCCCTACACTCTTGGGCTATTAGCATGGGAATTGTGAGACCAGTGCATTGAGACTCCCACACATTTCTAATTCATCACATTGAAGAAAAAAAAGAAGCTCTGTAGATAGTTTTTTTTTTTTCCCTCATTCCCCCCTCTCTCCGACTTATATTGCATCTCAGCTTTTTCTTCACGCTTCAAAACCAATGTTGTTTATTTTTAGTTTGGCATAAACAAGAGAAAGGCTTTAAGGGCTGAGATGAAAACAACTGACCATAAAGTGCACTGAAAATGAATAAAGCATCCTCAATCTAATCCGTGACTTGTCATGGAGCTACGCGAGTGTCAGTGGAACTCACTGGGAGCCTGAAACACCCAAATCCCATTAAGCCTTTGTACGGGAAAGGCTGACATTTTGTGGTCTAATTAAAAATTTCCAGCAATGAATCAGTGAATGGTTAACAATAATTAACAACTGGCATGGGATGCTGCAACAGGGACATGACCACATAAACGGGCTAGCCTCTGAGCTCTGTCCATTTTTCTTTGACAAGTGAAACTGTCAACTGGGGGAGAAAAGAGGAGGGCGGAGACCTCTCTGATATATTATTATTCATATTATGGCTATGGTTACATTTTTCTCTGAACTTTAATTATTCAAATTGTAAAAAGTGTCATTGCATGCTGTGCATAAATTAGATTAATACAGCCATTAAATTATCAGTTGTTATCATAATCAGCCATTTAACCACACTGCTCTATGTGGCTGTTGTGGCAGCTGTGTTTGTGTAACTGTTTATACAATCATGCAGTCCCTCTGTTTCCTGCTCATTTGCATTTTCTCCAAATGTCTCCAAGCAACAAAGTGAGGGAGGAGGGGCTGGAGGGGCCTCAAACATCTCGCTGACACCCCCTCAGGATGCTCCTTTCTCTCATGTCCATCCCTCTCCCAGTTCGTTCTCCCACTCTGCTGTCAGGGCACATCCTTAGAAACCACCCGGGTGTCACCATACTTCTTCCTCCAAAGACACAAGGAGGGCAGACACTCTTTTAATCATCCTTTCTCGCCTCTACTCTTCTTCTCGGCGGTCAAAATAACAAAAGCTGTCACACAGACTCATGTCGTCTCCCAGTGATCATAACGGATAATTACCCTCCCCCCGGGACTCCAGTCCAGCCCCATCTCTCCCACAAGCACTATTTCACTGCGAATCCCCAGCACTTGTGAAATGGCTCTGTCTCAGTAACAAGCTCTGAGTGGCAGTGATTCAGTCAGAGATATATCCAAGTCAGGCCAACCAAAAGTACATCAACCTCCAACCCTTATCCACCGTTTCTCGATAAAGAATAAAAAAAAGAAGAAGAAAAAAACTCTTTCTTTCCTCCCAAAGAAGATTTATAAATCAATGAGACAGGGTGAGTGTCAGAAATTGTTCGGTGCAGTCGTTTCTCAAGTGGGACATCATCCTGTCCAGGTGACAGATTAGTCTGACCAAAAGGGGGCAGTGTTGTTATTTTGAAAGCGTGGTGGGCTTGACTGGCCTGAGCTGCTGCAGTGAGTGAGGGAGTGAGCAATTGAATGAGTGAGTGAATGAGTGAATGGGTGATTAAGTGAAGGGCGAGAGCAGATAACACGCTCACTGACTGACAGAAGGAAGCTACAGCGATCAGCATCGATCCCGCCACGCAGACCTCCAGCCTCGGCCAGTGCAGCGGTTGCTCCACTGGCCTCCAGGGCACAGCCAGATGCTGGATTATCAGCCTGAATGATTGCATCTCTGGGCAAATATTTTATCTTATACAATACAAAGTGTTGGTTTCTGAACTATCACACAATATTCAAGCAACTATCAGTGACTGTTATTTTTTTTTCCCTTGAAGTGGAGGCCCTGGATGAAGACAGGATTTCTTTAGATGTGCTGGTAAATATCAAAAGATTCTAAATATATCTTTTACTGTATACATGTTGTGAGCATTTAATATCAGACTGAGGACATTCTCGGAGCACTGTAAACTATTCCAACTGAATGAAGTTTGTCAAGTTGAAAATATTAATAGGATGCAGATTAAGCTATACCAGAGGGACTATATTGTTCACAAGGGAATATGAAATGCAAAGCAACAAACGGAGAGAGGCTGCTGTTTTTAAAGCAATTTATCAGACATCCATTCAACTCTATGATGTCCAATTTTAAGTGAGACCTGCCTTGGGCTTATATTTAGCGTACTCAGTGATGCTGCAGGTGTGCTAGACTATAGCTTATTTGCATTCAAATGGCGTGAGAAGCTAATTCTGTTTTTATCTTCATTGTCTGCAATAAAAAAAAGACACAGGGAGGTTAAATGGAATATGTAAGGGAATGGAAAAGGCTGCTGTTTTTAAAACCCTACAGTGCAAATACAGCCAGAGTCAATACAGATGTATAGGTTTCAATTGCAAAGACTAGATTTATGGCAGAATATAAGAGTCTGTAACTATCAAACTCAATTTGTACAGTTTTGTCTCAAAGGGCTTTAGACCTCAAACTAAATCCTCCCAGATCATGCGGAATCACAGAGGCGGGAGGAATCGCAGGCAACCTTTTATGATGAATGAAGCTATTCCAATCCCTCCTCGCCTCCTCCTTTTCGCTTCCCTCTCATCTCTGCTGACATACCTTGTACCTACACGGCCAATCATAGTATAGAACACAGTGCAATCATCTTAGAAAAGCAATTCACTCCTTCCTGCGCCTGCACTTTTGGTGTCAGGATCGTAATTTGTAAACCACAGAGAAAAACTTCAGACCCCCGTCCAGAGGCCTGCTATTTAAGATCAGTAAACACCAGCCCGATGACGCCGTCGCTTCCCGCAATATTGCGAGTCCACCTCTCCCCTTTCTCCTTCAGCTCTCTCTAGGTCTTTGGATGAGAAGAGGAGGTGGAAAAAAAATGTTTCAAGCGAAATCTATAATCGAGATCCCTCATCCGACTCCCCCCCGGTGTGGCCAATTGGTATTCTGCAGGATCTTCCGGCCCCCTATGGTGTTCCCAATCTCCAACTAGGAAGGAAAGAATAGAGAGCTACTAAGCCCCTGGATGGAGAATGCCTAGCTGTGGATTAATGGGTAGAAGAACAAATGAAGTCCAGGAGAGGGTTTATATCTATCAATATAAAGTAGCAGATTAGGCATAGAGATGGCTGTGTCTCTCTATTTTCATTTGTCAAACTGTTTGGCCACATTACTCCATCGACAGAACCAACATCGCATGGCGAAATTAGAATGGGATCAATGGACAGAGGGGGAGCACGGCATGTTCTGCCTCTAAAAATACAGACACAAGGTTCTTGTTCTTAGGCGTATATTAGGCGCGCTGCATGTTGTTGTGATGTGGCACTCTGCAGGAGGACAGACAACAAAGCTAACATAAACAATCCTTAATTTTCTCAGTTATATATTAAACACAACCTTTGTTTGGTAGAGTTTTATATTAATTAAACATTTTGTTTTTGTTATGTATTCAGTTGCATTGACCCAAAGATCTTTGGGGTATTGTAGATTAACAACAGCACATCGCATACAAAGTTTCTAATTAAGATAAATATCATGCGGTTAACATATTTTTTTTTACTCAACAGAATTCGGCTTCATTTTCCTGTCACTGCACAACATATGTCTCGCCCACATCAACTTAGCAAACAAGGCTGAGCAGTGTGTGTACAGTTCGTGAATCAACGATGTATAATTAAGCAGGAAAAAAAAAGAAATACTGCACTATAATTCTCTCTCTCTCTCTCTCTCTGTAAAATAAAAAAAGAAACTAAGGATTTTATTTGCTGACCATTCATCCAATTCAACCTTGGCTGGGATCAGCTCATAAAACCTGTATTTAGAGGAGCCAAAAGCAAGTATAATCATAGCTAAAATGAAGGAGAAGTGAACATATAATTCTACTCCATCTCTGACCTGCAGAAAAGGAAACTGTTTTTTTTTTCTTTACTTAAAGGGAAAATGATTTGGCAAAATATCATCATGCTTTCTCTGCCTTCATAGTTCCTTATATTCATGGCTCCAAGCCTTGAAAATGTTTTTTTTTTCCTTTCCTCTTTTTTTAACCTTTCAGGTGCTTTGAGAAGCTTCAACCTCTGTGCCCGTCTCAGACAACCTTGGTCGATCCTGTAATGAATTTAGCCGCCAGCAATAACGGTGCCAATCAATAGCAATCCGTGGTATGTCATTGACAGGTTAGACACTGTAATGTTTGGCCATGGCAGCTAGTCAAAGGAATCAAAGGAAGTCCAGCAGTTCTTATTCAGCACTTCAGACAAGTGTGCACACACTGGCAACCTCGCTCCCTGCTGACATCTACAATAACATAGAAATATCAATACAAATATAATTCATCGATCATCCACAAATAGGCTCCTTAATGCCATATATGATGGCAAAATCACACCCGTGACCTACATCATTTTGAGCTTTTACACAACCAGTTCCACTGCGAGCAGGTCTCCACATATCCTTGGAAAAAAAGAGTTTTACTCAATATGGCCTCCAAAAAGTTAATGCTAAAGGTACAAGGTCTCCGGTGGACCAGACGGTTAACTATCAAAGACGTCTTATCCTTTGATCCCAGAAGCCACTGAGTGGCTTTGCTTCATCTGTGATGTGAACAGATTGTAATCAAACTTTGTTTGCGTACTTACAACATTTGCTTCTTGCAAAAAAAAAAACAAGAACAGGAGGCCACTTGGTTTGATTAAGTGGAGTTTTCAAGACACCACCTCTTTCTGGTGCAGCACATTCTCTTCATGCTAAGAGCCCTCCATCAGTTCAACAAAATTCAGTCAAATAATTTTGACTTGATTTTGACATTAATCTACCACTGATGTTTAATTTAACTGTTTGTAATTCCTGCAGTAGGCAACATGTGAAAGTATCAACAACTTTCCAGAGCCATATGGAAAAAGTCTGTGCTGCTTTTTCCAAGTTTTTTTTTTTCCCCTCTTTCCCCCTTTTTTTTTTTTTTTTTTTAACTTTTCAAGCCCCGAGTGATATATTAGCTTGTCGCTGTAGCTAAATTTGTTGTTGACAGTCCATAGCCTACAGTCAACACCCAAACGTCTGGTTACCTGCTTGATTTGTCTCTGTTGTCATGAAAGAAGATCTGAATGAACACCCTATCATAAAGCATTTAGACCTGTGAAGCCTCCAGTGACTTTGAGTTTTTTCTTTTTTTTCTCGGCCAAAACATCAGCGGTCTGACAAAGGCTGAAAAGCTCTGCGCCGAACAATAGTGAATATAACTCCTCCACATGCTCCCTGCTCAGTCCCTCCATAACAAAGCCATCAGACACATTTGCAAGGTTGGTTATGTCATGTTCCTTTTACAAAGCAATAACCTCCAGCCAGGGGACTCTAAGGGATTGGAATTTTAGTTCCCTTCGTCATTTGTATGTGTCGAGGTGCCCGCTGTGGCAAATTGCAATTCCACATTCCATAAGGTCAGCCCTCGCACTTCCTCCTTGTTTCTCTTTCTTTGGGCGGAAAATGACACTCAATAAGAGCAGACTGGTAGAATGTAAAAGGAGGGCCCTAATCCCCTCAGGAAGTTTAAGTCACAAAGATCCGCTATTAGGTTTGGGTCTCAAAACTCTTCACAGGAAGCCTATATTCAAATGGCCAGAAAGCAGCAGGACACAGAGATCACATGTGTGCAACAAAAGAAAGAAATCTGTACATGGTTTATAATACACATGAAAAAATAGACTTACCATTATTGCTTTGAAAATATCGGCAGAAGTAAGAGGGAAGCTCGCACAATATAAAATACTGCACAGATATTATCATACACCGTTACGACTCTACAGATTGAAGTTGTTAAATAATAACTGTTGGAAATGCACAACTGAAATAGGAACTTTCCTGCACTGTATATGGGAATGTAGTTTGGTCAGACCACTGGCTCAGAAATCCCTTGAAGTCCAGAATTGTGTTTACTGGAGGATCGGTTGCAAATACCAAATGTATCCAAGACTGCATTTTCTGTTATTATTGTAGGTCTAATAGCTGTCGAGTTATTCTGAGACACTGGAAGACGACAAAGGCCACGGAAAATGAAAGAAGGGGTTAATGCAATGGTGGAAATGGCATCATATATATAGTAGAATGAATGGCGATCAGGAGGAAGAAGTATCTCCATGGGAGCGGTTAAGGACTCTTATCAAAATGGAGGATAAGCCTACGTAATTATGAAGTTGTTTTGTTTGTTCGTTTGTTTTCTTATTTCCTGTCTAGACTTGCGTGTTATTTTTTCTTTTGTACTGGAGTCTGCCTCCATATTATAGAAAGAAGCATACCTTGTGTTCTTGTACGCCAGGAAAATAATACATGTATGCCATGTACCGAGCCTTTCAAACCAATAAAGACTTGAATAAGAAAAAAATATCTCTGTAGTATAAAATGTAATTAGCTTAGTATCTACCATGTACACGTGTGTGTGTGTGTGTGTGTGTGTGTGTGTGTGTGTGTAAAAGAAACTATATATTGCTGACACAGGAGTCATGTATGAACTAAACTACTTAATTACTGTTTCAGAATAGTTAACTTCTCCTCACTTCTACTTTAAAACTATCACTCATGTACTTGTGATTAAATCATTTAAAGAATTTAAGCATCAAAACAAGAAACCTGCCAACTCTTCCTAAATTAAACTCATCATTAAAGCAAATTGCTCCAAATTGAATAAACGGTGACAATTGTTTTGGCAGAGATAACGTTTAAAAAATGCTTTTTGTCTCTTTTTTTGTTCATATGTGTGGTGCTAAAAAGTTATTTTTAGATGCAGCTGATAAGGTAATCATCGTGTCAGAATCGACAGCTAAGTACATTATAAACCTGAGTATCTAGCGCATGCAGGCATGTGTGCCCGAACGCGTCAAACAAGTCTTGCCAGCCATGAACAGAGTGAAAGATGAAGCATAATAGAGTGCTATTTTGATTTTGACCATCTCCAGTCAGAAACTCTATACCGAGTCATTCAGCCAAAAGGTCAAAACCGTCCCAAATCAGGTCATTTGGCTTGTTCTCCTTTCTCTTATCACTTTATCCCCGGTCTGCTTTCATTTCTTCTTTTCAATTTCACTCTTCTGTTTTTTGTCCCTTCTTTCACTTTTTCTCTTTGTTTCTCTCACTCACTTTCTGCCTCTCTCTCCTGGTTGGGGAGGCATGAATGCGGGTGGCAGATGGCTGGGATGTTTCACGTCTCAGAGGGATCGTGCTCGTCTCATTCCCCCCTCCTCTCTCGCTGCCAGGAGGTCAGCAAGGTGGGCTGAAGAGTAATTGGCAACTGGCAGGGAGAGAGCTGACACAAGGGCTGTTGAGGGCAGCATTAATTGACAATTGTAAATAACAAATGGAGCTGATGATTCAAATTACCTGTCCACACGATCCCCCCCATTAATTGTGTCCTGAAACGTGACCCAACATAACAAATGATTTTTAAAAATTTCTCCAGGCTAATGCCAGGAGTTTGCAGCCGGAGGGGGGGGAGAGAGTGCCACAGAGAGGGAGAGCAAAGCGTGCACGGGCACGAGTGGCAGAGAGCAAGAGTGAGAGAGAGAGAAACACATCAAGGAACAGATTGTTAATATCAGCCGTTTCATCTGGCCGATTGTGAAATAAATGGCAATGGGGCTTGCAGTAACATGGTGCGACACGCCGCGGCGTCTAATGGGACGAGCAGCTCTCCACCAGCAGGGACCTAATGAAGTGCGACATCGTTTTTCACCCCGCGACCACGACAATGTCAAGGTGCTGCAACATGCCATTTGTGAAACGATGGTGGCAGGACATCACCTGCTCAGCTGATGGCGCGTGCGGACCAGCCAGGCATCAAACCTCCCAAACAACACTTGGATGACTTTGGAAAATCAGGCATCAATATCATCAATCGACCTTCTGTTGACCATGAAAAAGACACCCCCATCCGCCTCTTCCCCCCCATGTTGTTTGGCCACACACCCACAGGACAACACAACTCAGATGGGAGACACAGGAGGCGACCTTGTCGAACATAGTGCACTGGGACATGTTTCTATTATTACAGGTCTGGAGGCAGTCATGCGCCAGAACACAAAGCATGTTTTACGGGGAGGGCTTTTGACTGATGATGGGGGGAAAGTTGCAGAAAGGCTGCAGTGGCATTTGATTTACTGGCTTCTCGCTGCACTGTAATGAGGAGTAATTCTGTCTTGACACCCCTACGTCTCCCTTCCCTCCCTTTCCTCTTTCCCTCCATTCTTATCTCTCTCCCGCTTTACCTTTGCCTGTGGCAGCCCCCCTCCTTTAGTGTGGTTTGTCACAGTTTTAAGACTTAGCCTCAGCTTGCTCCTGAGTTTTAGTGCTCCTTCCGCAGGCAAGAAAAATCTGACATGTGTCTTATTAACCAAAAGGATTCTGCATGTATCTTCATTAACTGGCTATTAAGAAGAAGACATGAAAATATGAAAAAGTGACTTCCTCTAACCAATATCCGCCAGGGAGATTAAAGATAACTAAGATGATTTATATTTCAGGGAAGATGTGATGTTATTTAGTGCGAGTTCAGAGGCCAAGCAAATCATTTGCTGGAATGAACAGTTTACTTTCTTAAGTTGTTGGTCCTCCCTGTTAGGCTGAGCGATATTGAAATTCCCCCACTTATGATATATCAGTAAAAACAGCTACATATGATATGATCATCCCGAAAACAAAGCTGCACACTGTACCATCATGACACGCAGGCCAAAGTTTTTTTAAACCCACACCAGCCCGGCCCATTTTGAGAGCCAATCTGCCCCGCCTGACCTGAAACATATGCTTTGATAAATGACCCGAACTAGACCTGCAAACAGAGGCTGAAAGTTTCTAGTAATGATCATCACCACCATAACAACCTACATGCTGCTGGCTGCATTGTACGCCATTTCCAGTAAATACCACAATATAAAATGTGTGTTTTCTGTCGTAAAAAGTTCAAATGTAGGGGAGAATAAGTAGCATACCCATCTTTTAAGTGGTTACATCTCAAGTATGATCTCATACACAGCTGATATCCTATGTGATTGTTTGAGTGCGAAGCTGATGGGTATAGTGGTTTTACAGAAGTGCATATTTAAGAGATTTAGTGTCTTAAAATATCTTAAATTTGAATTTCTGAGGTCATAACTACTACAAACCTTTTATTCTAATTTCGTTTATCAATTTTTGAATATATATTTGAATATTTTTGTGAAAATGGTGAAACCTTTCTCTGTAAAAGTCCACATTTCCAATATCAAACTATAATACTGTCATTTTACCTCGTACTTGCACTTACCTGTCGGCAAAATGTAGCTTGACTTAACTCACTCTAATATCCATAGTTCTACATACTGTAACACTTACATCTGCACAAGACCACATATATACTACTTGTCTGCAATGCTTACCTGCGATGCTTAAATAAGTTAAATATGATCTGTCCAAAAATTTGTCCTAAATTTGATTAAAAAGTGTCTTGAACATGTCTTAAAAAGCATTAACTTGGACTGTCTGATACCTGTGGACACCCTGAGTAACCTTAAATTGGCGGTTAAAAAGTCATCTTAATAGAGAGGAGAGATGCATACTGGTACGCGTTATGTAATGTAATTTGACTAAATCCATATAGACGATGCTGTCTTATACCTTGCTTGAAAGTCTATCGAATTATCGTACAGTTGTTATATCGCCCAGCCATAGGTGCCTGGCTGCACTCGTTTGTTTCATAAGGACAATAAGGGTAAGAACAGGCCAAAACAAATGAGTGACTTCTCAGACTATTGAGCGTGACACACTTTACAGCGCCATTGACCTGTTGTTACCATAACAACTCTCAACAATTTTCTTTTCCATTTCCTTTTCTGCGGGTCAAATGATTACAGCAAACCATTTCCTGTCCTTCCTATTCTTTCTATATGTCCGGGTGAAGCACAGAGACAGACGCAATATATATGTATATATATATATAGCGCAAAATTCACAACAGGCATTGTATAGCTGAATATTGCTTTGTCATTGTGGACGTGTGATGACCATCGTCGTGGCCAACCTGTCTTCACCGGTTTGAATGATAGTCTTTTCATATTGCCTGTACATATTCCAGCAGAGCGAGAGATTTGCCTTTCTTTTAACCACCTATTGAATTGCTTTGTGACTCACATTGGGCACAGTTCTCCGAGGTCAGGTTGCGAATGCGGCGTCTGAAAGCCACGGCCTTTACCTTCTTCGAGCTTGCACAACAGAATGACTGTTCTTCCACAGGGATGAATAAGTAGGTGTTGAGAAAACATAATTCAAGCAGCTATTCACGCACCCTGATGATCATGAGGTATTTTCAAGGCGGAATGTACTCAAAGAAATGTTGTGAAACTGTTTACAGTATGTAGACCTACATACAGCTCCAGTGACTAAATACTGGTGTGGTGTGCATAGACCAAGTTGGTAAACAGGAAAGGAAAGACACAGACAAAGACATAACCACATCTATTAACAGTGACCATATAATAGAGGGCCATGCTTATATCTGTCAGGTAAGATCAGCCGTCTGTCTGATAAACAAAGTTAATCAGAGAAGGCTCAAAGGGTGTGAGGGTTCAAAGGGAACGCACAGTCAATGTGTTGTATGCGATTAATGAAGAGAACTGCATCAGAGTTTCAAAGCTTTGCTGCTGTTGTTTTTTCTCCTTCATATCGGTTTGCTTTCCCACTAGAGTGGAGGAGTCAACTGTAATTTCTCTCCTCCAGATAAATTCGAAATGGAAACAGACGTAACTCTCTCTCTCTCCCTCTCAGCCCGTCTCTTTTGCACTCTTTCTCTTCCGCTCTCTCCCTTATTCCAACTCTTAATTAGCCAATGCAAAAGCAAACAAGCCACTCTGTTCAATGCATCTACTCGAGGATGGCCATTTAAAGACTACATTTCCCAAAGCTTTTGTAGAAGTGACTTTAACAAAATTGCCCTCCTTCCATGTCTGTGTTCACTTTAATTTAATACCTGCACACACCCACCCATTATCTTTATAGCACGGCCCAAAGCGGGCTGAGAAAACCTGTGACCATTCTGTGCTCATTAAAACTTCACACTGTGGTCCGTGACTGGGTATCAGGGTTACTTCACTCTGACAATAAAGCCGCTGTGTTTAATTCATCCCACACTTGAATGTTTTCATCGGCTTAAGTATCGGAAGCCATTGTAAAGTGGTGCATGCTCAAATTACAAGCTCTATTTCACCACTTACAAAAGAGCAGTCACTGTGACTTTTTGTATGAATATTTTCACGTTACGTATAAATTTAAATGTTGAATCTGGAAATCCTCAAAGTTGAAATTGAATCGACACTCTAAATGTAAATTTAACATGTAATCCTAAAATCCAAACATTGAATATAAAGTCCATCTCTAAAGCTAAATGTCACATAATAAATCTGCATGTGAAATTCTCCTTATAAAGTTAAATTTGAAATGTTTATCTTTGATTTCCCCTCATTGATGCTACTCTCCTGTCTGTATGAAGCAGGAGCCATTAGCCTGTTAGATGAACAGAGCCAGGCTACCACCACACGGTACCACTACTGTGGGATAAGTTCAGTGTCCATTCGCAAGAGGGTGAGTGTCCAT
Organism: Epinephelus fuscoguttatus; assembly: GCF_011397635.1. Classification (NCBI taxonomy): domain Eukaryota; kingdom Metazoa; phylum Chordata; class Actinopteri; order Perciformes; family Serranidae; genus Epinephelus; species Epinephelus fuscoguttatus. The sequence continues at coordinate 21,409,949 of NC_064760.1, forward strand.
GCACCGTCCAATAACGGCGCGCGCTGGCCACCTGGCACTCAATATGCTGCTGCAGTGGTTTGTTTTCCAGTGACATTTCAGGTATTAGCTGAGCTATTGAGTATCTTTAAGCAGTGAAAGTTATTATTTATTTATTTTTACTTGTAGGCTAGATTTGTTTATATATGCTACAGTGATTTGTTTTCCACAGAACTCTACGGTGCGAGCATTTTACTTGCATTTGTGACTAAAAATAGTTTTATGCGAGCAAAAGAAATCATTCAGGAGCACGCTGTGCGAGTACAGATTTCAAACAGCAGCAGAAACAAAAGGCGAATCCTGTCGGTTGTGGGTTGAACAGGGGTCACAGACAGGAATATAGCACTATGACCACCGCAAGATAACGTTTACCGGCGACCAAAAAGGTCCAATAATTTCCTCTTCGTTGGTGTCATGACTGCCCAGAAGTACCTGGACAGCCGAGCTGTGGTGGCACACAGGTATGTGACGTGTCAGAGGAGAAACAAGCCGTTCACATGTCTCTCTTTGTGGCAGGTAACGGCCCACAAACCTCAGCGCACTTTAGGGACTGTTATTTACTTATGAAGGGACTCTTCTTCACTTGTCTGGGGAGGAGGGTGGCTGGTTGATTTTTATTTCATTGATTTGTTTTTGAAGTATGACTAAGTCAATAAGTAATTTATTCCATTGAAATATCATTGATGTATTATAGAAAAGTGATTTATCTTTTTATAAATGACAAAAGGCACATCTGCCTCATTCTCGCTGTGGTATCGTGATACTACTCAGAACCGTGATACTTTCACTGGTATCGTACCGTGGGTCCCAATTTTGGTACCGTGACAATAGTCGTGTGCATATTACATTATTCCATGTGATAATGCAGTTCGTTATGCAGGGTTTAGAAGTGTAGGCCAAATTGTGGGTGCTTTCACACTCTGTCCTGTTTGGTTCGTTTCAATCAAACTCAAGTTTGTTTGCCCCCTGAGAGCGGTTCATTTGGGAAGGTGTGAGCACAGCAATCACACTCGGGTGCGCACCGAAACAACAAGACCGAGACCTTCTTGAAGAGGTGGTCTCGGTGTGGTTACAAATGACCTCTGGTGTGGTTCGTTTGTGGTGTTCAGACCTCGATCTGAACCAACTTTGTTTGGGTTAAACATGAGCATGTTACAATCCTGCAGGATTATTAATGTGCGCCTCCTCCTCACAAAATATTTTGTATGATGTATATTTTTGTACAATGACCATAAAGGCTTTCTATTCTATTTGGAAATTTGTTAACATGGTGAGATAGCTTCATCAGCAACAAACTCCACCCACACTGTCATATCACTTGGTAAGGAGGGTGTCAGTTACTCAGATGCAAAATATGTCTGTTAGCAAACTAACATTGATGTAACTTAAATCTTGTGTTAGCTACAGTGACCTGGACGTGACCTTTGCACTAGGTCGGGCTAGAGCTTTTTGTGTTTTTAAACTTTCAAAATGTTTTCAAAGTATTTTCCATGTCACAGAAACCTCTGAGAGTGAATCTTTTGTTTTGGATGTTATTATACTGTTGGTGATGTGGTGGTGTGTTTGTTGTGGGGCTCTGCACACATCTGACACCTGCCCGCCTGCCTGCTCTCAGCCTCAGCTCTCTGAAGCTCTGTGTGCTGTCTTTGCCTGGCAAGGCAGTGGTGTTGGCGTCATGAATGTCCTTGGTGACTGCGGCTAGACTGTGACCTTTTTTTTAGGTTCATGGAAGGTATTGGAATTCATCGGTATGTAGGATATTACTTCAGACATTCCTCGCAACATCTCACGACTAGCTGGTCTGATCAGCTAGAAGCCGGCGGGTGCCTTTGGTGGTCAAATAGCCTTCTAAATAAAGCAGTGTTGCCAGGTCGGAAAATGTCATTATCACTCAGAAAAGAAGATTTAAAAAAAAAAAAAAAAAAAAATCCAAAACAATAAAACCATGTGCACTTTAATAAACCAGGTCAAAATGTTATCAACCCAGTTATCTTCAGCATGCAGTATCAACCAATTAGGGGCCACCAGGAAAATCTAAACGCACACAAAAACTGTAGGCAACACTTTATCATTAGTCATTTTATGTTTCTTTAATAATGCATGATTGATGGGAGAGTAACTGAAATTCATACACACAAAAATAACAAAAACAAAGTTTCATTAAAATCTGTATTCCACAGTTTAATTGCAGCAGGGGCAGCAGCCCAGCGCCCTTAATGGACCACACATGCTACATGCATTAACAGTAAATTCAAACAACTAACAAAAATTTACATTTTTTAGGGGGTCAAATCTCAAAAGACGAGAGGAAAACTGAGGAAATGGAGTCTGCAGTCAGTAAATAGTAACCATGAATAATTGAATGGAAGTAATATACAGTATTAATGAACACTCATAGAACTGTCCCCGTTTTTTTTCCTTTTGTTTGAGGAGTCTTTTGTAAACCCAAAAAGTGTCTCCCAGAGGCCACTTTCTCATTTCTCTGACTGAAGGTGAAGCAGATCGTACACTTCATGGATTTGGGTCTCAAGATAAAGGCAGTGTGCAGTCTGGCTATTTCAGCACAATCCTTTCCCCCCACAGGTGGATCAGATCCCTGCGGCACAACCCTAACCCCTTCTCACCCAGATGATAAATATTTCAGGAAGAGAAATCAGTGGATATACGGGGAGCTGTAAAGCCGCTCTGTATGACTTAGGAGACTCAAGTTCACATTACAGGGATGGGAGGGAAAAACTCTCAGGAGAGATTATCACTCGAATATGGTTTGTACGGTTAGCTGCGCGCTCGCACACACGAACTCAAGACAATCCAGAAATCGAAAAGATGTAGATCCACACTGCTAGAATACAATTAAAATCTTTATTTGCGTCATGCTTTAAAAGCTCCTTTGAAAGTGATATCAAAGTGATTTTTACACTCATCAATTATACAAGAATTAACAAAGTGAAGATTGGGAATTAATCATTAAAAATTCTCTTTCTCGTATAGCTATTGTTGATGCACACACCACATAATGCTAATGGATTCATGGATAAAGAGATGGAGGCTTGATCCAAAGTGATCACAGGAATAAGGATATGCTATAATCCTCTACATGTTTCACTTAATTCCACTAAAAGAATATGTCAGACATGTGACAACCCAACAGCCCCGAGCACACGGCTATACATCGATATAATTTAATGGTTCTATATATGATTCACCCAGCTTCTCTTTACGGTCATTAAACAGGTTGCACATGCAGGTCGCCGGAGCTTTTCTCTCTGTCACTCTTTGCCATCCAGACAGCGCTGTTTTATTACAGTTACTAGAGCGCGAGCTAAAGGACAGCTCGGGGAACATTCCATCCACCTTGTGCCTCTGTTGCTTGGTTCATGTGGAGCAGGTGAAGGTCAGTCTGAAGCTGAGGGGATATCAAAGCCACTGTGTCTGTTAGACCTCTCTGTCACTTTATGTTCCCTTTCAGTAAAGTCTCCCTCTCTCTCTTTACTTCTTTATACCCAGGCTTTCTCTCTGACCTCACTATCCTCCCTCTCCCCCCCCTCCCCTCTCTTTCTCCGTCTCTTTCTCGCTCTTGGTATGCCCGCCAACTTCCCCCTCGCTATCTTTTTTAGCTCTTCCTTCCTCTTTGTGTGCGTTTCTGATTCAACATAGCCTCGATACAAGTCACTTTCTCTTCCCTGTGGCACAGTCGGTTGAAGTGCTGACTCCAGATCTTCACATTCAATGAGTCCCATGCAGCCTGCACATCTGCAAAGCCTTCACTACACAGTAAAGCAAACATCACTTGTACCAGGGGAGGGATAGTCGTATGTTTAACTGGCGGTGATATCACTGGTGGCAGGGTACTGTAGAATGATCAGTCTCTATGATCAGTTTTTGAATATTGCTCCTAAAGGCGCGGGTCAAAGAAATGATGAAAAGAAGGGGAAGTATTTCCTGTATGTAATGGTGTGTTTACTGTCTTGCAGTTAGCCGAGGAAATGTGCATCATTCAAACTTAACGAAGAAGAGTGCAACAGTGTATGGCAAGGTAGTAGCAATAGAGTCAACACTTATCATAAGCAAGTGCAGCTATACAGTATACAAATATGCAATGGATAAAAGCTACTGCTTTTTAGCCTACATATATTTCACATGCAGCACCACATAAGTGATTAACACTATACTCAGACTTCACTTGGTCTGACAAATAGACCCTAATGAAGTCATTACTAAAACAAAAGTTAACATTTTCCTTGCTAGGGTATTGTTTTTAAGTTGCCAGCCACCACCAGCATTTTTGATCATGTTCACTAATCTTTCAAGACCCACAGAATAACTAAAGAAGAGGCCTTCTGTTTTTAAACATAACATTTTATTGTATCTTATTCCATTCCTTTTTTTATCAACACTGGAATATGTGCATTATCATTAAAAAAAACCCTTTTCAGATAAAAAACTTTTTGTCAAAGTACAAAGTTTCAAGTACAAAATCAATTTTACATTTACTTTTTTTCTCATTTCCATACATCAATTTGAATTATATTAATGAATAATAATAATAATAATGAAGATAAATATTCTGTGTGAGGTATAGGGGAACGTGTTGCCACATTCAATGATCGTTCAGTGTTCTGTTGTATCCCTCTCCTCCGTGGTTGTCTTGGAGATCCCATTTTATCCCACCATCGTTTGCTTCTCTGTCCAAATCGGATTCAGAATGTTGATCAAAACAGAAATTGTCGGAGTCTGAGATCATCAGTATCTCCACGGCTTGGGCAACCGTACACTTTTCCATCGGTGCGGTTTATAAGCTGCTACTTTAATCAAAATCGTCTTCCAGTTTCCAGCGGATCTTCTTAGTCGTTTGTTTTTGGACATGGCAGTGCTGTTCTATTTCACACGATGTGTAACAGCGCCCCCTATCTTATAACAGTGAAAACACGAATTGCTGAAATATCTCGTCAGTGGTGGGGAAGCATTCTGTCATAAATGACGGAAAATTTTTTCAGTGGCAGGGATAGTGTTAAAGATGTGTGCTAGCATCATTGTTGGATGCTGGGTGAATGTGTGGCTAATTAACTGCAACTTAGTAACTTAGCCATGGTAGTAGGGCTGGGCGGTATGGCCTAAAATCAGTTTAACGGTATTATTTTGGAGGGATGCGGTGACGGTATGATTTCGCGGTATCATGCTCTCTCTTTTTTTTCTTTTTTTTTTTACACCTTAAATAAAACAATTTAAAAAGCCTTACAAGTCTAGGATGGATACTATTTATAGTCAGAAGTAAAACGGTTGCTAATCCATCTATTATTGTGTATAAAACATTATATAGTATGTATAAACATTAGAGAGAAGAGGGAGGGCCGACGGCTCCCGGGCTGCCTTCTCCCGCGGGCCTAGGTTTGGGGCGGTCAGCCAGGCCACCTCCATCACGTAGCGAGGGAGGTGCATGAGGCAGGCCGGCCGGCGTTATGTGGTATGTTACCGTCACCACGAATACCGCCCAGCCCTACATGGTAGCTAACATCAGTGATGGTTGATTGATCAACGCTCGCAAAACGGCCTGTTTTCACCAGAAACATTTGTCTCCACTCTGTGCAATTACTGACACTTTGTAGCAAAAATATTATGTATTAAAGCTGTATTTAACAAAACGGTGTGCTTCAATGTCATTTGTGGCACGACAGTGATGCAGTCAGGACGTCCGTACGCATCACTGTCGTGCCACAAATGACGTTAAAACACTCCTGAATATTACAATGATGCAATTATTATCTAAGAGGCAATTACCTCTCAAAATAATAAAAATAAACCCAACTTTTTGTGACTGTTGTCTCTGTTTTCATGGAAAAACATCGGGTCTGACTAATAACTGGAAAATACGTTGGTAGACTCCTATACATAATGAAACCTAGTTCACTACTCCAGTAAGTGGGTTGTGCCATAGTATCGACCTAGCAACAGACCAGTTTTCTAGTCCCTGTTGAGTCCACCAGCCAACATGAGCTTAATACTTTCTAGAGGTCCATATATAAGCACAAAACTGCTTTGCTAGCTCAATCTTGTTACAACTAAGATATCTGCTGGAAAAGATCATTTTCCATAACAGATTTAACGTCTACATCCACAAACTTAACATGTATTTTTAAGCTAGTAGCACCGTGTCACTGGTACAGCGGATGGAGGACACCAGAGGATGCCAGATGGTTCCAATCACTCAGGAGCATTCTAAAGTCCAAAAGTCAAAATTAATTTTAAAAAGTGGATGTATTTATATCCAAAATCCACAATATGTTTCTATCTAACCAAACTTTCTGCTTCAGTCCATATTTAATGGCATTCAGCCTGTCAAAAACAACTTCACTGCGGTCACACTCCAACTTGCTGAACTCCAGGGAGGCATGCACCTGCATAGACGTGAGGTCGAGTAGCAAACAGCACTATAAATGTATGAATTAAAGAAAGTTGATTTTAATTTAATCTGATGAATCACTTAACCTTCACGAGTATGTTTGAGAATTTTATGCAAAAGCAGTGGTTAAGTTCAAGTTCTGGAATTGTTTTATTTAAGTTAAATATTCTATAAATGTTACTAAGATATCCTAATAACCTATTTTTAAGTGGCTTTTTGTTCAGCTTTTCAGGTCATTTGAAATAAAGAACATATATATAAGTTTAATAAATGTTGACTTCCAGTATGCTTACTTTTTACATATTAGTCTATATAATATTTTTAGGATTAAGAGCTTTTCTACAGATTTTAGCCTATATACATGAATACATACAGAGCATGTGTGTGTCCAGTATGTACCAAAGCGTCAGCAGCAACAGCCAACCATTCATTAAACTAAGTTTGCTGTATAGATCAAAATTAACAACAAAAAGATCCATTTTTGTTGCCCTCTGGTATTTGCTCCTGCAGTTGGACAAGGGTGCCATGGAAATAATTTGATGATCAATTACCAATCAGATTGCTTGGTCAGAACTGCTTGTATAATACCACAATTACAGATTCAGCGTCAAATGAGGCATTAACATTAACATTACCTTTTCATGCATGTCCTGACTGAAGTGAAGTGTTATTAGAACCAGGAGTAATAATAGCAATTTGGTAAGCTTATTTATGATTATGATGACATTTTCTCATGATTATTTCAGACGGTGCTGTGTGGTTACCTGTCATAGCATAGCAGCTTTTTTTAATTTAGATTTCTATCAATATTAGGAGGGTGGGATGTGTCCCACATACACAACATATTATGATTACTGCTTGGGTAAATGAACACCCATGCTTACGCTGTTTTGCTAGTATAAAGGTAGCAAATGAATTCTGTTTGGATAATTGATACAAGATTAAAATAGGAATTCTTATTTTGTGCATTTTTTTTTTTTTTTTAAGTCGAAAACCCAAACAGACTTTGGTTGCTAGGAAAGCAAAAGGCAAAAGTGGTTCTAGGTTGAATCACTGTTGCATAGTATTACTTTAAGACTTTTGTAACCATCCAAGTTCACTAAGTGTGCCTTTTCATTTAACACAATGACCCGGGGCAGTGGTGGCAGGGAAAGAGTGGGTTCCACTCATACACACACCTGGCAGCTGCCTTCATAGCTACGTGTTTATACTGTTGGCTGCTGAGCATATCAACCGCAGCAGTTTGGCTTTAATGGTTTGCTCTGGGAAAGTAGTTTTTGAGGCTTTGAAGAGCACTTTCTTCCCAGCAGTTTTAGGGATTTGACTGGTGAGCAGTCAGCTGGTCACAAGATTTCACAAAATCATGACAAATTCACTTTCGGGCACATGGTTGGCTAAAATTGGACTGGTGTTCAAGCACCAGCAACCCTGCACATGCACACCTGTCTTGTAGATTTTCAAATAGCTGGCACAGCTCAACAGCTAATTTTCTTGCATTGTGAGATTGTTGTTCTCCTCAAGCGTAACACAATAAACACAGTTATACTGACAGATAACATGCACTCTCCTTATACAGGTATTCAAGTGAAAGCACTCTAAATGTACCTGTGAGAATGGTTCTATCCTTTTATGCCTCATGTAACTACGAAATGTACTTTAACCACTTGTAAGTCTTTGCAGTACAAGTAAACCCTATATAACTGAGGTATGTAAGGAATATGTTAGGAAGTAAAATCGTAATGAGTGTAGCCTGGCGACTGTAATGATGAATCCAATTACCATATTTTATTTTCCATCCTTTTTAAAATTTGGTAATGTGGTAAACAGTCCATATCCATAACAAAAGAATGTCCTGAGAGAAAACGGATGTCCTTGTGCAGGAGGTTCATAATCGCCACAAGCGAATAAACAGTACCCTAAATTAAATTGGCATGGGAGGAGAAAACATATGTTGCTCCAGTCCTGGGAGAACTGTTGCCCAATGGAAGAAATAGCTCAATGACATTGGGCAAAGAGCCAAACCGAATCACCATCGGGCCGCACAGACGATGGCTGCAGGAGGGGCCATTCACCAGCCAATCCCCGCCATAAATCACCAATCAGTGTATAATGGAGGGCTTTAATGATAGACTCACATTTTTTCAAGTCTGTCTTACAAACAAAAGATTTAAACAGGTTTTGCTTGCTGCTATCATTCCTCCTGTTCTCACTGGCCAATAAAAGATCCTTTAATAATGCAAATCTAGTGGAAGTGATGTGGGACAAAATCGCCATTCCCAGTCTTTTTGTCACAGCCCCTCCACTATAGCTCAGAAGGAATTTCATACTAAACATTAACTTTAAAAGATTTCAACTTGATTTGATTAAATTTGCTCTCATAAACATGCACAGCTCTTAGCTGCTGCATTTAGCGCAGTGTTTGGAGTAATGCCTTATGCGTTACTGTAATGTACTTTTAGCGGTAACTACACACAAAGCTAATTACGTTCTCATATTTGAATAACTAATTTAAATAGACATGTTACTTGTTACTTTTGTCTTGGTTGTAGCACACAAATGCAGCCAAAACCCAAGATTTTTTTGGTTATGATTTAATGTCACATGATCTTTCCCTCTGTCATATACATAGACAAGGGAAGTGAAGGTGGAAGGTGGACTATTGCACACTATTAAGTTATTCACATCTATTGTTACTTGAAACGCAAGGGACCAGCAGGTAGACTGGCGCATTAAAGGTCACCTGACCTAATGGCAGTGCAATAAATGGCATCAATCAATCAATCAATCAATCAGTCAGGGTTAGACTGTCTCTGCAATTTGAGATTGCTCTCCTGGAGATCTGAACATTATTTCTCCCTCCTTGAGATCACGGACTAAAATATAGTGAGTTGTAGTATATGTGCAGGATTTGAATTACTGTTAAGGTTACAAAGGATAAACATGAATGTGTTTATTTCTTTGAGACAACTTTTATCACTTCAATTTGATTAAGCCTATCACGATAAGGAATTACCGTCAATTTACTGAGACACTTGTTATTTCATTTCACTCTGCCAAGTGTATTAAAAACTGACTTGTGCTGCTTGATTTGAAGGCCTCTGGAGGCTACAATAAATAGGCCTTTCAAATCATATCCGTTGGGTTTTATTGTTCCACGTCTTCTTTTCATCATAGTGATAATGGGTACAAGCATAGATAAAATATGACAGTTGTGTCCCACTTAGTGTCACAGCAACACAAAAATAAAACAGTGTGCATTGCTAACAGAACTGAAGCAAATGTATAATTACTTTTATATGCAGTAATTTGTGAAGTAATTCAGTTACTTTTGAGAGAAGTAACTAGTAACTGTAGCTGTTTTCTAGCTTTCAGTTCCTTGCACAACACTTATTGAGAGTTAATGATGGTTCAACTTTCTCAACATGCAGCCCTGACTTACCATGTGACCATGGCAACCACATGAACTTCAGTGAGGGAAACAATACAGGAGCTGATTTACTGGTATCTGAGGTACCTGAGTGATGCACCTTTTCATCAGCAGAGCACTGACAGATCAATGAGGGCGGCAATCACTCGCTGTCTGACAGCATCTTAATTTAGACTTATGACATATCTTAGTTTCAGATAAACATTTAAATACATGTCCCCTAATGCCATCAGACACCTCAGTGTTGGGATCGTTCCTTGAAAAGTGTGTTCTATGACGTATTATTCATTACTTTTAAAAAGGGTAATGCATTACTTTATCACTCCCTGTAGAAATTTGTTACACTACTCGTTACATTACTTTTGTGTTACTCTGCAGCATTGCCTGAGATGCACTGTTATGTAATTTGCCATTTACTAACCCTCGCCCCTTTGTGATGGTCCGACAAGCTGTCAGAGTAAGCATGGAGTCCACACTGTAACTAACTGCACTCCCTGAAGAAATAGCATATTTTTAGAAAAATAAAATTGTGATTCCAGAGAGAAGCAGACAGAGGGGTCTACAGTCTGTGTTTGAAGGATATATCCAGGATGTCAAACTGACTCAGCAGCAACAACAGGTTCAAAAGACAAAGATAGTTAGAAGCTAAAGCCGAACTATAGGCTACAGATCACAGTGTAAAAGTGAACCACCGCATCACTGCTGATCAGAACAGAACAGAAGCCAAACAATGTTCATCTGCGCACACTGCGATGACACAGAGCTGGTTGAATATGAGCAGTTTCCCTGCTTCCCTTCACTGGTTCCTGTACAGCAGAGTTGGTCTTTGTTTTATAATCATTAAAAAGCAAAAGCAGCATGTGTATACATTCAGTGGGCTATATCTTCTGTAGCTAGCTAGCTAACCATAGACTTTAACAAGTTTTGTTTTGGAACAGGGAAGAAACGTATATTTCCCTCCAACCTGTCCAGGTACCAAGTATTAATACACAACGTTTAACTAGAAATCCACAAAACCAGCATGAAATGAAGGAAGTCTATTGCGTGAGAGTCTATGGAGTTGAGCTGTGTTGTTTTCAGACCCTTGTCAGTTGTAAGTTAACAACAATACGTTGAACCTTCCGTATGCCCACATATCAGCAAAATACACAACGCTCAGGATAATCAAGATGGCACTGCAGTAGGCTCCAACTGCCTCAAAATGAAACTCTTACCAATTTTTAAAAGAGATTGGCCTTTCTAACGCCACATGGTACAAATATAAAGTGCCTCAAAATAATATATCAATAGGCCTTAATAAAATACTATAAGAGACTAGCCTTCCTTACACCATTAGATGATGACAGTCTTAAAGGGAAAACAAATGGCATATAAACCGATTTAACAGGCCAAACACACTCAAACAAACCTACTCGAGTCACTCGCTCACCAAACTATGGCTTTATAGCAGACTAGTCCAGCTTATTTGACATGTTTATCACTAAAACAGTGGTTATACCTCATACGGAGGAGATCCTGAAATTGTTGTCAGACAACCTGTTCCCTCAGGAAAGACTGCTCAAGCTGAAGAGCCTCTCTGCGGGTGCACTGAACGGCGTTTCGGTTGTCGGCGTATCTGATTTTTTTCCCATCCACCCATTATGCAGATAATTGAAGAACTTAAGCAACCCAAGACACAACATCATTGCTAATTAGTAACTGTAATTTAATTACTGAATTTAGAACAGTGACCTGTTACATTGGTACGTTACTGACAAATGAAATATGGTTACAGTAACTCCATAAACCCGACACTGACCGTTAAGTTCTCATATTTCCTGCTGCTAGGGTCATCTGATGCAATGACAGAAGACTACCTTTATGGTAATGAAAAAGTGAAGAAAATAATGCAGAGTAAATGCCTAAAAGCTGCCCACGTTCTTACCATTTATATAAAAAAAGTTGCTGATTGGTGATGGTACTTGTAAATCTGATTTTCACCTGTAGATTGGGCTTTCTTATTTTAGATTTCCACCATTTTTTTCCCAGTGTATTTTTTCTTACCAATTAAAAGTTTTGGATGACGATCATTTGAACCATATTAGCGTGTGTGAATGCAACTTACTTATCTTGCTTGATAGTATTATGAATAGATGTGAGGCAAGCTTTTAAGTGTAAACTTCAAAATTAGTCTTGCACATGACTGTGCTGTGAACTTTTGACCTGGGCAGAGCAGGTGGGTGATACAGGAGCAAACCTGAGGATCTGAGACACCATACACTAACATCAGATCTGTGTATTGCTATATTTGGCACCATTCAACAAATATTCTTCTCAGATCATGTGCAATGAACAAATTAGCTTATTTTACTCACTCCCTTTTGATCTGATTGATTGCTGGCTGCTATTAAGTATCCTCATTTCTATTAACCACTGCTGAATGGGCTGAGTCGTTTATTCCCCGTGCTTGACTGCTTAACCGAAATAAACCTTGGGATAATTGCTATAGGAGTGGATGGGGGTGGCAAATTGAGGTTGTGCAGTGCCCTACAGCCTATTTATAGATGTTCAGCCAACTGCTTTATGAAATAGTGTGAGCTAGCTTGTGCAGTTGTGTGGGTGCTAATGTGTAGGTGTGGGTGCTAATGTGTGGGTGTGGGTGGCAACTTGGAATATGTGGGGGTGATAATAGGTGTGTGCACATGTGCAAGTGCAATTGTGTTTGGACATCGTGTGTGCAGGTGTGTCTGTGTGCTGGATCAGATGTGCGGTTCTGCCTGCAGTATTTATGAACATGTGAGTTGCGTATGTAACATGGACCCTACAAGGTCATATCTCTCAAAGGCATGCAAAGACTTCACTGCCTTTGTTCATCCGCAGGCTTTAATAAATGGTCATCCATTTAGCAGACATTCTCCATGTGTATCCTGAAAAGAGCTTATTAGCTGTGTCGTGACTGATGGAAAATGAAGGTTTTGTATCTTGGTAAAACTTTCACCTTTTTGCATCAGCCCATAACAGCATCTGTTTGTGCGGGTGAGGGATTGCACAGGTGTATTTGGGATTTCAAAATCAATATGTCATTTTACATTTGTGATGTCCAGTCAAAGGCTAATCTCGAATCATCAGAAAATCAAAGGCAGCAGCAGAGGTGGAATTCTTTCGTAAAAGCTTAATAGTTTATGAGCTAGACCAAGTTTCTTTCCTAAGTTATCAGCAAAGTTGTGCTTTATGAACACGACAATAAAACTTTTTCTGAATAACATCCATTTCAGATGCTCTTTCTCTGGCAGGAGAAAAAAAACTGTAGTAGCTGGCAGTTGACACAACTGGACTGTAACTTGACCGTCTTGACTCTGCGTGGTTGGGAGCATTATGCAACCAAAGAAGTAGGTTATATGAACACACGTTCTAGTTTCTTAGTGTGACCCCCATGTGGCTGTGATGACAACCACCCACTCACACTTCACTTTTAGAAAACTCAACACTGACTGCACCTACACATACACATTAGTCTTAGCGTACACAGTCCACATCCTGAACTTTAAATTTCAGCTTTACTGCTACATTACAGGCTTTATCCTGTTCTAGTGCCAAAACTAAACCCATGGACAATCAAGTGCTGCTTATTTAAAAAATGCTTTGTAGGTACTTTAATTCTTTTTCCGAATCAAAAAGGGAATGTGTTAGTGTTGACAATCATGAATGGTCACGTCCACTTGTTTTATCCCTTCCTACTCTGCCATACTGAGCCAGTCTGGTAATAGTTAAGAGATTTTCCATAAAGAAACAAACAATAATGTCCTAGACAAGAAGAGTTGAAAGCATGCATATAAATCACTCTAAATATGATGCATTTTTCTAAAACAAATTCACTTTTCTGAAAAACTGTTTGTTTGTCTGGACCAGTCAGATGCTCTTTAAAGATTTGGATATGAAATAAGTAAAACGAACAAGACCAATCTACAGCCATGCTAGTTCTGTTGGGCTATATGCAGCAATAATTTGAACTGCGAAAATCAGCATGCTAACGTAGTGACAACAACAGTGTAACATGCTAACGTTTGGCAGGTAACGTCTACCATGATATCCAAGTTTAACATGTTGCATACTATTTCTGGTTAGGTAACACCAAGCAGCAATCCCCAGGGCTGAAAAATCAAGCCAGTGTGGAAGTGCAGAAAAACTGCAGTTCCTTAAATGGCCACTTGAGGCTGGCTCCAGGAGCAACTCTATCCTCATAGACCCCCATGTTAAAATTCCCAACTTTACAGCAGAAATAAACCTGTTTACAGCCTGGTACAAAAACAGTTTTGGTCATCACAATTATACAGTGGTTGAATTTTCAGATAATTCACCTGTTTACATTTTACTGAAGCCAAAAGTTGTGCATGTTTGAGGGCGGGGCTGCTTGTGTGACCCACTGCTGTGCGGCGTTGCTACAGTCTATTAGTCAGATCCACACCTCGCTCATCCAGAGCTCCAACACCTTGGCCAAATATCATCCCTTTTGGCTCCAACAATTTAAGGTGGCGACAGCTGAAATGCTGAACTCGTGGTTTAAATCAACAGCCCAAAAATTTTTACCTCCTGATGGCGCCAGAGGAAAAGTCAGCACATCAGCAGTCATTAGTGTTAATCCTCTGGACAACATGGATGTCTCTATCAAATGTCATAACAATCCATCATCTAACTGTTGAGATAAATCAGCCTGGTTCAAAGTGGACCGTCCAATGGACATTGCCATCCCCCAAACCTTGAACATGGCTATTAGTCTAACCCATACAGGGTTTTCCCCAGAAAAGTTTAGTCCAGGTGGCAAATCTGTTGACAGCCTCCAGCAGCCCAGTGTATTTTGTCAGAGAGACCTGCAACAGACTTTATTGTAAATTTGATATGAACGATGCAGCTAGGTTGAATTAAAATTGTTAGCATTTGGTCTCATTTGCATATGAAATAAATTTGGCCAAAAAAGATTTTGCATTGGGCCCCAAAAACCACTGGACAAGCTGTACCTGTCATAGAGAAAGGAGCAGCATGTTGCCAAGGACGAAGTACTATGGAGAGATCTCACTGTGATCTAATGTCCCATAGAGAATGAAGATGAGTTGGTAAGTAAGAGGTTAACGAAGTGACGTGATTTTAACTGTAGTGGAGTTCTTACCCCTCCTAGTTAATATAACAGCTCACTAAATGCAAACGTCACTGCTCACTCGTTTGACAGTTTGATGTTAACAGTGGTTATAGTTCCGCTAATGTTAGCTACCTGATAACATTACCATTATACCAACAAGCTTACCTCATTGACTTGGGTTGAATTCCACATTGCAGCTGTGTGTGTGTGTGTGTGTGTGTGTGTGTGTGTGCAGTCAGTTTCATCTTCATCCCTGTTCATTTTAATGTTTGTAGAGTGTGCTGTAGTTCAAAAATAAAAAATAAAAATACAAACATAAAAGAAATAAAAAAAACTCCCCTGATGCTCAGTCCGGGCAGGCCACCTGGCTTGCAATACACTGGCAGAAACCCCTCTATGGTTTCCATTGAAGACCTAATAATGACTCCAAAATTAACTATAAACCCGACTCTAACAAAACTAAAAATAACCGAGGTTCACATAAGGCTCACAATGCAAGTCTAGACACAAACACAAAAACAAACAACATAAACCGCAGACATACACACACCAAATTAAATCAAGCATCAAATGAAGGTTCCCAAACATCTGCCTGACTCCCTTCGTTAACTCCCCTGTAAGGTATGCTGAGCAAGACAGTAATGAAAGCGACTGTTCATCTGACGTTAATTGATCAAGCAGGTCCCGTGGGGACATTTATGTGAACAAAAGGAACAATTGCATTATTCAAGTCTCTTGAAAGGTTGAATCAATTAGTTATGTATCAGGCCCTGTGGTATCAAGGATAAAATAAATGAGAATGGGAATCCTTGTATTTCTCAGACAGACATGTGAGGTAGTGACTCAGAAGACGACAGAGACCGTAAGTACATTTAGTACATCTATTATTACTTCAATAAATATTTAAGGGGATTCAGACTGTGAGGGGGAAACAACTGTCTAACCAGTATTATATTTCTATCACAGACATGAGAATCACAACAGAGTACTTTCCAAATCTATTTGGCAGGGAATGTATAACTGTACTGTGTTTCTCCTAAACTGTCGGGGCATGGAACCCCATTTAGGATTAGAGTTTAATGGGGCTTTTGGGGCTGAATCTGCTCTCAACAAGGCTGTTTCCCAGTCGAGCCAAAGCACCCCCGGCTAAAACTGCAGGTGATTATGCATGGCTGTCAATTCCATTTAGCCTACGGTTACAAACTTCAAAAATGGACATGAAGCCTTCTAGTTTGTGTTTTGCCCGGTCCATTCAGATGCTGGTGTTTATTTACCCAATACAGGACACCAGTGTGTGTCTTGGTAGCGATAAGGAGTAATCTGGAGGATACACATTTGGCAGAAATCATTGTTGTGCTAGTGATGGTCCATGGCTCAATTCATATTTCATTATGTCCACTTCATGACTGGCATCTTCAAGTTGAGGATGTGAAAGATTCCACGGAGTGACACATCATCCTTCTGTTCCACAGTTCATTTAAAAACCCCAAACCTTCAAGCCCCGAGAAATATGTCCAAGAAATCATTGTTTAAGGCGCTAATTTCAGTGGCAAGCCTTGAAAATCTTATCAGGGTCTGCTGTTATTTGACACTGCCTTGGGCGCTGAATGTTTAAACAAATCTTCTCCCAGCTGCCCTCAGACAAGAAATGTGCGAATGAAAAAGCTTGAGTGGCTCCAACCAAATTAATTTTTATCTTCTCCTGTTGAATGTTAGCTGTCCTCAGAGAAGATCAGGCCAAAGTTGTCTTTCCATTATTTTTGTTTACTCTGCAACTTGGCATGTTGTGTTTCTCGCACCCCTACTTTTGGAAAAAAAAATCAGGACATCATTTTGGGAGAGGGCCAGGACCAATAAGGCTGTCCCCAGTGGGTTAAATCCAGTATGTGGACATGATGACAATTCTAAGTGACTGTTGTGGCAGATGCATGAGGATAGTTAGGTTATATTAAGTTGGCCCAGTACTTTACCTCTGAAAGCTGGGCAGAATCTTTTATTTAAAAGAGCAGCATTTTTTTTTTAAAACCTCCAGTGATTTAGTTATAACCCCTGACAACTACATCTAGTTGTCAAGTCATATTCGCCAAAACTCCCCCTACTGCCTGGGACCGCTTTTGTTGCCAATAAATGTAAGATTATTTTACCATCTATCATGAAACATTGGGAACGACTGAAGCTTTTAGTAATTTTAGACACATAACTCCTCTACGTCTGTGGTTGTATCGCTCTGGGCACAGCTATTTAGTTTAATATGCAAAACGTAAAGCACGGACTCAATCTTTATCCCTTCCCGTCTTCAGCACCAACGTAAAATCTGATGATTGAAATGAATCAGTGCCAAAGAAATGAATCACATACATACCCGCAAGTCACCTCAGTGAACTTTAACTGTTACACATTTTTAACATAATTACATGAAAGCAGCCTTAAGGTAAATTAAGCCAAAAAATGTGGTATGAAATACAAACATTGTTTTTAATTATCTTGGTAAAATCATTTAGTATTGACTCATAAATTGGATTGGATGTGCTGTGATACATCCAGCTGCTATGCATGATCATGCGGCAGAGCAGTGTCACTTGCATAAGGGCTCATTTATGCTTAATCCTAGATATGTATACGCTCTGTGGTTTTTTTGGTCTGTATTTGTGCACGTTTCCTGAAAGCCTAGGGATACAGACGAACAGAGCAGTACTACTGGACATCTTGGGGCAGTGTAGCTTAGTTCAAGTGAGACATTACACAACGGAGTAGGGCTGCCCACTAACAGTCGACCAATGATAGTTGACCAGAAGGGTCATTAGTCAGCAAGATTTCATTGGTCGCTTAGTTTCAGGAAAAAAAGAAAAAAAAAAAAGGTGAAAACTCTATTAGGAGCTGTGCCATGTCAAAATAAATCAAAATCTATATGACTGGACCATGTTGGAATTTAATTTGAAAGGACAGACACAGGAAGTGTCCACGCTCAGCAGTCAGACAGGAGTCACGTTACAAACCAACCACAGCTGACAGATATCTTTCCCTTCTTCTGTAAATATTCAATGTAATAAATACGGAAAAGTTGATCATGTTAGTGCAGGGCTCCCCAGAGCTTTACATCTGTCCCACAGACGATAGACCTACACACTTACAAACAGCACCTGGAAGAGGATCAGCTCGCCACTCAGGAGAGGAGAACTTCCAGGTAAATAGGCGATACGGTGCTGGTTAAGGTTGCTCAGCAATCTCAGACGCAACCTGTTGCCGCGCTCTTGAACGCTGGAACAAAAAGTAGCACCCAGCGCCTGACCTCACGTTTTCCAGGCGCTCAGTGTGTGACGCGCACTTGTAGATAAAATATAGGTCTATATTAATGAAGGTTCATTAGTACGGTTTTGTATTTCTCTGTAATGTAGCACAGTGTTAACAATGTTACTGATTCTATTCTTTCTCACACCTTCAACTCAAACCATTGTGTTGCCCCGCCCAAAATATATCATTTACCAATTGAATTAATATAATAAACATGCGTCGACTAATGGCCCTAAATGATGACTATTGGTCAACTAGGAAAGACAGAATGGCAGAATGGAAAAAATTAGTTTTTAATTTACTGAAAATAACTGTCTGTCCATATGTTACGATGTATTAAATGGCCTCACAAACAGCCACCTTCTGCAACGCTGCCTCTGTTAAAAGGTATGTTATCACCACCTCCTCCGTGGTCACCATGTTTCTTGTTCTCAGAAACTTTTGTCAACATAAAAGATATGTGGAAGGATGTGGGCAGTGACGGTCACAACATTTGAAATGTCCATATCTATTTTTGTATGTAAAGGGAGTATAAATGAGTCATAAGAGCTCACAGCCCTCACTTGTGTAGTGGGACCTCGATGCAATCTCACTAAAGCAAAGGAATAATACACAACATGAATAATCTTACAAGACAACTCTGCGCAGTCTCATTTCATCTGATGAACTGAAAATGGTGAAAAAGTTCAGCATCAGCGAGCACCCACCTTGGCTGCATTAGCACCAACACGTTGGCGTCATTCTAGTGATAGAGAGTGTCTTTCAGAGTCGCTCGAGAGACTATATTCTACAAAGAGGAGACTGAGATTGTCCAGTCCAGACCGTGAGGCAGGAGCTTGTCACCTTGTGGAAGGTGCAGAGAGCAGAATTGGGCTAGTAAAAATGAGAAGTGACAGGATATTGATTTGCTTATCGCGGCTGTGCAGACACACAGATGTGAAGGGCAAGAGAAGGGGGATGCGGTGGGGTGGCAGTGGTTATCAGGCTTTCACGTCTGATAGGGAAACTGAAAAAAAAAAAAAGAAAAAGAAAGATTTATCAGCTGATTGCTTCGCCTCAATTTTTGTTCCACTTTCTTCATGTGCTTTACTGTAAAAGGCACATACTTTTTGAAAGTAAATAAAACGGTGTGCACTGATTATTTGGTCTGGTAAAGGGACGGTACTATCTAAAATAGTTATTGATGTGGCTCATCAATATTCCGTGTACTGTAATTGCAAAACATAGATAGACGTGTTAATTAAATGACATGGTACAATCGCAGTGTAAACTGACAAAGCCTATTTCATGGCGTTTAGCTACCACTTCGAGATTGACTTTTTACATACAGTATACGGCATGAAGCTGATCTTATCCAAACTCTTATCCAGAACTCAGAGTAAGTGTAGGACCAAAGTGAAGTTAAATTCCTCCTTTTTCTGCAAGTGAACAGTACAGGGGTCATAACAAGGATGCCCTGAAAATAGTCCCATGGCCATAAAGTCACCATCTCTTCTTAAGAAATAAAAAAGACACAATGAGGGAAGCAAAAGGGAGTTTTTTGAGAACAAAGCAGAATGAATAGAGTGCAGAAGTAGGAGAGGCGATATGACTCATTTTGGAGAGGGAATGGGGCGATTTGATGAAAAGTCTACATACAATTATACATTGCTGCTGAATTAGCACTGCTGCTGAAATGATTACCACATGATTTAAATATTAATCATGTGTTAACATTTTGGTGGGAACAGCTGATAGCAAAATATGATAAAAGGCAAAAGCTACAGTCATCTCACAGTGTCTAATTTAATGTTTAAGACCTGTTACCCAAAAAACCTGGCATAGCAGTTCTAGATTAACATAAGTATTAAGAAGTTCTGCACTAAGTTGAATAAAAAATGAGTTGAGATTTATTTAGAAACATTTAGAAACAATGGCTCGGCAGTATACTTTCTGCTTCTTTATCGTAATTCTTGCTTCAGTCACATTTCAGTTGCATCTACAGCTGTAAGACTCGCCACGAGGATACCAGACAAACTCCACTTTCTCATGCCAAATTGTCAAAATGCGTTTAACATTTTCTCAGACATCATTACGACAAATCCTCTACCTGTCAGCTGTATCAAGTGATTAGCCTGCCGAGTCTGCCTTTCCTATCAGGATTATAATGGCAAAATGAAATGTATTATTGCTTATGACACCAAGACAGAGACAGAGAGGTGGTGGGGGAAAAAAATAAGGTAATGATGAAAAAAAAAATCTAATCACAAAATCTATGCAGGTAATTTTGCAAGAAAACTAATGTGTCAATATGAATGTAATTACGACTGAAATCAAATATGGGCCGTGTGGATGCGTTTTCCACAAAATCTGTATTTACAAAGTTTTCTTCCAACCAAAGTTTCTGCTAGTGATTACATTAAATGTGTCACATCAAAAACTAGTGCCAGGATTTGGGTCCTGACCAAAACTAAAAGGTCAATAAGTTGATCTTGCCTGGACAAACGTGTCCATACACAGATTTTGAGGGATTTCTTCTAAGGCCAAGAATTCCATAATTTCTAACACAGTGAAGACTTACGCCTTGTTTCCACTTGCATATGTGACTGGTGTCCAATAGTTCCATTAATGTGGATGGATGAGACCTCTAGTGTCCAACGCAAGGAAGTGCAACTCTTTACGGATGGATAGAAACCTGATTAAAAACTACCTGTAGCCATGGGAGAGATGCTTGTGGTGTCCGATTTTCGCCATCCGGTAGTTTGGAATATGCGCTTGGAACATTACTGGGACAAAAACAGGACCTACCAGGTACGTGGCATGTTTTGTGAAATATGTAGTTAGAAAGATGTGTGAACCGCTGAATGGGTCATAATGACAGTCTGCCTGTATATAATGTATAACCATATTTTAGCACAATAACATTACTATGTTCAAACTGGATAAATGAGTTCTTTTTAATCATACAAACTCACTTGACAATCAACTAAGGCACCTGAATTGAAGGAAATAGCCCATTAGCTAAGCTAGCACACTGTCATACAGTCTCTCTGAGATCCACCACAAAAGTTCAATTTTTTTTTAATGGACTTGGAGCAAATTCCGCACCGAAACATTACAGAGGGGTAGAGTTTTGTAGGCACGTTGGATATCATGGAGATTCCCATAGGAATTAGTGGATATCCAGTTGCCTCGTCTCCGTACACATACGTAAGTGGAAACAAGGCATTAAACTGTCAGTGTGCTTCAACCAAAGTGCTTGTCTGTTTGTCGAAAAATGTTTGAAACCCTCTCCCCTGACACTTTTCTGATGGGGGTGTTGGTCTGTCTGTCAGAGACCGAGGATCTTACAAGCACGGCCACTTCGCGCAGTGATTGGCCGGCTGAGCTGAGGCGAGAAAAAAATTAGCACTTCTCTTTTGGCTCACCATCAACCACTACGTGTCAAAAACAAATCAATAAGTTAATAATAAATAAGTTGTTAAACTTAGGGGAAACAAATCAAAGACATTAAATTATGAAATAGTGGAAATCAATGCCGATGGTCATTTCATTAAAGTGAAACTTGACTTTTCAAAATGGTGTCAGTCGCACTTTGGAAAAAAAAACAAAAAAAACTGCTTAGTTTGTTTCCACCCTTCCAAATGTACATCCTTATAACATAGATGCATTATATCTGAAATCAAAAGTATAGCAGTGGTAGAGGTAAGCAATGATGGATTGTCAGGAATTACACTGGATCAGTATCTTTCAGTTCCACTCCACTACATCAGTGGGGTATTGATTGGACTATTGATAAGTATCAGTCTTAATAAGCAGCATCATTACTGATATCAATAAATTCCTGACAGTACCTCAGCCTACTAACTACCCAGCAGTTAACTTCTGTACCTGTACTATTACGTTAATATTTAGCACTATGAGGTCACTGTCAGTGTGTCGATGTCACTCCTCTTTGATTGATTGTTAGGTGTTATCAGTCTCGTATAAAGCAAGTGCAGAAGAGGAACTAAGGAAGTTGTTGTGACAAGAACTATCCCTCATCAAATACCCCAAGGCTGATTATCCAAATGTTCCAGACAGTTTTGTTTTTTTTTTTCTCACTGAATCTGATCTAGTAGCCCCTGTGAGACTAATTTGAATTAATCAAACTAGTGGAAGTTCTGGAATCTTTATAAAGTTCAAATAACATCTTGTGCCTTGGAAAGAAAGGACTGGCCATGGGAATTTCATTGGATAGTCTTGTTGCTGGCGATAGTGCTTTAGAGACTCCTCACCCTTCTGGATCTTGACTGGTGAGTAGCGAAACCGACAGAGAGGGGAAAAAGTTGTTGGCAGAATCTGACACACTTTGGCAAGGTTCACATTGGAACAAGGTTAATCCCAGCTTCTTTTGGCTCTGAGACAATAGAGTTGTCAGCTTAGTAAGAAAAAAAAGGAGAATGTAAATTGATCTCTCAACTACTATCTTTAATAGAAAGATCACACCGTCGCATGGGAAAAAGACAAAAAAAGAGAAAGACAGGGAAGGCCTGAGAAGGAGACTGATTAAATTGTCTTCATTTACTTAACCGGCTGCTAATATTTCAATTAGAGCAACTGGAGGCAGTGACACTGTAGGGTTAAAAATGGAACAAGGGGAGAATTAGTCCAACTGATTAATAGGAGGAAATGAAGACTTCTGCGCACACAGGAGACATCCCTCTGGTGTCGTTCATCACTGACACCATCCTCAACTCAGTGCCGTCACTCAATTTGCAGCTAAAAAAGACACCTTTTCCCTCTTCACTATATGCAGACCACAGAGAGAGTTTGTGTTGCACAGATTGTCAACCTGCAAAGGTGCATGCTGAAGCTGCCGGCAGCTGTGGCCAAGCTGAGGCTGGATTTGACAGAAAACACATTGGAGACCTCCTCTCCCCTCCTCTGCCTTTTCCCATTACCATAAACCCACTCACTCATGATAACCATTAATGTAGCGTCTTATTAAAAACCTATCAATACAGCCGCTGCCAGTGCACTAATGGCCAGGAATCCCTCTCAGTTAAATCTCGACTTTGGTCTCCACTCCGGACTAATGAGAGCAATCGCTCAGCATCTCTTTGGGCTAAATCACCTTTATTTGTATCTGCCTTCTCGCGCTGTTGGCAATTTATAGAACAGAGTGCAATGAGAGATGCATTGCAGCGAGGCCTGGGGCCTGAGGTTTGGGGATAGGAGGGGGAGTGGCGGCGGCGGTGGGGGGTTTGGGCAAGCAAGGGAAAAGTGAAAGAGAGAGACAGACTATGCTTACCTGGCCATTCTAGTATTTTGTGCTAGGGACCACGGTGAGCCGTTAATTGTCCAACATTGGAGCTCTGGCAATAAAAGAGGGCCCCATTGCTGCTGCCACTGATGAGGCATTGTTGTCTGGGAAAGTTTATCTCCAGTGCCGATTCACAGGGAGGGCACGCTTGATGCAGGAGCGCCACAGGAGTTTGCCCTTCTAACTCAGGGGAGGAATTGAACATTGCTCTATCAATCTGGGCATTTTACAGCTCAGGCCTCCCAGCCGTGAGAAATGTGGGGGAGTATTTATACTGCTGCTTATTGTCCGGGATCTAAAGTAAACACTCCGTATGGTTTGGGAGGCGTTAGTATGACAAAGGCAAACTTCTCCTCCATTGGATGGGGATGGGGACGCCATGCCACAAGCTAATGAGAGAAACACATTTCCCACAACTGAATGAGATGCATTGCGTTGCAGTGCGACGATTTAATTTAGTTAGAAATTGAGTTCATCTCTCAGCCTTGTACTTGGCTCAGAAGAATAGACTTATTGTTTATTAAAAGAAGGAATAAGTAATGGCTTTTATGTAAAAATCATTCAGCTATAGATGCAACAAGAGAAAACTCAAACAACAGAGTGTAAGTGGTACTCTCTACCTCAGGTTTACTCTGATTGCAGCACTACGGAGATCTGCAGTAAGAGTAAACCATTGGCTTTATTTCCTGAGAGGAGATCTGCTGAACACATATGCTCTTTTTTCATCAACACCCTCCTTCATGCTCATATTCACACCTTTAGCTGCCAAGTAAATGACCGTCTCCACTGGTGAGCGTTAACCCCTCTTACCAATGACTCAAATCATCTTCCTTGTCGACTTGCACCCTTCAAGATATTCATCGTTCCTATGCTTTAGTCTGTTGCCAGATGAATACTGACTGCTCAGCATTTTTATTCTGCATGTACAAAAACATCAACTGTTTTTTTTTTCTGTGTACAATGATCTAAATTTTATACATACATATATAGGATCAAAGACACATTCTTCGGTCTAGGGATGCACAATATTGGAGTTTTTGCAGATATCCGATGATGTTGATGACTTTCTTCCCTGAATCCTTTGACTGTCGTTTGTGAACAGAGAGAGAGAAACAGCTTATGTAGGATGGTGTCATGTATACTATTATCTAAAATGGTACCTTGACACATTTAACTTGATCTTTGGCCAACTAAAATTAGTCTAACTTGTCCATTCATCAGTAAGCTTAGCACTTCTGATGCCATGACGTCTATCATAACGGAACATGATCATCAGGGGTCTTGACCAAGTATCCACTGGTCACTGGAGATGTAAAAATACATACTAACACTTTTCTAAGGATCCAAGGACCATGCTGGAAATAAGTGTTTTACTTTATCATATCATCCTTTGGATTACTGTCTTATCATCTTCCAGAAAACAATCAATCAATCAATCAATCAAGGGTATTTTATTTTGTTGTGGTTTAATAAATTTGTAAAAGTTTACTTAGAGTTCAAATTGAATGGGTGGTAATTTGTTTGTTGAGCTGACAGTCTGTCACGGGGGCGAAGAAGAAGAAAAGGGTCAGACCTAGCAACCCCTGGAGAGATGATAGCATTGAGGAGAGCAGCCAACAGTTAAAAGGAAAAATAATTAGATAGCGAGCTGACAAGAGCTAACTGTAACCATGGGAGCATGCAGAGTGGGGCTTTTATTCAGCTAATTTAGCTTTCAACTAGTGTGTACTTTAGCTGGCTAGCCATTAGCTAGCATAATGGTTGAGTTAACGTCGATTGGTGGACGAAGAGAAGATAACGCTACATCAGAAGAGGACGTTGTGTTTTTCTGGCATTGGCCATTGGATTTAAAACTGGTTTTTTTTTTTCTGTAAAGGACTTCGTTAGGCAGTGGCCTCTGGATGTACCATGGTCAGGACAGTGCGGTGTTGAAAGTTACTGAACTCTGCATGCACGGATTCACTCCTCTAAGCTCCAATGTACATGATACACTGGCTTTAACAGACTGTAAAGGTCACACATCTGAGGGGCCTAATTATTTTGTTATTTTGTATTTTTATTCATAACAGTTTGTTAATGCACTGAAATGACAAACTTATTTGGTTGTTTGGTTACTTTATGCTGATTGTGAATATTATTTTCAAACATTGGTTTCAGCATTTTGTACTTTATTTGTACTTTTGCATCAAAAGTTAGTAACCGAATCATTAGCACTTAAAACATGTTATCTTTGGTTAATGGCTCTTTCATCATCATTTACAATTTACAATTTATCTTTTCAGCTTTGTTGCTCTGGCGGTAATTAACGCAGTAGGAGGCCACTGTGAAAGGGTCACACTTACTCATTTTATCATCTGATTATCTGTCTGTTTTAATTGTTATTATTTGTATTCTTCATACATACTTGTATATCTTTTAGATGTGTTGTTTGTTACCTGTGCTGTATCATGTACCTGATGTTTTGTACCTGTTGATTTAGTCAGTGAAAAAAAAAAAAGTTTTGTCATATTGGCAGAAATTGGTACGCTGGCAAATTCCGATATTTCATGTTAAAGCCAATATCAACTCATACCAGTGATGTTCTGATATTGTCATGCATCCCTACTTAGGTCAATTACTGTCACTGACCCAGGATTTGCTTCACTCTTGTTATCTGTATTAGGCCAGTATGCAGCACCGTCAAAGCAGATAAAGTAAACTCTTTTCCTACTAAGGCTGGGTATTGTTTAAAAGAAGTTATGATACCAGTACCAATACCAGTATCCTTAAAGTGATACCAATACCAGTACAGTACTTCATGCTAAACCCGACAATGTGAATAAAATGCCGTGTAGTGTAGCCATGTTTTTGAACGTTTTTCTGGACATATTATACTGACATGCTATATACAGCTGCTGCTATGGTATTGTGAGCTCTGCACAAAGAAAGCTGTGAGACTCTCACTCTAGGCTGCACGCACACACAGTGACAGGGTTAACTGTTAGCATCACATGGCTAATTATGACATGGCTCCTAAAGATAACATGGCTCCTTACTAACCTAATGGTTTGTAAGAAGTTTAAAGACAGAGTCGAACTGTTTCAGTGTCAGTGTGAGAGGGACTGTTCAACAGCTTAGTGTTGGATGTTAGCCACCGCTGCTGTGTTAGCGCTTGCTAACCAGGCAGATGTTGAACTGACCCTTTGCTGGGAGGCAAGCAGCTCCAGAGATGTTGGCAGCAGAAAGTTTGCTGATCTGGCGGGGAATCAGGACAATCTGGGATCAGATCTCTGGCACAAATAGGATTGAATGCAGCTATTGTTTGACTGGAGACGTTTAGACCCTACTTACTGGGTTACTGGGTTAAGTACTGGGTTATTTCGGTCGATACTTTAAAGGTAAAGAGTAATGACACCCAGCCCTACAAGCTACACTACAATAATACACTGCAGTAATACAAGATATGTACATTTACATTTTATTAAAGCATAATGAACATTGTAGGTGACCCTTTATATTATACGCCATTAATTACAAAGTATTTAATGTACCTTATTATCAACTAAGTAATAAAAAGCAGTAATTGCGGGTTATTGACGAGTTCCACAATTAGTCTAATTCTGAACTGGTCTTTGTTTGTGGTGCTAGTATTTCTGTCCTTAACACTATCATTTTTTGTTGTCATCCACCACCACAGTATCAGCAATCATAACTGCACTACAAAGGTTAAGCCCTCAAGAGATACATAGCCTAAGTAGCACTACAAAGGACTATTCCACCATAGAGATCTGAACTCCTTAGAGGCGTCTCTCTTTGAAATGTCCCCTACTGTCACCTTTGTCAATAAGTAAAAAGCTAAACAGCTACGGTATACATGACAAAGGCTCTGGCTGGCAGCAAAGGTAACCAAGGGCAGCGAGCCATTTAATATTTATGACACATGTCGAATCACTGAAATCACCTATTCATTAGTGCCTATATACGGCTACAGCCCCAGAGAAGTGGGGTAGAGGGAGATGTATGTGTGGGTTTTTGATACACTTGTAATAACCATCACCAAACAAGGCCAATAACAGTTTTTATGTTATAGCCATCGTAATCATCGTCAGTCTGGGAGGCGCTTCAGCCTTAACCGCCAGAGAGGCCTGCCTGCCAAGAGTGCTAGTAATATAAATGCACTTTGAAGAATGGAAGGGATGGCATGCTCCTGGATGGGAGCCAGCTACACATCCAAAGCTGCAAAATCACAGCCACGCTGACTCAGGCAATGACACCATCTTACTCCTTTCTTTCTCCCTGGACTCGCCTGTAGAGTGCAAGCGGAACTCGAATGTCTGTGTTGCATTATGTAAAAGGGACAAACAAATCATGTCACTTAGTTTAGAAATCAAAGGCGAGCTATACTGAAAGGTCGAGCTATGCTGAGAAGGGGTTGCTTTATTTTAAAGGACAAACCACAAATCCCATTTCTTTGATGCTGGGTGTCAACTGCTTCGTGCACTGGGGGGCAGCATTGCTATGTGGGGCGTCTTAACTTTGTGCATAAAGACTTAAATTAGCCATGTTGACTAAAAACTCCAGCAGAATTAGCAGTCTATCAGTCACAACGCACAAGGACTACAGATGTGCAGATGCGAGGGGGGGGGGGTGCGTCCGCTAACAGACTTGAGCTGACATTATGATCCACCCAACTGAGATGTGCCTCTAAGTAGCTTCCCTGGTTTGTCCTCAGCATGCTACAGTGCACTCGTAAGAGAGTTTGATTCATTACTGCATAACAAGTGGATGAGAATATGAGAGCTACTAGCAACAGTAGCAGGCACTCATTAACGCTGATGTGGACAGTATGCTTACAAAGAGGAAGGAGAGGGGAAGATGGGTTCAAATTTGTGACGGGTGTCCTCTTGATATAAAGCTAATGATAGACCTTGCGAGATGCACAGGAGCATAATAACTACGCACTGTGAGTAATTCTTTAATAAGCGTCCCAGGATTGTGGGAAAGTGAGAGGTTTCAGACAGCAACAATGGTTTTATGGATGTTTCTTATGTCCTTCCCAAATCCCCCCTTCATCTTACGAAAACAAACGTCCCTGGCAGTTGTGGCAGCTATAGTGTTCATCCAGCTCATTGTTAAGCAAACATAACTTCTGATACATTTATTCAATGGCCATACAAGCGTTTCTTGATTACCCACATAGAAAAAGAAACATACTATGGAAGGACAAGGTCTACTCTGACAAGGAAACAGCGCCTGATGAGCTTTATCGCCCCTAAAAGCTGCAAGACTATTCCCGGATGGATGTTTGGAGCGCTGCATGCGGATGAGACAGATCTGAATGTCTCCTATGAGTGTCGTTGCACCCAGTAAATGTCACAGAACTAGACGATATATGGCTGTCATGCAGCGCTGCATTAAAGCAGAGGGGGGAAAAAAAGCTGCTGCGAATTTACTGGACATCAGTGGGAAATTGACTGTCAAAAATTACCATTGTCATTTACTATCATCATCCTTAGAAATTGCTGCTGTAGATTTATGCACACAGACAGATATATGTCTTGGCGTGCATGTGTCTGTGAGAGAGGGGGAGAGGGAAGATGTGGGGGAAAAGGATGGCAAGAAAAAGGATGGAAGTGGAAGCGAGCGAGAGAGAAGGAAAAAATACGAGAGACAGAGTAGTCTCTTTCTTTTAGTCTCGATCTGTGTGTGGGCTTGTGTGTATGTGCGCAACTTAGCAACCCTGTGCATGTTTGAGTGTGTCAAAACAGTGCAACGCTCCCATCCAGCTCACATCGCTCCAGGTTTGTATCCCTCCAACTGCAGGTCACAAAGTGACATTGTGCTTTTATGGCTGCTCTCCATGGTGCTTCACATAAGCCCTGAAATGACTAAATCCCTCAGCCAGTGTCCCTGACCCCCAGCATCCCTGTTAGTGCTGCTGCATTCACACTCTTTGATGTGGCCCTGAATTGGAATCGGTCATCGGCCTCATTCCAGGGATTGATACCGCCTCTGCTGTTCACATGCCTACAGGTCTTCAGAGCTCGGCGGTCAGCTGGTGTCTGTCTGATTGTGTGTCTGTGTATCTCGTCCTCTCTCCAGCGCAGAAATGGGCGGAATTATAAGTGCAATAACCTTGAAAAGAAAAAAAAAATCTCCCTCTTCTTACCATGTTTGAACTAGAGAAAAGAGCTCATCAAGCTCCGCTAAATGTCATGAGAAAATGTCCAGCTGCTGTCCACCCACATTCTCTTCACAAAGTTAAACGAGCGCTGACATTCTGCAACCTGCAAATTAATCACAGCGACTCGAGAAGGGAAAGTGCGTTTGTTATATCACTTTCGGTAAGTCACATTGTAAATATAACTATTTATTCAAGACGCGCTTGTCAGTTGAGGTACAGTTACTTGTTAATGGTGTGTGTCCATGCATACACGCACACACCTGTCAATCATGCTGTGTGTGTGTGTGTGTGTGTGTGTGTGTGCGTCCTCGACTCCGGAGATTAAGTGGCAGTCAACTGAGTGATTGATATATCCAATCGCATCTAATGCATCCATTTATACTGTCACGCTTAAATCTATCAGCACACACATGGAGCTCTCCTGTGTCTAACAGTGGCTGGAATATTTTAAAAAATATAGGACAATAAATTATCAAGTGAAGAAAATGCACAATGAAGAACACTGCAATTATTGCTCTCTGGTCTATTATTACTTTTTTTTTTTTTTTTTTTTGCCTCGGCTGATAATTGAATTTAATTATTCAGGGTCTGTCTTTTTAATATGTTTTCCTCATTTCCTGGCAAATTGATTATGTATACCAATCTTCTCTTGTCTTCTTTTTGCATCCCCATATCTGTTGGCGTGGTAGACAAATACAACTCTCTTTTACATGTTTAGTGTTAACTGTAGAGCATGTAATTGTCCATAAATGTACCGAAAGTGTACAAGAGAGTATTCAACACTTTGAAGACGTGTTAACTGTTATTTTGTACTACGACCAAGAATAACTCTTGTACGTAAGAAGCATCAACTGCTCCTGTCACTGAAGTGAAAATAAAGCTTTTACTTGTGGCACACACACACACACACACACACACACACACACACACACGAGTAAACTGCACAAAGTGTTCTCCTTTAAGTCTTCCTTTCGTGTGCTGCCGCTCGACCTCGATATAGAGGACCAGGTGATATTGACCTCATTTTTTGTTTGTTTGGTCTCACCTCTTCAGCTGGCCCCGGTCACGGATGACAAATGCATTATTAAACAGCAACTTAGCCAACTCAAACTTCACATTCATAATGAAATGCAAGCCAGGGTGAAAGTAGGTGGAGTTGCTTAGCGAGCCAGCAAAGACATCTAGGAGATTTTTAGATAGCTGTGAAACAGCTCAAGGGTATTCTATATGAGGCACCGTCCCCCCTGAGATTTGCTCTGGACTCAAGCCGGGCTGCTGGAGAGATATTGCAGGATACAAGTGTTAATGAGAATATACTTATCACAGCCAGAGGTGTTATCTGTCGGTTGTCTCATCTTGGCTAGTTCAATATGTTGTAGTTTGTATTTAATATGTTGTAAGATTAGAGGAAAAATACCACGTCACACAACGAGGTGAATTCAGCCCGACTGTACTTTGCCGTACACTCTTGGCAGCTTAAAATATTTTGGCCTCCTGAAAATGTGTTATTCATACACAATGCCTCTCAGTGGAATACATTGTTTGGGATACAGTGCTGCCCTTACTTCCCAGCAACGCCCGGATATATTTTTTGAGTATCATGGAACGGGGTTCTCCTCTATGCCACCTTTCACCAGATCCCTTACTAATTGTTTCTGTCTCCAAGGTAGCATGGCTGCTCTTTGATGTTCAAACCCCTTCCTCCTCACAAAGGAGACTGACGGCAGGAGCAGAGAGAGAGGCAGATGGGCCGCGACAGGATGCTGCGAACCTGACGTCTCTCTCCCCCTTTCAAGTGCTCTGGTTCAATCAGCCCTTGCCGCACAAGCTGTTGTGGAGCACCTTTGAAATCATGGTGTCTGCACAATAGTCTTGACTGTTAATGACTTCTTGTAAAGTTCCAAAGCGGCTCTGATTACACACCCTCATGCACACGCACGTGTACCGGCGACTGCAGACAAGAACAACGGCGTGCATAAACATGCTTGCTCACACACACACCACTCAAGCACTCTAAGTGGTGTATGGGTGCCCAGAAACATGCTTCATATCTTAGGCAACACCCTGGAAACCAGTGAGGACACAAGTAAACAATTAATATGTTAATTAGGCTGATCAGTGGAGCCGGCGCACTTGTATGGAGGAAGATGTTCACTTCAAATGTTCACAGTCCACTGGAAAAGTATCGGCATTATGCCATCTGTGTAAACGTCTGATAAGCGAGCATATATGTGTTTTTATACTGGTGTAACAAACATGCAGTTTGATTGGTGGCTGACCGTGAATCTGTGCTACAGCTTCAAAATATTAAGAGCGCACGTAGAAGGCATATGTGATTACAAACAGTGTTTTCAACAGCATTCCGCACTGGGTTTGATTCAGTGCCATGTTACATCTTTTTATAAGCTACCAGACTTCTTCAGCCATTTTAGAGAAGTGGTATCAAACGGTACAAGATGTCAAACATGCAGGTGTTCACCCCTAAAAATATGGCACCACAGCTAACAGCGTGCTCTGAAAATACAACTAACGTATTGGACTGCCTTGAAGGAGATGGGGAATGCAGTTCTCTCTGGAGCTGAAACTGCAAGGACTGGCCTTAATTAGGTGGTAGGCATGGAGAAACTGGCATGTTGAAGTTTGCGTGTGTGTGTGTGTGTGTGTGTGTGTGTGTGTGAGTCTGAGTCTGAGCAGGAGAAGAAAGACAGTACAGTACTGTCCTCAGCCTTAACTGGTGAGGCTTATTACTCAAACGTTTCAAAGTGTTACCTTTCTGTCAGAACTGTCAGAAAAGGCGCCACCTCTGCTAACCACTACCCAAGTGTGGTAAGTAAAATTTCTCCTGGCCCAGTGACTGCTGTACATCTGCGGGGTTTCATGAGGTTGTTGATCAGTGACACAGACATTTCGATTACGTCACTATGAAACTGGGAATTCTAGCTCTTGAACGTGTGCGAGCAAACTTTCATCTTGCTTCTAGTCCTCCCCCACCTACTCACCATGAGCTGGTGACCAGTATCATGGGATATTTTACGCCCAGTATGAATAAAACAGAAGACATTGCATTATTTTATACACAGATGCTTTATAACCTCTGTATTGCACACTTTTATTATTGACTCTAATTAGCTAGCTTGCCTGTATTGTAAAAATATAATTTCACAGTTAATGATAGTGTTATGAGAAATTGGACACAGGGTTACCTGCGGACAAGTTTCACTATTAATGCAATTCTTACCAGTTGCTAATGAAGGGCAGTAAAGGTCATCGCTAATGTGATCGAGCCAATTTAAGCGCACTTTTCATATCCTCCGCCGTGTCTTCAGGTTATATTCCCTTTGACTCAATATAATGCATCTTCAGTGACATAATACATGTCAGAGTGCTTAATATTAGAGCATGGAAGCCTCAGCCAGTGCCGCCTGTATTAACTGTCAGCAGTCTGTTTACATTCGCACGTTCAGTTTCTGTGTTCTTTCAATGTTCTCGATAAGAACAAACAGAATTATCACATTCGAATGGATTTTTTTCAAAGGGTACAGCATATTAATAACTCTATTTTTCTCCCTGTGCATGTTGCAAAGTGTGGTTTTCCTTTGGGGAAGTTGTATTTCGGTGCCTGTAGTGAAAGGAGATGCAGTAGGGGGACTGTCAGAGGCGATTCCCCACCACAATGGACACATTCTTTATGATACTTGTCAGTTTTATTTAGTGGAAACTACGACCCTTTTTATTCATGTTTCTGTTTCATTTTATATTATTCTACCAATTCTATATTACTCAAAGGTTATTGCAGTCATGCCAAGAAGACAAAGTAAAAACGCTCTGACTCTTACCAGTGTCTGTCAGCCACAACATCTTGTATGCACAGTATTAAGGCCGTAAATTTTAGCTTTGTATTTTCCTGTTGAATATCATGGTGGCTGGAGCTTATATAAAGCAAAAGAATAAACAGAGCATTGACAGGATTATGGGCAAACAGATTCTTTTCACTGTTATGGTTTCTTAGAGTTGATATGCATATGTATCAGACCTCTTGATTTCTGATACTTTCAGCAAAATGTGATGTCAGTTTCTCTGTGACACTCCATTTATGGCGGTGGTTCCCAACTGCTGCGCCGTGGGTCCATTCTGAATGGACCGCAAGCGATCCGCAAACGTGTAAAGTTCGTAAAAAACACACTTTATTCTGGAGTACAGTGGAGTGAGTTATTCAACAGAGACAGCAAACTAGCTCAACAACATGGCCAAACGCAATTATGATGCTGAATATATTAAAGTGTGTGGACTAGGGATGCACCGAAATGAAAATCTGTAGCCGAAGCCGAAGCTGAATAATATTAAACACTTGGCCGAATACCGAGTACCGAATGCCGAATATTGTTGTTTAGTTTTTCATTAGTTTTTGCAGATGAACCCCCTCCAGATTAGTGTTGTCAGGGTACCAATATTGGGACCCACTGTACGATACCATTGAAAATATCATGGTTCTGAGTAGTATCACGATACCACAGCAAAAATGAGGCAGATGTGCCTTTTGTCATTTATAAAAAGATAAATCACTTTTCTATAATATATCAATGATATTTCAATGGAATAAATTACTCATTGACTTATTCATACTTCAAAAACAGCATCAATAAGTGATTAACATTGGGGGAATCAAAATAAATAAATAAATAAAATAAAAATCAACCAGCCACCCTCCTCCCCTGACAAGTCCCTTCATAAGTTAAGAACAGTCCCTAAAGTGCGGTGAGGTTTGTGGGCCGTGAACAGCTCGTTTCTCCTCTGACACATCACGTACGGTCTGTGTTCGGCTGGCTCAGCTGTTCAGGTACTTTTGGGCAGTCATGACGCCAAGAAGAGGATATTATTGGAGCCGACTTCTCCGTCGCCTGGTAAGCCGATGGCTACCGTATTTGACAGAAATACATGACTGTCTGTGTCTGTGACCCCCGTTCAACCCACAACCAATGGGATTCGCCTTTCGTTTCTGCTGGTGGTTGAAATCTGTAGGCTGCTCGCAGTGTGCTGAATGATTTAAACCTATTTTGCTCGCTCAAAACTATTTTTAGTCGCAAATCCGAGTGCCGTGACGGGCGGATCGCCACACTGCCGACATTTTACTCCGCCCACGTTATCAAAACACGCCACTATTATTCGGCCTTGCTTTTAACTTATTCCACTGAATACCGAATGTGTGGGGTTTTTTTGCAATATTCGGCCGAATATATTCGGTTACCGAATATTCGGTGCATCCCTAGTGTGGACCTTAAACTAATGACTAAGAAGAAATCTGGAACCCATGGCAGGTGGGAACCACTGATTTATAGTACATGCATGTCAGACAGCTAGTGCTGAGTACGCCACAAAACTTCTCCTTGATGCATTACCACTCATCATATCTACGTTTACATTAATAAAGATAAAATACTAATGAGTCAGCATCCCACTTTTATTTGTAAGCTCAATAGGATGTTACAGAAATGTCACTGACAAACAATCTGTCGTTTTTCAAGGGGCAAGTACGTAGCAGACGTCCTAGTTACCTCCACAGCCTTGTGCTACACCCATTTTGCCTCAGAATGATCTGAAAAATTAGTTCCTGATCAGATTGTGCACCTGATCTGTTTCCTCTTTGTAGCGTCCATGTTGTTTCCACTCAACAACTTAAAGCTCATGAAGACACCAAAGTCGAAAGAATGACCATCCAAAGAGCACCTGAATGCACCCTTGACCTTGGGTGGCACAGGTCTCAACTGAAGCCAATTTAATCGGTCCTAGCTTGTTCATTCCATGTCCTTGCTGCACTATGTTACAGCATAACAACAACATGAGCAGCAGGAAAAGCAGTGCAGTTTTGGTAGCAGGTCATTCTAGTTTAAGTTTTAAGCTGACTGCTCTAATGCTATTCATGGAATATAGCCCAAAGTTATTTTGTCTGGTATTCCAGGCAACGGGGGGGTGAGTATATCGAATGTAAAGTAGGACATGCAATTTTTGCTAAGCTGTGTATATTAGATATATGACATTTTCTAAGTAATGAGCCCATGTCTGTATACAGGTAGGCCATGTAAGCCCAACAGATGTTACAGAAATGTGATTTCACTGCATTGATTTGTTGTTACTCCTGGCCAAGCAACAGATGTCCCACTTTTAGAGAAAGGTTCATCCAGTCTCGTTCAATGAGTGTAGCTGCCAGGCTGCCTGAACTCGAGTCCTCTTCAATCGCTCCTCGTTCACTCGCCGTAGCAGCCAGTGTGAGCAGCACCCTAGGATAGCAGTGAGTGGGAGAAAGTTGGAGATTCGTAACTGTCAGACGCTAAAAAGAGTCACTCAAAAAGACTTGTTCATTCATTTTCGCCCATCACTATTGACAGCTTGAGTTGACTACTGCATTGCAAAGGCTGAGTTGCATATCAACTATGGCAGGTTAGTGTCGCACTGTGATTGAGACAAAATTAAAATTGCCTCAATTCTTCTGTGCCTCTTAAATTTAGATTAGGAAACATGTCTCATCTTGCTTTAAGCATTAAGTTAAATAAACAATAATCAATTAGAGAATATTAAATTACTTCATACAGACCTGTAAGGGAAGTGGGGATGCGCACTGGTTCATTTAGATATGTTGCTGAGGAAGAGATAAGAACTCAAACACAATAACAGTCTTGTCTGGCTTTGGCAGACAATGGTTGATTAGCCTTATGACTCCTGGACAATTGTGTGCAGCCAAACTTCGTTGCTTTGTCATTTATCCACATTAACATGGGAAGCAGACAAAGTAAATGGCTGTTTTGCATAGAGCTCATGCATTTTTATAAATAAATGCAAACATCTCTACATCTAGACCATAACATACATGTCACTGATGTCTTTTACTACTCACTAAATCCATATCAGGGGAGACCTCGCATCGAGCCCCACGGTCAAACCACTGGACAGTTCCACCAGTTGATGTTCGATGCTAATGCCAGTGCAGCGATTACTGATGTTTGAGGGAGCCTGTGGTAGGGACCTTATGATCTGAAACTGTTAGCAGAGTCGCTCCCCATCCATAGAGGTAATTAGGTTAAACAAATCGGTTCAATGGAAAAAATCAGATACTTGCCCAGTCTACCATAACCAAATTAGTGTTGTAATTACCTGCTGGACATGTCTTCATTAATAATTGCTGCATCTTTTGTTGCAACAAAATATCAATAGTACACACCTTAACTGAATTGAAAGCCGATATCAGATCACTCTCGGGCAGAATTTGGTGTGTTTACTCTAAATTTGTGCCTGGGAGAAAAAACAAACAATTAAACTTGACTTCAGGGTTAACTTTCATACAGCAAGCTGTGAGCTGCACACTGACAAAATGTTCAGTGGCATTGCCATGTTCCCTGAATGAAAATACATAGAATAAGTCTAGACTGTGGAATTCAATTGGTGGGCAAATATCAATGCAGGACAGACAAAGGATTATGGAGCTATTGAAGTTCATGGCTATAGCACACACTGCTGGATAAAAAAAATGGAAAGGTTTCAGCTGAATGTTTTATGCTATGATATTTATTTTCTCACATTTTGACACAGCATCTATGCTACTCACAAGGCACAGAGCCAACGTGTTTCTCCGAGAACTAAAAATGCCAGACCCTTCAAATTCTTCCAAAGCAAAGCAATGACAGCAGTGCAAATATGACTAGTGTTAAAGCAAAGACAAAGAAGTACGCAAACACGCCTGTGTGGGCAGCGATTAAAATCTGATTGAATGTCTTGTAATTACAAAATCAACATCGGTGTCCAGGTGTTAACAGATTGCTAAATGCACGTATGCATCCCATATTTGCACAGCCAGGCCATTAGAATTGGACCAGCTTGACCATCATTAATACATTTCCCTCTTTGGAATTAATTTCTCACCTACCAGTGGGTTCAATTGATTTCGTGTCGCAGCATCATCGATGAAGCATTTGTCTTGTCGACTACTGTTTTGGATGTAAATACATTTCGCCTGGTAACCTTTTTTTTTATTTTCATCAGATAATAATAGATTCTGGGAATAAAGTGAATGATAATATTGAAATTGGATGCATGTGGTGTGGCAGTTTGTTGTTAGATAATAGAGTATACAGAGTGTGTTCATTTTTGGTTTTTGGCTACTATATGTCCTTCATATGGTGTTGTTTGGGTTATGTCGCAAGTTCGACAGCACTCACCAACTTAAGTCTTTAAAGCCTCCCCCTGCTGGAATTGAGAAGGGACCCCTCACGCTTCTTTAATCTATGTTGATATAGGCACCAGCGCATGTGTGTATAGGTGTGTATATGTGTGTATTTCAGGGAGCAAAAGCCTTTGATTACAGAGCTGCTTCTCTCCCTGTCTGTTGTGCAGACGAAAGCGTCTCAGTGCTAATGACAAAATGAGGTTAACATTGAATCTCAGAGATGATGCGTCGCATCCCACCGGACATCCTCTAGTCCTTGTCTTTTTTTATTCTGCCACAGGAACAATGCAGACAAGCAGAAGTGATTGTGTTCTGTGTCAACATGACGTGACTGCAGCCCAATGTTTGTGGCAATAGATGGACCGTGCTGCCATGGGAAATCAATTCCATAGGTGTCAACACAGACGATTGAGATGGCCATTGTGAGGTGGGGGTGGGCCAGGGTGGGAATGTGCACGTGTGCGCGCGCGCGCGCGCGTGTGTGTATTGTCTGTATGCACACAGGCATTTGTCTATCTGGGTCTCTAACATGTGGGTCTTTACTATTTCTGCATTCATCCCTTCATTTCTAATAACAGTGCACGTGATCGATAAATGGGGCATTAGAGTGCTTGGAATAATTGGTGGAAATCAGTCAAATGACATAAATACACTCTTTAGACACCTCATGAAGCATCTATCAACTTTAATGGCTGTTCATTGTGAGGGTTAATTATTCTGTCGTACATATACATTTGTAAAGGGAAGCTTAAGGGTGTTTGACTCTGTCGTGGGTTCAGATTTATCTTCAACACCAGTGGTTAAAAACAGAGATTAGAAGGACATATTGATCTATAATCAGAATGGCACTCAAATAACTTTTGATTGTCTGTTTTAAATAGCACATGTAACCATTCTGTCATTTAAAATAAAATGTGAACTGCTTAGACTGACTTAGACTAATGAGAACCAAAGTAATGCATGTAACGTCATCAGAGGGAAACCGAAATAGTTAAGTGCTACATTCCACTCACTGTTGAAAACCATGGAATACCATCAGGGTATGAAATTAACAAAATATTTTGGGGCAATTTTGGCCCCCACGGTCTAAAAAATGGGGGCATTTTCAAAATGTTTGGGGGTCATCAAAAAATTGTAATTATGTTCTAACAATAAGCACATGAAAAGCAAAACCAACTAAGATAGTGTCTTCACTCTTCAGTAGAAACCACTATAAATGAAATAAATAATGGGTTACATAAAGTTATGGTTGCAAAATATCACTCAGATTTCCTATAATTCAACCAGTTTAAATGTGATGACTTAACCATTAATCTACTGATAGCAGTACTAATGTTTCACCACATTACAGTTACTTTTACTGTTAAAAAGACCAAATTACTATAAATTCCTTAGATGCAATCCTGGAAGTAAGTTAATTTAAAATTTAACATTCATTCTACCTTAATTTTTCATTAATTTGTCATTGTTAATTTATCCTTATGGTACAGCAAAGCCCCCTCCCCTTCTCTGTCAGATTACGCTCACGTAATCAGTGTAATCTCGTTGATTATGTCTGGAAAATGAGCTATAGACGTGATGGTAAATTAATTTAATGAAAATAAAATTATAATTTAATGTCAGATTGTAATACTGTTAAAAATATAAATACATATAGTTGTTTTGAAAACTTGATTTTGGCCCAAATGGCCCGTGGCCCTTGCTAATTTCTGACACTGAATACCATATGGATAAAAGCCCAAAAAAAATATATAATATATAATATATATAAATATATATATACTC
The DNA here is from genome assembly GCF_011397635.1 of Epinephelus fuscoguttatus. NCBI lineage: Eukaryota > Metazoa > Chordata > Actinopteri > Perciformes > Serranidae > Epinephelus > Epinephelus fuscoguttatus. The sequence goes on from NC_064760.1 coordinate 21,449,645, forward strand.
AAGTAGGGCTGCAGCAATTCATTATTTTAGTGATCAAGTATGCTACCGATTTATCCATCCAACGATTAATGGGGATAAGAAATACTTATGCTTTATTAAAGAGAAACAGTAAATATACAAAAGATAAAATGAGACATGTCTCTTCAAGAAATAGGTGTCTGTAGCTATGTGTTCATTTAATTATATGTGATTATGTCTTCAGGTATCTAACTTTGCTCAAGAAACAAAATTAACAAAAAAATGTTGCAGTCAATATGTGATAGCCTAACCTGGCATTATATTTTTTTACATTCTTTAAAAGGAAACTTTGCTGATTTCCAACCAGCTCTGTGTCACCATAGCGTTCGCAGTTTGTACAGATGAATGGTGTTTGGCTTCCCTCCCTGCTGCCCAGAGCTCCCTGCTCATCTGCTAGCGGGAGTCCCTGGAGTTTGTGTCATCCAGCGAATGAGTGGTGACTGGCAGCCTGGAGTAAGGCTGAGCATTATTCATCTGCATTTAATGCTACTGGCCACATTTCACTGACACAGAGCTGGTTGAAAATCGGCATAACTAGCCATAACTAATGTGCATTCTTTACAAGCCTTTATCTCGACTAGCAATCATATTGATTTACATTAAATGCTAACCTTAATGTTACCTTGTGTGGTCCTCTCTGTGGACTGGATGCTTTCTGTTTTGATGCCAAAGCATCTTAACAGGTAGGCTAGTTCGGTTTTACAGTAGACACTCTGTACAGAGTTTTGTTTGTTTTGGCTTGCAATGATTCCAAACTTTGGACACTTTCTGTCATTTTCTCTGGATCCTTGCTGTTTTATCTCTTCTTCCAATTTGTACTCTGTGCTATCAAATCAAGCCTTTTATTTTGAGGTGTCCCCTCCATGTCACCTTTACACAGCATAAGTCCGTTGTGCCACGGTAATAATCATCTGTGTGAAACACAGTGCGTTATATATAGTTACATGGATTAAACAAAGCTTTGATACAAATTATTTGCGTTGATGATTAGATCAGTCGACTAATCAAAAAAATAGGTGAAGCCCTACACATAAATGTATTTTAAGTTTATCCCAGGTATGGTTGCATAACAGAACTTTTAGTATGATAATTAACAATTAGCCTGTTTGTCAGGTTTTATGTGAGGTTGGTATTATTATTATTATCGATTTATCTGTAATCATAGAACTACGGTCTTAACACATATTCACAGTAATTTTGACACTAAAAACTACAGATGGACTAGGCCTGATTTGTGAGATTTGTGTCTTCTTTTAACGGTGATTTTTATTAAATGTGGGTAATGTGTATAATCAGTGCAATCTGCACATTTGGCCCTAATGGAGTTAAATGTCTTTATCCATGAAACCCTCTATGAGTCACATTTGACACATATATTTTGCACATGGATGATGTCTTGCTTCCATTGATTACACATCACAAAGAAAAGAATAGCTTTTTATCCTCTCACTGTGATAATGATGATAATTAACCAAAGTAGCATAAATGAATTTGAGCAATCAATCATCATTTTATGAACCGCTTCGATGAAAGCACAAAACACACTCAGAAATACAACTAAGACATCGATAGCAGATGTTCCTACAGCTGTAATCTCTTCCAGAAAGAGAAAATGTTCATTTAGATGAATCAGTTGAATACCTCGGTCTATACTAATCGCATTTCAATGGCTTTTGATGGCTTCCCATTGAGTCCTTATGGTAGGCATCTTTGGGCATATGAATAGTTTCCAATAAACCTGGAATAGCTAAAAAGTGCTGAGATATATGAGACATTGGCTTCTGAAAAAAATTAAAAACTAAAATGCATTTTTAACAAGTGTAATGAGAAGTGCTTTGATAGTTAACATGATATAAGCAGGTAATTGGAGCACACACCTTGTATAATGAAGTGCTGCATTAATGATAAGTGCATTGATCTGATCCAGATAATATCATCTTTGTGTTGTAGCCACTTACTAGTGCTCCTTATATGTCACTGAAAGTAGTTCCCTGTAAAAAGACTATTTACTCCTGTTTGAAGGTTTACCATGCAGGAAAGTCGAATGCTGTTTATAGAAAAGTTTGTGTGAAAGTAAAAGCCAATCCCAGATTCACTCACGTGTGGCGTTTTAACCTCGCAATATTTGCATTTTTTTGGCGCTGTCTGGTCTCTAATTTTGTAAAAAGGCCTGACCTCAGCTGAGCGCTGTGGGGGTACACACCCATATACATCCCAAACACAGAAAATATGAAAATAAAGGCAGAGTACACCACCACACACCTTTGCTGGGTCATAAGTGATGATTGAGATTGATTACCTCTTTATGAGTCTATACATTGTGTCGTATGTATGTATAATCCATTCTCATGGACTCAGCGATGAACTGATTAGATTTTGTTTGTCCAAGATCAAGGTCACTATAACCTTGTCCATCTCATTCTCATGAACTTGCTATCTCAAGAACACAGTTAGGGAATTTAGGGCACAAACATCCACTTGGACTTAACAATGAACTGATTCGATTTTCGTCGTCAAAGGTCATGGTCACTGTGACCTTGCATCCATCCCCTTCTCAAGAGTGCAATATCTCAACACCTTTAGAGATTTTTTTCAAATTTGACACAAAAATCCACTTGGGATAAAAGATGAACTTCTTAGAGATCGGTGTTTAAAGGTCAAGGTCACTGTGACTCCATAAAACATATTTTTGTCCATAACACAGGAATCCCTAATTGACAGAATTTCACACAGATGTCTAATGGGATAAAATGACCAAGTGATGACACTGTATATCCAAAACGCACAAGGTCAGCTTCACTGTGACATCATCATGTTCTTCATAAACACTTTTCCAGCCATTATTCAACGCCATAACTCTGAAACAGAAGCGGAGACATTTGGTTGGATGCTGACACTAATCTTGGGTCTCCAACTTGAAACTGTGCTGGTTGTATACATCTTCTGTGCTGCCAGCTTGAAGATGTGTGTGAGCCATCCATGTTTTAAAATAGAAATTACTGTAAAACATCAGTTTAAAGCCTTGTCCCAAATAAAACGCCCAGTCCCTTTTACTAGCCTGGTGTGGCCACACAGTTTGACAAATAAAGGCCTGTCTCAATTAGAGGCTGGGTCTGCTTGCCAAGCAGCTCATTTTTCTTTATAGAAGTTCTTCGGATGACTAAAAGTGGGTTGTTTGCTTCTTCAAATTATGTGTCCATTCCTTGACTACCCTGTAAATGTATTTATATTCCTTTAGTCCATATGGGTCCTCAGATCAAAAGAATTAAAAAGGATATTCAGAAAAATGAATCCAAATTGTGAGTATTGTTTTAACAGGACAAAGTGGTGTTGTGTCGGTATGAGTGCTGTAACTCACTCTCTCTCTCTGGTGCGCTGTTTGAGCTAGATCAAATGAATGGTTCATAATATTATCCCAAGCCTAAGTTTTAAACAAGTAATATTCATACTGGTTTAAATAAACAATTTGATTGTATTTCCCATCTTTGTTGAGCAACAGTTTTGTGTGAAAGGGAATCAAAGGCTTGTCCCAAATGAAGGCCTATTGATTTCACTGATTTAAGCAAATGATAGCCCGGGCTATTATTTGAAATTTTACAGTAATATGCAGCAATGTAAAAGAGACATTAATCTAAGATGAACTTTAACAAAATCCCTTTACAAACTTCCAGATGAACTTTTATCCAATCCTTGGACACACTGCTGTTTTGGAAAATGGGCTTTATGCCCAACAGCATTATTCAGTGGGATATTTGGCCAGTTTTCAACCAGGTCTCTCACCGTAGTGTGGGGAGTATATGCAAAGTATCCCTGGAACACTTTATTGGACGTACGAGTAAGTAAATATATTAAGTCAGGCTCAAATGCATCAGTGCATTAGTTTCTAATGGAATACCATGCATTTCTGATGACATAATATCTTATACAGTCCTGCCATAACAGAGGACAAAGGTTTTATATCTACAGTATGTCCACCAATATCTCCAACTAATCTTTCACTCATTTTACTACTTCTTTAACTTAAGTGCTAATCCCGTATTGTGAGTGGTGGAAAAATAAACAGATCCTTACACACCCCCTACTCTCACCCACCCGTGGACTTTTTGAAAAATGGCCTCATTAAGTCTTACTTGTAGCGACACAGTCTTCACCGTGGTGTTTGTGAAAGGCTAAGCTACTAGCATCATCATGCACACATGGTGATAGTCAACACTGAATTTGACCCAAATACTTAAAAGTATTTTATGACTCTATGAACAAACGTACACTCCGACCCCCCACCCCCCCTCCACCAGTGGTATCTGCCAGCAATTATTTGGAGCAACCCCACAGGAAGAGCCATCTGTAGCTGATTTCAATTTCCACACACACACAGGGGGATGTGTGCCTTAAAATCTTTAATTGAGATGGATTGGGTCATCCAATTAACCCTAACACACTTGGGTGTCCTTTGTGCAGTTGAAGCCTTTGCTTTGGGGTATTGTCACAAATCTTTAAGTCACCACAGAAGTAGTACACCTGTCCTCACTGTCTTTATAAAGCTTAATTGGGTTGAGCTCTTCTTCAATCAAAAAGCAGCTTTCACCCCACTTTTTCCAACTTTTTTTTCCTTCCCTTTCACAGTTATGCTGTCACAAAGCATGTGTTCATTTAGACTATATGTGATGACAAGGCGGGGGCATTGTGATGTGAAACACATTCATCAGCCGAGAAGTCGGACCGCCATTGATCAGGGTTGTTGATTCAGATTTGTCACATGAAATGTTATAATTTGCCTTGTTAGTTGATTTCAAACGCGTGGCTTTGTCAGTGTTGTCAGCGGCATACAATAAGATTATGCTCTGTTGCCTCATCTGACACACATATCAAATGTGACTGTTCATGTGTAGCAGCAACATGTGTCACAAGTGCTATGATCTGAAGTGGAGCGTGTGTTCTATTTCTGCCGCGCATATTGATGGAGCACGTACCACATTGTACATCATTGAAAATGTGATAATGGAACAGTTCCATGATAAAACATTTATTCTCAAATCTAAGTGGGGTTGATTTTCCTCCCCAACTAGCCAGTAAAATGACCCCTTACCTTGACCTTAATGTTTTAAACAGCAAGTGACGGTCTCCGAAGATTCATTAGAGAGGGTGGCTTAAACAGAAAACAAAGAAAAACCCAGCAAAAAAAGAGAGTTATCTTCTCAGTTATAAAAAACGACAACAATAAAAGGTCTGAATTAAAGTTCGAGTCACCACGCCTCCCTTTTCCTTGAATTATAGATAATAAGACCTGCCATATTTAATTGTTCGGGGGAAGTAACACAGGCTCATCTTTTGGGGCAATTTAATTTGAAACGCAGTTCTTCAAGGCAGGGAGAGCAGCCAGAAGTCATGCAGAGAAAATAGTCTTAATTGTTTAATCCATATCAGTTATGCACCATATGGGAGAAATTACAGGTGCTGTGTGATGGGATAAACACTACAACTAAACAAATGTCTGTGGGGCAGTCTACACTAGTTTGTGTCTTTTAAGATCAATTTGTCCCGGCTCTTCCCCCCTTAGACCAGCTAATATTATGTGCATGAATTAAAGCAAATCATTCCGGCTTTAAAGACTCTGCTAAAGCTCAAAGTCTATTTGCCAATACCTTATGAATATACACAGACAGACTCTACAAACTGCATTGTTCAACCTTGCCGTTATTTCATCAGGGCCTTGAATATGACATGCGCTGTAAAGATAAGTCTCACCGACACACTTATTGTTAAACAACAGTTTATGTTCGAGGACACTGTATCAAAGAGAGGGTTCAAAGGATAAAGCTATGATATATTTACAGAGTTTCACACATTCTACTCAAAAGGCCTGGGCAGTAAATCAATATATATTGATATTGTGTTATGAGACTAGATATTGTCTTAAATTTTGTGTTATCTTTATCTGGTTTTATAGACTGAATTACAGTAAAGTGATGCAGTTTTCTAATATTAACAGACTGTTCAGCCCTTCCAGGATTTTGTGGTGTTGCCATTGCAACAATTAATGCAAATCCAACCATTCCCCAATGATTACACACAACCTTGCAATTTTGTCCAATCAACTTTTCAGCAAATTTTACCAATCATTACAGTCCCTCGCGTAATGTCGCCAAACTCACTACTTTGTTTGTGGTTGTAAGGATGCAGACATGGGTGACACGTACGTCTCAGGTTTAAGCAACCAAAAATTACTGCTAATGACCGTGTGAGGCAAATCCCTGAAGCGGGGGTAAACTGCGTTGTGGTGGAACAGAAATGACATTGACTGACAAACACATCTCTGCCGCAACACACACCCCTGCAGAATGACAACAAACAAGACAAATCACCATATAGGCTGTTGAATCGAGATCTGTTGTGCTAAAAGAATCAAGGTTAGTTGGATTAAATATGCACACGTAGTGGAAACTGGTGTAGTATAAATCACAAACTCAGAACAGTGTGGTTTTATTCTCACTGGAAAAAGTTGACTTTGATTTTTAATTAATGATACAAAAAAATCACAACTATTTTTTCAATTATTAACTGCTCCAGCAATGTATTTCAAAAAATAATAACTAAAACATTGCAATTATTTCAACAAGGTAACAAAGTGCTTCACAAAGAGCATGGAAATAAGACAAAAATCAGAGTACAATATTTAAAAATGTTAAGAAGAGCTGAGAAAAATAGTGTGTACAGAGACAAAAACAGAACGAAAGGAAATAAAGCAACAAAAAGTACAAATCAGGCATTAAAAGGAGAATCTTCCCTGAACAAATATGTTTGAAGCAACTATTCAAAAGCAGATAATGTGCTAGCCAGCCTAATCTCCTCAGGCAGAGAATTCCAGTACCTCAAAGCCTTGATGGCAAAAGCCTGATCACCTTTAGTTTAGTTATCAGCCTTGATCTAGGGACGAGTCGCTAGGGTAGGCATGAGGATCTCTCGGCATGAGTTGTAGCATAGGTAGTCAGAAGCTCAGCCATATAACTCAGGGCTAAACCATGTTGAGCTTTAAAGTTATTGAAGAATCTTAAAATCAGTTCTGAAGTTTACAGTCAACCACTGGAGGGAGGCGAGAATTGGGGTGATATGTGACCTATGATTTGTCCCAGTTAAAATATGAGCTGCAGCATTCTGTTCTAGTTGAAGCTGAGCTACTGAAGATTTACAGAGGCATATAAACAGTGCATTACAGAAGTTGAAGCATGAGAATACAAAAGCATGAATAAGCCTTCCTATGTCAGGAAAAGACACAGCTGATTTAATTTTGATGGTAATTTGTAGGTGGAAGCAGCAGGATTTAATGAGATTATTGACATGTGGTTCAAAATTCCATTGAGAATCAAAAGTGATGCCTCAATTTCTCCCATAGATTTTATATTAGTTGCCAGAGTACCAAACAGTTGTAATTTCTAGAGGTGTAACAATCCATGGATCTAGATCAATATATTGATTGAAGGATCTACGAGCCAATGTCATTGATGCAAAGTGAAAACGTTGAACCATTTCGAAATCTTTAGGTTAAGCCTTAATTTTGAAAGTCTGTGTCACCGTCAAACAGCGATAGGCAAATGGCAAGCAGCCAAGAGAAAGACAAAGAGGATAGGGCTGACCCAAAAAATTCGAAGCTTTGTTCGATGGCACGGGATTCGATTGTGAAAAAAAAATTCGAATATTTGGCCTTTTTTTCCTCACGTTTTTTTGGGGGACCTTGAACGCATCACTAAACCCAATAGGCCGAGTAGAAGTCATCTGGTCTGATTGTTGCATGAATTGCCTAAAAATGTTTCACAGTAAATCAGAGAACAGGGATATTATTATTGCCACGGGTTACTTGAAATGGACAAAGGTATTCTTTACTGGTGAGTTAAGGGAGAATAGCTATCATGTAATTAAAAAAGAAAACATCTCCGACAAGGAAATAGAAAGCCCGACGTGCAATGAATGGAGACCTATTATCCTGCTTGAACACAGACAACTAAATTCTTTCAACAATGTGACTCAAAATAATGATAAAATAGATTTTATTGATGTAAAATAATATGCTGATGGTGACATTTTCCACCGGTCCGCTGCGCTCTGACGTGGTGTCAGTGACTCATGCTGCTCTGAGTCGCGCATCTGTCTGCTTGTGCTGCAGTGTGCGCCGAGTGTTTTAATTTTAAGTGTTAAATCAAAAGTTAAACACTACTTATCAGCAACCAGTTTTTTCGTTTGTGAATATTTATATCTTAATTCTAGGGTTGCAAGAAACTACCTTTTCGCCATAATTTTTCTTCGTTCTGAGCTCCGAAGCTTCAATTTTCCAAAATGAAGTCGAAGGTAGGGCTGCCACTAACGATTATTTTCATAGTCAACTAATCTGTCGATTATTTCTTAGATTAGTCAACTAATCATTTCATCGAAAAATGTGTTAAAATGTTGAAAAATGTCAGTCTGTCTCGCCCAAACCCCAAAATTACGTCATCTAATGTCTTGTTTTATACTCACGCCAAAGGGTTTTATTTCACTGTCATGGGAGAGTGTGTAAAGCTGCCAATATCTGAACGTAAGAAGCTGCAGTAAGAGTATTTTGGGGTACTTTTATAGTACTTTTCTATGTAAAATGACTCAAACCGATTAGTCGACTACTAAAATAGTCACCAATTATTTTAATAGTCGATTAGTCATCGATTCGTCGACTACTAAAATAGTCACAGATTATTTTAATAGTCGATTAGTCATCGATTAGTCGACTAATCGTGGCAGCCCTAGTCGAAGGTCAGCCCTAGAACAGGATGAAGTTATTTACCTGGGTACATATCATCGGAAAAAATACAGGTCAACAGACTCACATGACGAATGTAAACAATGCTGTTGCGAGATCAAACACAATGTAACGCTACCTGCCTTCACGAACATCTCACTCCGCTACCTTCTCACTACAGTAACATTTGCTGCTCTGTTTCAACAATGTTCATCTGAAAAAACATGCATGCAGGCTAAAATTCAACCTTTCTGTTCTGTCAGGAGATGCAGTGACTTAAACTAGCTGTGAGTTAGAAATATAGTAACACTGCGTGTCATTTGTTAAGCTATGGGTAGAGGAAAAACAGTCTGCTAGCTGCTAGGCTAATTTAAGCAATGTAAACATGCTTAAGCTAGTAATGAGTGACTAGCAAAAAACAGTTGTTTTGTCTCTGGACCTTGACAGTTATTACTGAGCTGAATTTGATACTTGTGTTAAATTATGTTGTCATTAATTCATGTTTTATGGCTGTTGGGAGAAGTTTGCCTTCAGGGCTTTAGGCGAGATAGTCCTGAAGTTTTAGGAAAAAGATGATGGTTTGGGTTAAAATTAAAAGCTTTATTCCAGAACAGTATTTCTGGACCTTTACTGCACTTATGTGGTTACAATAACATACATTATTTATGTGTTGTTTTTATCTTTTATGACATAAAGGCATAAAAGAAAGGGATGGCAGCTTCTTCTGTAACAGATTGTGTTAAATGGGCAGATAATAGCTTTTCATATCGATCACAGGCCCCTGAATCACATCAAATCGCAATCGTATCGTGGCAGACTTTGTAATATTGGCAAATATCGTATTGTTGTCCAAAGAATTGATAGGATATTGTATCGCGATGCAACTGGTGATCTGCACCCCCAGTAATTTCCTTTCTAGGTGATCAGAGTCAAACATTATTACTTCTGTCACTTAGTCATTATATCCACATTGCTGATGATTATTTATCAGATATGTCATTGTATAACTATTTTGTGGAAGCACCAATAGCCAACCCCACGGTATCGTTGCAATATCATTATTGTAATATTTGATTTCCCTCATATCTCTACTTCTGAATGAAGTGTAACTGCAGTCCAACACTCTGCTCAGCTTGCAGTTTTCTTCATTATTAAATTTAAAAAATATGGCACCACTGAGACTCCAGTCTGTCTTGCCATTCATATACATACGCTGCCAGGGTAAATGAATGTTAGCTTTCAGCAGACATTTGTTCTTTCACCCTTGACAATGGACATTCTATCATCGGGATTTGAGGGTTTTTATTCAATATGATTTATTTTGACCGAGTTAATGTGTTTCGCGAAGGGGTCGCAATTACCATACCATTAATCATACTATAATTAGAGTCAATGGCTTAATTGTGACACAAAACCTCCATTTCCTAAAGGAATTAATAACAGCACTGTCATTTAATGGTAGGAAAAAGTATCTTTAGACTGTTCTCTCTCAAACTGCGAGCGGTGCTAGACACTGGTCATTTTCATTCTTACTCATTTATATATGTATGTCCCTCTCTCTCTCTCTCTCTCTCTCTCTCTCTCTCATATATATATATATATATATATATATATATATATCACATGTAGTTTGTTGCTACAATGCTTTGGTTGCCTGGATACAGACTGTGCCCTGGAGTTCTTCCATTGTGGAAGTCTGTACATGAAGAACAAAAGCTGCAAGAAGAAAAAGAATGTGATAAATGGCCCCGTGGGTATAGGACTAGTACACTGTATGTTGGTGGGCTATTGACAAGTACATGGTTTCAGCTGTACACTGTAATAGGTGGACTTTCAAATGGTGCAAAATAAATAAATAAGTAAATGAACAACCCACACATAAAGGCTTGCAACATTTGCCAAAATGACTCTGCTGAGGACTTTTAGAGGAAGTCTGTGTAGCCACACAAAAAGTAATGTGAATATATTAATGATAATAATGATGATGGGAATGTGTTGGGCTTTTTGTTTCCATGCATAACTTAACCCTGCACCTGCTCTGTGATTCTGAAGTCGTGATAAGATGCTGCTTTCTAGTGAACCACTGAAAGTTGTTGCATGATGTGTGCTCTGGTCTGCGGACAGCCTTACAATTGTGTCATTTCACACAGAGCCTGGAAAGAACAGACATATACAGGTGGTAATGAAGCTCATTGTGTCACAAGACATGCACAAACAACACATCAGTCACCGGCACTGAAGAATACACAAGGATACCTTTTGCTGTCTTTCTTTTGCCTTTTTTTTTTCTTTGCTTCTTTGACCAAACAGAATCATGCAATCTGCTCTTCAAACTCCTCTCCAATTCTTCGGCCTCAAAAAGGGTTTCGTTTGATAGCAGCAATCCTGGAAAGGTCACAGGCATCAAGAAAATAGACGGAATGAGCCAAGAGGATTTCAAGTTGTATTAATGAGGACCCCCTCGGCCAGCACCCGTCTTAGAGGTCAGGCCATCACCTAAAATGATAAAGATTTATCATGGGGAGGCAAGGCTGGTCAAAGCGTTCTCTTATCTCGGGCTCTGCCTTTTTACAGCAGCAACCACTGTCAAGAGTCTCACATGGATGAAAGACTTGGCTACTCTCCACCACTGTTGCAAACCTCCAGAAATATTCTGACGTGGGTAAATAATTCATCCCCTATATTTTGTACTCTTTGAGAATTTTTGAGGAGGTGCGAGTACATTATGCTATGCTCCCTACGCCGTGAGACCCTCACTCAAAAAAAACAAAAAAACAGAAAGGATGGCACATATGAAGTTAGCCACAGCTTGAAATATTTGTTTTTTTAATTCAGTGCAGTCTGCATGCAAAATTGTTCAGCTGTACTGTACATACTCAGATTAATTGTCTTGCCATGATTCAGATTTCTGCCAGTGATACTGTGGATCGTCAAATTGAATCTGCTTTATATCACTGTAATGCAGGCTTTGAATATGTGACATACATATTCAGCACCATAACATAAAAAATTAGAGCACATAATATGTATTTGGAGTTATCTTGAATAAATGCTGCAAGATGAATTATGATCAGACTTTTATTTTTGACATAGAACATTATATGTGACATTACACTTTAATAGCAGGGGATCTCTTACAGTAACATGGTGGTGCTGCAAACCAACTTCAAATGTATACAGCAGGTCATGTATATGTATTTGTCTCTGCCAAAGCATGCCTGTGATGTTGAAACACCAGTGGCCCCTGAAGAGAAAAACATTGTTGATATGCCAGCCATGGATTTCTGTTTTTTTTCCTCCAGTTTGAAGCCTTTTCATGGATGTTTTTTTTCTTTCTTTTTTTTTTTTTGGTGAAAGCTGCTTTGTAGAGAAACGCTAACAGCAATCATCAGTTTTGCAATAATTTCAACCACAGGGAGAATATACCATGCTGGTATATCCAGGATGATTTGATGTACAACTAATACACTTAGCCCAGGAGCATGTACATACAGGTAGTGGTCTTTTCCTCCCAATTATACAGTGTCTTTTTCTTTGTGTTTCTTCTATTGACCTGAATTTTAAAAACAAAGCCAGAGTAAGATGTGCTTTCTTTTAATTGTAAGTGAATGTTTCCCTCAGTTTGAGGTTTTCAGAGGTTTAAAAAAGGACACATTTAAATCAACAAATTGGTGTCAACAGTTAAGGTCAGGTTTTAGATTATCTTTATTAAAGTCAAACTCCTTCAGGCACCATAACACCTCCTGCGCATATAGTTTGGGTTAGGCCAGATTTTGGAATTATGTATGAGCTTGACCAGGATACCACCCCCACTGTTTTTGCCACAATGATTGGGCTAAGGCTAAGTTTCGTGCCTGTATTGGCAATTCTTGACCTTTTTGGTCTTACCAACTCAGGCATCCAAAGGAGCTGCATATGTCTGTTTCGATGCCCCAGAAACATGTTAATGACCCCGAATTGTTGCTTGGAGTATGGAACAAGGACAATTCATCCAGTTACAAAATGAACAAATCAAAAGAGTTTTAGATTTGTTGCATTATTACAACGATGTTCAGACATTGCAATAAACATTTGTATACTTTTTGGAGACATTGAGAATGTGTACCAAACAGAAGCTGAGGTCTCAGGAGGATGTAAAAATTCAACCACTGTACACTTGTCAGGAAGGGGGAAGTAGCTACAAGGACCAGAACTGTTTTTGTACCAGTCTGTAAACACATTTCTGCTGTAAAGTTGTGCATTTTCATAAGGGGTCTATAAGAATTTCAGCCTTGGAGGTTGCTGCTTGGTTGTAACGCATGACTGTCTGTACAAGCACTGGTGACTCAACTCCTTTCCTCAGTCTCTTGTTAGACTGAATATTGCTTCAAAACCCCAAACTCTCAAAGATGAGTTTGCTCTTTGTAAATTCATCTTTTAAATGCCACCACAGTGCTTTTAAGACACTGTAGTGACAGACTGAAAAGGACCAAGTGGCAACCCCTGGAGCTGAAAAATTAACCCAAAACCTGCAGTTCTTTGAATGACCACTTGAGGCTGGCTCCAGAAGTGAGTCAATCCCCACAGACCCCCATGTTAAAATGTCCAACTTTACAGCAGAAACAAACCTGTTTACAGCCTGGTACAAATAACAGTTTTGGTCTCCATAGCTAATTCCCCCTTCATGACAACTGTACAGGGGGTGAATTGTTATATAACTCACCTGTTTACATTTTATAATGGCTTAAAGTTAAGTATAATTGACTGTCTGCTCATAGTGTCCTTGGCTTCACAGCCAGGTTCTTCCCTCACTTTCACTTAAATATGGTCACTTCTGGCTCCAGAAAGCAACATGATGATGGCCAAAATGCCTAACTCAAGGCTTCAGAATGCAAGGCCATGGACTGATGGGTGACATCACGTTAGCTACGTCCATTATTTTTACAATCTATGAAAACAGACTGCTAATATAGCAATTGTATTATGCACTTCCTACACGTGACACATAGATAAAGGTGTCTGTTCCGAGGAGCCCAAATGCTCTTGCCAGGCCAAAATCAATTTTCCAAGTCAGGATTTTTAGTATTCCTCAGCCGTCCAAGCTATATATTTTAAATAAAGTAAATATTCTTGGGGGAATGGACAAACCTCCCTGTGGACAAAATCATAACATCACAATTCTTAATGATTATGTGATGGTTTCAACGACACTTTCTGATGTCAGCTTTCCCCGCGAGACCGTTTTCAATTATGATTAAGAATAATGGAGCACATTCAAGTGACAGCATTGCTTTTCAATAATTGCTATGCTTTTCACCAGAGACTGGTCAATAAGGGAGGTGCTAGAAACTAGATACAAATCAAAATAAAACATTCAGCGATTTAATACATTTGTGGGCTGTTGTGGGTTATTTTCAGCAGAGCAGAATCATCTCAGTTTTTTGTTTTTGTTTTTTTTTCTTCTCTCAGACTGCTGTTGTTAAAGACCGGGCAACAGCACATGGCTCAAAAAGATTTGGCACCAGCATCTTTGTGGTGTCTTCCTGCTCCCAAACCACGTTTGTCTTGGAAGTAGAGTTCAGCAGCCAGGAGCAGCCATTGCAGGCCACACCATCCGCTAAATGTTTAACTTTCCTAAAGGAGTCATTCAAAACAAGAACGGGAACTTGTCTATTGGGAAATACCTCCGGATTAGGGGGGCTGAAAGATTGAAAAAGTAATTTGAAAAATAATGGGCTTTTTAATGACTAAACCTATGGGACACCCAGATGTGCTCTTTGTTAATTTTCACTAGTGTAATGTAAAATTCCAACTGCTTAATTACTCTAGGACACACAAAGCAACTGGTTTTTAACGAAGCAATTATGGGAACAGCTTCTACTACATTGCACCACAGCTTCCATTCCCCACCAGCTCCTTCCTTGATGAACCACTACTTTTTTTGGGTACAAAGTTATCAAGCTTTTCATGTCTTAAGCAATGACAGAAAATCCAGAGTAATTTTTTTTTAATCAGAGGTTTGTTTTGGCTCCTGAGACCTCAGATCATTTGAATATGGCCTAATTCTCAATTTCTTACGGAATAAAGTAACTTAATAATGAATGTTTCATAAATAATACCGATATTTACCACTAATCTCAGCTGGTCTGGAATTCCAGAGATTTCTCTGGAATGTATCCAAGAAAAGCAAAGATGAATAAACAGAAATATTTTATTGTTATACATTGTATTTTGTGTAAGTCACAGCTTTTGTAACTGAAGGTGGCAATTTTTTAGCTTTGCTGTCGCGTTCAGAGGTGCAGAAATATTGTCAAGGAAAATATCTTCTGACATTTCGGCTGTTGTTTTTTTTTTCCCTTCTCCCTCCATAGATCAATAAAGAAAACTACCCGGGCAGCATTAAACCCCCTCCCCAACCCTCCTGGGAGTAGCTGAGGAACAGCTGTTGGTAAATATCATTACAATATTACATGCTTTATCGTTGCTTTAATGGTGAAATATCAGATGTCCCAGCTCAAAAGACATTAACATTTAGGACAATCAATATAAGTTGCACATTTTACGAGAGACATTTTCCAGCTGATAGAGAAACTTGCACGGATGCCTGAGGTGTCATTCATTAAGGCATGCTGTAAAGATCATTGTGATTTGTGGGCTTTGGGAGGGAATGTGATCCTCAAATGGACTTGTCATGTTTTTTAATCAGGCTTGCCCTACCTGGATTTACATACATATTACAGTAGAAAAAAGGATGTTATACGCTTATGCATTGAGATGACAAAGTCGAAGTCCCTTTGAGTTTGTGTTTGCTATAAAGTTGTATTATTCAGTAATTCATATGCTCCACAAACAAGAGACAATAGATTTATATTCAAATGGCAGTAGCATCAATGAAATGAAATTGCATTACCATCTCTTTGTTTTACATCAATAGAAACACCGGTGTAACCTTTTTAATAAATTATACCAAAAGGTGCAGCACTTTCAGTGATAGATCATTGCATTTTCAACTTTTGTCCTTTATTTAATTTCCAATTGTAAAAATACTGTGCGTTCACTCGGCGCTCCTGAACATAAAAGTAATAGAAGGCACAAAAGGGAAAGAAGAAGAAATCAACCCTCCTCAGCTCCAACTTCAAAAATTAAAATTGTGCCTTTGAGATGCAAATGCTCAAACAATATTCTTCATGTTGGATCTAAATTGCTAATGTACACAGTGTATAAGCCCAGTGTGTCCCCTTTCAAGACTGGATATCTTGGAGACATGAACCTGATGGTGTTAGTGTTGATCAAAGGGCCAGCCGTGTCATGCCTCTCCCCCCCCGGAGACTGAGGACTCATTGACATGCAGCGAAACATGCATATTCCTTGTTAAATGTTTATGTTGTGTAATTGCGCCAAACATTTAATTGTGCAACCTTTAAAAAAAGGTCAGAGAAACAAGGAATTTGGAGAAACTACTCTGAGGATAAATAGATAGAAAATAGCAACATAAAAGTGCTGCAAAGTCATCATTACCATCGTATTATTTTACTCTAAATGAGACACAGAGAGAGGAACAGCTGCAGATAATCCCCATCAAAAACAGGGCTAAAATCCCTATTCATCAACCTGAAACAATCATTTTAAATTCAGGAGGTGTTTCTATGACAGCAGGCTACTCCTTTTGATCCCATACAGGGTAGCACCTTGATAGACCAACTATATGGATTAATAGCACTAGTTACAACACAGCCGTAGGCCCCCTGTATCTACGTTAATAGAGCCTATCCATTCCTGTCAGCTACTGGGGACTGATGGAATTGCAGGGGTGGCTTTGTATCCACACAGCAAATCATCAGCCCTCAGATATCGCTTGAGCTTGGATGACTGCAATTTTCGTTTAAAACCAAATGTATTACAGTGAGATCTATCAAACGTGTTCAGACAGATTTTTCTCTGAAAGAGGTCTCTCTCCATCTGCGTACTGGACACGGGGAATAGCTTCTCAGTGCAGGTTGCTTGTCTTCATTTCCAGTTAGGTAGCCCACACACACAAAGGCACACACACCTCGTAAAGTCCGATCTGACTGATGCAAACGTTTGTCTTTGTGTGCTGTCGTCGAAGAAGCAAGTGTATCAGAGCAGAAAGAAAAGCTGTGTTCCTGCCATAATCTATCATGTCACAATTGCCGATCTTCCCATCCAGACATAGTGGAGCCACCTGCTTGGTTTGAGAGACATGGACACTTGTATCAGCATCAGAGCTGGGAGTAATACAAGACTTAGCATTGATTAACAGCCAGTTTAACCGCGACACATATTTTTTGGAAAATTACAGTCTTCTACCACATTATGCCATTTTTGTCATTTTCATCTTGGCAAAGTGTTAAAAATCTTGTAAGCTCAGAAGAAGAAAGCAGCTTAAAGATCCCTTCGACACATGTTTTAAGACTGTTTTGAATAATGTGCATCTGGGGAAAAAAACAAGTTATTTTGCCTTTTTTAAAAATCATAAAATTATAAGCAGTCCCTCTCTATAGTCCATTTAATTGAAAAATTCAAAACCTATGAATATGCAAATGTAATTCATATTAAAGTTTACCTCATTAGGGGTTTTTTTGTAAATAAACAAAGTTACTGTTTATATTAAGAGTTACAAAGCAAAATGCATCGTCTTAATCCTTGAGGCCTAACAAATGTGTTGAACGCATTATCTTCCTCATAGCACACCGCCAGGCCTAAGTCTCGGGGGGATTATGTGTTCAGGTGTGTGTCTGTGTGTATCTGTCCTTCTGCAGATAATCTCACATACTACTGGACCTGTCAGCCTAACATTTTTTGTGCACATTTATGACTGTATGGTCAAGGACCTCTTGTTGCTGTGGTTATTTACAGTTTTTCATGCTATTTTACTGACTGTTTTCTAACGTCATTGAACCCTCATTTCTTTTAACCAGCTGGTAGGAGCCGCAATTGATCAACAAAATCACAGCGTAAACAAGCCATAAACAAACCTGACCTAGTCTGTTGCAGGCCACGTTTTGGCCTTCGTCATCGCTCAGAAACTGACATCCATAGAAAGTTTGGTGTCATCTTGAACCAAAGCATCTGCAGGTTCATTTTATACCTGATGTGTTTTGATTCACTCACAAGTTAGGCACAATACGAGATATATAAATCCGTGGTTTTTTTTCTTCTTCACTGTCATCTTGACTGTATGGGAGGAGGGATGATTGAGTAAGAGTCTTCTTTGTTTGGAAAGGGAGAGTGAGGAGGACATGGTGTCCTAGGTTAGTCTCCTTATAGCCTGACTACTCTGGTTACACCTTGATAATGATATTTGTAAGGTAGCTTATATGGTGAAATCTGTAACGTTTGCTGATGATACAAATTTAGGAGATGACATGAAAGAGTTACTAAAAACAGTAGAAATGATATTAATCATGTTGAAAAAATGGTTTGCCTTCCTTTGTTATTACTAAATGAAAATGTATGGTGTTAGGGCTAATTGTGAAATAAAACTGAACTTAAATGTTGTTGAAATTGAAAGAGTATATGAAACAAACTTTTGGAAGTGATGATAGATCCATAAACCATGTTGGAAGCCACACATAGAACATATTAAACAGAAACTATTTAAATCTATTGCTGTTCTTTATAAAACAAGGAAAATGTTGAATAAGAAATGTTTGTGTTGTATTGTTCACTTGTAATGCCATATATGTCCTACTGTGCTGAAATTTGGGGAAATGCATACAAAACAAATATACAGTAGATCCTATAATTAAACTTCAGAAAAGAGCCCTCAGAATAATACAACATAAAGCAGGTTATCAGTAATCTACTAATCCGTTGTTGATTGTATCCTACACATTGAAATTTCCAGACATTGGAAATACTTTTTCAAGCTGTTAGCAAAAGCCTTCCTGTCTGTATTTAAAGTTTTAGATTAATAGAAGGAAATTAAAATGTAAGAAGGTTGTTTATTTATGAAACATGTAAAGTGAGAACCAGTGTAAAACACAAATGTGTTTCAGTTCTGGGAGTCAAACTACTGGACCCAGTGCTGATTTGAAACCGTGTAGCTCTCTGTTGAGTTTTAAAACAGCCTTAAAATTCAAAATGATGTCAAATCATTTTGAAATATTTGTGGATTATAATTAAGTTTATAATATATTCAATTAGTATCTTTTTTATTTCCTTTCTTTGGTATTGGTGATATTCTGGGTTATCCTTTAGTTAATATAGGATAGGTGAAAATAAGCCTGGTGGTTCAGCCTATTCTTTTTTTTTGTTTGGGGAGTTACTGACTGCTGATGAGGTGGGTGTACTACTAGGTAGATGGGTAGGTTACTGTGGAGGAAGTGGGTTCTTGCC
Source organism: Epinephelus fuscoguttatus (assembly GCF_011397635.1). Lineage (NCBI taxonomy): Eukaryota > Metazoa > Chordata > Actinopteri > Perciformes > Serranidae > Epinephelus > Epinephelus fuscoguttatus. Next base: position 21,468,765 of record NC_064760.1, read on the forward strand.
TATATATTCCAATAGCGTTTTGGCTGATAGGTGGGTATCCTGTAAACGGCCACAAAAAGAGGTGGGTGTAGCCCATGGACCGGCGTATACCCTCCACTACACCATCCCCTTGTCTCCCCACTGCTGTCATGCATACAGACACCCAGTCTGCCCTGCACTCCCAGTTCCCCACACCTGGTGGAGATCTGCACTCTGTACAACTTTTCAACCCTGCCTTGTTTACATCCATGTTTGCTTGTTAGCAGTCTTCTTCTTCTTCTTCTTCATTGTATTTACTGGCATGTTGTTAATTTTTTTTTGATGCGTTATCACCCTTATTGCACAGAGGAATAGTGTGAAACCATTGGCAGCAATGCGAATCGTGTCACAAGTGCGCTCACTGGTGTGCATGTGTGTGTCTTTGTGCCATTGCATAAAAACAAACAGATCTCCTAAACATATCACTCACAGCGCTACTGACGCTGCAGGTTTGTGTAAGTTGCTTGTTTGATGATGACTGGCGTCTAAACTTGCTGTGATGTCACAAAATCAATCTTGTATCTCCTCTCTTAAACTCAGATTGAAGGTAAGCAAAGAGAAACTTTCCCTCTAGTGTCAAACTCATCCGGATCATGCTGCACTGTGAAGCTCAAACACCCGAGTGAAGCAACAATAAGCAACACACATTTCTTGACATGAAGGGGGGACTTTAAACTTTTAAATGGTTAAAGTTTGGTCATGGTTAAGTAAGAAACAATTTGGTGAAGAAATGTAAAATTCACTCACAGTGGGAAACTGGGTTGTCAGAGGTGAAGGCAGATGTATCGGCCCGTCCAACACGCTGAAAGCAGCACTTACTTCTCGCTGCACAAGTCAGGAACAGTACATCTGCACTCAGGTAATCCTTACACGCTGGGTAAATTTATTTCTTGCACTCCTCATGCGTGGAGCTGGTATTTTAAGTGGCATTGTACTCATTTCACAATATTTCGAGAGACTAGGCGCTCAATTTAGTCAAATAAAAGTCACACTCTGCAGAGATTTTGATATGCACTGCAGCTAAAACTGCTCCGCTTTCACTTTGCTGTGTCTCGGTAAAGATAACCTGGGGTACACATACAGTAGATTGATGTCAAACGCAACACATGACTTCACTCAACTCTGGTTAGCGTGAGAGGCGTGCATGACAAAAATGATTTAAATATATCTCTTTCACATGGCATGCTCATTAATTATCATAGCTGTCCGGCCTGGTACAGTACTTTGATTTTGACAGTGAGTTATGGATCATTTTGCTGCTATAAGATAGATGAAAGATCAGAGAAAGCCACAGTGTAAACAGAGCGATTGGGACAAACTGCACAATATCTGTGTAACCTTTGCTAAAAGGTTCAAACAATAGGGGGGCCATTTGGGGTCTGCCTTCAAATAAAATGTCTCTGAGCAATGTGACAATGTTGATCACGGGAAACTAACTCCTGCGGTGCTAATGGCGCTAACAAAATCCCAATTAAAACAGCAACATTAATGCACTTCAATGCTGGTACAATATAAGCATCTTGACAGAAAAAAGGAGGACACCTTGAAAGAAGAAAGCAGAAGACAATATTCACTTCTGTCAAGTTGCATATTTCTCCCTCTACAGCTAATAATGACATGCTCTTTGATGCAGGCGAGACAGTTTTTCATTTTCTACTGACTTCAAATTCCAGGTATTTAATCCTCACTGGAAATGCCAAGCTTTGAGGATGTTACCCCAACTGTTCTTCAGAGTTCAGTGCCTCAGGAGAGCAGAGCAAATATGAAAAACAAAGCGCTGGAAATTATTTCCTTCTTGTTGTTTTAGGTTCGGCTCTTGTTTTCTCAAAAGTTGCCGGCTGGGGCTTATGCTCACCTCTCAGTGCGAACGTGACTCAGACCCACAGCTGTGGTGTGAGGAGAATCCGGAATGAGGAGGACCCTCAGCCTGTGATTATGGAGGTGTGCAGTCAGGGAAAGCCATAAACATATCCGCGCACGGCCGTCGCACACATTCACGCGGCTGTGTGTCAGAAAGACACGGCGCGCGCGAACACTCGTTCGCTCTCGCATTCACAGAAACACAGGCAAATGTCGGCTCATCCGCATTAAGTAAGCGGGGCGGCCAACAAAACAGCAGACAGAAAAATGGGTTTTTCCACAACCCTGTCCACATGCCCTCTCAAGAAAAAGCAGACATGCAGCATTTACTCAACAACAACAGCCTTATCTGCCATTGAACAATACTGTATTCTCTATATGTGACAAACTGAGTTTTCTGCATACTGTATGAGCACTTAGAGGCTGAGGCTACACTCAGAGTGTTACTGACTGCAGGGATTATTCCAGCACACTGAGAGTTGTTTCAAGGACCTTCCTCAGAATACCATTCAAACCTTTTCAACTAAAAAGCTTTTCTTCACTATAAAGAACCACGTGTGCAACAATTTACAGTACAAAAGTCTACACTTTTCTGATACTTTCAAGGTCCTCAGTGAGCCAGGCGACCAAAGATGGAGTTCATGATGACCACCACAATCCAAATTCTGTCTATAATGATGATTTGAGTTGGGATCAATCAACCCTATCTGCTTGCTGTAATGGCCGATGAGGCTTTGATTTAAGAGCTGTAATTGGTTTCCTGTAGGGTACAGTGTCAGTTTTTCTATTCCCCAGTAACCCGGGTGTACAGTTTCAGGACATGGCTGCTTGTCACAAGTGCAGGCTTGACTGGACAGGGAAGAAGATATCCACTGGAGACACAGGGGCTCTTCTGGCACGGCTCTTTGTCCGTAATGGCCTCCATTCACAGGCTCTTCATGAAAGGTTTTACATGGGAACTCCAAAGGCTAATTGGCCCACGGAGATCAGGCTTATTGTTAGTTCTGCATGGCTTCCAGCAGCCATGGCTGCCATATGAGTGCCTAATCACCACAGGGCTCCACACCTGACTAAACAAAGAGCACTTTTCTTAATTCTTATAAAAAGTGTCTCTCATCCTTTATCTTTGCTTCTTCCTGCTCCACCTCCTCCCTCTCTCTTCCCCTCTGTCTCTTATGTCTGAGGTTATATAACAGGTCAGGAATTAACTGTATTAATACCTATGGATTTTTATTTTTAATTAAACCTACACTACGCTTGAATGCTTAAAGCCAATCGTCAAATGACTCCACAAAAAGCCCCAGAGGTCAAGCCAGTTGCTTTATGCACTCACTCAGTAGTGTTGCCGTGTAAACACTTAGAACTGTGTGTGATTGCTCTGTTAGAGACACAAAATGTCAACAGCTATTATGGATTTTTTGCAAGAAAAAGTCCACTGCATTTTAAACTTGTGCTTTTTCCTAAATAGGTGTAGCAAAGGATAGCGGGCTCTGCTCACCTATTTACGCCGGACTCCGTTCCATTACTACTAATTACCCCATAAGTTAGGACACGGTGGCATAAAGTAAATGACGGCATAATGAGCTATTTTCCCTGCAGTGAAAGCTCCATTCGGTGGATACCTGTGATGACTCAGAAAACAGTGAAATTCCCCGGAGGTTTAAGTTTAAATCCCTGAATGCATAAAAGCGTGCCGCAATATCAAAGGTTTGTAAAATGTCATTGAGCTTTAATATCCTTGTCTGTCATTTTGATTTGAATACACACCTGATTGCTGCACGCTGATAAAGCTTTCAAGCGCCACAGGGTTCCTATTGCAAAGACACTTCAGCCTGCATGAGCTCTGCTACTGAAGTGGGCATAAGGATGTTTTTTGTGTACTGATGTGCCATCAGAACATTTCACATCTGTAATCTTATATTATAATACTGCATTCTGTGCTGATAAGCTACTTCAAAAGAGTCTGGCGCAATTTTACAATATTATAACCATTGTTGCTTAGACTCACTTAAAGCCTGTGGAAATGTATAATGGGAGAAGTATTAAAGGAAAGCATATGAGCCACTTCTCTGAAGAGGCTTGAATATGGATCTGATAAACATGTTTTCACCTTCTGCTTCTGAACTACTCGCTAGAAACCCCCAGACAAGCCACAGGAAACATAACTCTACACCAGCTCATATGTGACTGCGTACAACAAGCACTGAGTGTTGATGTCTAATAGCAGGCAAATCAGCCTCCTTACTAATTAATGAGAGATTTGTTGTTTTCATACTGTATGTTAGTGGATCATGAGACATGCAGGAGACAGGAGTGGTCCCGAGCAGTTAAGTAGCTCATTATGTGATGAGGCTCCATTTAGAAAGGATACAGATATTCTGCAGGAAGAGGTATGTTTAGTCCTTCTTTAACTATTGATGATTCACTCACTAACCCCATTGATCCATGTATAATTTAATCTGCGCCACTCTGATATTTAATCATTAATATTTATTACAAATGTTCCTTAAAATGGGGTAAAGGAAAGTCTTAAAGGTGACAAGTATGGCATAAGTGGTAGCTCTTGACAGCATTTTTTCCCCCCTCAAAACTGATCAAAGTAAACAGCCAGAAAAGGGATTTAAATTTAGGTTCCTCGCTGTCTGCACTGAGGGAGTTTCAAGATATCTATTTTAGTATTTTTAGTGCTTATTTTACAAGATGTTTAAGGACAGGACCTTATACCGCTGCAGAAAATGTAAAAACAAAAAACCCCGCTCAACCTATTCCATCTCTGTTTGATCCCACGCTTGTTGGCTTGACATCAGTTAACAGCAGATGTAACACCACTGCGTGGCTTGCTATGAGCAGCCTGAGGTCACAGTTTGAACAAAGACGGTGGGACACAAGATGGAGAGACGACTGCGTGGTCAAAAACGTGCCTCAGTTTCAATCAGAGGCACAAATTCAAAAAGCCAAACGGTATGAGACATTTATCAGGTCTGGAAGCAATAGTCGGGCCACTGTTGTATCACCCTGGCATCGTAAAACAAATGGGAAAATGGGGGGAGAGCAACAAATACGACTTTACCTGCGGTTATTTCCACAAACAAAAAGATATATTCAAGATGGCCTGCCATTGAATACTCATTAGGTTGAAGTAATTTGCGACCTAATTGGTACTTACTGCACAATAGTGCCAGAAAATTACTTTTGGATTGAACAGGGGCCTTAAATTAACACTTTAAAGCAACATAGGGGATTAGTGCAGTTCGACAACAATGCATTTGAAATTATATTAAGAAGTGATTTTTCATCTTAATTGTGCAGTCATCTCATTAATGAGTGCGATGGATGACCTACATAGAGAACAGTAGTCTTTTTTTTGGGGGGGGGGGGGGGGGGTGTCTTAATTTAAGATAATAAGGATAGTCCTCTCAATAACACAAGAAGTTATTTTTCCCCCCTCAAAAAGTGTTTCTTAACAATTTAAGGGAATTAGCAACTGTCCTTTTATTTTTGTTTTAATCTCTGTGAGATACTACTCTTAAAGTAGAGACACTTTAACAACTTGGATAAGACAACACACAAATTCCTATTCAACCCTGCTTTCTAATTACTTTAAATATCTGACGCTTTAAGAATATCTTATGGTGAGGATTATTTTCACTGAACAAATCCACACACGCTGGTTGGTCTGCATAGCAACCTGCCAAACAGGTCAGAATGCTATTTATACATTTTCCTCTGTAGTTTGATGCCAGATCACCACGGTGTATTATCAGTTGTATTTGCCCAATGCTAAGTACACAGCCAGTGCAGTATCTGATGGGAAAGCATATTCAATTATTAACTGATCTACCTCTGCTGGTGCCCATTTCCTCACAGATAAAAAGGCCTATTAGACTTATTTCCTCCTTGTAGATAGAATGAAATATCATGTCTTTTAATGGATAGGCCTATTTTAATCTCCCGCATTAATACTTTAGTATGCAGGATATTATTGTTCTGTACCAATGACTATAATTAGTTTTGTTTAATAATCTCTGTCAATCCTAAAATTGCTCACTTGCTTGGTTCCACATTTTGCCGAGGAGATCATTAATTTCTTGAGTCTTTATAGCACGGTGGGATGAAGATCGCCCATCGTTAGATGAACTGGTGAATCCAGTCATGTTTAAGGCATGAGATAAGTAGCAGAGAGGTGAACTGTATACATAAAACAGCAGTTTTTTTGTCTTAGGCAATTAAAATTTTTTTTTTTTTTGCAAGGCTGCATAGATGCTGTGTTATGTCTTAAGGCTGGTATGTATCGTATGGAGGACATGGATCATGACTCAAGAATGATCCTGCCTCGGGACAGAAGCTGTGAATAAATGCGAAATACACTTGTTGGCGTGACCTTTAGAATAAACAAATAATGTGGAAACCATTAAGGAGAGAATGGTGGTAATAAAGTCGGATACATTTAAATCACTACCACATAATCTACATTTACACATGCCGATAGAGTTCTCTTCTGCATGGCAGATCACAGTGGGGGAGGCCTACAGCGCAGGTCAAGTTAAGAAGATTTGTCATTTCATGACTTACATTTTTAATTGACTTTTTTCCGTCAGGGTGAAACCTTTGTGAATCCGTGTCTCTATCCCGGACTGCACTGTAGTATTTCCCTCGAGCATAAATTGTATCCTTAACGAACAGATATGTCTTGTTTATAAGTGTCCGACTGAAATAATAAAGGCCGAGATGTCTGTGACCTGCAAAGTGGTTCACAAATGTGTTGAGAAGTTATGTAAGAAAATCAAGTTTGCAAGATGAACTTTGCTGTTGTTGCAGTTCAGCTCGGTGCCAGAGGAGAGACTCTGGCTATCAGCTAAAAAATATCCATAGTATTATAACACACTACCTCTCCGTCCTTATTGATCACATCCAGTGCAATATTTATGAAATAGAGTTAGGACGGGGTGCTTTTCTAACATGCTTTGGGCCGAAAGCAAAGAACACTTAAACTTCATTTCAATAGTTAGATTTAGAATATTACTTGACTCCTTCAAGGGAACACCCTAAAGTGATAGCCAGTCCGTCACAGAGACTAAGATGGACAAACACACCCACACTCACAGTCATAGCTTTAAGCGCTACAGCTTCTCGTCCACCTGACCTGCATGTCTCCCCGCAGCAGGAGGAAGCCAGAGCACGGAGCTGTTACAGTTTACTAATTTCCAGCACATTGAAATACCTGTGAATCCATTCGTCGCCCAGTTGTTGTACACAATCTCACGGCGTGATCTAACTGTCCTCGAGGCTGCCTCGCGACAGCATCGTCGCCCCTTTCTTCCCTGTGTCTCTCCGCCTCCCTCTCTCTCCTCAATGGCAATGTCAAAATGGCAAAGCCCTCCAATCACATTACTGTATACCCGGGAACATTTAAATGCTAATGTTATAAGCTCACATGCCTAATATGATAAGCTGACAAGCTTATTATAAGCTCTGAAGTTTTAAGAGTTTCTTCCATTAGTTATCACAGGAGGCATTAAATTGCATCGCTGCACAGTGCCAGAAGGTATGGAGTTAAATTCCCCTGCAGAAGAGATTATTTTGGCTGGCTTCTGACAGCACTATACAGTAGCAGGATTGTACATGATGGTTTGTCAAGAGAAGGGGAGGTGCACAGGGAGTGGAGCGCAAGTGGTTTGAGCGAGATGCGTATATGTGTGTGCGCACGTGTGTCTTATCTACTAGTTTGCTCAGTATATGTGGCTATATAGAGGATAGTTTATCCGATAGAGAGCTGCATTTTCTGTCATCCTTCCACTCCTTCTGTCCTGATAACCTGTGAATCAACAGACTGCACTCAGGCTCATCACAGTACACAATTATACCATGTGGATCACAACATAAAACTAACACCGTGTCTTTTTAAACACATTTTTATGTTGATAAAAGATTAACTCCTTATCCTTACCTCAGATCAATCTGCTGAATTTTATTGCAGAATTCCACATTTTAATATTACTACAAAAACACCAAACACGCCAGTCATGATGAGTTATGAAAGTGAGTCTTGAGCTCCTATGGATACTTCTCAAGACTGTGGTTTTATGGCAGTTGAACACAGAATTCCTTTTCCTTTCAGAATTCAAAATAATATCCAGGTGCTATCCAATCCTCGACTTGTATGTGGGAATCTCACAGGACATCCAGCATACCCGGCAGTCTCAATAGGCTCTGTTGGACTTCCCAACTGAGTTCCAAAAGGATAAAACAACAGATGGTAGAACTTACCTGGCAAGTCGAAGAAAAACCAAGGATTGCTCAACACTTCCTGAGAACAGCGTATGAAAATTGAGATTGACTAAGTTTCTTAAATGTCCTTGATGAACCATGAGATGATGGACACCCATGGCTAGGGTTGGTAGCATTTAGGATTTTTTCCAAACTGGTGTTGAAACAATATTTTTAAAATGCTATTGGTGCCAAAATGGTGCCTGAACCAACCCCATAAAAATGAAAGCACAAAAACGGCAATTGGCATCAGTATTGCAGAGGCAATTTTGAATGTGAAATTGAACAATATATTAACTTTAAACAGTTTAAAGCAGCGGTTCCGAACTGGTGGGTCATGGTTCAAAAAAGTGGATCGTGGGTCCTTTCTACATGGACCGCAATTGACTCACATGTCAAGTTGGTAAAAGACATTTTATGTTGAAGTACAGTACATTTTCGGCAAAAACTTTAATTTTCGAGTGCTGTTTCCTGCTGTAGAGTGAGCCACTAAAAGACTACTACTACTAGTTACTTGACAGAGACAGCAAAGTGGCCTGATGACATGTTCAACTGCATGGACCTTGGACTAATAATTAAGGAGAAATCTGGACCCCGTGGCTAAACCAGTTGGGAACCACTGGTTTGAAGTATACTTAAATATATAAATCTGGATGAATACAGTTACAAATTCACATAATAAATAAAACCTTGCCCAACTAAAACAACCATTATTGCAGTATTGACTGCAATTTTTTTTAAGTTGGGATCAACAATCGTTTCCCCAACTCAGGAGAGACTCAGCAGACAGACATTTAGCCATTCTCTGTTCAGGAGCACCTGAGATTATCACTACAATGAGAACAGCTGATCCACCTTAACAGTCCACCTTAAGTGAGCCTGATCAGGCTCCAGTACGAGGCTATCTTTGCTTGCTAACTTCAGGGCTAACCCCCTTTACTTTAATTAGCAGGTGGCAAGCAAGACACAGGAACTTGGCCTGGCTTGTGAAATCAGTGGAGGATACTCCTATAGGTGACATCTGCAGCCACATGGAGTGCCACCCAGTGATGGAGGTGTCAAAATTACCCCTCCCCCTATTTTCTTTTCTTTTTAATTACAGTCATAAGGGAGAAACGATCCTAATAACTAATGCTAGAGCATCGATGGGTATGGTGGAGTTGAGTAAATGTGGAGTGCATTAGAGAAGAGAAAATGATCAGGCCATCCAGAGTGTGGTCAAAAATAAGAAAGAATTTGAAATTTGTGAGTTTGCACATACCGTATTTCTTTCATTGTTTGGGGTGCCTGTGGCTCAGAGGTAGCCGCTATCCGGAAGATCGGCGGTTCAATCCCTGGCTCCTCCAGTCCGCATGTCAAAGTATCCTTTGGCAAGACACTTCACCCCAAACTGCTCCCGATGGCCGCTCCATAGGTGCGTGAATGGTTACTGAGTAGCAGGTGGCACCTTTTATGGTAGCCTCGGCCACCATTGCGTGAATGGATGAATGTGACGCAGTGTAAAAAGTGCTCTGAGTAATCGGAAGACTAAAAAAGGTATACCACTACTTCTACTAATCATTATTGTTTTTTTGCTAAGATGTTTATTTGTGTTGATGTCTAATGCTTGTAATAAATACAATAAGTATAAAAGGGGGATCTTGCCTAGGGTGCTGAATGTGCAAGGTCCGGCACTGTAAGGAGTCGTAGCATTTATTCCCAGAAAAATAGCCTGAACTGTGCACACATCGCACTGCCATGTTAACTTCATACTCTCTGCTCTGATTGCTGTCATGCTTCACCGTTTTTTTTTTTTTTTTAAACCACACGCTCCCTACGCACACATCTGACACCGAAATGAAGCATCAGAGTCTGTGATTCAGTCTGGTAGGTATTTGTCACATAGGAACCGCTGCCATATTGGCACTGGGTTTTGGTACCAAATGCTACCACTGACATGAATTTTTAATGATTGATGTTGGCTTCTTACTGATTGTTCCATTACTCCTGGAACTGTGTGTGAGAACAATAGAAACCTGATTCCTTGTGTAACGTCCTTGGCAAATAAAGCTGATTCTGATTTTAAGTGTCAGCTCATGTCAGCAACAGCACGAGCCAAGAGATGACCCAGCATAGTTTACATCGTCGTCTGTCCAAAGCATTTTCAGCACTGACAGTCTATTTTGATATTCACAAAACCCAGAACCATTTACAAAGTCTAAGAGATCTCAAGAGGAAACCTTGTAATTTCCCATGATTCAATTGAGTCATTTACATTTGGGGTATTTACATTTTAATCAGGTCCTCTGTTCCGCAGCAGTCCCATTGATTAACCTTATCATTGGATGATATACTTTGGACACATTATGAACGACGGGATGCGAACGACCGGCATGGGCCTTGCTCCATGAACAGTCGCCGGTCTCAATTAGTCAGTGATACTGCATCTGAGTAACAGCTGGCAGCTTCTGTCTGTCTAATCTCTCACTGCAGCTGTGCTGGAACAGGCAACATGCTAGCCTAATTAGCCATGCTGTCTCCATGGGAAAATGAAGCCTTGGGGTCCTAGATCAATGTTGCCATCCCTTATTCACTCTCCTCCTCCACCATGCATAAACAGAGACGCTCAGAGCCCCCCCTTGCTGAAAGATACAATAAAAAGCCATTGTTGTCACTGAAATGGTTTTATTACCCTCGGTGAGGAACTGTCATCATGTTGTTTCTCTGTTAGCGCAAAGAGATGTTTAGATATGTGACAAAATTAGACACTTGCGTCTCCCTTCACTGGCGCACTCGTGTCAATTTTCTGCATTGCTACAGATGTGATTTTAAATTGATTGGACTAGATTACTTTTTTATCAGGTTTTGCAGCTAATGATTTGTTTACTACGCCAACAGCACCGACACACGAACACACACACACACAAGCAGCTGAAGCAGTTCAACATTTCTGTGTTGTTTTTTTTTTTTTTTTTTTACTGTAGTCAAGGAGGCAGTGATGGGGAATTGGGTTTTTGCAGCCAGCATCGGCAATCCTGGTTTGGCACTTACTTCACTTGTTTGTTGTTAGCATCTTAAGTATTGGAGAAGAGAGTAATAAGGCCAAGGATTTCACAGCGTGCTTCGGGTAATATATAACAGAGCAACTTGAAAATGATGACTGCAGCCCCAGTGTCTGATGCTCGTGACAAAGTTGAACTGAAAATAGCCTCACACATTAAAAAAAAAAAAAAAAAAAAAAAAAAGTAATTGCCTGCATATCACACCTGAATAGAAACGAACCGCAAAGTGGGTGAGAAATGAATATGTTTTTGGTAATTAAGATACAGCACATAATCAATCTGCAATCAGTCGAAGGTGTCTGGAAATACACCATACCTTCAGTACTTCAAAAAATAGCAGCAATTATATTAGACTGTACACAGTGTCACCTGCATCAACACATTTTTGGCACATGGATGACAGTCTGATATGCTCAGTGTCAAACTGTTAAACCCTCATTTCCTGCTCCTTATTTGGGGAACGATCAGGTTACACTGAATGTCTGATTGGTTGTGATGACTCTGGAGAGAAAATAGCCACATTAAACTTTAACAAGTGATGCTTACAAACTTTATTGTATTCACTCAGTATATTTATGAATTGAAACATGCACATTTTTTTGTGTTTTTCCACCAGGTTAAATCCAACTGGAGAGGCGCATTTAGGCCCGAGGCAAAAAAAAAGAATAGATTTTACATTACTTTGCAAGAGACATTGTAAAATATTGCACTGTTTTTTTTACTCATAACATCCGGCGATTCCAACTTGCTGACTCTGAAAGTATTGCTTCAGGGATTTCAGGAAGTTTTACTTCCTTTAACGGGTTTCAGGCTGTTTTGTTTGATGGTGAGATGCATGGTGTCATTGCTACGACCCCTGTTTGCTGTAACGCCACCCCCCTCCTCCACCCCTGCTCAGCAGGGCCCAGCGTGGGTCACAAACCTGTAATAAACAGGAGGGGCCAAGGCTCGATTTGGGAAAAATGGGCACTTTCAGCGGCATCTGAAAACGTCTAGAGTAATGCACTAAATTATTGGGGTCAGTGACTCCACCCGCTCTGTTGATTTGTCTGTGGACACAGAAGGCTCACACTGACATTGAAGGACATTTTTCCACCACCAAGGACTGTAAATTAAGAGACATGCCTGCACCAGAGCAGCTTATGTGAGGCAACATGATGGAAGTGTTTTACTATAGCACACCCTTGCCGATGCAAAGCAAACAAACACAGCCCTGCAAGGGTTTAAGGTTCAACGTGTGGTGTGTACGTGTTAAGACGATGGTGTCATTTCTTTATTAATGGTAACAAATAGATGTGCCGAGTGTTCAGTCAGAGGGAGCTGCAGAGTATATCTGTCATTTAACCAAAAACATACACACACAAAGCACCAGGAGTGTATTTTTAAACATCCGGCTTCCACAGAGTTGCACAATTGCAGCTAATCAGCCTAATGAGCCAAAGATTGCAGCAGTAATCAGGCGTCATTAGGTTTATGAGTATTTATTATCTGTGGCACGGAAATAATAAAGAAGAGCACCTCTTGTTGATGGCACACAAAGGAGAGAAGCCCTGCAATCTGTTTATTAATGGAGCTCTGTCACCTGGCCACCACAACTCAACAGGCCAGGTCATCCATCAATGCTGGGCCCTGACACAGAGAAGATAGATGTACTTCCCTGTTCTGACCTGAATGTTAGACATTTCAAAGCTGGCACAAAGAGGCACACATGGTTCAGGGTATCGTGTAGGTGGCCTCGGGCAGAGCTGTCCCCCCCTTGTTTTCTCCCATGTTGTATGTCTGCGCGCACGCGGGGGCGCGTCCACGTCCGTGGCAGAGAAACACAGCATATGCAAGTGTGGAGAGTCGATTTGTTTGCCTTCAATTCCAACCGTGCCTCATCTTGTTTCCCTGTGAGCAATGTTTCATGCTGGTTCCAGCCAGTTTGGGTGACTAGGGATGAAGCCTCCATGCAGGTCTCCTCCATGTTTTCTCCCTTTTATTTTAGCTGCTTGCAAGTGATGTCATGCTTGTTAGGAATCAAATTACTTACATACTCAAACAGGCCACCCGGTCCATCTCGCTTGCTTTCTGTTTAAAAAGCATTTTTACATTTTTAGGTTAAAATTGGATTTAGAACTGTATTATCTGTATTTCTTTTTTTTTTTTTTTTCAAATGCTTTTACCACGTTTGCAGAAAATATTGGAAAAATCTTGACAGTGTGAGGGCAGGGGTGTTTGTGTGTGTGTACGTGAGAGGTGTAGATAGAGATGGATTCGTGCAACGTGTCAATGTGCGTGAAATACAACCTGCACATTGCTTGTATCATGTGATTCCTATTGAAACAGGAGTACACAGAGATTAAAGGGGATATTGTGAAAGAGGAGTTTTATCTGTGCCTTTTATTTGTGTTTCTGTAGCACTTGAATTAGTGTCCTGTGTATCTCCTTAACCCACAGAGAGGCTGATGTGGTCAAGCTCCATTGAGGAAAACACAATTGTTTCACTGCATATTGTTGTCGTTGTCTCCCTATTCCGTGTCTCTCGACTGAAGCACGCTCTCACCACTGAGAGAGACTTTGTGAGAGGTTGAGAGTCATTTCACTACAGAGAGAACATCACAAAACAAAACATAAAATGCAAAAATAAATTCTTTGTTTGCCAGCTCTTGCTTTTCAGGCAGCAACAGCTCCACTATGTAAGGCTGGAGTTTTTTACTTCAGTGTATGTCGATTAAAATGCAACTTGTACAGCACTTCTTCACCCCACCAGATCAGTGTTTGTGGGCAAAGCGGTCCCGCTCCCGTAGCCACAGATCCAGCTCACTGTATCTGAAAACAGGCTTACATTAGCCAAGAGCTATTTCACAGGGACAGCCAAGCAGAAAAATAATTCAAAGGTTTGCTTATCAAGAAAGCTGGTGTGAAAGTTCAACAAATGATTATTCCCGAGTCAATGTTCACATAACTGGTGGTCTGAAATGGGAATGGATGTCAGGCAGAGATTTCTGATTCAGTGAATTAATTATCAGAATCAGCTGGGGAGGATGGGAGTTGGAGGCGGCCGACCCTCCGCGATTGCCCCGCAGGACCTTCATATCTGACAACACAAACAGATTCAGTCCGAGGTGGGGATGATTGGTGCAAACTATTCCCTCCTTGCTTTGCCACATGTGGGCAAATTGGTGTATCACTTTATATGAAGGCTGACTTAAATATATATTAAAGTGTTGAACTGAATGTTTCGTCTGGGAGAAAAATGGAAAACAGGTACGTCTTTGCATATTCCACAGAGGCAGTTCAATCCAACATGTTGGATGTACTTTAATATCAAGACTGAAAATAGTTCCTTTCCAGTTCTTGCCCAGTCTATTAGGCAGTTGTGTCAAAGCAAGTTTTTTTTCTCATTTCCATTTCATTAATCTATTCATCACAAAGAAAAATGCATGAACCTCTTGGTAATAAGTTGTTCTGCTAAATGTCTTGAAACTACGGCGGTGGGAATCGAGACATATGCTTCAAAACCAATCTTACTCTGAGATATTTTAAACTCTCGGCAGCGGGTTGAATCAGGTCACTTCCACTTTTTAGCAGGGCACAAAGGAGGTCTGCACACTCTAAGGCTCCAGATAAGTAGTTTACTTCTCTTTATCTCTTTTCAAGACAAGATCTTCCTCAGGACACTTCCCACTTCCTCTCTTTAGCCAAAGCTGTATGGAAGGCATTGCCGGTTTGTTGGTCAATCTATTACTTTGGTCCACACTGAAATATCTTGACAAAGATTAGATGGATTGCCATTAATATTTGTACAGACATTCATGGTGCCTAGAAGATAAGTTGCACTGACTAAGGTAATCCCCTGCCTGTTTCTCTATCGCCACCATGAGGTTAACGTTTGTATTTCAGAGAGACGTGTTGATAAATATTGGATGGATTGCCATTAGATTTTCTACAGATACTAAAGGTCCACAGAAAATGAAACTTTGGTTTTCCCGACATTTCCTTTAGCGCCACCATGAGTTTGACTTTTTCTTTTTTTAATATGCTGTCCGTCCATATCGTTAATATGATATCTGAGGAATGCCCTTAGGGAATTTCTTATATTTTGTCAAAAACTTTAACTTGGACTTGTTGATAAACTGATTAGATTTGGGTGTCAAAGTCAAGGTCACCATAACCTTGAATCATTCTCATGAACACAATCTTTAAAGAATGCCTTGAGGGAATTTCTTCATGTCTTGCACAAACGTTCAGTGATTAGAAGCTGATTAGATTTTGGTGTTCAAAGGTCAAGGCCACTGTGACCTTGCGTCTGTCTCATTCTGATAAACGCAATATCTCAAGAACACCTTGAGGGAATGTCTTCAGTGTTTTATGCAAATGTCCACTTGGACTCAAGGATGAACTGGTAAGATTTTTGGGGTCAAAGGTCAAGGTCACTGTGACCCTTCGTCCAATTCATTCCTTTGGATGCGATATCCTAAAAAGGGCATGAGCAAGGGCATGAATTTGGCATGAACATCCACTCGGACGTAAGGATGAACTGATTAGAAGTTAGGGTTCAAAGGTCAAGGTCGTTGTGACCTCAGAAAACCAAGAAACTCAAGAATTCATTCACTAATTGCAACAAAATTTCACTTAGTTGTCTAATAGGATAAAATTATGAAGTGATGACATTTTATATTGGAAGCCCAAAGGTCACCTTCACTGTGACATCACTGTGCTTATTTCTTAGATCTTTTGTGGTACTGGGTTGAAGATGTGTGTGAAGCATCCATGTTTTAGAATATGCAGCTTTTTTGCAGCAACAACTGTATGTGAAGCACTGCAAACTATCATGGATGCATATGACTGGACCTACATGGACATAAACTAACTGTAACTTGACTGGGACATAGAGGAACATGCAGTAATTCTAGTTTTAGTCAAATTATCTCTACTACCATTAGAGGAATTGCCGTTTTTTCATACATTCATGCTCCCCTGAGGATGTACTTTTATAACTTGGAGATCATTTACCTTTTTATTTGGCTCTGTTACCAGATTTTTGTCCAATTTTATGGTTTATGACCCAATACCTTGAAAACTAATGACATGCTAGGTATGCGTTCTGCATCCCTGGGGCAGTAAAAGCTGAAATGACGCAGTTAACTCACTGTCATAAACATATTTTAATGGGCAGCCGCCATTTCCTCACCATATATATCATGCGTCTCGTGCAAGACAAGATCCTGTTTTGCACCTCCTCAGACAGAAAGAAATAAAGCAAATCCTACGTCTCAAAATGTTGGATCAATAAATTTGTACAACAGCTTTTTAAGATTTTTAATAGATTATCCATAGAAATTATCTTTCTTTAGGTTAATCACATACAGTAATACAAACACATATCACATTTGCTTTACTTGATCAACTCAAGATGTGGTATTTGTATATGTATGTTTGTATATAGACTGTATATAAAGATACAGTCTATGGTTTTGTCATACATCAAACACGAGTTTAACACTACAGATTGTCAAAAAGCTGAAATTGTACTGGAGACCCACTCAGTTTCCTTGGGACCCACCCAAATGACCACCTTTAGGTGAAAACCCATCAATATTAATGATGCAGTATGTGATAATTGCTTCTTAAACAATTATTTTTTAATTGCTATAAAGCAATATTAAACTTCTCTACCAATGTCTTCACAAAACTATGGCTGTCCCATTAACATGCCTTTGAATATGACATAAGATATGTTAACCTCAGCACATAATCATTTGGCAGTACATGGATTTAATAAGATAATCATACAGCATAATATGTCATTGTCATATATCATCATTTTACTGACGGTTCAGCCATAGACAAATGTCAGAAATGTTTTCTAAATTGATTCCACCACCAACAACATTTCAGGTGAAGAAAAGAGGAGGGAGAAGAAACAGGATGAAGGGCCCTCGGCCTGATGATGATAAATGTCACACTTTGAATCATATGTTTTTACTAAAATTATCTGACAGACCAAAGGAAGATTTATGAGTCTGCGGAATATTTGTATTTTTTCTTCGGCTTCGCCATGAATGTGCCCTGGCACAGTCAGCACCAATTCAAACACAGCTGGCCTGCTCAGGGAAATTCATCTACCTTCATTAGGAATGCCAAAGTGACTCTGAAGATGCAATTCATTAATCCTCGGCAGTGAACAGTGTTCTTCATATTGTTATGGAAAATCAATGTGATTGAGCTGGAGGGCTGCCAGCGAGGGCTTCTGTTGAGGAGCTGTGGAACACATCTCTAATTTATGCAGGCGGCATCACCAGATCAAGGGAAAAAATCCCAAAACACATCACACAATGTTAGCCTTACTTAACCACGGGGTCAGCATCATCACAGAACAACAGTGTGTTCACAGTGCAGGTGGGTATCTGACAAAGTGTGAATGAGGATGATAGATGATATTGCACTACTTTGCTTCATCCCGCAGTTGGCTCTGTCTTGGATCCACAGGTCCTCAGCTCACCCACATGCAGGGAATGATCACGAGCGACAGGCCGTAGCTGCCACTCATGATGCAGTTGGTTACCTTGCAAGTAAAAACTACTTGCATTCACTAACAGTTGAACAAATGTTTTACAGACGGTACAGAGATGTAATGATACCCTTAATGATACTGGAAAAAAACACCTTTCTCACCATCTGGAAAGCTGTGACTGCTGGGGTTTAAGTGCATATGTATCTGTTTATTTTTTCATTTACTGATTCATTTAGGATTATCATAACATAGGATATTTACTGCAATGATAATATGTCAGCCCTAGTTATGTTTTATCCTTGAAGGGCTCTGAAACTGGGGGTAAAATGATCAGAGAAACAGAAAACTTCTCCATATTTACTTTGACAGCTTTTGGAATAAATTGCATATTAATGCATATTGCACTAATAACATCCATAAGTTCTGGGAGGCTTCTGAAGGGGAGGATGATTTCTAAAACACTTCTGACTTTTAAAAGTAGCCCTCACCATAAAGATTAGGAATCAGGAAGAGCAAATGCTTATCTGGAGGACCGGTTTGATTGAGCTGCAATGCTAAAACTGCCATTTGATATTAAAAAAAATATACAAAACCGAAATTTACAAATTTCAAAATGTCAAGTGCTCAGAGAGCCCATGGGTATTCTTTAGCTAAGTCTTAAGAGTCTGGCAGACATCAGTTTCAGATTCTGTTGCTGTTCCAAGATTATGTCGAGGATCATTTGAAGTATGTTCAGGGCCTCACACGCTCCCCAGAATATGTTATATGGTAACTGGAGCTGACTGGGAATCATCTCGTAGTTTAGATTTTGACATTCAGAGCAACATGTAGCATATAGATACAACAACTTTTCCCTCTCTTTTTCTCCTCAAAGAAAATCTGGGTAAAAAGTACGTGTTTTGGGGAAACAATATTCTTGGCTTTACAAGAGCACTGGAGCTAACTAAAAGGTAGAAAGTGATTTTTGTCAGTGGGATAGGGAATAGAGACGGGGGTATAATCAAATGTGGAGGAAGTAATTATTTTTCTTAATCACCCTCTTGTACTAGAATTATTATTAGTTTTGTTAAAGATGGTGCTGATAATACCCCGTCAGAGCTTTTCATTCATCTTGGTTTGTGTCAGATGAAGTGGTGTGAAATCACAAAGTCTGTCAATTGGCAATAAAGTCACTTACTAATACTGAAAATTAATATCGTTCCAGATGTTACATTTCAAGAGATTAACCACCCATAGACATAAGCACCTTAATATTACATTAGCCACTTCTGGTTTGAACGTTGTCACTCTATTAAAAAGGCGTTAGTAGTGGTTACAAGTGATATGGGTATAGGTTTAAAGGCTCCTGGTACATTGACTAGAATGTTTAGAAGTAGCTATTAAATGGTGACGTTTCTTGTTATACAGGGACATGGATATTGACTGACTTTGTCATCTGGAGGTATAGGGATGATGGATGGTGAGGTGGTTGCCAAGCTGCAGACAACTGTTCAAGACTAACGGACAGAAACACCGGTCGTTCATTTAGAGACATCGAGATTTTCCAGCGGTGTCTGTAGGTGTTTTTAGTGACCCATTGCTGCAGTTCCAGTGACCATTTTGGCCCCCAAACTTGGGTGTTTTTTAGTGAGTCATTGCTGTGTTTCCTGCATCTGTGACCCAAAACATTGGTGTTTTTTAGTGCCCCGTTGTTGCATTTCCTGCTAAGGGTTTTGCCCCAAAATGTGGAGTTTTTTAGCAAGTCGTAATGGCATTTCAAGCAGCACTTGTCCCACAAAACATGGGTGTTTTTAGTGACCCTTCCTTGTGTTTACAGCTAGGCCCCCAAATTGTGGATGTTTTGTAGCAATTCATCACTGCGTTTCTAGTGGCTTTTGTGCCCTGAAATAAGGGTGTCTTTTAGTGACCCATCTGCATTTTCAGTGGCTTTTGTGCCCCCAAACATGGGTGTCTTTAACCTAAATACATTCTTTTTGGCAGCATTGTATTGCAGTGGTTAGCACTGTTGCCTCACAGCAAGAGAATTCCAAGTTCAAATCCACTGTCCAGCTGGGGCCCTTTTGTGCAGAGTTTGCATGTTCTCTCCATGTCAGTGTAGGTTTTCTCCGGGTTCCTCGACTTCCTCCCATAATCCAAAGACATGCACATTTAAAGTAAGTCAAATGCTTACTTTAAATTGTGCGTAGGTGTGAATGTGAATGTGAATGGTTTATTGTTTCTATATGTCAGCCTTGTGATAGTCTGGTGACGTGTCCAGGGTGTACCCCGCCTCTTGCCCCATAACAGCCGGGATAGGCTCCAACACACCCGCAACCCACCAGGATAAGTGGTAACAGAAAATAAATGAATGACAGAATTAGTTTTCTTTTTGTGCCTCAGCATAACCGCCATTTAATCACAACATTATTGACACGTAAAGAAAAATGAAGTTTTGTGGCTGCTTAGAAAGCTGACAACTGCATTCTAAACATACTCTTCGGTGTAGCAGAAGCCTCGTAACCTATATCTATAATAACATTGATGACCACTACTAATGTCTATTTAATAGAACGCTAGATTTTGGGGTTACAGACGTTTCAGAGGCCCATTCCTCCCGTAACAAAATGCCATATGTGAATGGACTCCGTCAAATAGTAGATGGAGTTCCCTCCTGATCAGTACACATAAGACATTATATCAACAATAAGTCAAGACAAAGCCAGGTTATACGCCAAGTAGGCCTGTGCCAGAGCGGCAACATGAGAAGATCAGTCTTTTCAATTACAGTCTCATCTGGCTCCCTGCTCCACTTCTCCTTTCTTTTCTTCACTACACAGTAGCAGACAGAGCAGCCTGGTTTCCCTTACAAGGTGGGATGGAGACCTGGTCATCTAAGTCTCAACATACACATATATTTTTATGTTGTTTCTGAGCACTATGAGGACGTGAAAGCTTCATTGTTTGCACTAGAAACTCAGCAACAGCTAAACTGCAAGGGTCACCAATCCTGAAAGCCTTCTCATAATGCTGTATATTCTACACTATAGTGCACATCATAGCTATTGTATGCAAAGAAAACCACTGTGAATTCCCTGGCCTGGTATTGTTCATGGCCGTGATGCAAATATATATATATACATATATATACATATATTCTAGAGGGGCCCTTGTCATGTGGTTGGAAAGCCCAAGGCCTGGGCCTTCAGCCTGTGCATTGAGGCGCCATTGCCTGTAGATGTCTTTTTCTCATTACCAGGCAGTTTTCGAAACTTACATTCATTAGACTCCAAAGCTGGTATCCATAAATGTTTTATGATCAATAATGTGCCATATTGTGAAACATAACAACGTTTACAATGGTTGGAGAGTGGTGTTGGTTTGCTAATAGCAGTGTTAATCAACTTGTCAAGTTGCACCTGTCCTGCTTGACAATGCCAATATAAAGTCTGTCCAGAGCCAGCAGTTTGGCAGTGACAAGTTTCACACAGTTTTTTTTTATTGTCACACATCAAAATCATCAGCATGAGCCCAGTAGTGTCACACTACTGTTACTGACGTGTCTTTCATATTCTATAATGGCTCATTCAAATCAAAGACAGGCTTCAACAGCCTTCAAAAACAACTGCTTAAATGTTTCTGTAATTCTATCATAATTTCACCTCTGCGAGGGGGCAACATAATGCAGAACGTGTCAGTTTGAATAATGGCGTCCAACGCCTGTCAGATTTTATTATATGAAAAGCAGAAACAATGTATTTAATAGTCTCATGAGGTGTTCCAGCATGTAAAGTCTGCAGGAACTATAAAGAGAGGTAAAAAGACACAGCTATATGGCGTTATATTTGTGTCATATGTCGCACGAACGGATAACACATCTGCACGCGCGCAGATCTCTCTCTCGTGTAAATTATTTCGTGTCATGCGCACAGATTTCAACTGCCGCACGCACTTGTTTGATCTTCGCGCACATATTCAGCAACAGTGTGAAGCTGAGGCAGGTGCGAGCGAGTAAAAAACAGCAGCGACACACGCAGCAACACTGTGCAGCTGCTTTGCGCACGCTGGCTCGCTCCTGCTCTCGTTCTCTCTCTCTCCCCTGTGCTCGCTCGCGGTGGAGCTCTGCTCGCTCAAAGAAAGGACTTTTGACACTTTGGGGGCAGAGACCAAGGCTGACCCCGGCCCTTTTATGATTGGTCATTTTCCAGCCCCCCACGCTGGTGCCTTTTCGGTTTTCTGCTGATGACAGCTTCCGTCACAGACAGGAAGCTCAGTGGGTTTGTTTAGCTAACTAGCCTGGTAAGAAGCTACACGCTGACTATGAGGGAGAAAAACACACATGGAACTTGCTATGGGTTGGGGAACTGCAATAGGCTACATACTTCCATGGGAAATACGGGCTAGAGTGATGCACCATCAAAGTGATTTATTAGTTCTCATCTATTAAAGGTAGAGTCTGGAGTTTTGTTCGTTGCAGTTTGTAAACAAAACATTCAAACTGGGCCCCTCTTCTCTGGCTCAACTGTGTAGCATCCTGCCCCAGACAGCAGCAACAGCAGTTGTCAGGACCGTAAAGGAAAGGAAATACAGTCCGAGTGAAGCGCTGGAGCCATGGGCCGATACCCAGCCATCACCGGCAACGGGAGCCTCTAGCGTTTTGTTGCAACGGGCAGGAGGGCCGTTGTGGTGAGCGTTAGCGGCGGATGCTAACCGCTACTGCTAGCCGAAGTTAGCATCGAGCTAGTTCACCACAACGGCCCTCGTACCTGTTACCAGTCGAGGCTTTAGTTGTCAGTGACGGCCGGGTATACGCCCGCGGCTCAAGCGCTTCACTCGGACTGTATTTCTTTTACTTTGCGGTTCTGCTGCTGTGAGAGAGACGTGTTAGCACTCACTAACATCCGGGACAGCTAGTGGGGCTAGTAGCCCTCCTACTCTGCTGCACGTAGCTTCACCTGAGCTCTGTCATCAACACATGACAGACACATGACAGCCTGAGCTAAAGCTGATTTACTGTTCCTTAATTTCTTGTAATTAAGAAAATATTTGGATTCTCCAACATCTTAGTAGTTGAGTTTACTCTTTTCTCTGCTGCAACATAAGCACAAACATAAGCACAAATCTTGTTACAAATACTTGCTCATCAAATGTATCAAAATAAAGTTAAAATACTGGTATGAGAAAATGTATTTAATTACTAGGAGTAACAGTTCAGTCAACCTGACTCACAATAAGGCCCAACCTAGAAGAAATTGCAACAGTAATGTTTCTTAGTTTTTATTGATCCTAGTTACACCTTCCTGCATTATATATTACAACTCTACCTTCATGGATTTAGAGGAACTTTCTTTTTTTTAAGGTCAAAAACAAAGTTTCGACATTCTACCGTTACATAGTCTGGGTGAAGTCATGTTAATATTAGTTTAAGAGACTATTACAAACAGAAGCAGGTTCGGTGTTTTGATAATCCTAATATGTCATACCCAGACGGAGACAAAAAGTAAACAGGACGATGCTGTCTGCTGCTGTTATAACAAAGTGCGTGCAAGCTGCGTCAGTTCAGTGAGGTAGTTGTCACGAGCTGCCCATGCAGGCAGTGTGTCCCAGGTATTACTAAATTGCAATGTGTTGACACACACTTTGCAAATTGATGTATGTCCAGTAGGGATGCTTGCGATTAGCCGTTTAAACAATTAAACGTCCGCCTCCTTCCTTGTCGGTACCAGAAATATTTGTCGGTTAAACCAATTAGTGTTTTATTCATGTACAAGGCAGCTTGACTGTCATGCAGCTGCCCACCACTAGTGGGGGCTACAGAGCCATCAGACAGCAGTAATGCTCGAGTAGACTGTAGTTTTAAAACAGCACGGTTGGAAATTGGAGAGATGTCCTTATTGTCAAGCATGGTTTGGCAGTACTTTGATCTAGAAAATGAAAACCACACTCAACTCAAGCATTTGGATGTTAACCTGCACAGAATGATGGCTGCTACTGCTAGCGGTGTTAGCCACAGTGACGCTGTGGTCCTGCCCGGTCTGAGAAGATAATGCAGCTCATCACGACAATGACACGTCAAAATATGCTTCTGCTTTACTTTGTTGAAAGTAAAGGCTTCAGGAAATTAATGGAATATGTTGAGCCTGAATGCACCGTGCTGAGACCTTTTTTTTACCACTGGAGGATCCAAGCCTTATTCCTATCCATTCCAACCAGACCCCGCTTCTTGATTCTTGTTTGATTGAGGAGTAGCAATCCTTGTTGAAGTTTGTGCGCTGCAATAACAAGTCAGGTTGCGGTGCCATGTCCTGCACATGCTGTCAAGGACTTGATTGCTCCCTATGGCCTTTTTAGGGTGCCGAGATGTTTGCACAAATATGCCAACACGACATCTGGACGAGGACATGGAGCGAAGATTACATGTAGGCCCACAGCCAAGGCATGTTTCAAGCTTGGTGTCATTTAAGGTCTCAGTCTGAGTGCTGATGTGCATCATGGCTTTCATGGAAAAACAAATTTGTGCAGATGAACGTGCAGAAAACTAAATGAAAATATGCTTTATGACCTAATTCTACTGATTTGTTCTGATTTTTTAAAAAAGTGATTCTGGGATACAGGTACCACCTAACTGCACATGTACATTCAGAACAGGTCAGATCTGATGGTTATATGTGAAAGAGCATCCTGAAAATCCAATGTTTAGACATAACTTATATAAAAATATCATGTTCAAAGGCAGACATATGCACTTCTTTGTGTGATCCTGGGACATATTGGCCCTGAATTTACCTTGATCCACTGAATATATAATGGTGTACTTTTAATATGTTCTTTGGATGTCCCAAGAGTTAACAAAAAAAAAGTTTGAATGATTACTACTTCAGTTTTCCCTGGGTCAAACCACACACTGACTGCACTAAAATTTAAAATTTAAAAATACAAAAATTACATAATATTTTAGGTTTTTTGGGAGCCACGGAAGGAGAGACACAAATGAAATACAGTGGTTTACAATGACTGCGATGCTGGACCCGACTGGACATGTCACCTGATTCAGCTTGCTTTAGCCAAAGACTGTCATAAGGCTAACTGGTGGAGCACTTTTTCTTTAGTTTAAACCTAGAAATTACAATGGGTCGTATTTGAAAATAAAATTACATATTAGATAATGTATTTTAAGTATTTCAAATACAAGCTCATAAAATATTTTGTTACAAATAACATCATCTTCTGTCCAGGAAAATACACATTACAAAATACTGAAAAGTAACTAAATATTTTCAGTACATTTAATTGAAATACACATCAGGCAGCAGCTGAATGTAATCATTTAAATAAAAAAGTAACAACAGATAAACAAATCCTGTTAAAAGATAACCAGCCTAGCTTAAAGTGTATATAGACTCCAAAAAGTCAATTGTCTCAGCGGTGCAGTATTGATTTTATCTAACAGTTAAGTGTTTTTGTTGCAGACTTTGACAAAGTAGCTTTGAAATGTTAAACCCCTTATTTTGCAACTCAATGGTTTTTGTATTTTATGTAGTCATTTTAAAGGCAATATATACAGGGACATCAAGTCACATCTGACCCATCACAGGAGAATTTAACTTTCTACTCACAGTCTCTCTTCGTAACATGTTCTCACCCCAACTTGTCAAATACTGATGCTTTGGGATCTAAATGTCCAAGCTACCCCTTCTAAATCACTTTACATTCAGGGACAGCGTGTCAATTTATGCTCGTTAAATGCTTTTGTGTCTTTTCAACTTCTGTTTTGACAGGAAGTGTACAGTTTCTGCTTGTTAACTGCATGTTACCTTACTAACATAATATGCTACACATACCAGCACACTACGATGTTAAAGAAATAACTCGATTTACTTTTGGTATCACACAGGAAAAAATAGCAGGCTCCAAAGTGAAACTACAGAGTTACTTTGACCCACCCATCTCCACTGCCACCTACCCGATGCAGAGTTTCTTGCTCCTTCTACTATGGTATTTTCCCTCAGTACCAGAAACAGCTGCCACCCGGTGCATATCATACCACTGCTAACGGTGCCTCTGTGTGTCTGTGCTGTGGACAACATGTTGGTATTTGACAAGTTGGGAATGAGACCGGGCTGCTCTCCCAGGCCAGAAGTTAGTGACAAAGAGATCAATGTAGGACACTGTGTCAAATAGTTGGCGTGCGTTTTGGCTAACACCAGCTAAGAAAGTGGCTAACGTGTGGTGTGTGGTGACACACTAGCAAAATGAACACATCTCCCAAGCTTCAATCTCCACAACCTTCTCTTGATGTTTGAGATAAATGTATAACTACATAATAATAAAATAATTTCACTGGCAATCAGGATTTTCAACTTATTAAGCACCAAAGGATGTCAGCCTTTGCCCTGTTGGCATCGTATTACTGGGCTACTTGTGTATGTTTAATTAGTGTTGAGAACTGACAGGCCCACTGCTCCAAGTTCCTTGATGTTTGCTGGTTGCCTTTGGCACCACTGACCACATAATCATTGCTGGGCACATCAGGGACAGGGCTTGATTTTCAAAGCCTTTCGCTCCACTGATTCGCTGTGCATCCATGAGATTGATCACAGTGGTTTATCTGTGGCAACATGTGCTTCATCCCTTCAGATTTGGGAGGTGGTTGCCTGAAGGGGTTGTGTCCTTGCTCCAGCTCTGGCTGAGGCACCGCACGAGCTGAGAGGGGAGGGATACTATGACAGCAATACAGCCACGGCCCATCCGAAGTTGCCTGTAGCCCCCTTGTGATTAAAGCAGCAAGAGGCAGAGAGAGGGACAGAGGGAGAGGAAGAATGGAGCAGATAAAGGGAGGGAGGAATAGAGAGAAGTGAAGATAGCATCAACTGTTGCTTCAAAAGAGGACAGATAAGTGTGGCCTAACATTCATTAGGTCTTCAACTCAATTAAACCAAAATTATTTCTTATCTTTCCTCCCCACATAAACTGTCAACATATCAAAAGACTGAAACATAGCTGCGAGCTTGATGGCAAAATAATATTATAAAGCCTAAGAAGGAAGAACAAAAAACATCCTTGGGTAAACAAGGCTGTGTTTGGGTGCATAAATTGTATAATATTTCTCCGACATTTAAGAAGAGAACAGGAGAAAGCATCTCCACAGTGATTACAAAGCAAGAGTGGAATTTAAATAGATGAAAATAAATGTAGTGGCACTAAATCAAAGCAGGAGGTAGTTGCTACTGTTTTTGGTATTCAGAAGATGGTGCTATTTGTTTGAGTATGCATTGTATTCATGAATCTGTTTATTTGCTCCCTGTGGCTTTCACAGCTGCCCTCTGCAGAAAGATTGTGTTTTATCAACACTGCTCCACGCAGCCAGGAGTCCATGTTACAAACATATGCACATTCTATATTAATTTGTTGGCGTTTCCAGGAAAAAACAAAAAAAAACAAAAAAAAACATAAAATATGTTGACATCAATACTTTCCAGCTCATGTTGGAGCCCCTATGCTCTTACTGTGTAAAAGCCACGTGTATCAGAAAGTCATTTTCAAACAGGAGACAACCTCTGCCTCTGCTACTGCTGCTGCTACTACTACAACAACAACAACAGCCATAACCATAACAGATTTTTGAATATGTATTTCAGCGCAGGTTATTATCAGCCTCGTCTTGCAAAATTCATATAGCCTAATTAAGAAAGTCTTGATCACCTTTTCCCCTTGATTTACATAGCACAACTGTGGAAGGCTTAAGATTTAATGAGGTGTTCTCTGTCACAGAAAGTTAAAAACAAAGTACCTGCAGCTGGGACCAATCTGGCCTCAAATTCACGGGTGGATTTTTAAAAGTCATATAAGAAAATGTAATCAGCGTAAAGGGGCTGAAATGTTTAAATTGATTGGCTGTGTGATCTTGTCTCGTTCTCCTGCCTCACTGCAGCACTTTGCACCAGTTGGAGATAGGAGAGGGACTTTTGACTGAGGCAAGAGAGGGAAGAGTTGGGGTAATTTACACTAATTTGAGCCAACTCAAATCTCAGAGCCTATTCCACAGGAGACCTCAAGAGCACTTTCAGACGGTCAAAAAACTGTGGTAGTGTAGCCACAAGAACAAGATCATTATTTCCATTGCACTTGTTCCATATACTGTAAGCCAGAGACAAGCCCAGAGGGAAGGGAATTGGCATTGATTTTTCTTTAGAAATTGATTTTTCTCCTCACTGACAACAGTGTGAAGGCTTCAAAAATATACCA
Organism: Epinephelus fuscoguttatus; assembly: GCF_011397635.1. NCBI lineage: Eukaryota > Metazoa > Chordata > Actinopteri > Perciformes > Serranidae > Epinephelus > Epinephelus fuscoguttatus. The sequence goes on from NC_064760.1 coordinate 21,496,671, forward strand.
ACAGGAGTGAATATGAACAGCAGCAGTTCATAAAGTACTCACTCCAACATTCAAACCTCTCACCTGGTCATACGCGGGGCTTTTAAGGGCAAAATGAGGTGGTGCATGTCACCCTTTCAAAAAAATTGAACTCTCCAAGTTTATAGCACGAAGTACAACAGTATGAAATGGCTATTAAATCATTTTTTACTCTGACAGAGAGTATGACAACATTGTGAAATATAAGTTTTTTTTTTATTATTATCATTGGAGCTGAACTGCAACTTAGAAAATGTCCACCTTAAAATACTTCACAAAAGTCATATAGAAGGAAAATAGCTACTTTAGGGAATGCGCCTCGCTTTTCTTATTAAATGCAGATAAAACAGCGGCATATTAAAGATGCTGGGTCTTCATCAAATGTTAGTTCATATCTGTGAGTAGATTTGCACGGAAGTGCATTGCATTCACTTAATAAATTTAAAAAATCGACACATTTTTTCGAGATCCTGATGTCGTACTAAAATAAGGCCTTTCACTCATACTGTAATAATGTTAACGTTAGCTGATTTATAAAGTGAGTCCACCAAGAAACACAAGGACAGTACTTCTGGTCAACATTTTTCAGAATAAAAGCATTATATCTGTAGACTACGGAAGCCCACTGGGATAAGTTGTAATTACGATATAAGATCTTGTAATTATGACATCGGGATCTCGTAATTCTGAGATCTCGTAATTGCGATTTAAGATCTCGCAATTTCTCGTGTTTATTCAGTGAATGCAATGTGCTTCCGTGGATTCACACAAAACCCTCGGTACAAAAAACCTACACTGGATTCACGAACGCTGCGGAAAACTCGTATTTGATCGTATTCATGCGTGCATGTTCATGAATGCCAATCCATCGTAAATTGACAGCACACTCCTGCTACTCAGCAATTAGCATACATCCCCACCCATGAATAGCCAGTGACAGCCATATATGGAGGTGATAATTACCATGGACAGATGCATCCTGTCAACCTGTGAACATGCCGCAAAGACAAAAAGCCAGAGAGAGAAAGAAAAACTTTTCTGACGCTTACATTATTTTAGGTGAAGTGGGGTTGGGAAGAACAATTATTTTCTTCTGTTAGTAGTGGTGTGACTACTTTCTTATAATGTATTAAATAATATTGTATGGCATCAATTCTCACTTAAAAGTGCCTTATTGCGTGACAACTGCTCCTCCCTCTTCAAAATCTAGTGCCATGCATTGCATCATCAGGTCTTACTCATCTGCCATCATGGCCAGATACAATAGGTAACGGCTGTGTTTGCTCTGAGCCTCGGTATTCTTTGTCTCTGTTGTGACATTAAACCACTATTAATGTTAATACAGGCAGTCTAATGTAGGCAGTGACCCAACAACAAGTAAGCTAGTCTGGTGTAAAATCACGCCATCTCTCTCCAACCAGATTTAGATTCACCAGCTGCCCGGCACAAGCGGAGACAGACGCTGAATTGCTTTTCCACGCCCACGAGTCTTATTAAACCAAAACTCAATTTGAAATAATGTTTACATCTCCCAGTGTGATTCACTAAAAAATAAATGAAACAAAAAAGGCATGCAGCTGGGGGCTGTGGTGCATCCAGAGCGCTGAGGAGGAGCGCGCTCATTTATTTTATTTTTCAGAGGAGCGTTTTCCAATTTCGTATTAAGTTGATTTAAATAACGTATTCGTGTTTTTAAGAACCCAAATCTGAAGCTTAAATTTGCTAAGACGAACTAATTTAGCTAAATGTGTAGTATTTCTAATCTCTTGCCATGTTTAACTTTAACATTTCAAAGGCATCTGTGTATTGTGAACATAACAGAGCACAAAATGAATTAAAATTTTAATTTCTAATTATGAAAACATTTATGTGCACTATCTTATTTATATAAGCACTACGAGCAGTCAGAAGCAGGTTTAGATTTTATTAGTACCTACAAAAATATCGAAGCTACTAACATATTGATGAATGCCGAAATATGCGCACATTTCCTTCTGCGAACAGTTTACACAACAATTTATTCTTCATGTTTAATGAATGAGACCCCTTGTATGTAGCTCTGGAAAAAAAATAGTTGATGGTTGAGTTTCATTCCCAGGTTTCCAAATACCGACGCTCTGGTTGCTAATTGGACCAAACCACCCACCCAAAGCATTGGTGTCTGACCATCTGGGATTGAGACTTAACAACCAACAGTCATTCTCCAGGGTTACATACAGCATCCTTAAAGGAGAAGTGTGTAGGTTTTAGTGGCATCTAGTGGTGAGGATCGCAGTTTGCAACCAGCTGAATACTCTCCTGTGTGCCAATTGTGTACTCCTTGTAAGAATTCCTGTAGTGTCCATTGTTAAGGAGGGTTTTAAGGTGCTTTCACACCTGCCTTGTTTGGTTCGGTTCAGTTGAACTCAAGTTTGTTTGCCCCCCTATGTGTGGTTCATTTAGGCACACCAAAACAACCGGACCGAGACCTTCTTGAAGAGGTGGTCTCGGTCCGGTTACAAATGAACTCTGGTGCGGTTCATTTGTGGCGAGAACGTGTTCCGACCTGGATCTGAACCAACTGCAGTCACATGACACACTGTTTGGGTTAAACATGAGCATGTTACAGTCCTGGAGGATTATTAATGTGCACCTCCTCCTGTACTGCCTTAATATGCACATTCAGCACATCCAATGCATCAAAACATTGTTTTCTAGTTGGAGCTGCGCCTCGTTTTAAAACTGTATGGCTTGACTAAAATGAACAATGACAGCAATATAGTCCACGATGAGCAGCGCTAAAATCAACCTGCGTAGTTGTGCTTCCACTGTGACATTACAAAGTGTTACATTTATCTTGCAAGTGTACTCTTCTTCAACGCTTTGTTTACTTCCTGGATTTTTCCAGCATGAAAATTCTGACCAATCAAGAGCAGCTTTCCAGTGCAAGGCATTTGATCTGGTCCGCTTGTAGAACACGAACCAACTCTAGGCAATTACGCAACTTTGTAACAAAATTAGTCCCTGATTCGGACCAAAGCAAGACAACTCTAGGTCTGAAAGCACCCTTTCTGGCAGCCGAATTATCTTCAGAGGTCTCTTCCTCACCTAAATGAACCCAGTGATTAAAACTGGTGAAAATTAGTGTTTTTCTGATGCAGTTTGTCGGCACGGAGGCGTTCTAGGCTACTGTAGAAACATGGCAGACTCAATGAACGAGGACCCACTTCCTATGTAGATGTACAGCTCATTAAGGCAATGAGAACACGATAACTCTTATTTGCAGGTGATTATATACTAAAGAAAATATATTTATCACATTATATTCCATTTCTGACACTATATCCCCTCCAATCCTACACACTCGACCTTTGAGATATTTTCAGATCAGTTACTGTGGAGTTTTATGTCATCAAAGAAAGTTAACTATGAAAAACATACGATTTCAAGATGATATTTGGTGTCACAGACTATCACTTTATTTCTAGAGCTGTTTTGTAGCAACATGTCACAATCGAAAGAGAGAAACCCAATGTTAAAGAGGCAGACATAAAATTTTCTCCACCTACCTACCATAACCTTGATATACAGAACGCAGTGACAAGCTGTATAATAGGGAATTTGTTTTTAACTAGACAGTTTTTTGTTGCCTCATCGTGAAGCTAATCCACTAAAAGAAAGAAAAAACTGTTCAAGGGGAGATTTAGAATTCTTCCACTACTTACTAAAAAGCTAACAAACATTTCCTAAGATAATTAAGAATACTTTAACAAGGTCTGCATCTGCTTCACAGTAAAAGCCAACAGATTCCTTCTGCAGGGCGACGCTGGGAGCGCTTTACTGTGAAGGAGCTAAAGGAAGTCTTGAGTCTGCATCAACGGTGTCGTAACACACCCATAACTGTACCTAGTGTTTTCTGTTTCCCTTTGTGTTGTGCAAAGGGTTGCAAAGAAAGCCTCGGCTGTTGTTGTTTTTTTCTTAATCTTTGTTATTTAATGGCCGTGATACAACACATCATTGTTTCCTCCTCCATCTGTCTATTTTTTTTAACTAGAAAAACACTGTCACAACTAACTAAAACAGAAGCAGGGAGCAGATTGAGGGAGATAAAGTTGTAAATTGCAACATTTAATTTGGTAAATAACACCTGCAATACATTGATCTGAAGGAATACATCATGTCTGAAATGCAAGAGTATCCGTGTGAAGAATTCCTCCTCCCCAAAGCTCTATAGGTATTTACACTGAGTGAACACGAAAGCTCCGAGCTCTCCTGATCCCTTCACACTCACTTATCCACACACGTCCCTCCCCTACTCTCTTCTATGTTTGTCTCTTGGATACATTTTTAATGGCAAAATGTCGATAATTGTTACAGCTATGGCAGAGGGCACAGGGAGTTCACACCTCACACATCACGCCGTACTTTATAGGTCAGCTGACTGTGTGTGACAGTGATTAGTACGGCCTGTCTCCTTGCCGTGGCAGCTTTCCATTCTGTGCATAAGGTCATGTAAATATGCGCCATATTAATGTAATTATGCAAAACCATCAGGTGCAAAAGCTGTCCAGGACTGACATATCTTATTCAATTAGGGCTACACTGATGTAACTGATGTACTTACTTTAGGAAGTGACACACATTCTCAGCAACAGATTTCATCGTTGTGGGCCAATTTGATACACTTCCAGTTTTTGCAGTGAGGGAGCCTGTGTGGAGCGACATGCTGCAAAAAAAAAATCCAGTGTGGTTCTGAGAAAGCACGGGATTAACGGGTTTTTTTTTCCCTCTGCCTCTGTTCTTAATATATCCATCAGTGTGCAGGGGACGTAATTATTCCTGAAAGGTGGAACAAGGAAGTGGCTTTTACGCTTGCAGAAAGCATTCCTCAGAATGATGACCGAAGGAAGTGAGATCAGAAGCAATTAACTACTGAGAGAGGAAAGTCGCAGGGCTCTAAATCTTATTGCTACGCAGCACTTAGGTTTGTGTTGTTGTTAATTACCAAAGTAGCTCGCACAAGTGAAAGAAAAATCAGCATTTTTCCTATTGAATTCTTCTTTGTTTGTCACTACTGGTGCACTTTACAGAGGAGGGAGGGGGGTGAGGGTGCAGATTTTACACTATTGATTTTCTCCTGATCTTTGCCTTCAGAAATTGTGGACCGCGATAGTAACTTTTGATATTTCTCGGCTTTAAGAAAAAATCCTGACTTAAACTGTGGTAAAGTTCATCATTCCTAACCTCCCAAATGAAACATTTCCAAGACTGCTGTTGTAGCCCTGATACCCTCTGTGGTTTAGATTGACAAGCGTTAAATAGCTTGGCGGCGGCTCCTATATGCTCTATTATCACAAGAGGACATATCGACTGTTCCTGTTTAATGCATCAAGACTCCTCCTGTAGCACCCTGTCTCTGGCCTTCATCTATGATTCATTTTTATTACCCATCATTCCTGGGACACGGGCCCCCTGAGGCTTCTACATGGCACGTGGGGCGGGGCGGAAGTTAGCTGACACCTAATCTGCTCAATGGTGGACCAGTGTTATTTATTGGATCTCCTGGTGAATCCTGATTTGTTGACGAATGGGGCCAGGAGTGAGATCAAGCATTCAGTGTACATAGACAAAAACACATAATGTGGAGAAAGCAAGGTTACGGGGCAGGCTCTGTTCACGTCCTATATTGGAAAATACAATGACATAAAAATTCATAGACCCCCCCCCCCCCCCCCGGTCATCCTCCCCCTCCCCTACCTTGCGAATATATCTGAACGAGTCAGAGCCTGGCTCCCAAACCCTTCTGTATTTCTCAGATTACTTTAAACAAAATCACTTTGACCAACATATAGTGATTCTCTATGCTGACAACTCCCCTGCAGATAATTTCCCTGTGTGCCTCTGTGTACATATTCCCTTTCTTCGCCCTCTATCAAATTTAATCAGTCTCAGCTTTCCTCACAAGCCGCGGCGGCATGGCCGGTAAAAATGCAACACGACTGACAACAGCAGAACTCTATTAATTCCTCAACCACCATGGCTGCTGGTCCTGTGTAATATTTGTCTTAGCCTGGAGGGGGGAGTGGGGTATGTAAATTGTGTGGAATATGTTTCAGAATATCAACGATTTGAGATGCTTTCCCCATGCCAGTAACCTCTTTATCTACACTGTACTCCGTGTGTGTTCCTCTGCTCGGCATGGGATTAGATTTACTATATATACTGTATATATATATATACACATATATATATATATATAGTAAATCAGCTCGTGCTGATCAGAACTTGCCAAAGCCTGCAGGAATACAAGGACAGTGTGTTGCATTGGATTGCATTTTACTCTGTCAATTACCATTCCATATAACAGCCTGCACCCTGAATGGCATATTAATTCATTACTCCATTCAAAGGCACCTTAATTAATTAGACATGGTCAGGCATTCGGTCAATGAATGGCCAGTAACTGTAAGCCAATCTCCAAACTGCACTTTTCTGGTTTTTTAACAAAATAATTAAAAAAAGTATCCCTTTGAAAAGCTCCAACCTTCCTCCCCTCCCACTCTCTCAGCACAATTAAGAAAAATACAGCTCATACACTGACATTTTCTGACTTACAAACTACCGCTAATTTGTTTAGTTGCTGTGGTATTTATTTCAACCCCCCTCCTTTTCTTTTTTTCAGTACTTCATTGAGTGTATTGATTCATTGGGTGTTGTTGCAGTCATTTTCTCTAATGGATATGCACCAGACTGAAATAACAAAGGAAAAATAGCATCCTTTTTTTCCTCTAGATGCTGCGCTCTACAAAATTTTGACAGAGGACCATTAGGATGAATGTTTGTCATCATGATGCATGTACTGTATGTACAGTATTTCCTGGACTGCAAGTGCATTTTAGGCTCCGACTCAATAAGTGGCTTTCAGAAGCGTAAAATTTGTTTGGTGCCGTGCAGTTAGGAGAATGAGGGTGTCTCTCAGTCTAAATCATTATGTTTTAGACTAAAAGCTGCATATTAGTTTCACTAAACCCAATGCTAATGCGCGCAGCTGCTCGCTCAGTCGCTCGCGCCGAAAACAAAGCCTCCTGGAGATAAAAGGTGTTCAAAAGTAATTGAAGTATGGAAGCCTCCCCCTTAAAGTCACCCATCAAGGACACACAAGTTTATTTCACATCTCTAATAGTCCCTCCAAGCTTTCACCGAAGACCAGAAAGGGCACATATCTGGAGGATACTGGAGTCTAGAGTGTTTCAGGCCTGTCAGCTTTTGACAGCGGCAACAATGAAAACCAACCAGAATGGGTGCGGGGGTGAAAAGAGTCTTTGTAGGTTTTTACCTTCCCTCCATCTACCTCCGGATGACAGAACGGAGGGACGGCGTCTCCTCCAAGGTGGCTTCTTACACTTTTTATTGTCGGAATTAATAAATAATCTGTGAAAATGCGGGGTTATTGTAATGGCTTTCAGGCAGGCCCCGGCTGTGATACTGCAGCTGCATCGGCAATCTATCTCTTTAAAAATGAATATGTTAAAAGAACAGGGGGTTCCATTAGCTATCCTTTGCATTTCCATCCCACCTTGTTCTCTAGCCTCATGCACTCAAGCTAAGTGTTTTGCACACCCCAAAGTACCGTATGCACAAATCTGTGTGAGTACATGTGGCTCCGTGGAAGAGTTCAAAAATATCACAAGAATGGAAACTGTAGTCAACTTTCTGCTTTAAACGCCTGCTTATTGATGGCAGTCCTTTGAACAAACCAAATATGACAGTTAACAGAATTTATCGGCGGTTTAAGGAGCATTGTCGCGCTCTATATGAAATTTCGTCCGTCTGTGTGAAAACAGAGTGGCTTGTAAGAAGGAGCGTTTTGCTGCAGCGCAGTAACTGACTGTTTTGACTGATATAAGTATCAAGCTTATGTTCTTTGATAGGACTGATGTGCATTAACCAGTGTGAGAAGCCAGTAACAATAGGTTTCTGTCAGGCAAACAAGAATGGAAATGTCACTCCTGTCAGAGCGGATACTGACCAAAGTTCTCCCTCTGTCTCTCGCTGGCTGGCTCTCTCTGTCTCCCTCTTGACAGAAACTCCATTTGACGATTTGAAAGGAAGACTCTGTTTCTTCCATTATTCAAATATTCCAGAGCTTGATATTAGTGCGAGACCCAGACACCCCTCCTCCTCCCCTAATGTCAGCGGTGTCCCTGCCTGCATGTAGAAAAAAAACGAGCGCCCAGAATGCACTGAAACATTTATGCATGGGTTATTTCTACTTCAAGGAATTCTCCTTTTTTTTATTACTATATTTCTGATGCAACATTGTGCAAATTCATCTGGCTGAATTATTCATTAATTGAAATAAAGTCACTGAGATCAGCATGGTCTTCATCGTTACTACCTTTAAACATTTATGGCACAGTATCTTGTGTGTTTGTGTGTTTTGCATTTTAGGGAAAATGCCCGTGTGACGTGGTGTTGGACATTAAGGGAAACATTAGGGGCCGGAAAATAAGTCAGTGGTAATTCATGAAATTGTATTATTATTATTTCAGAATGTTAAGTGGAGGCATGCAGAGAGGCATCATGGTGTATTGTAACTTATATTACACCGCTGCTTTTTGGGGAGTAATAAAGAAACATGATTAGTCCTGCCCCGGAGAGCTGACTTGGAGTTTTGCCTAATTCTCCAGTATGCTCGCACTGCACGCTTATCACCTTAGGGATGATTGGAAATGTTTCTTCTTTTTTTTTCCTCTTTGGGCATCACAAATCACTTACGCTGTAAATTAATAGCACAACAGATAGTGAATCGACAATGAATGTGCTGCTAACACTTTGCATATTAATTTTGAAAAATCATTTAATTGGTAAATGTGCAAATCACCACACTTGAATTGGTGAAAATCAAGCAATTATCTCGACACCATCTGTGTTCATTCTTAAGATAATACATCAGGCGCTGCGTCCTTTGTTCTCTTGGCTTTATGAGTGTATGAATCAAAAGCGTACAGTATATGGTTGGTATGGAAACGGTACAGTTGGAAACCCATCAGACCTCATAGGGGGTCCGCAGACAAAGTGGAAGACTCAATGAGAAAGTTGAATTGACACTTGTGTCAGCAGTGAAGAGATGAGCAATTTTCTCTCTGTGAAGTACATCATCACTTTCCTAAAAATGTACATTAGATGATTAAATGAAAATCACTGTAATTCTGCAAAGCATGAATGTTCGTGGAGGTGAGTGTTGGTTTTGACAGACACATCACCGCCCCTTGTGGCATTAGATTTGCACAGTCACTCCCTTATCTCTCACAGTTTTCATCATGCAAACACACGCACAGAAAACCATGCTTGTGCTTTGAATGCTCCAGCAGGCGAGGATAAGCTATGGTTTCAGTCACACATATCAAATGCTTGAAACAGCAACAGCAACAAAGGCTTGCAACATGCAGTTTCAAATAGGGATCTGACAAGAGTAAAAACAGAGTGATAGAGGGAAAGAGCGACATGGAGATGGAAGAATAACTCTCTAAACCTTTTTATATCAAGAAATATTCTTAATGAAGAAGATAATGTAGATTCCATATGGCACACATGTATCGCTTGATGTAAATAGCAATAATTTGACCTGAGGTACACTCACTGGCCACTTTATTAGGCACACCTGCTCAACTGCTTTTTAACGCAAATAGCTAATCAGCCAATCACATGGCAGCAACTCAATGTATTTAGGCATGTAGACGTGGTCAAGACGACCTGCTGAAGCTCAAACTGAACATCAGAATGGGGAAGAGAGGTGATTTAAGTGACTTTGAACGTGGCATGGTTGTTGGTCTGGGTATTTCAGAAACTGCTGATCTACTGGGATTTTCACACACAACCATGTCTAGGGTTTACAGATGATAATCTGAAAAAGAGAAAATAGCCAGTGAGCAGCAGTTCTCTGGGTGAAAATACCTTGTCGATGCCAGAGGTAAGAGGAGAATGGCCAGACTGGTTCAAGATGAGTAACTTGGATAACCACTTGTTACAGCCAAGGTCTGCAGAAGACCATCTCTGAACGATGAGCACATTGAACCTTGAAGCAGATGGGCTACAGCAGCAGAAGACCACACCAGGTGCCACTCCTGTCAGCTAACAACAGGAAACTGAGGCTACAGTTCACACAGGCTCACCAAAACTGGACAATAGAAGATTGGAAAAACGTTGCCGGATCTGATAAGTCTTGATTTCTGCTGCAGCATTCAGATGGTAGGGTCAGAATTTGGTGTAAACAACATGAAAGCATGGATCCATCCTGCCTTGTATCAACAGTTCAGGCTGCTGGTGGTGGTGTAATTTTGTGTTCATCCCTTTATGACCACAGTGTACCCATCTTCTGATGGCTACTTCCAGCAGGATAACGCACCATGTCACAAAGCTCAAATCATCTCAAACTGGTTTCTTGAACATGATAATGAGTTCACTGTACTCCAATAGCCTCCACGGTCACCAGATCTCAATCCAATAGAGCACCTTTGGGATGTGGTGGAACGGGAGATTCACATCATGGATGTGCAACTGTGTGATGCTATCATGTCAATATGGACCAAAATCTCTGAGGAATGTCTCCAGCACCTTGCTGAATCTATGCCATGAAGAGTGAAGGCAGTTCTGAAGGCAAAAGAGGGTCCAACCAGTACTAGCAAGGTTTAGCTAATACAGTGGCTAGTGAGTGTGTCAGTGAGGACCAAATATGGCCTGTGAACCAGTTCCAAACGGCCCTTGGCTTGTCTTTCAAAATATACTGTATGTGGCCCTCCACACAATATTTGTTAATCAAGAAAGATCAGTTTGCATTTTCTCCGTTCACCTCACAACGGCAGGACCAGTCTCACTCACCAGACCTTTCTCAAGAAAAGAAAGGTCTGGCTGGGCCGACTCTCACTTTAAGATTGGAGAAAAAAACGCCCCGGCTGCTTGTATTTCTTTCAACCAATCACAGTCGTTCTGGATGGTGCCACAGCAGCAGTGCGCTTGCAAAAATATTGCTGGGGGGAAACAGGTTTTTGGTGTAACACGCCCACAAAAATATCGCCTACAGGACGTGAACCATGGCAGAAAAATGGCTACATCCCCGCAAGATCAAACACCGCAAAAGTTAGTAAAGGACGTGTTGAAAACTGCTACACAACCGGAGGTGGTAGGACGGGACTTCAGCGGGTGGCTTGTTCTGCCCAATGAGAGGCTGATCTATGCAGCGAACTTCCGCCCACTCAGACTACGACAGGACCATCATACAGCTTGGAGACATGCAACAAGTAAGAACTATGCAGGCGGAACTAATGTGTTTTCATTAACAGACGGTAAACCAAAGCAAAGGGATGGGTTTCTGACAGCAGGCATTTCCTGCTAGGTAGCAGACATGGCCACAGCAAAGAACCCACAAAGCCAAAATGACCTGGCTCAGGATCGGCCCACACGTGGTACATCGAAAGAAATAAGTCTGGCTACCTTTGGTTACCTGACTTGGCCGAGATTCGGCATGAATGACGCCCCAGAATCAGGCCAATTAAAGTGGCCAGATTCTGGCTGCTAACATTGCGTCACTGAATCTTAGTCAAAAATGACCTGGCCCGGCATCGGCCCAAACTCGGCACCCTCAAAGAGATAAGTTAGGCCACATCCAGTTTCAAATAAATGTAGCGGAGGTGGAAGTACAGTATTTTCCTCTAAGATTAAGTGGAATAAAAAAGGAAATAGTCAAGTACTTTGTTACCTTCCACCATCATTCATTTCCCGTAAGCACTTATCCTGTTGGGGGTTGCAGTGGTGCTGGAGCCTATCCCAGCTGACACTGGGTGAGAGGCAGACAACCACTCATGCTCACATTCACACCTAAGGCCAATCCAGAGTCACCAATTGAGAGTAATTTGACCGTGGGAGGGAGCCGGAGTACCTGGAGAAAACCTACGCTGACACAGGAAGAACATACAAACTCCGCACAAAGGGGCTTCCCCAACCTGGATTCGAGGCATGATTCCTCTTGCTGTGAAGCGACAATGCTAACCACTGCACCACCATGCTGCCGCTAATTCATCAGTCAAGGATAAGATAAAAAAATCAAATGTTACGTGTAATGTTGAGTGACTCATATACAGACAAGAGAACATGTTACATTATCCCTCATCTCATTTGTTTACTGTGGGGCTGCATCTTGTTTACTGTGACACACTGACATGCAGGGTGCTAGTTATTTTAATGAGGGTTGTAAAACCTTGACAGCAATGTCATTTAAATAACAAAAAGTCCTTTCCCCCCCCCACGCAAAAAGCTTGTTTTATATTGTATATTTAAAATTTATTATCATATAAAAAAAATGACTGCACAGTGTTTATTAGACAGAATGTGATCTCAAATGTCAGATCATTTAAAACTAACTCTACTAGGTAGGGAACTTTAAAAAAAACTATCAAATGGGAATACTAGCCTGTTGTAAGCGATCATCATTAATGTCAGCAAATCTCAAATGACCCTGAGTGTTCTTGCAAAGGGCCTAATGGAGCAAAGTGCCAGTGCTTGATGATGATGATGATAACTTCAGAATTGAGCTAAAACTGGTATTAAAAATTAACTGACTTACACATCTTTCACATTAGCTTCAGTCTCAGAACATTACCATAGTGATTTAAAGTGTGGTGGCGTAGTGCAGCTTACAGTTCCTGACCCTTTGTACACTGCGGTGTCAAGCCATCGGCTCACATCAGCCCTGCCTGATCTCAAGTTCATTTCAGGGAAATTAGCGGCAGTTTTAATAAAGCTTGTTGCCTGTGAGGTCAGATCACTGTCTGGCCATGCAGATGTGACAAATTTGCTGTCATTGCTTGCAAGCTGCGGCATAATGAGCAAGTATAGCACCCAAAGAGACCTACAGCTCAGTGAAACGGGTTTGTCCTCGATAGCTGCATGTTGGATGCATCTCTCAAGGCACCTAACCATGTGACCTAAAACATTTTGATTCGCATATCCAGTAAATGTTCCTTAGAGGTTATAGAGTGCAAAAAAGAAACGTGTAAAAAAAAAAATCTAATCTCTTTCTGTGCATGCATGTGATCACAATCTGTATGATGAATCCTGACCTGTTCTTCAGGCTGCTTCCAAAACTGAATAGAAAGGAAAATGCACCACACAGAATAAGTGAGTTAAACATACTTTATGACAGTATTAATGTTGCACTGCAGAATCTTCTACGTGAACATAAATGGACTTGTTGACAAATCACTTATGCAGACATGTAATATTTAAGACCCAGCTGACTGTAGACTGAATAAATTGGTGTATATTCAAAGCTTTTTAAAAAAGGGACGATGGCTTGAAGAGGAAACTCCCGCCCCTTTACTTGACTGCCAGTGTGACCACTTCATCCTTGAGCACATATTTAAGAATATTACAAATAACTGTGTAACATTAGATAACATTGAATATTCATTACATAACAAATAGATTCCATTAATCAAAGGGGGCTGTTATTGCAGTTTAGTTAGACATGCTCCCAATCGCAGCCGTGTACGCAGGCGTAAGGTAGCTAAGTTATTGTATCAGTCTAGCAGGGCTTCTCCAAAAGCTTTGAAGCTTCAGTTAACGGTTCGCTAATTTCTGCCTCCTGGACGCAGATGGGCCAATAGTAACATAGCATTGGGCCGGCCCAGACCAGGGTCCAGATATACGTTTCTTCCCTGTTCCAAAACCAAAATCAAACCCTGAAAAGTGTAGGGTTAGCTAGCTAGCTACAGAAGATGTATTGAATGTACTACTACTGAAGGTATACACAGACATCAACACAGACATCAACATTGACTTCCCTCAGAGATCCCTGCCCATCTGGTGGCGGAGGTCTGGGTGCTGGCAGCAGTACGGGGGCTGGTTCAATATCAGCAAAGTTTCCCTTTATATTCATTGTCTTGTGTGGCGATCAGCAGTGATGTGGTGGTTCACTTTTACACTGTGATCTGTAGCCTATAGTTCGGCTTTAGCTTCTAACTATCTTTGTCTTTTGAACCTGTTGTTGCTGCTGAGTCAGTTTGACATCCTGGATATATCCTTCAAACACAGACTGTAGACCCCTCTGTCTGCTTCTCTCTGGAATCACTTTTTCATCTTTCCAAAAATATGATCATATTGCTTCAGGGAGTGCAGTTAGTTACAGTGTGGGCTCCATGCTTACTCAGACAGCTTGTCGGACCACCACAAAGGGGAGGATGCTTAGTGAAAGGTCAATTGTTGCCATGGTGATCCAAATCAGTATTAGAATCCTACGTTTTTCTATCACATTACCCCCCAAAATCCCAAATAGCTCATAAATTATTAAGAAATAGTAATCTAACCTAATTCACTGTGGATCAACATTAATTATTAGTTATTCTAAGACAAGGATATATTTACTTCGTGATACGCCCAGTTTTGTGACTACGACAGTTTGCCCACCCGTAACATGATCACACATGCGCTAGCATGATGTTGAAAAGGTCAGGCGTCTCGAATGGTTTCAAAATTTAGAAAGATGACCCCCAAGAAGTCGAGAGTCGCAAACCCCAAAGGAAACTTGGGCTTAACAAACTAATCTCTTTCTAGCTATTATGGCTAATGTTACTGCGACCTGTATATGCAGAAGCTAACTGTCACGAAGCCTTCATTAATTGCAAGTATTTATATCACTGAAGCTTCAGTGCCCAAAACTGTTACTTGCCCTGTAGGCTAGTAAGAACAATGCTAGATGCACACATGGTACCATATGCAGCGTTTTCGCCAACTTTTTCTTAATTATTGAACAATATCTCTGTTTCTTTACATAACATCTCCTCTCATTACCATGACTAAAATTCATTGAACACCAGGGTTAATTTTGCACTCTCACACTCAGCTGTTGGATACATAGCCTTGAAGAGTGTTAAGATCTCTCATCTCACCTCCTTCTTTAACCTCTGTGCTCACAGTGTGCAACATACAGTACGTTCTTGAGAATCACATTACTTGAAAATGTACCAAGGGGCTGCACAAAAACAAACAAACAAGAAAACAAAAGAGAAACCCACCAGAGATGGATGTCTTTAAAGTGTCAGTAGTCTTTATCATTAGCGAGATTTGAACAGCTGTGTTTAACATTCATTCAGCTGGTCTTTCCCTTAAAATAAAGAAATAAATGCAAGCAGTTCATTCTACCTCCATGTAAAGTAGGGCAAAGTGATTTCAGCAAAGAGAGGAGGAAAGAAAGCACCTACATACTCAGCCTAGTGTGAATAAATCTTACATTTGAAAGGGATTCCAGGTGAGGACTATTGCTTCCTAATGTTGGAAATGGGGGCTTTATTCACTGCAGGCTTGAAAAATACATTTTAGGGTATATAAAGTGTGGCGTAATGGTCCTGGCTATTCTGCATCAGTGGATAGTGGACTGACTCTTCATGTTTAAAGGTCTATTGTGTTCATTTATTTATTTACTTATTGGGGGTTTATATAATTCTACAGCTTCCCAGTTGTGTTCCCTTTGTATTCCAGTTCAAACATTAAAAATGTGGTCCAAGTTTGGTTACGTCTTCTCACGTGAAATGACGTGACAGCTTCTGCATGATGACGTTGCTATATAAACCCCCCAGCCTGCCTAATGTGCCTCTTCGTGACTGAAAAAAGCCTTTTTTGAGAAATATGTTTTACCGAATTAGCTCTTTTCCTCTAATCCCCACTCACAGAAGCTAAGCAATGTACTGCTGTGGATGCCATGCTAGTTTGGATTTTGAAGTCATACAATAGCACAAACAAAGCAGTAGACCAGGGGCCTGTCTCAGAAAGCAGGTTTAGTGAAAACTGAGTAAGGTAACCTTGAGACGAAGGAAACTCTGGGTTTTCTGTTTCAGAAAGAGAGGTAACTTAAAGTCTGGGTCAGTTACCAGTTACTGTGATAACTGACTCTGTGAACCTAACCTGCTTGGTGGCAGGTTTTCTTCAACAAGCCTGAGTTTCGCTCTGTCTCTTCCCTCTTACAGAGCCAGACATTCGATATAATTTCCTCATTGATGCAGCTCGTATCAAAGCACGCATCAAACTGCATTTATTAGTGTGGTGGCTAAATCCTGGTTGGACATTAGTTTGTTAATCAGGACTATTTAAAGTTACTGCTTTTATGCAGTCAGTTCTTTGAAAAGCAATTTTTCCCCTCGCATTAAAATATCACACAGCATCAAATAACCCCTAATTTCAATACACAAATATCTGCATATGTGTGTTTTATTGTCGTTAGATGATAGCCAATTGGTTCAGAGATTGAGTCACCCCAGCACAGGATAATAGTTTTTAATAGTTAACACTGTGACTCTTTACACAAGACAGCTGTCAGTTTGTTAGAGTACTTTAACTAAAATGTTTATTGCATACAATATGTAATATCAGATTAAATCATAGAAATAGTTTAAATTGTAAAAATCGGTCAGTCTATACATGAATAATTATCTCTATCTCTCAAAATGTGATTGGTCCCATTAATGGAACATAATTCCTATGACATGGGAGACTATATATTACTATTATGATGGGTAGGATTGTGGTGCAGTTGCACAATGAAATGGAGTCTTTAAGGTAGACTGTGTAGCGTCTGAACGTGTTTTAACAGAATTTTATCAGGCTGAAAATATTCAGAGTTTATTGAACTGACTCTGAGCAGCTGTTCTGAAACTGAAAACTCAGAGTTTTCCAACCCAGGGTTAGACTCAGAGTTTGCTAATCCTACTCTCTGGAACAGACCCCAGCAACTCACGTGTTCTGTGAGGTAAAATCACTGTTTTTGTCAAAGGAGTCTGGTGACTTTAGAGAGAGTGATATAACAGCTTCAGCTTCCTGTTGGAAAAGGCTGTCTGACAGCAAGTTAAAGCAGTAATAAATATGACACCAACTATGAATAAGTACCTCATGTAACATCACTTCAAAAAAATCCAAACTAGTTATCATTATCCTCACTATACAGTATGCTACGTCACTGCTTGTTGCTAACAGCTGAGTGGGCGTTTCCATTAGAAAAACCCGGAAAAGATCGCAGATGGAGTCAACCTTTAATGTTTAAGCACGAATGGGAAACCACTAGCTTGTTGGTGCTTTGTTGCCATATATATGTTGTTGAGCTCCTGAAATGATTATAATATCAAAACCACAATAACTGCTGTGCAGGGTTCAGCTTCCACTGAGACTGCGAGGTCTCTCTCTTGCACTAGCTGTGTGAGAGCATAACCACTAAACTTTTACATTCGCCCATGACAAGGGGCTGCTCTGGATTCAGAGGCAAGACTGCTTGTAATGGAGAGGTGAAAATTACGGCCAAAACAGCTGAGCCAAGGCCATCCCACTTCCCTCTCTGCAACCACAATATTTATTCTGTTATCTGTCATGTGGCAGACCAGTTCTCCTTCGCCCGTGTCCCAGTTAGACAACAATGAGTGTTAGGCTCTGAGCCAAGTGAGCTGCCGCGCCGATGTCCTGCATGCAGGAAGTTTCTAAACATCAGGACTTCAGGGACCAATTTCTTGTAATAAAGTGGACAGACTCATGTTGGGAGTCATGTTAACACTGGACCACATGTCTGTTGGAGCAGCAAAAAGTAGATTTCTCCCATGTAGCTCTCTTTTCACCGCCTCTCGGGTCTTTGTGAACATGCTTCGGTGTTGTCAAATGTTTGGACTGTGTTCTTGATGGCTTCTTCGCTTTTTTTACTGACTGAATGATCACAGTTTAATTATCCTCTCACTGCATCTGTCAGTGTTTGTCACCTCCATGTTTGTGTTTTATGGAGAAGGCAAACGCAGAGCCACCTGTCCTGAGCCAGATGTTGGAGACGGCATAATGAAAACGGATTGTATTCCGAGTTAGGAATACAGACCAGGAACTGCTCAAGTCACCACAATTATAATGCTTACCAAGGAGAAGAGTGTATTCCTGTGCATAATATACACATGTAACCCTCTGGTGCATAACACTATATCCTGACCTAAACAGAAACACATAAGCTGCAATGTTGACTTACATATGGATGGAGAAATTGCTTTGTTTCCATATGAATTAATTCAAGTAGAGATAATGAATCTGGATAGCTGGATAACACCTGTCTCCCCATAAAAACGCATCATTTGGCATCAAACACATGTTGGATTTCAGGTGATTTCCGAGATCTGTGGTTTTTACATATTTTAATGACCAAACTTTAATATCTGTGTCTGAATTACAACATTTTCAGCAGTTTCAGCATTTCAACCGATCAACCACGTCTCCTAGAAATTATGTTTATGTGAAACTAATTTGAAGCAGAAAATATGTTTTGAGGGCAAAGTAATGCCAGGTAAATTATATTTTCTCTTAACATAATGAGGAAACGTTGCTAATAACATACCTAGCAAGTTGCTAAATTGTTGATACCTAAAGTATCAGCACAATGTTTTCTGAAATCAAATTGCATTTATCAGGTAAATGTTCACTGACATTGTAATTCAGCAAAGTTTAGAAGATGTATTTCAGCTGTTTTGCGCCAGAATAGGCAGTCTTGTAGTGACTACAGCATTATTTTTCAAATTTCCCCTTTATTAACATTTAACCAAAATCTTTCTTTAACTTAAACCAAAAATGTATTGCCTAAACGTAAGACAAGAGTCTGGAGGCAAACCTGCATTTCTGACATCAACATCCTTTCCAAAGACCTCCTTCTGAAACCTTTCACAGTAATAAAAATAACAATACATTTTATTTATAGGCGTCTTTCAAAGCATCCAAGGACACCTTACAAGACACAGTTAAAAAAACAAGCAGCAATGTATCCGTAGATAGGTCAATATATAATATCGTAACATACAATAAAAGTTAATAAAACGACCAGACGAAAATCGTAATTATAAATATAAGGTATAAAATCATCATCAGTGCAAGTCGTAATATGTGTGTCCCCATTAAATCAGACTGAGTATGCCAGCTTGAAAAGGTGTGTTTTCAGAAGGGAGTCAATATTGCAAATGTCATGGGGGAGAGAAAGTTCCAGAGGCGGGGGGGTGGAACGGCTGAAGGCTCTAGAGCCCATGATAGTCAAGTGGGCAGATGGTGATGTCAGTTGGATTGCAGAAGAGGATCTGAAGCCCTGTTTCTACCCAGCTGTAGGTACAGTTTAGTTGGGACCGTTCCGTACCGTCCCTATTTTTGCCCCCCCCCCCCCCCCCCTCTGTTGGGGTACCTAGCACACAGATCTGGTGCTAAAAGGTGGAGCTGTGAACACTGCAGTCTGTTGATTGGTCAATAGCGGACGGTCACTCTGTTCAGGGCCGATTTGTAGCTGGTTTTAGGTTCATGTAACCACTGTTCATACCATGGAGAGTTTTATTAGTAAACTGTAACTATAAAATGAAAATTTGTTTTGTTGCCTCTCGCAGCAGCTGGAGTCAGAGAAAATAACTTAATTCACTGGGCTGACTGCCGGCAACTTTTAAGGTGGAACGTTAACTTGTAATGTTACTCAATACATGAGTTGATGACGTGAATCCTTCGGCACACCTTAATATGACAACTTTGACCATCACTTTAGTTTTTATATGAGGTACACTGTCAGTAATGAGTGGATCTTCAAGCCTTTATATATTAACTTCGGCGTGGTTATGTGAACGGAATATATTCTAATCCTCACTCAGAGGGGAAAAAAAGCATCGTGGAGCGTTGTTCCTGTGGGTTCTGGCAACACTAAACCCCTGAGCTCGCCTGAGAAGGACTAAATGCACAAACCCACTATAGCCTGTTTTATTTTGTTCTGAAAATGTCGGCGTGCAGCCTCGTTCCGTGCACGATAAACAAGGTGCAGACTTCCATCTGCGTCACCGGTAATGAGGAAATACAGTGAGTGCTGGATGGAGCAGTGAGTGACAACAACCCCGCCCACATTTATGAGTACTGTTTGCGGTGGAAACCCTAGGGTCTAGGTACCACGTCTGAAGGGTTACTTAAAGGTTCCAAAGGTACCATACTGAAAGTGTGTGGTGGAAACTGGGCTTATGAGTACTGAAGGGTGTGTAGATATGAATGTAGTGTTTGGTTCCCTAAAAGAAACATAATCCAGGCAGTGATTGCCAAAACAATATAATTAAGAAAGCAGTTAGGTAACATTCAAATGTAATTCTAGGAGGTCATTTACACCCCAACACATCCATTCACAGTCATTGTAACTGGTTTTGAATCTAAAGCACGTTCACACTGATTAAATTAATAAAATGAACATTTAAATGACTGCATACAGAGAAATAAAGTAGACATTGTGGAATGATAATGTGGAGACTCAGATGTGGTGCTTGTGATCATCATTCTGATGCACAATAGGCAAAATAAGTGATGGCCTCCTCTGAACTCTATATGTAATGATTCGCTATGTGAGAGCTGATACGGCTCAGAAATCCCTGACAGCTGGACTGATAGCTCGGAGAGGTTGTAAGTTACAAGCCTGTCTGAATCTTTAATCTGTAATTGTCTGTCTTGAACAAAATGACAAATTTCTACAAGATATGGAAAACTCGCGTTGGCTGTGAACGAGGAGCCAACTGGCTCGAGCCACTTGAATATGAAGCAACTTTTGTTGATTTGGGGATTTTGTCACATATGTCATGGCGGAATTTTGTTGTAAAAAATGAAAAGGGATTTTTTTTCTTATCTTTCTGCGGCTCTTGTGGGATGTACATAGATACAGCTTTGCTTCAGCATAAAAATCAAAGCTTCTCTGTACAGTCTGGAGAACAGGTCATCTGAGAGTAGGAGATGTCTCACAGGTCACGAGGTTAACTGACACTAACAAGAGATTTATTTTGAAGTTCTTCACTGTGATGTTTGTTTTCTTGCGTGTAGTGGCGAGACACATGACATACTGTCATCTTTTATATCCTGTCAGCAGGAGACAGCGTTTGGAAGACATTATGTCATTGTCGAGGTGTCTGTGTGTCTATCTCTTTGTAGATCATATTTTTGAGAACACAGCTCGACTCAGCAGGTGCCCCCGCTATAATGTAGATAACCTCATTAGATTTTTGGTGTGATACTTCATTTATTTGCACAATAAAGGAGAAGCAGGACAACTGTTGATTCATTCTGTTGACTCACTCCAAGAAGAGTACATGCCCACACTTATAAACAGCGCCTGGAACAAGATCAGCTTTGCTCTCAGGATTTCAGGTAAATAGGGTATACGATGCTTGTTAAGGTTACTTAGCAACGTCAGACACAACCTGCTGCCGTGCTCTTGAAAGCACAAAAACACACACAAGAGTATCGCCTTGTGCCCGACCTCGCATTATCCAGGTGGTCAAAGATGCAGCATGTTTACGGCCCCTAACTTACAGGCCTGGTACCTGCGGTTATTCCACAGACTAGTTAATAACATGTCGGGCAGGAAATCCAAAGTGTGGGATCATTTTGAGAAGGTGAAGGACGAACCCAAGGTGAAATGTAAACTCATCTTCATTGGTCGACTACAAACATGACGTATCATCTGAAACATGAAACAAAAACTAGTCACTCTAAATGACGACTGTTGGTCGACTAGGAAAATTCTTAGGCGGTGGCAGCCCTATACATGAGTACTTTAAATATATCACCTCCACATCACAGGTACATTCTTTGAAATAATTGAGACCTGATTTGATTCTGGAAGCGTCTTTCCAAATGATTTGCATATTAGCAACTCAGGTGACATCCTTTTCTACACTGCATACAAAGATATCACAGACTTGTAAGTGTACTTGTTAATTTTTTTTCTTGTGATATAAACTTCTGGTAGACTGATCAGACAGTCTGACTGTCTCTAGTCTTATGAATATAATAACTTTTTAAATTGTCTGTTTATTGTTGAATTGACTCAAAGCTCTTACTTGCACAAAACACACTTTTCCACCACACTGGCATTTTTCTGAAGTACCAAACAATCACAAATAGCCCACTCCAGAGTGGCCACCTTGTGGTAAAATATACCAGTAAAGGGTCATTTAGACTAAGACGTAATGTAAATAGGCAAATTTTGACTTACTGTTACCTTCATTGTAAGGCTCAGATATGTTTTGCGGCTTCTGGCAGATTATATGAGAGATTTTTTAGCCAAAAATGTCTCTTCAGACAGTAAAGGTTGCTGAACCCTGGGCAAGAGGAAGCATACAACCGTGAGGCAGTAACTCATTTTCATTTCATTTTATAAATGTATTTTAATGTCATTTTAACACCGCACTTTTAGTAATCTGAATTCTCCTCAGTCATGTAGTGTTGAGTGTGGATATGTTCAAATTATAAGGACATTTTTCCTGCATTTTATTTCGCCTTGCTTCGAGGCGCATTATAATATTTATCTAAAATGTCCTGCAACATGCCTGTCTGACAGTCGGCCCAAGGTTGTTGCTCTTTAATTTGGCACAGACTGTCTAATCAGATCATTGTGTGAGAAGATGGCTGTCACTGATGTCAAGGAAAGGACATCTGACAGGGACACGGGGCTTGATAGACAATGGAGGGAAGTGAATAAATATTGAAGGCTTTCGAGAAAAAAATATGAAAGAAAAATCTGCTGCTGCTCACAGTAACACGGTGCAGTCTGCAAGATTTATAGAGCTCAGCCGACTGAACTATTTAAATGAAGGTATTTCTGTTATTCTGTCAGTAATTAATGGGCTCACCATAATTGCTGTTGGTGCTTTTTAACAAATCCAAGAGGTTCATATTTTTTTTGGAAAGGATGGAAACACATAGAGTAATTAATAGATGAGGTTTAAGGACAACTTATTTAAATTGTGCTTTGTCACCATGCTAATTATATTAATTACAGACCCTGTGAACTTTGGTATTTGTGTCAATGGCTTTACAATGTGCAGTTTGAATGCGTCTGAAACCAGCAATAACACATTTCTGCATGGACATTTGTGTTTGTACTTTTATCGAGGAAAAAGACGGCCTGTTCAAACATTTCGCAGTCTGAACTTGGGACCGCCTCTCATCCAGAATCCTGCAGTTCTATCACATCAGCAGACCGTACTACTATCATCTGAATCATTAAGCCAAATTAATGATGCATAATATTCAGTGTGCCTCTCTGTCCAAGGTTCTTTCTCGTGGAGGTTAAACTCTTCGAATACTAAGTGTGTGTGCGCGAGTTTTAAAAAGAAAAAGCAGTTAAATCATGGATGGGGTTTATTAGATATTAACCCTAGGAAAGGGCTGATCTTAATTATATCTATCAAAGCAGTTCAAAGGATTTTTTTCATTTTTTATCTCTTTTGCTTGCTTTGGCCTATAGTGCCTGTGCTCCACGCTCTGGACTCGTTTTCAGTCAGTAACATTGTATGTACATGCTTATCTATTCATCTATGTTCCTGGTTATGGTTTTACATTGACACGTATACTCAAGTGACCTCATTAGCGGTGCAGATTCCTCTAGTTATCAGAGGGATCGCCTTGTAAGAGATGTAGAACCTAGCACTCCGCCTTTGTCTCATCAGCACAGTTAACTTCTGAAATGCCCCTTTAGATTCATGTCTCAGTTTGCTTTGTGAGTCAAGGTCATGTCAATGATAGATTGGACGGTGCTTTTGTGCCTGAATTTAGCCCCTTTATCTCTTTAAATCACTGCCTTAAGGCTCCAAATTGAGAAAACAGCCAGGGTCTCATTTCCAAAACCATCTGAGCATAATAAGTATGAGCTGTCCAATGGCATTTATGTGTCGATCTGCTGGAGTGCAGAGATGGAGTGCAGGCGCCGCCAAGGACCCATTATTTCAGACCCCCACAGTTTCAGGGAATTGCAAAGGTGCCTCTCCACGTATCTCAGCACATTTTCATTTGCTGCATTATCATAAAATGTGTGTTTCGACCCATTTGTACTCAAATGCTGTTTTTGCTAGATTCCATGTATGTAAACACTCTCAATGATATGTTCACTTATACAGTATTACTCACTTCCTGTGTAACTCTTTATGATATGTAGGGTCAAATTCACAGTTTCTAAACATGCTAAAATGCAAATAGCATATCCAGATGAAAAAGCTGTGATACAGTCCATTAAAAATTAAATATATCGGCTGGTAAACAAGTCACGCTTAATGAAAAAAACTCTCTCGTGGAGTCCGGCCTTGTGCTTTCTAGGTAAAAAGCTCAAAAGAGTTTAATGTAACAGTTTGGAGTGATCAAAGAAATGTGTACATATGCAGGTGGAATTCCCCTGATGTTATGTTAACAGTGTTTCTCTGACATCAGTCTCCCATTCATTCAGGAAAGCCTCCTAATGCTGTCTTTAGAGAGGTTTACCAAAAGAGATATTACCTATTATCCTGTTTGTAGCTTTACAGGAAGTTTATTTTTTACATAAAATATGCTTACTGATCTGATACTTCTACCTCATTGCACATACCTCATTTATGTTTTGTTGTCCAGTGCACTTTGTCGTAGCTCTTTAAGGGATTAACTGCATGTTATTTAAGACGCACACACACACACCCCATTAGGCGTATATAAATTTTACCAACATGTTGGATTTTACCTTGTTCTCTTGTTATGTTTCTGCCACTTTTTTGTTTGAAAAGCATTTCTACTCTCTCAGTATGCAGAAACTAGCTACCATATATCATATAGACCCTTTTAGGGCCGACATCACCACGACGTCATTCTATGAGCTGGAGGCAAAACATGACTCCCCACCACAGGGCTGTAGGCTACATAGGAGTCTTAAATGTCTTGTTGTCTTCTGTCTTGTTATTGGGAGCCAGAATAGATGGAGTCATGACTCAAAACTTAAATTTTATCATATAGCAGCTGCCTTTGCCCGTCAACAAAAATGAAGACCACTATGGTTAAATGTGATAAGACGAAAGGTCTGGGCGGAGGTGATCATCAAAAATGCTCGCATGTGCAGCGCACACTTCATATCAGGTTAGGAAAAAGTATTTACTGTTGTAGGGATGAATAACATTATGTGTATTATAAGTTGGGGAGGTATTATGAGGAATATTGGATTTCTCTGTAATACTAACTTTTTTAGTGCTTTAGCTAACATTAGCTTCAATAGCAAAACAAACTGGACTGTTTATGTGTCGTCCTCCTTTGTAAGATTGGCATAGTCATCAACCACAAAGCCGGCCATCCCAACTCCAGCAATCCTGTCAAACCATCCATCCACTGAGTGAGAGCATACAGGTCGGCCAGTCTGGTCCCACTGGTCAGTGTTTACTTATTCAAGTAAAACTTGTGGTCCTGGAGAATGAGAGATCTGACATGACGTGGTCGTGAATTCAATCTGACGCTCTACTCTATAATGAGAACCCTGTTGGTTTAAGAAACAGAGCGTTATATTTCTACATGAATTAACGATAATTAAAGGAGCTATATGTAAGAAATCTAAAGCAAATAGTCGTAAAATCCTCCTAATATGTCACAGAGACTAAGGAATAATGTTCATATAACATACTGATCTCACCGACAACAGTAATATAGCCAGAATATTCACATTTAAAAAACATTTTTACAGTCCGCAAATCATGTTTATGTTTTGAATTTGTGTTTTGGCCTGTTGCGCCACCCACCGCCATCTACCAGTCACACAGTCAGTAGAGTCTCAGCATCAGTTAAAGTTACGACTGAGCTACAGCAGCACGGCAAGCAGCATTAGCAGTGTCCCGGTACATAGCATTAGCAGCCGGCTCCTCCTCAGCTGTATCCCAGCAGCAGCGTTAGCAGTGTCCTGGTACATAGCATTAGCAGTCGGCTCTTCCTCAGCTGTATCCCAGCAGCAGCGTTAGCAGTGTCCCGGTACATAACATTAACAGCCGGCTCCTCCTCAGCGGTATCCCGGCAGCAGCATTAGCAGTGTCCTGGTACACAGCATTAGCAGCTGGCTCCTCCTCAGCTGTATCCCGGCAGCAGCATTAGCAGTGTCCCGGTACATAGCATTAGCAGCCGGCTCCTCCTCAGCTGTATCCCGGCAGCAGTGTTAGCAGCAGAGAAGCCGGACTTGCTCGAACGGTCCGCTGGAAAACCGAAGATCAAGGACGCGGCGACGCAGCCCTGCCACGGCAGCTGCCCGTGGGCAAACAAATCAGTCTCCAGTGTGCCGCTGTCCAGCAACCTCGAATCTATAGGGAAGGGGGGGCGGACACGACTCGCGGCAGTATTTTGAATTTGAGTGCAGTAACCGTTTTGGCCACATTCTTACATACAGCGCCTTCAAGTTAATCAAACATTCACTCTGCTTGGCGCTCTACTGCTCCGTCTCCCTAGACAGAGTGCCCAGAGTACGTTCTGCTGCCTGAGAATGCGGTGTTCTTGATAATCGAACAGTACATTCCGACAGGGTTCTGAATTTATGAGCGGTGCGTTTTGGCACTCAGAATGAGTATTTCCAAATGCACCCTATGCACAGAGACTTGTATCATCTTCCTCCATTGTCTAAAAAAAGCCAACAGAACTTGCTAGCTTGTGATAGCTCATTTCTGTGGAGAATTGTTTTGCCTCTGGCTAAGCCCCGCCCACCAAAAAATGTCATACTGTTTACTAACAGTAAAAGGGTCTATAGTCTCATCACATGATCAACTGGAGACTTGACATTGGACAACAGGAACTTACATAATACCCAGCCATCATCATTGATTGTAGTTTATGTTAAATAACCATATAATTTTGTTATTGCCCCCCACCCAAAACAAAAAATTAAAACCATGACTATGGTAGGTTTCATTTTTGGAGGGCCTTTAGTAAATGGCACCATTTTCAATTTAATGTGCATCCCCTTTTGAGCACAGGCATATTTCTGACCCGTTCTCCACCCATCACAGTTGGGAGTTAGGGCTGGGCAATTAGAAGAAATTGGACTATATATTGTCTTAGATTTTGGATATCATTGTATCATGATATGGCATAAATGGTGTTATTCTCTTGTTTTAAAGGCTGCATTAGAGTAAAGTGAGGTAAATTTATCAACTTACCAGACATTTTATTCGTTGTAACACTTGCCTTAACCCACCTAGTCGTTCTATCCACATTATTGATGATTATTGATGCAAAATCTCATTGTGGCACAAGGCACAGGGTACTAAGTCAGACATATTGTTATGTTTGATTGCGTCTCCCAATCCTAGCATTAATGAAGTGCTTTTGAGGAGATTTAAAAACATCGAGATATATATCCTGTATCGAGATATTGCCTAAAAATGTTTTCAGGACATATCACCCAGCCCCAGTTGGAGTGCCTGCTTTCTCCACAGTCCCCCTCACCACATGCACCCATCCATTTATGCCCCTGATATACAGTACAGAATGAAGGGTCAAAAGGTTGGTCTGATACTTTGTAGTAACCAATCATACGACACAAACATGCATAATGATAAAAAATATTACATCCATTCTGACCCAAAAATCTACATCTGTGTATCTGCTCTGTGTCAAAATAAAACTAAAAATCTCCTCATCTTTTTTTGGTAAGTCAAATCCTTTTGTCTTTTCTATATTCCACTCCTGGTAAGGGTTGTGAAATCTTTTTTTCCATTATCCATGAATAGAGTGTGATGCTGTTATAATACTAACAACCCTAGATATAATCTTGGATGTATTTCTTATCCCCAGACAAGTCATAATGCCCCCTTGAACATCAATTCAACTTTAGATTTTGCTCAGCTTTCATTATAAGGCAAAGTGCTATGTGGCTTACAAAGACACACTGTTACAAAGCCTGATACAAAATGTCTCACACATCATGAAAAATGGGAGTGTTAATGAGCACAATGTAGGCTGCAGCTCCCCGCCACAAAGAAAGTTATGATGTGTTCTCTTTGGCTGCTGCGGAGCCTTTGACCCACTCTTTGTTTACCCCATCGCAGTACACGATTCCCACCTCGCTTTGTCTCACACCAGTGGGTGCTTCATGTTACTAATGACAGGCCTGGCCTAAGAGAGGGTGCTTAACCAACAACTGGCATTTGGCACTGTTTTATCATTAGACACGCATGTCTCTAAAATGCAAGCTCCAAGGAGCAGAATAATTATACAAACCAATTCTTGCTGTTGTTAATTAGTCTGATCTAAGGTTGGGTTGAAGTGTCACCATTGCAGGTTGGAAGATGCAACTTCCTGGTGGAGGTTGATGAATGAATCACAGCATGCTACTAAGAAGCCGGTAAGTGCTTCTACAAGCCCATATGCTGCCTGTAACCATGTCTGACTCATCATTGTCAGAACCGCTTTGCAGGTGCATGTTTCATCTGGTCTCGTGTGGGTTTTGATGCTGTAAACGTAGCATTCGGATGAGGTGGGAAATGCAATGTTTATACAGCGGACAAATGGAGTAACATGATATGATTATAAAATGTAACTTCACCTGTTTTATGCACCGTATTCTTTTCTTATTTTTTTCTTTTACAATTAGAGCAATCTGTTGAAATATTGTGACAAAAATCTTCCATGCTCACTTTTTCCTTTCCTTTACAAAGAAGACCAAAGACGACATAATCATGTCTTCTGTTTTGTTTTCCCGTGATTATTTTTTCCTAAAACTTCACCAAGCTTTGTATTCATGTGATCACAAAATAACTGTTGTCTGATCATTAACAAAACATAACTAGTTATGGCAGGTGTTATGTTACAAGCATGGAATAGACACAATTATTATTATTATTATTAAATAGACACATTATTTTGCTTTAACTTATCATTTTGAGGTAAATGTTGATTGCACAATGTAATGACTATAATGAAACCATCTGTGTTTAGATCAGTTCCCTTGTAAGCCTTGCTTTCACCATGCAGTTCTGTCTGTCACTGGGTATAATTTCTGGGGGAGATGAAGGTTCAATGTATGGCGCCAAGAAGTGAGTGTGTCCAGTAGTCATCCCCAGTTACCAAAGAGTACCAGTGTAAGTTCTTCGCAGTTATTATCCCCAGTAGTGGGAAAGTGGTAAATGAACTCCACTTGTATAGCACCTCTCTAGTCTTCTGAACACTCAAAGACACTACCAGTCATATTCACCCATTCACACACACATTCATACACTAGTGGCCGAGGCTACCATCGTTTTTAACAAACTCACACACCAATGGAACAGCCATCAGGAGCAATTTGGGGTTTA
The DNA here is from genome assembly GCF_011397635.1 of Epinephelus fuscoguttatus. NCBI lineage: Eukaryota > Metazoa > Chordata > Actinopteri > Perciformes > Serranidae > Epinephelus > Epinephelus fuscoguttatus. The sequence goes on from NC_064760.1 coordinate 21,525,791, forward strand.
GTATCTTGCTCAAGGACACAATCCCCCAATCCCAAATGGATCCCTTACAGACTCGTTGACTCAAGCCCTAAGCCCTTACAGGCCTAGGACCAATTCCATTTCTTCCCCTTAGCCCTTGTCTTGGCCCTTCACCTTGGTTTTGCGCGTTCACGTGAGGAGAAGTGGGGTCCCAGTTCTCCATCAGGTTAAGAGCTAACCTGACGCTAACCTAAGGGGAAGAAATGGAATTGGTCCATTGACATGCAGACTGGAGGAGCCAGGGATCAATCCGCTGATCTTCCGATTGGTAGACGACCTGCTCTACCTTCTAAGCCACAGCCGCCCAAAAATGGTGGACCAACTGTATATTAATTTTATCATTAGTTAATCTAGTTAATCTAAAATTTGTTTTTTTTTAGGGATGCAATGGTCTCGCTCAACAGACTTTTCTCAAGAAAAGAAAGGTCTGGCTGCGCCGACTCTCACTTTAAGATTGGAGAAAAAAATGCCCCGGCTTTTTTTATTTCTTTCAACCAATCACAGTCGTTCTGGGTGGTGCCACAGCAACGGTGCGCTTGCAAAAATAATGCCGGGGGAAACAGGTTTTGGTGTAACACGCCCACAAAAATATCGCCTACAAGACGCGAACCATGGCAAAAAAGAACAGTATAACCTGAGGACAAGAAAGGCTTAGCTGTACTGAGAAAATTAATATCCCATAGCCCTGACCTAACCACATCTAAGCGACATCACTATTGTTAACACAACAGCAATAAAAAAAATAAATAAATAAAAAAAAAAAAAAGGTTCTGACTCCTGCCAACAATAGGCTGTGGAAAAGAGGGAGATTTTCTGGGTTATTGTCAAATGACCTACCCTCAACACCCCTGCCCCCATATAACCCTGACTAAACTGACTTTAAAAAATAAATTTAAAGTTAATTAATTATCTGGTGTATTAGTAAAGTGTATAAACTACACTGCAGAGTGGAGTCTCTACTAACAGAGACAAACACTGACAGCTGACATCGGCAGGTCCACGTTACATCTGGTGTATGAAGTGTTTATATCGTCACGCTGCATTTTTAGAAACACACCCGGGCACTGTCTCACCGTCCCACGATAGACGAGCCTACAACTACCAAGAACAGCGATGTGCTATTGATTCACCTCACACATTAACACTCAGATCAGACGAACAAGCAGCTGTGTCTCACACACATGCACACACAGCCAGAGAGGTTAACGATACAAATAATCGCAAACTGTATCATCACATGGCTAGCGGTTATTAATAAGTTTAACAACAGAGTTGAGCCTTTTAAAAGCTTGGTGTTGGATGTTACAGTAGCTGCTGCTGTTAATTAGCTTGTGCTGACATTGTGTCTAACCTGTGTCGGTCAGACATCAGGCCCCTGATGCAAACCTGTTGTTTTTCTCTGGAACTGTGAAAGACGTCCACATCACGACATGTTTTGGCCTCATGACAGCGTGCTGCAGCTGTTGTTCTTCTCTGTGTTTATTGTCAGCTCGCAAAACACGTTTAAAGGTACATGTATCACCACCCACTGTGTCGGTGTGAAGATGCTGCCCTTGTTAAGTCAATGAAAGCAGTCTGGCTTCATATTATCGGTGCTATTTATCAGCTATAATTTCAGTTGGAAGAATGCGTAATTATAAAAACGTCCCACTATTGGCCCAATATATATCGTGCATCCCTGATTTTTTTTTTTTTTTTTAAATCAAGCAATTATTTGGTCTACAAAATGTCAGAAAAATAGGAAATCATAATAATAATAATTTCCCAGAAGCAAAGAGGACATCATAACATAGAATAAAACAAGTAAAGTCAACCTCAACCAGAGAGCATTTGACTGTTTTGCTTAAATAAACATTATTAATTGATTAGTAAAATTTTTGCTATTTCAGTTTCCTCCCAGTTGACTAATTGATTAGTTAACTAGTGTCTAAGATCTAAACCACATCATCAGGGGCCTTTCTATCTCCAAAACAACTCAGCTCACACTGTAATGTAGATATATTCTGACTGACACTCTGTTCTTTTACATCATATGAATTGTAGCTTTCCACTGTCATTTTCTATCCATTCATATAAGACATCTGGATGGCAACCTTGGAACACTTTGTCCTGCCCACCTTTGCTTGATTATGAATTCAAAGCCTTAGATGCTGAGCTGGTGTTATGATAATGCATGGCACCCCTCTGTGATATACAAAATTGGTTTTGACAACAGGCTAGCTTTTAGATTCACACTGCCCCGAGACCATAGATTTAACATATAACACACATCACACAAACCCCTCTCCCCGTGGTAAGAGTGGAGGAGGGGGGTTGCAGTGAGGGTTGGATGGGGGGGGGGGGGGTTACTATTCCTGAAAGATGTGAGTGGCCAAGAAATTCATAAAACACTGTTGTTTTCCCTGACACACACTCGCTGGCTTCTCCCCGTGGATCTCCCCTCTAGTTGAGGGAAATGTGCCCTTGACAGTCCCAACGTCAGCTGTGATTTTGTCACTCAGTGGGCGAAATACATTGTGGTGCTGTGCAGACCTCTTGGATGCTAATAACCAGAGGGGGCAGTCAACCCTCCTGATAACTCCACAGTCTGGTGAGAGTTACCAGCTCTTTAGCAACTTTAACAAAGAAACCCCCACAGCCTTTCAGGTGAAAATAATGTTACAGTAGGTGCCTCTGCATCCGCCTCTCATTATATTATCTGTTATTGGCCGTATAGAGTGTTACACAGAATCTTAACTAGCTCATTATTTTTGCAGGTACAGTGAGTTCCCCCTTTTTAGCTACAAACGGCTGGTTGCTGAAGAAAATTAAAGCAACAGCTCTCGAGAGCAAACACAAATGAGGTTGCTGACATCGGTGGAAGGGGATGTCTACTTCACAGAGCGGCAGAGGTGAATCAACAGATTTGGCTTCCAATCGAAGACTGAAAAAAAGACAGACATATACAGACACACCAACCTGTGAGAGGACATCAGTAATGGGCTCACATTTTCCTAATCTCCTTTGATGGATTCAGGCCATGATTTTCATTTAGTCCAAAAGAGATAACCAAACTGTCAGCTGTGCTGCTGCTTTGCTTTAATCTCCGCCTGCAGCCAATAATCACCCTGCAACCCGCAACCCTTTGTCAATTGTTAATCTTGTATTGAAGACATTTAGATGCCAGGATGGTATTCTGCATCCTAGGATAATCCAGGAGGCCACTGAGGAGAAGCAAATTGGATTCATTATTAAATTTTGCATTATTAAAAAGACAAATGAATTGAGTTCTCCAAAGAATCAGTGGAATCAATTTAAAAATAATCAGGAACATGCAGATGCATATCACGTCTCCTGCACACTGACAGGAAGATTAGCAAACTATGCACTTAAAAGACGAGGGCAATCTCCAGTGTTTACTGTTTACTGAAGTCCTTTGGAGGAGCTTATCTTAAAGGTATTTAACACAAGGCTGCGTGTCTTAATATTGTCACATACACATATAACGTACGAGCCTGTTTATACCTGGTGTTAAAACGCATCTTGGAACATTCAATCACAAGTGGACAGCAATAAACACAAATGTTAATGACCACCACCATCCATTGTGGGATCGCAGTTGTGTTCTGGGATGCATTTGACCACGTATATTTTGTTGTGTGAATGCTAATGGGTCCTAATGCATCCCCAACAAACACAAAACAGGAAATTATGTCTTAAGTGGGGTTGTTTTGGTGACAGCGTGTGATCACTCCATGACTTGCTTATTTTATGAAGAGTAGGACGAAGTGTTAAGTGACCGTCCATCATTGTGCTCTATGAAAGGAGATGTGTTGAATAGGGATGTAGGCAGTTAGTCCACAAGTTGATTAAATGTTGCAACTACCCAGTCACTACTACTTATTATTAAAAATCAAAATAGCAAGAGGAAAACAGGAGGAGTTTGGTTGGCGATCCAAACCTCATGCCGGCTGGATATCTTCTCGCTAGGCAGAATGAGAGAGGTGGACGCATAGGACGTATAGGAAATTCTTCAGCCTGGACGTGTCAATTTTAGTACAGGCTAATGCATGAGAGTTAGTTGGGATGTTAAATGCACTCTGAATGAACGTTATTTATTAACTTTTATTTAATAAATTGTCATGTTTTTGAGGATCATGTGCAATATTCATAGTACACGGTGCAGAGTGCCACATATTTTAATGACTTCAAATACTATTTGTTATTAAAAAATGTGATTAATGATTTCAAATGGCTCTTAAACACATTTTTTATCTGTAAATTAACCTTATAGATAAAATTGTGCTCAATTTTGACTGTCTTGTAAATGTTTTGATACTTTTATACTGGTCAACTACTCTAAAGCCCAGTTCAGACCAAAGATTTACAACGAGAAGAGGGGAAAAAGGCAATTACTTGGAACGAACCGTTCTGCAACATTCTAAAAACCTGCTGGTTCACACCAGTGCAACTAAATGAAATGGTGTATCATCTCTATGCAACAACTCTCTGTACATCTTTCCTGATTTCCAACTTTTCAGATTTATTTTGTGGCCGAATATAATTTGTATCTCCTCAAAATATTAATGAGAACAGTGATAGTGAGATACTGACGATGAAACAGCAAAAAACTGCAAAAAAAAAATTTGATTTTGCAGAGTTTTATGGCCGCCCTTATTTATTTGAGCCAGAATACACTGACGAAGAGCTTTGTGAAATTGAAGAATGGAGGAGGAGAGAGAGAGAGAGAGGCACAACAGGTAGAGGACGACAGAGGAGGAATGGCTGCTGGAAGGATTTAGCTCTGGAGATTGGTGGTGTAACGTTACCTGTGAATGCTGTGCCCCAATGCCCACAGAAGAGGAATGCCTCTGTTGCAAGGAATGGGACCAGTTGCAGCCTTAGCTAAATCGTAAACAATAAACATGGCACCACACCGGTAAGGTAAGACAACACGTTTACATGTCCTCTTCTATATGTTCTCTGACATTTATCCTAACGATATGAAGCGGTCTTTGTGGAGAAAAAGCTTGTTTAGTGGACTAACTTTGCACTTGAAGTATGCCCGTTCATTTAAGTTTTAACAGGTCTGACACTATGGCTGTATCTAGGCTAACGGCTAACATGCTAACTATTATTTCTATGTCACTAGTGACTTGAAACAAATTTAGGACGATAGGAGACGGGTTGAAATAAACCGAAATTTCCCTTTAAGTTTAAACTTCCATTTAATCATCAGGGAAATTAATCATTAGGAACATCCATGGAGTTGAATTCTGCTGACAGTGATATCTCCAGCTGTAGCAACACAACTGCTAACATGATTAGTGAGCATGCTAGTGAGAGGACCTATTGACTGGCCCTTTGACCTCCTACTGTAAGTGACATAGGCAGTAACGAAATCAAAACACAAGTGGTCAGCTGGAAATGCACGATAGGCACATGTGTGAACAGCAATGTGTCTTTTGTATCACCAAAGTGCTTGTCAATACCAGGTGTAACCAGGCTCTGTGTATCCTGTTAGTGAGAGAGTAGTGAAATGCCAGCATAAACTGTGTTTAAGTGTGTGGTCACTAAAGAGATTTGTTGAAGTGATGGATCCCATATCCTTCACTGTCTGGCTTAACAGAAAACTGAGTCATCTTTGGCCTTACTACATTCGTAACATATTTTATATTGCTTTGGAACGGCAGTAATTATTGCAACGTGTTGTACACGACTCTATATATTCATGCCGTAAATTCACAAAAACCAGAGCAGACCGAAATACAATTTCCATCTCTGAATTCAAACCTCTTTGCACAAATTAAATTGCGCAGCTGCAATACCAAATAGGACTTGAGTGAATCGTGACGTTCACAGATAAAAATCTCCAGACATCCTACAAGTTTGAAAGTGCGGCCTGTGTGCTTCAATTAATGGAACAACAGTCTGTGGTTAGAATGAATCAAACACAGATTGATTGGAGGGTCACTCCTGGCAATTTCATAGGTGAATATATTAGCAGAGGTCTTCACATTTAAATGAAAAATCTTAAATAACTTCCCATTTGCTATTTGCCTTCACTGTGCAGCATACAACACAGGATATGCCGAGGCATGCTCAAACAGAAGAAAGGCAAAGGAGCCTGATTAAAGTTTATCTTTCAGGGCAATAAGTCTACTGGCATTCATTATTGCTTGTCAGATTGTAAATGGTCTCTGGGAACGATATTATGCAAGCTCACACACATATGTTAAAGGGAATGATTTAGTCGCGCCTTCCAACCACGCTGAAACCTGTTTGTCCCTGGGTATGTCAATGATCAGTCTGACTGGAGGGAACATCTAACAGGTCTGAGCCACAAAACATTACACACACACACAGGACGTGCCGTGCGTCGTATCTTTGTGTGTTTTATTCATGAAAGGAAATTAAATAATCTCTCAGTAAATTGGGATGGCTTCAAGGAATTAAGACCTCATCCCCAATGACCCTAAAACAATTATTTTGGAGAAATTTATACCAAAAGACGGGGGGGCTTTATTATGATGGGATTATCTTTGTGTAGGCTGAACTATTAGAAAGTGCAAAGGGAGTTTTCCACACGGCTCTAAACCAACGAGTGAAAGTCACACCTGTACAGTATAATACTCGACTTCAAATGTGGTGTGGGTGTTCAAAATATGTTATGAATTTAAAGTAGATAGGTGTGGAATGGGCAGCCAGTATGTAGTGTACTCAAGATAAGTCCGCATGACATCAAGAATATTGGTTTCTTGTTGTAGTCTTTCTGTAATGCCATGGTAAGTGTAAATTTGATACCGTCATACATTCATTTTATTAGAAATAGAGAATTTCCAATTGTTTTCTGACAGGAATTTCGATGTACCAGTGCTTCTTTCTGACACACGTCTCTGTCCTGCTCTGTAATATTCAGATGAAATGTACATTACACATCACCACCTTGACTACCATGCATTTCTCATCAGTTCTGAGACCAAGTGGATTATTTGGACAGAACAAACCAATGCATGTTAAATTAAATGTACACAGTGTTTCCCCTATATGCATTTAGCAGTGGCGCTGCACCACTGCTAAGTGACTGGTGCCACTGTTATATAAATCTCCCAACTCGCCATCTCTACTTTGAACAGCCAGAGTTGGGGACGAGCAAGGCTATAACAGCCCGGGGTAAGGATGTTCTGATGGATTGAAGACCAGTTATTTGTTCCATATAGTTTGATGGTGGTCACCATAAAGGCCGATCAGAGAAAACAAAACAAGTGAGACAATTGACTTTAACTAAGCCCCGCCCCTTTGTGATGGTCCGACAAGCTGTCGCAGTAAGCATGGAGCCCACACTGTAACTAACTGCACTCCCTGAAGAAATATTATCATATTTTTGTAAAAATGAAAGCGTGATTCCAGAGAGAAGCAGACAGAGGGGTCTACAGTCTGTGTTTGAAGGATATATCCAGGATGTCAAACTGACTCAGCAGCAACAACAGGTTCAAAAGACAAAGATAGTTAGAAGCTAAAGCCGAACTATAGGCTACAGATCACAGTGTAAAAGTGAACCACCACATCACTGCTGATCCCCACACAAGACAATGAATATAAAGGGAAACTTTGCTCTTTTCACTGTGTGTCATCACAGCGTGTGCAGGTGAACCGTGTTTGGCTTCATCTGGACACACTGCGATGACACACAGCTGGCTGAATATAAGCAAAGTTTCCCTGCTTCCTTTCACTGGTTCCTGTCATTCCTATCATTAAAAAGCAAAAGCAGCATGTGTATACATTCAGTGGGCTATATCTTCAGTAGCTAGCTAGCTAACCCTACACTTTTCAGGGTCTGATTTTGGTTTTGGAACAGGGAAGAAACGTGTATCTTTTTCCAACCTCTCCAGGTAACGAGTATCATTAATACACGACGTGCCCCAGGCACAACATTTAGCTCCAAATCCACAAAACCAGCCTGAAAATGAAGGAAATCTGAAATGACTGCATTAGAGTCAATGGAGCACAGCTGTGTTGTTGTCGGACCCTGGTCTGAGCCGATCTTATGGTTGGATCGTTATGATTGGCCAGTCTGCGCCCGGGGGCAGGACTTAGCGAGGGGTCAATTTCTCTACACACCACTAAAATAGCATCACTGGTCAGGCTGTTCTGAAAACTGTAGCTCACAATGAACATTTATTGTTGCACTCATAGTTTACTGGTAACCTGACGTCTGGCTCGCCTGCTTGTCCTGAGTGCAGACACACTGTGTCTCTCTCCTACTTTACCACATATACACCACACTGAATGCTTCTGTAGAGGCTGCAGCATACTCCGCTGTTTTCTACCAGTGTGTCCCCTTTTTTTTTGTCTTGTATTGTTCCCACACTGACATGGCAAATTTATGTATACCAGCTCTTTTTTCTGCAGGGTTGACTGGGGCCAGTGGCTTACAGTCGTTTGGATGGGCCTCAGTGCATACTATTATGATGTGGCCTAGTGCCAGATTTTGTGTCGAAACAGCTACCATATATTTTATAGTATCGTCACATGATCAAATACAGACTTGATGTTGGACAGCATCAACATACATATTACCAATCATCACTGCAAATCTGTCTGTGACAAATATACCAAGTAAAATAAGAAATTATTGATTGAACAGGTTGGTTAAAAAGTTTATTTATAGTTTATATAGTTTATGTGAGATGAACATATAATGTTGTTCAAGATTGCTATTGACTTTTTCACAAAGGAAGAAAAAAAAGAAACATTGACGGAGATGAGTTTGCCTTCTCAAGGACATTTATAGCAGATATCAGCATTTTTAATTTAGCATATTTCTGAGGTGGCAAGTTGAATCCCTTGTAAAGGCCTGTTCTTTGGTCTGGAGAGAGATGAATGCCCCCTTCAACCACTCTCTCCATGGGCACCCCCAACCCCATGGACCCTTGTATAACCACTGCGGGCCCTGTCTATATTTACGCTCTTGATTTGGAGAAATTGTTATAATTTTCGGTTTAGATGTCATTTCTCAAAAACCTCTTGAGCTACTTGGATACAAGTTTTATGTAGGTAACTTGTATCTGTGTTCCACTCGTTAACAGTCGTCAGTTCTTTTTACATGCAATATTAGAGTCACAATAATGGCTGAAACATAAGATGCCATATGTTAGTTCTTCCCACACGTGTAGAAGTGATCATCATAGCATATGGGATATGGGAAGCATTTATTAGAAGTAACTCAACATCTAAAGCTGTGCTCAAATATGTGTCTAAGCCCTTCTTGTGTCAGTGGAGGCACTAAATATCCTCTGACGGCACAAAATAAAACATTTGCACTTCATCACCTTGGGGGAAACACTGTACAGTAAGTCAAACTGCAGTGAGGGACGTTTCTGATCAGTCCATCAAGAATATTTTAAGGGTCTCCCTGTTAAGAATTTGTTGGTACTTGATCTGACGCAGAGCCGTAGGTTTTTTTTTTTCTGCCCGTTGTTGACTATTTCTGGCTTGACACCATCAGACCAAATCTGAAATAAGAGGTACTCTGGAACCTCTCAGTTCATTTTTGATTTCCAGGGCATATTATCAATGGCAGTAGACCAAAATGCCTCTGGACACAGTTTGATAGACCCACAGCCAATCAGAGCAATGAATGATTTAGTGTTTCTGAACAGGTGTTCTCAGTTGTGCCATCAGAATTTGAAAAATGTACTTCAATAGAAAGTTCCACATCAACTGCAGCCCTCTAAGTAATTTTCAAACTTGCTTCTTTTTTGCTAAGCTGGTTCCATGCTTGCCGTAGTGTCCCTGGCACGAGAATGACATTGCGTAATTTTTGCAAAGTGCATAGGCTCTACAAACTCTCAGTGAACCATGCCCACTATTAGATAAACAGTCTGATTGGTCCAACCTGGACCAGACTGACTGGAAACATGTCCGAACGGGAGGAGGACCAGATGTATCTGCCAAGGCAACTAAAACATTAGCTCCCAGATTTGTCTGGTTCCAAAGCAAGCCAATTTGTATGTTAAGTTTTATTCTACAAATCAGTTGCAAGCCTGTTTCACATGTGATTAGTGAATGTGATACAAACATGCACATGCGGAGGGTGCTCCACGTCTCGTGCCCCTTTGTCCCTTTGCCCCTTGATGCCCAAAGTGCTTCTTTATAAGACTTTTTTTGTGAAGGCCTGCTCGTGGCCCTTATCAAGAATAATGTATAATGGTGGCTGTGGCTCGGGAGGTAGAGCAGGTCGTCCACTCATTGCAGGATTGGCTATTCGATCCCTGTCTTCTTCTGCCCGCATGTCGAAGTATCCTTGAGCAAGATACTGAACCCCAAATTGCTCTCAATGGCTGTTCTGTCGGTGTGTGAATGGGTGCATGTGACTGTAGTGTAAAAAGCGCTTTGAGTGGTCACAGGACTAGAAGGAAGCCGTACATGTGCGGGTCCATTTACCATTAATAATGACTTAGCTGTAAATAAAATGACGTGGCTGTGACGCCTTCTTATATTTACAGTATTAGCATCATTCACCTTCAATCTGTGCATCAGTTATGCAACACAAGTTTAAAAGTGGTCCTGCCTGCAGGTTCTCACTATGGTCAAGCGAGCCGTTGTTTGTGAACACCCATTGAGGCCAGCTGCTGCTTGGATTTTGATGCTTTTCTGTTGTATGACTATGTCAAAGCTACGCTGTAGGTATGGCATACGCTCTGCATCGACATAGAGCCTACGCCGTACCCTACGCCATACCCCACTCAGTAGCCTGACATGCACCTCCCCAGAAATGTAACTACACGTTGTGGCGATGCAGACTTCCTGTCCTGTTTTGTAAGCTGAAACCATTTCCCTCAGTGGAAAGAAAGCTTTTATTTACTTTAATTTCACAGATAAGAAACAATAAATTGTGAAGACAATAAAGCCTCAAAAATAGGATTTTAGGTCTTGTGTGTGATTTATCCTGGCTTCATATGAGCAGAGGAAATCGCCAATATTTGTTAGGTTAACTTATACCATGTAAAATGCCATAGGCTTGTGGCAATAACATTAGCATGCTGTATTTGTTTGTATAACGTGTTCAGTATAAGACAGTTGTTTTGTCAGTGAACCTTGTGAGCTGTAATGGAACCGAATTCCTTTGTTAAATGTTGCTGTTGTCCCTGGCTTCATGTGAGTAGAGGAAAAGTCTGCTAGCCACTAGGCTAATTTATACAATGTAAAATTCCATAGGCTTGTGCTAAAAACATTAGCATGTTGTATTTGTGGGGAAAATGTGTCCTGCAAAAGACAAGTGCTTTGTCTGTGAATCTTGTGAGTTATAGCGAAGCCTATTTTGAATCAACTAATCTTTACAAAACTTCACAGAAACCCTGCCGCCGACTAGTGTTTTTGAGGTTTAACTGCGGAGTAACACAGACACACCACCGCACAAGTATAAATGTGCACAACAGTGTAGGCCACAGTGTAGGCTCTGCATAGAGCTGACATACAAATAGACATCCCACTTTATGATACAGGTGCTTCAAGTGGCCAAAAAGCATAAAGAAAAATCAATACTATCTCACATTTGATATACCAAGTAAAACAACATTATATTGTACTTCATATAAAATCCAATTACAGTCAAATTTGAAGTTAAACTATTGTGCTATTTTTGAAAGGGAGCTCCAAATTTAAAATATCATCAAATAGCCTCTTCATCTTTCACCTGCCTTAAAAACCTTTCCTCACAGGTTCAGTAGAAAGATGACCTTGACTATAACCATTCAAAGTTTCAAAAAGTTTTACTGTGCAGTTTTTGAGAAGTATGAAGGTAAAGACTCCTCAATTTTCATTGTAATGCTTTCATATTTTCATCATATTAGAAATTTTATTCAACACATCCATGATAGGTTACATTATAATTTCAAAGGATTTCTGTTCATGATGACCCTGACTATGTCCATGTTGAATTACATGTGATGTTACTGCAGAGTTGTTGAGAAATGTAAAGGAAAAGTCAGCTTATATTACATTACACTCATAAATTACACATATTATTTGTCATAACCCCCTTTGATTTCATCAGGTGGATGACAGTGACAATAGTATGATGGGTTTTTTTTGGTAATGTTTCATGTTATATTCTGTTTGAATATGGGTTGCTATAATTCAACAGGTTATGTTGGTGCGTGATGTTTTAAAATATTGTCTCATGTGCCCCTTTTTAACTCTAAGGACCTGCCTGTTTGAAGGTGTCTGTGTGGCCCTGGATACAAATCCTATTTTTGGTACTCATTCTGCTGCAGTTAGATTCATTTTTTGGTGTCATAGACAGCACAAATGACTGTAGCAGCAACATCTTTAAAAAGGCAGGTGTACTCAACTTCTTCCTTTGATATCATCAAGGTTAGTGACGTATATTATCCACGTCACTACTTGAATTGACAACAAATGAGAACCAAGGAACAAAAGGTTTTAACTTACCATCTGCTGCATCTAGAGGGCACATTAAGACTGAGTTAATAGTCTGTGTGCTTTCATTGTTGCTAGGACAACCAGTGTACAGTAAATACATAAAATACTCACACAGCTGGAACACATAAAATCCCACCTGGTCACTGGCACTGTGCAAAATGACCCAGGCGTATTAGATTTGAAATAACACATTTCCTTGTTGTGTGAACATATGTTGCTTTTTGCTTGGTTCTGGAGAGAAAACAGTGACAGAGATTCTAAAATCCAGCCTGACCTGAGCTGACTAGTTTTGATTAGCTGTGTCGTCTGAGAAAAGAGAGCTCCCAGAGTGCGGCTGCTCAATAAAATCTCATTGTCCCAGGGAACATAATGTTGAAGTTTACCCAGCACTCAGGCGGTCGCTCTCTCCCATAGATTTCTGTAATGTAATACTCGTGGCAGCACACACATCATGTTTGGCCTGAGGAAGTGACTCATGCATGTCTTTCAAACAGAGTCGTGCTTTGAACTTGTTTATTGTGTCGCCTTGTGTGCCTCTACCATACAAGCTAGGGACCAAGCTGCGATTAGTCTTGTGGATGCAGTAGTTTGAGACCCTGATGAAGACCCTGGAGCAAGTCAATAAAATATACAAACAACAGGTCTGTGCCGTGATTATCACTCCCCAGGCTTCAGGGGCATGGGGTCCAACATGTTGAAAAAAATACTTTGGTAAAAATTCATGGCCAAACAGAATTGTGACTAAAACATGTTGTAAAGAGCTACATCTATAAACCTTGTATTTTCTACTCATTTAATGAAGGAATTTTGTAGGGCTGAATTTTCCTAGTCGACCAATAGTCATCATTTAGGGCCATTAGTCGACTACTTGCCTGCATGTTTATGATATTAATTTAATTATTAAATGATATATTTTGGGCGGGGCAACCCAATGGTTTGAGTTAAAGGTGTGAGAAAGAATAGTATCACTAACATTGTTAACATTGTGCTACATTACAGAGAAATACAAAACCGTACTAATGAACCTTCATTAATATAGGCCTATATTTTATCTCCAAGTGCACGTCACACACTGAGCGAGCTGCCTGTTAATGACGCTGTCGGCAAAGCAGTAATGATTGTGCTAAGTGGCTAATGGGCATGTGGCTACTTCCATGTTTCAGATGATACGTCATGTTTGTAGTCGACCAATGAAGATGAGTTTGCATATCACCTTGGGTTCGACCTTCGCGTGGCCTCTTCCTGTGTCTGTCCTTTTAAGTTAAATTTCCCACATGGTCCAGTCATATAGGTTAGGTAGCTCCTAATAGAGTTTCACGCTTTCTTGTTTTTTGTTTGTTTTTCTGCAACTAAGCGACCAATGAAATATTGCCAACTAATTACCTTTCAGGTCGACCAACGTTTGGTCAACTATTGGGGGACAGACCCTTGTAAACAAGGTGATAGACATACCAGTGAGGTCATGTTCTTTGTATTTCCGTTGGGAGTCGTGGTGCACCGTTGTGTTACACTGGGAATTGAACTGCGTCATACTGACAGGTGTTTATTATTTTGTTCACACCATTTATGTCTACGAGAGGCGAAATAACAGAAACACATCTCTGTGTAACATGATACAGCTCCGCAGTACCAAAAAGTACATCTGCCAAAATTATTAGAAACTCTTACCTCTATAAAACAGTATCGACAAAAACGAACTTTATAACCTTCATGAAGGTAGGATTTGTTTATGTGTTAGGCTGCATCCATTTTAGCTAGGTATTTCTATTAAAGTGGCAATTGATTGTATGTAAAGGTATACTATGCAGGATTTTCCTAAAATAAACCCCAATATACAATATAGTCTCATAGAAAAAAAATGCCTCTCAATCATCAACTATGACCCACCAGAAGTGTGTGGTGATATATTTATCTGCAGATTGTTTTGAATAGCCAGACCTATCTCCACCACACTGTGTCAGCACAAGAGAAAGGTCTGGAAGCACCAGTTATCTTTCTGCAACAGGGGGGAAAACACCCTGGCTTATTTGTACTTTTATAAACTGATCACAGTTGTCTTGGACGGCACTAAGCTCAGGATTCAGGGAAAGTGTCTTTGCAAAATAGTGTTGTGAGGTAATTTGTTTTGTTGAAACATTTTGGGAGAAGGCGAGCACTGTCATAAAAATGACAAATACTCCGCAAAAGAAAATGATTTATGTTGACTGTTTGATTCAACTTGTTGTTATTTTTTTTTTTTTTTTAAAAAAAAACATAATTTAATCATTGGTGGAATGGATCACTATATTGGTGATGTCCCTGTCACTGGCAAATCATTTTAGATTGGCTGTGGATTGGCTTAAGAGTCTGGCCTTTTCTGAGGTGCGTTCACAAGTCTTTTTTTTGTAGATCCATTCACCGAAAGAGCAAGGTGGGCTTCCCTTATTGCATGATCCAAATTGTTAGAGCTATTTCTAGCAAGTTCTAGTTTCCTATTATTTTTTGAGTCACTTTAATGCACCACCTGACCTGGCATCTAGGGAACCTTTAATTAAAGGCAGGTGTGCTGAAGTGAGTGTGGGGCATGGAGGATGCCACAGGGTTACAGTCTATAACCACTCAGTATTTGATTTTGCAAATCAATCAACTCTCAAACCAAGCGAAGCACCATAAATCATCAAACAGTTAAACCAAAGACAGCGAGTTGATCATATCTCCTGTTATATGGCAACTGTGGGCAGCTATTTTTGAACTTATTTGGAGGCTGTAATACAAGTCTTTGTCAAAACATGCATCTACTCAGACGAGAAGCTTGTGCTTGTGACAGTGCAAGATGTTAACATTAATGGTGTCCTCCTTGGTGGAGCTGTAATGTTAGCTGGCTCGGTGGGGCTAGGTGAGCTGGCAGTAGATGCATGCTTTCTTCTACTCAGTGATACAGTTGGTGGGATAGTTCTGTGGAAAGAAAATAGTTTTGACATACAGCAAGGTCTGTGGATTATCTTGAGTCACTGGGTCATATCTACTGTGGAGTTTCTCAAATGTACATACACATATATATATATACACACATATATAATGACAAAAACTCTGTCTGTGGGTGTGTCTGTTCCACGTTTTTCTCCTCACTGACTTGGTCAATCCATGTGAAATTTGGCACAGTGGTAGAGGGTCATGGGAGGATGCGAAGCAATATTACATCAGTTGGCCAAAGGGGGGGGCGCTATAGCAACCGATTGAAATTGCAAACTTTGAATGGGCATATCTCATGCCCCGTATGTTGTAGAGACATGAAACTTTGCTCAGAGATGCCTCTCCTCATGAGGAACAAATTTGCCTCAAGAACCCATAACTTCCGGTTTTATAGATTTTCCGCCATTTTGAATTTTTTGAAAAACACTTCAAATCGATCTCTTCCTAGGAAGTTTGACCGATCTGCATGAAACTTGGTGAACATAATCTAGGGACCAGTATCTAAAGTTGGAAAACTTACTAAAACTGAGCTTCTATAAGGCAATGAATATTGTGGAGGGCGTGGCTCATCACATAAAGGTGTATAACATGTCATGGGTTTCACTGATCACGCAGCTTTGTAGGCATATGATCACACATAATCTGAGGGGACCCCTCCATTATTGACCCCATCAAACAAAATGGGGGCGCTAGAGAGCTAATTTCTTATCTAGGCCTAACCACCATATCAATTTTTACTAAACTTGGTAGATATGTAGAACAGGACGCCTCAAGGTGACTGGAGAAATTTAACTCTAATTGGCAACTGGGTGGCGCTATAACAACAGAAAAATGCTCAAAAATGGCTAAAATGCAACCGATCGCTGTGGCTCCCTCTGTGGCCGAATGTTTGTTTGTTTTTTTAATTTTTGGTATGACTAAGTCATGGTATGGTATGCTGTACATAATCACAGAAACTGTCAGTGTGTCATTCTGTCAGTCAGTCATTCTGCCAGTGCAACCCACTTTTAAGTCAATACAACATAAACACTTTAACTATCTGCCTTTCAACGTGCTACCTCAACTACTAATGTACAGTTTTAGCCCACTAACTATGCCAGTATTGGCAATGGTACTACTGTACTCTCAATAAAGCAATCGTACTATCAAATTCACAAAAACTGTCTGAATACATTGCTCTTCTTAATGGGTTCAGTTGACTATTTAATCTGCAATTTCCTGTGACCTGTACCCCAAACACACACCATGTGAAACTGTACGTGGGCAACTGTGCACTCAATGGGTATGGACTAGTACATATATATTTTGGCCCTTTGAGCACCACAAGCACCACTAGCGCTATCTATTTCCATTAAATTTAAGAAATGGCAGACATCTCTACAGCCTATATCTCCAATACTCTGCAACTCACACCAAAACAATCTATACTGATAAATAGCACTACAGGTTAAAGGAGGATGTATTGTTTATTTTCGGGGGAACTGCTCCTTTAACATTCAGTTAGGTTGAAAAATGAGGCAAAATTATTGTCTACTCAGACTCAGATTCCAATATCTCATAACCACACTGGGCCTCTGACATGGAGGCATGAGGGCACACAGACAGAATGCATTCTCTTTTTTAAAGCACTGTGTCGAAACACTGGAAACTTTCTACCCGGAAACCTCCATCTGCAGCGCATGCTGGCGTCTAAACAATATCTGAAACCAATTTGCTATTGGTGTAGAAATACCCTTTGAAAGTTAAACAAACTAACATCCTTGCCGCTCAGTGTACTCTGCCCTTGCTTGTACAGCTTGCAATGTTCCACAAAGACAGCCGTATGAGATTTGAATAGGATACACTGACTGTCTTCCTCGATATCTTGTAGGAACCCATGTACAGTGCCAGAATTTAAATCAGTTCATGAATATGGAACGGTCCAGTTGGAATTTCCGTACGGTAAAGCAGCTTGTCACTCAGAACGTCAGCATCAACTTTTGCCCTTACAAGCCTGAAATACAAAATCCAGAGACTATGATAAATCTGGCAGGCCCGGCGCACTGACAGCTATGTGGGGCTCCAGAAGAATGACCTGCTAACTGTGTACTGCATGTATAGGGGGTTCTGATCCACTGCCCCTCAGACAGAAGACAGAGACACACGCAGACAAGGGAATTGGGAGGGTCTACATGCGAATACAACAAACCAAGCATGCGTTCAACTGCGTCCCTTGAGCTTGGGGGTTGTCAATGGGCTTGTTTTCCACCCTTCAGGACTGTGGTTTACTTTTCAAGATTAGAGAGGAATAAAATGGTGCACAGAGAAAAAGAAAGTTGTATTTTTGAGTTGACTTTTATTGTGCCAACTGCGATTTTTCACAGTTTGATTCTCCCTTTTTTGGTTGGAGAATAAAATTGGCGTTGAAAGAACATCCTTGATCTTGACTTTGAACTGCTATGAAGGGCGGATGATAACTATCAAAACTACAGTATGCCCAAGTTCGACTGAGAACTGGAAGCAAAGATCAGCTTCTTTCAAATGGGAAGACGATGTTTTAACAAGATGAGACGTGACATGATCTCAGAGAGTGAAACCAAAGTGCTTCTGTCCTTTCGTCTAATCAAAATCAGAATCGGTTTTAAACAAGGAATTTGACGTTGTTCTTTGTTGCTCTTGATGTACATACACAGAAATAGACCAACAGCTAACAGAAGAAGCTGAACAAGGTCAACATAAACATTTCACAAGTATCTACAGATATAAATGTATATTAAATAGTACCTTAGTCTCTCTGTAGTGCGGAGTGCAAATGGTGCTGGAATAAACATGGCATGATTAACATAACAGGTTGCTGTATAGACATCAGGCAGGTGGATATCACAGTATACGCTGTATACAGTAATTCCTATGTTTATTTTGACAGCTATAATATTAACATGAACACAAGAAAGGTGAGTATTTATATTATACTGGTGGAAGGTTGCTTTGTTTTATAAGGTTAAAGCACAGTGACTGTTCCTGACACTGTGTGACTGATGTTCAGTGTTAATCATAGTGACGGCTTATGGAAAGAAACTGTTCTTGTGTCTTGTGTCAGCATACACTGTTCTGTAGCTCCTACCAGAGGAGAGAATCTGAATTAGGTTGCATCCAGAGTGTGACCAGTCTGCACTGATGTTTCCTGCCCATTTCCTGACTCTGGAGGAGTATAAGACCTAAATGGAGGGCAGGCTGGCAGCAGGTTTTTTTTCTGGAGTTCTGTCTATTGCAGTCTGTTCCTGTTGATCCAAACCAGACAGTGAGGGACGTGCAGAGAACAGACCGGATTATTGCAGAGTAGAATTGGATCAACAGCTCCTGAGACAGGTTGAACTAACTGAGCTGGCGCAGGAAGTATGCGCTGCTGGGCCTGTTTTTTTTTCTGATTCTGTCTGTGTTGGATGTCCACTTAAGGTCCTGAGAGATGGTGGATTCCAGAAACCTGAAGGGTTTCACTGCAGACACAAGCCCCTTTTACACAGCCTGCTCAAGTTGTTCTGCCTTGCTGTTCTTTATAGCAATCACGGAATGGGGGAAGAATTTTCTCGCCGTTAAGCCAGCAGCAGAGGTGGTGATAGCGCCGATTTGATGTCTGTGTAAAAGGGACAGCTGGCAGGACAAGTATGAGTGTGATGTTTTGATGTGTTATGTGTGCAATCTACCACTAGGACATTTAAAAATAAGCTAGGAGCAGTTAGCGGCTAACTCAATGAAGAAGAACAGCAAAAATGTCCACAAATTGGGGAGACAATGAGGTCCCAGAGTTCCTTACCCTCTGAGCAGAGGGCATGATCAGCCACCATATAACATATATTGCCATGTTGTGCGATGTTGTGTTATTGTTAGAACAGTGCTGCCGGCGCATATGTTGTATGTCACACAAAAGGCCAACATTGTTGTGTTACACGTTATGCCCACATGCTATCTAAAATGACAAACTGGAGTGGCATGATGCTGCCGTTGTTTGGTTCTGCGTAAAAATGCAAAGGCGGCGTGAAGAAGGAACTTCGTAGCGACCCTATAGCACGATCTCTGTGTAAAAGTGCAATGGAGTTGGCATGGTAATTGGGGGTAGGGGGCAGGTGGTTGTTTGATGTATGATGTGGCTGAGAAGTGTGAAAGTGAGCTTATCAAATGTACAGTCGAACACATTCAGGTTGTCGGTCAGTTGATGGGTCTCCAAAGATTGTGTTTGTTTGTGGTCAGTGATGTGCTACAGTCCTCACCCCACTGTTGCGGAGTTGTTGGCTGAAAACCATTTTTTTTAGCTTTTCAGAGTAGCTCCTTCTCGCTATTCTGATCTCCTTTGTCATTGTGTTTATAACAGTGGCCGAAAAGAGCAAACATGCTACAACAGCCCAAAACATTTCAAACAAGAGAATTGCACTGCAGCTTCAGAAATGATGCCAATTAAAAACAAACACAATGATGGAAACGTGCTGCAAATGAAAAAACGTACAGAAAGACAAACACATTAACAGCAAGCATGCCTCAAATACAGAAACACTGCTTAGTCAGAAACACACAAACCCAACAAAAAGCAATGCATCAGAAAAATCGCTGCATATCCAGTCAAGACGATGAAAGTTCTCCAGGCCTCTAAGGGGAGTGTTGAGGGAAACTGCTTTATTATTTGACCCAAAACAGAGACACCAACTCAATAAAAAAAGCAATAGATCGACGTAGCTAGCGGTTTCACTTAGCACTCCCCTGGAAGCCTGCAGAACTTCTGTTATGTTGACTGGATATGCTGTGTTTGTTGTGTTTAGGGTTTGTATGTTTTTGATTTTGTATCACTTCTGAAGCTGCAGCATGTTTCTACTAATGTCAAATGTTTTGGGCCGTTAGTGCTGGGCAGTAAGACCAAACATTTGTATTACAGTATTTTCGAAGATTCTGGTTGATCACTGTTTATCTCGGTATTTATTAATTGCGTTTTCATTTATCAAATTTTGCATGACTGGGCCTGTACAGTATATACATTAAGTGCCTTACTCTGCTTTCAGGACTACACAAAATACCAATAAAAAATGTATTGCCATTATACATATACTGAAGGCTTTGATTGGCATTTTATTAGTTTCTAAACAACTTGCCAAAAGACTGCAGTTGAAAATTAGCCAGCTGGCTAACACTGGCACACTTGATTTACTGTATGTGCATTGTCCTTACTAATATAATAAATGAAACTGCTATAGGGTTTGCTTGACCCCACAGAATCATTTAACAATGAAGGAATCGGAGTGCATGATACAGTTGCAGAATGTAAAGATTGTAAACCATTTTTTCAGTGTGCAAAAAGCAACACAGTAAAAACAGAACTTAAAATATTTTAATATTGTTGTGAAACACAGTAATGTTTTTATATTTTATGTACTCCTGACTGCAGAATAAGCCACAGTAAACGTGTATACTCAAAATATTTTAGTATTCAAAGAGATATTTCTCAATTATTCTATTGTAAAAGTAAGAAACAAGCCAAACATTAATTCATGAGGTTATGAAGTATTTTCACCCTTCAAATCCAGTGTTCTAATCATCGCTCTTTGCCCATCATTCTCCACTGTCTGTCGTGGCACCATGTCCTCACATAGGTGTAGTGTCAGTACGTTCGTCATGTCCCTCCTCCCTGTTGCTTTTCCTGTCCCATGCAGTGCCTTGAACAAAAGCTGCTTGTAGCGATGATAGGGGTCCCCTCTCCCATTCAGTGTAACGTTTCATCACTGCAGTGCTTTTCTTTTTACTGACACACTCCAGCCACTATCTCAGCCACACAGCACAAAGACGGATTATAAAAATTCACATCATGTGGAAAATCAATACAGTATACCGCATGAACCTGTATACTGCCCAGCACCATGGCGCAGGGTGTATGCAGGTCCTTGAAAAATCTTCAAATGTCTTTAATTCAATTTCAGAAATATTAGGCTTTAAAAGTCATTAAATAGTCTTAAGTTTGAATTTGTGAGGTCTTAATTGCCACAAACATTTTATCCAATTCGTCGTTTAACTTATTTTTGTCAAATTATTGAAGCTCTTTTGCGTGAAAGTCCATGTTGTTGATGATACAAATCTTCAGACCAACCACTGAACCTCATACCGTCTTTAAGCTCACTGTAGTGACTATATTCCTACATAAAACCCACCTCTGTGTAGAACTACATATATACGACTCACCTTCATACTCGCCTGCAGTGCCTGAGTAAGAAAAAGATGATACTCCAAAAATTGGTGTTGATTTTTTTTGGGTTAAAAATGATCTTTAAAGGGTCTTATAAAGCATTACATTTGTGTGTCTGATAACAACAGACACCCTGTGGCCATTGTAGCATTTTGGCCCATGTTGGCCACTGTAGTCTCTGGCGTGGTTGTACAGGAGTCTGTCCCCACGTCTCCAGGCCTCCTTCTTGGCCTGGACAAAGCTGTAAACCAGAGTTTATTGTTGTTTTATGTGCATCAGGTTTTAGAGGGCACACACATGTCGTCACATAAACTGATGTAAGATGTCACAGTGTCAGTGGGTTTGTTCAGGTCTGGAGCTGCAGCCTCAGAAACATTCCAATCAGTAGTGTCGAAGCGGGCCTCTAACTCGCCTCGTTGGTCCATTTCCTCACTGTCTTGACCACAGGCTTAGCAGAGTTTAGTTTCTCCTTGTAAGTCGGGAGAGGATGAACCAGACACTGATCAGAGATAATGAGATAATGCAGATTATTGTATTTCTGGTTTAGACTGTCATAGTAATTCCTCATTTCAATAAAATTGCATTATGCAGCTGATCCAAGTTGATCCAGAAATCCTAATCCCAAAGCCCAAGAATGCCGGGTTTCTAACACCCCCCCAATCTTCTTAGATGTAGTCTAGCCTACATCCAAGGCTGTAGCAGGGCTGTGTCTGCCTTGTGGGAAAGCCAGTGTTTTACTTGTTCTGGGTCTGAGGGGGGATGGAAGGGTCAAATCATGTTCCGCCATTACGTATTCTGCACCCATCTGTACCCCAATAATTAGACTCATTCCACACCCTGCGAACTCACAGTGACCTGTTTTTGCAGAGGGAATCAAGGCTGTAGGTTGTTCTTGGGATATATCCAATCCAATTGAATGGATGAGAAGTGACAGAGGCATAAAAGCCCAGAGAGCCATGCTGCAGATTCTGAACACGTAATTAGCCCTGTCCCAGGAGGACGTGCGGTGAGTCTGCTTATTCCAGACCATACATTAGCAATGACGTTCTCCTGCAAGTAGACAGCGCAAAAATGAACATTCCTTTACCGAAGGGGGGGTGGGGGGGGAATATAAAATAATTAGCACACATTAGCATGAAATTCAGTTCTTAGAGCCATAAAACTGAGCAAAGTTGATAGGAATGGTTTTGTTTGATTTTTTTTTTCTTTCCATAACGTGGAAAATGGTGTCTGCGCTTACACCAAAAAAAATATGAAGAGCATAACAGATTGATTAACTGAGTGAAATTAAATCATTGCCACAGGTTTGACAGCAAGCTTACCTCAGAGATATGGCTCATTCTAAAAGCAATCAAACCTTAATTGTTCCACTCCATGAACACATAACAAAAAAAAAAAGAAAGAATAAGAAGTGCAGATTAGCATGGCAGCAATGATTATGTTTTCATTAATTTTCTTTCATAAAACTATCTGCTTAATTAAAATAACTGGATTTCTTTGACAGTCAGCCTTTCTAAAAAACATTTTCCACTGCGTGTTTGTTTATGTTAACTGCATGTTGTGTGTTTTCCAATATGAGTCCGTTTCAAATTGGCTGAAGTGCTCTTAGAATCCTGATTGTGTCTCAGTAGTCACTTTGCTATTTGTAATCTGTTTAACCTGTTGTAGTGTGATCAGAAGCCTGTTTCTTTCTTACAGCTGAGGCTTTGGCCAAGCTAGGGAAGCATCTCTCAGTTGGAGATTATCCTTTACCCTTGAGTGGGATTCTTCACTGGAGGGATTCAAAGACGGGGCTTGAGGGACACAGATTTCCATCTCGTTTTCCGCTCTCCTCTGCCCCTTCTCTCCCCCGCTTTCTCTCAATTTTGGCTCACTTCCTTTTAATGTTGACTGTGAAACGCGGAGCTCACTTATTCAACCCACACTGTATGCGAACGTGTCTCAAAAGGTACATCTTTAATAATGCACATTAGCAGCTCATTGAAAAGCGGCGCACGATGGAATTGTACTGTATATACAATATTCTGCTTAAATCAAAGAGCTCTAAATGCATGAGCCATATCTCATTTACATACTCGTTTGGGTCAATGCCATTGAGAAATCCAGGCTGTCTGCCAATTCACAGCAAGCGGAAATCTGTTTCACTGTGAATAAAGGTGTGAGTGAAAGCAAGGATATCAACTTGAACAGCACGATATGCTTTAGCATTTCAAAATAAGCTCCCTCAAACTCTTGGCAAGTCCAGAACTGCCACAATGTTTCAGTAAAGCCATACTGTACTACAAAGCACGCCGCTTCCCCCCCCATCCTTTCATGCTGGTTCTCGTTGCCTGGTGGCAGTTGTCGAGGTTGTCTCTTGTGTTGACGCTAATGCTAATCCTGGGCGTCAAACAAATTCAACTTACTGTCCACTGTACAGAGGAAGAACTAAGAATATTATCTCACGACACAAACGGAGGTGCAGCGTTGTTCATCAGTGTGAGCCCTGCTTAAATATTCAGTTCCTTCCCTGCGCACGGGGAGGCTCGTTTGATGTTTATGGTAGAGATTTCATGTCATGAGCAGAGTATCAGAGAACAGGTTGGCTGCAGGTAGAGCATAATAATAAGCAGTATTGATTATGAGCATTTCATGGCAGGTTAAAAGAATGTGGAAGCATAATGTTTTTTTTTTTTTTATTGAAGCAAAGACATTCAAAGATATGGGGGGAAAAAAGTATACATAATACTCAAATAGTCTGGGCTTTACGCAGCAGGGAGCTGGAGATGCAAGACGTAGAGACATACAAAGAAAATGCAGCAGCCATGTGTGAGCTCTCACAAGACTCCAGCTTGCTTCTGAAGCCATTTTTAATGTGCATCAATCTGTGCAATCTCCAAAAAGTCCATCGTACCAAGCAAAGGAGATGAATAAATGAGTGTGTCTGACAGAGCAGTCATCGTCAAGATCAAAGGAGAAGGAGATAATTAACAGCAGACTAATTGGTAACCACCCCGAGTTTTCATCAGATATGAAAAAGACTGCAGCTTTGCTGGATATTAATTGGAGGAGAATGTGCATTAAATATGTTCGGGTGAGGCATTTTTCAGTGGTAGATGGCTTGACACAATCATACAGCACTGCAAAGTATCAGGAATAATGAATGAATATAAATTAAGTTTAAAAAAAATCCAACGAAACATGCCAGCACTCAGCTGTTTCAAATGGAAATAAATGTGACATTTTGCCTTTTATATCGCTTAAGACGTCGTGATGAAGTGCATGCCATGGTGACATAACACTGTTGGTGCTGGTAGCTGGTACACTGTATGCATGTAGATTAGAGTTAGAGATTTTTGAGGAATGTTGAGATGCCCATATGAGTTTTTCTGTGTACTGGAGGATCTGTCGTCTTCAGACTCTCTGTGTTTGGTGTCTTCACAGAGCTCTCCTCTTCAAAAAAAAAAAAAAAGAAAATGTGGTAGAGGCGTCATGCTCCCAAGTCTCACAAGACATTGCCAGAGCACTGAGCTGTGCCAGTCATGCCATTCCTCATGAATATTTGATGAGAAATCTTGTAAAAATGTTAATGGCCAAATGTTAATGGCTGGCATGGCATTGTTTGTGTGAATTATAGGGTCACACAGTATTTCCTCCACCTTTAATGTGTGTATAGGAGCTTTTATACGTATACGTTCTGTCTGACGGGGCTCATAGAGCAGGGTACCAGAGCTGTGAGAAGAATGGCAGCTGAATCAATAATGGACATGACCCATGAGACATTTTAAGAGTACAATGGTACTTTTGACAGCCTGATAGTATATTGAGGAAGTTTTCCCTTTTACACCCAAATGTGAGGAAGACACAGCTGTGCATGAAAGGAAAGATGGAGTATATAGGCCCGTGGTATTAATGAGTCAACACAGGCCTAATAAACAGCATGTATCAATTTATCATTTTATCCGGCAACACGTGTAGAAATACAGCCTGGGGGAAGCAGAGCAACAGTCTCGGGTGGGACATTAAAAGCAGTATTTATAAGGCTGAAAATGCCTCATTCAGCTATGAGATATGGCATTATTAGAGGCTCAGAGCAGCAGTATGCCCTGTGGTACTATTGTGAAGTAAGACTCTGCAAATAAAAGGCTTACATACTAAGATCTTCTTAATCTATTATTACATTGAAGGGGAAAGCCTATAGTGTCACTTCATGTTCTTTAAGACACCAGTACCCTGAAAAGTAAAACACACAGCTATCAAATTGTGTTGCTACTGTCTCAGCATACACCACAGGTCAGGTGGATATAAGCGTCCGTTAATGGACAAAAGTCCGTCTGTACTGGAATGTTCTATTAGTGAAATCAAAAGGATTACTGGTGAATATGCGGACATACAGTTATATATGGATAACCACTGGACACAAATTGTAAAAGTCAGAGCACAAAAAAGTTACCTGTACTGACGCTAAGAGTGGGCGATTCAATAATGGACAATAATTATCTCATCATAATTTTCCTCAACAGAAATGTTCCATATAGTTAAAACACCATGCACCAGTGGAGAGACGGCGCTAATGCACCTGAAATGCTAGTTGCTACCTGCTGTTAGACAGAACAAGAACAAAAAGCAGTAGAAGAAAAAGACGAGCCCAGCCACCGTACTTATGTGTGTGGTAATGATATAATGTTAGAACAGCATTCAACACACTCATAAAGATATTTTTAGTATGATCGTTTTGACCGTGGATAACAGCGCAGCGCTATGCACAATTAAAGTCACCACATGAGCCCTTTTTACACAGAGATCATGCTATAGGGTCACTACAAAGTCCCTTCTTTATGCCTTTGCATTTTTACACAGAATTAAAAGTAAGTGTCATCATGCCGCTCCTGTGAGTGATTACAGACAGCAGTCCAGGATCAGTTTAACACAGCAGTGTCTGCATCTAGTGTGACATAAGACACACGTGTCAGCAGCGTTTTCTAAACTATAACAATGGCAAAACGTGGCAAGAACAATCACTTACTGCACTTGTTATATGGCAGCTGCTCTCGTCCTCCCAAATCTCATTGTTTTCCCAATTTTCAGACATTTACTGGCGTTGTTCTTCCTCCTCGAGTTAGCCGCTAACTGCTAATCACCACTTTTAAAATCCCCCACAATGGGTGGCACGCTCAGTAAGTCCTCAAAACGTCACACCAGTCCTGCCCATGGTCCCCTCCTGTGGACTGTCCTGTTCATACAGACACTGTTGCAGTCTCCCATGGCAGCTTAAAGGCAAGACCACTCTGTCCCCCCATTCCCCGATCGTACCTTAAGTACAGCATAGTGAGCAGGATAGCGGCCCAATATCCCTTGAACAGGCAGTGTAAAACAGGCTACAATGTTAGCCACAGCAGCTGTATGTGTAGTCAAGTCATTTAATGTTAATGGTAAGATAGCTAGTTAACGTGACTGACCAGCGGCTATTGCATTAGAGATAAATTGCGTAACATGAATAAACATTATCAAACCAAATGTGACTGAAACTTGAATACATTTCCTCGTCTGTGAACATGATTGGTGTCACGAGTTTTAAGAACTAAAACCACAGTTGAGATTTTTCTTATGTCTATTTTTTTTCTTTTTTCTTTTTTCCGCTCAAACACTGACAAAATGTCATCAAACATCTGTACAAAGAGTTTGACGTGACACTGACTAGATATGTTAAAAAATAGTTTAATTAATAATTAACCATCTGGTTTCACTCAGGAGGAAAAAATACCCTTTAAACTTAAAAGAAATAATGTTTAGTCTGTGCTGCATTATGTTTCCTTTCAAATGTAATAAGCTAAAGCAGCACATACTGTATACCTGTATTAAAGATTAGCCTAATATATTACAAATACCCTGAGCTAAACTTTGATGTTGAACCATATTAACTACCAGGCCAAAGATACAGGATATCTTAATTGTAAGACACCTTTTAAGTTCTCTTACCACTTACTTGTATTTGTAGTAAGATAACTCTCATCTGGTTCACCACGATGATGCTGATTGTGGCTGCAGCTACAGCCTCCACAGAGGAGAAAAGTATGTTGAGGCCAGGTGCTGAATTTGGCTTTTGAGGACTGCAATGCCACAGCCTTGGTGTCTGTGCCATGGAAACATGTCAGCCATTGATAGATGCACGATTGCAGTGACTTTGTGCTGAATGGAGTTGGTTAATTCAACCATGAAATATCTAGTGGCTTTTTTTTTTTTTTTTTTGGTACAGTGGTGGAATTTTCATTTGAAATGAAACAGGCATGACTGGAATAATCTATATACTATTTAGTTACTAAAATGTTAGCATGCTTTTATGTTGTGTTATTTTTGTATTTAGACATAGAGCTGTAAGCTATGAACCAATATAAACAGACGTCAGGTTATTGAGAAACATAAGAAGTTAGCATTACAGAGGCTAAGCTAGCCTAATCTACTGGATCATTTCTCTGCTGGATCATTTTTCTGTTCTTCTAAAACTCACTCCAGCTGGCTGCGGACATCAATACACATCAAAGACATGCTGGACTCTTATGCTAAATAGATGTTAAATGTTGGTTTCAATTAAAATTGAGTTGATGATATTTTAAATGTCTATAATGTAAGAATTTCATGTTGTGTCATTGTCAACATTATGACGTTTTGCAAATATTGGGCTTTGGTCTCCATACCCTCACAACTAATGCCATATTTCTACATCTGGATGACGATGATTTTGGTTACTTAACAGCACAAATAGTAGTTACCGAGATGTAACTCTAGTTCTATGAGAGTGTGCATAGCCCTCTACAACTACCTCACAACTATATGTCATATTTCTACATGATGATGATGTTGATGATGATGATTTTGGTATCTTAACAGTAGGGGTGAGTCCTTGAGATCATAAACGGTTATGAAAAATTAGTACACGAAAAACGTTTGGTTTTTTTTAGGGGAGAGGGGGGTGCTACTAATTGTTGACTAACTGGTAGGTAGGTAGGTACTTTATTAATCCCGAAGGAAATTGCATTTTCAGCTGCTCAGACAGATTGTGTTACCTTCTCCAGTCTGGCACTCCGAACCGCAGTTGTGAGACACTGGTTTTCTGTAAATTATCTTTACAACTTGGCTCGTTGCTGGTAACTAGCTCTAGGAGTCCGGACCAACTCTGCTTGAAGAATGAGGATGCAGAATTGATGTCCATGCAGAAGCACATTTATTTCTCCTCTACAGCAGGGAAACATAACATAACATAACATAACATAACATAACATAACATAACATAACATAACATAACATAACGCAGGGCCTTCTCACAGAGACTATGCTGTAACTGGAGCCTATCTAAACGTTGTAAACAGACTGCAACCACCCGTAGCATGAACAGTACAATTTTCATGGTGCATTCCCGTCTGTACACTCTATACATAGCTTTACTTTCCACGACATCTACTATGTCACACCCTGACGGCCACCATCTTAAAGCGAAGGGCTGGCCGACAAGAAATGGTGTGAGACCGGGTTTGGCAACAGGTCAGTAGCCTAAGTGCTCTATTCTATTACAATGGTGCTGTGTACATGTTTTACACGAAAAAAATTACCCACTCTAAACGTTTAAAGATTTTTGCACACGAACTCACCCCTACTTAGCAGCACAAATAGTATTTACCTGGATGTAACTCTAGTTCTATGAGAATGTGCGTAGCCCTCAAACTACAAGCCCAGCTGGCCCCAGTCTGGTGTGGCTGAGATTCCAAAGGGAGTCGACCAGGGGGGTGAGGGGTTTATTGAGGGGGAGGGCGCTATTTGCCCACTGCTTCCTGATTGGACGGTGAGTAAAAAAGATCTTTTTCAGGGTGCAGAGGTAGCGCCTCGTAGGGATTAACCATTAGCCAGTAACAAAGTCCATACGAAATAAAACTTAAACCAACAAAACATTAACTCCATCTACTAACAGTATTCTGCGTCAAATTGATGTTGGCAATAAACATTGTCCTGACATTGAATTTTGGTTGTCGGACATCACAACCTAAATTCAACCAAATATCAACGTCTAACAATATTTGTGACCAGCTGGGAAGATTTGTTGTTAATTAGCATTTAAAAAAAACAGAAGTGATTTCTTGTCATTTCCACATAATTGCAGGTTTGAGATAGCCGATAAACTGGTGAGAACATCAAACTCTGTTATTGGATGAACTTTGATCTCTATGCCGGGACAGTGTTGTAATTATTTCAGTATTCTTTGTTGTATTGCTTAAATACAAGCAGCTATTGAATATCATTAACACTGCTTCCTCCTCCTCGCTACTGCACCTGTAGATGAGCACAAACCAAAATGATAATCTATTATATAAAGTAATGTTTGTTTATGCAGCATATATAGGACAACTGCAGCTTGTAAACAAATCATGGCTCTGTGTTCTTTGAAATGCCTTCATTTCCTCAACAGTTGCTTACAAGCCAACGGTGTAATAAGTCCCCAGGGAATGCTCCTTTACCCAATTGCAGTGGTGAAAATGTTTGAAAAGAGAAAAAAAAAAATGTTAAATTAGGTGTGTGGATTATTCAGGTAGAATCGAAAGCCAGAGTGGTTGTACTTGACAGTGAGTTATTTAGTTGCAGGTCCACACAAACACAGTATTACACGCTTACAACCCCCACTGGGAGCTGTGGGTCTAAAAATGAAAGGCCTAACAACACACATTTAAATCTCTGAGGGACGCAGATGTCTCCAGTCTTTCTTGAACTGCACCAGGTCTTGTTACATCTTCCTCTGAAGTTGTGTAAGTCGTTGTTTTGTATATTTATTCTGCGTCGTTCACAATATTGCACGGCATGTCTGAGCTCTGATCCCTGCAGTCCCTGAGACATGGTTTAGATAGGGCCTAAGGGACCTTGTGAACCAGCACAAAAACACCTGCTTGTTTGCACAGTTTCTTATACAATTTACCTTCCCCGATGTACCCGCTGAGATTGTCTTAAAGGTTCAAGAAGGCAAGCAAGGGGAATACTCAGGGCAGTAGTTAGGATATGATGCTACCTACTAGTTCTAGCTAGGTCACTGACTTGGTTCTCATTACCAACAAAACCTTGCAAAACACACGTACAGTCTGTGCACCAAATATTATTGTAGATGTTTTCGCATCAAATACTGTGCAGTTGCTCGATGTGATGGAAGGGAATAGCCAACACGACAGCATCCAGTAGTATTTGGAATAGATCAGCTTGTGGGGAAATGTGCTTATCCATGATTAGCCTCTTCTAAAGCTCCCTAACTAAACACTGTATCTTGTAAAAATGATCATTTGTGGTTTTAGGGGGTCCTTTAACTATTTCTACACTAGTTACAGCCTGATATCCTGACTGTGTGGAGGATCCCAAAGTCGTCACAGTAAGGTTGCCAGGTTTGTTGCCATAGTGCTTGTACAAGTGTTAGGTGGGTGGATAAACTGCTTGTCAAGACATAGTTACAGAAAGTGACTTTGGAAGCACTTTACATTACAGCTCAGTAATAACATGGTAATAATTTGATAATAGAGGATGATATAATAATCTAAGGTATATGCAGGAATTGTCAATTTCTGTTTTTAAACTGTATTGGCAGTGAAAGTGAAAGTCAGTCCTCAGTTCACTCTTGTTTGCTGTGTTAGCTTTTTGTCTGTGCTGCGTCAGCAACTTAAAAGCTTCCTTGTGTTGACTGTCGAATGAAAAAAGAGCTTGTTTATTTAGTTTTAATGCAACATAAATCTGAGTAATGCTATTCTGCTACAATATGGTTATACATTATATACAGTCAGATTGTCATTATGACTCATTCAGCCATTCATACGTCTTTTTAATTGAATATTTCACAAAACATGCCACATACCTGGCAGGTCCTGTTTCTGTCGCGGTGATGTTCCAAGCACATTTTCCAAACTACTGGATGCCGAAAAATGACAAAATGAGCCTCTCCACCACAGCTTCAGGTAGTTTCTATCAGGTTTCTATCAATCTGTTAAGAAATGCACTTCCTGGCATTGGACATGAGAGGCATCATCCGTATATTTACAGATCTATGGACACCAGTCACATACGTAAATGAGGCATAAATGATGATTGAGAGGAATTACTTTTGTATAAGTCATTTTTTTTTGTAAAGTCTTGCATAGTATACCTTTAAAATTGCAGTGTGTAGGATTTAAGGGATATACACTGGAATATAATATGTTTTCAGTGGTGTATAATCTACCTGAAACAAAGAATCATGGGGTTTGTTACCTCAGAATGAGCCATTTATATTAGGCTGGGTCATCTTCCATGGAGCTCGCCACGTTTTTCCTACAGTAGCCCAGATGGAAGAGACCAAACACTGGCTCTAGATTGGGCCATTCATATTTTCGCATTGGCCACCATACCTTCTTCTACGTGTGGCACACGGGAGAAGTTTCACAATGTTGCAGTATTGCAGCCTAGATGCTAGATGCCACCAAATTCTCCACACTAGACCTTTAAGTGACACCATGTAATTTCCAAAGAAATATCCAGGTAATAGCTTGATATTAACAATTTGTATATCTGGATATCATTAGACTGAATTTTGACAGAATAAAATGGGGTCAAAAACAAAAAGTAATAATGGGGAAACAATACACAATATGGTAAGCTGCTAACAATAAAATGATTATATTAGTGCATTTTTTTGGATAAAAAAAAATGTCAAAATGGTGATATTGGTGGGATCATAACCTGAAAATAAAGAGCTGATAAAGGTTGATGTTTTCACAAAATTATAGGCTACTCTCAGCATAATACCGACAAAATCACATGAAAATTCTTCTAAATCAAAGTAGATAATTGACATAATGTAATTCTGAAATTCATCCTCCCTTATGTTCCAAACAAAACCTTTTGTTTCAAGGTAATACTGTACAAATATGAATGTTTAATGCTATGAGTTGTTACCTGGAAATATTTGTGGTAGTTTCTGAGTAATAACCATGAATAGGATGTTACCATCTTACCATGGTATTACTTTATTATACCTGTTTGTTATTAAACTATTATGCCACTGTTGCATTTTATTACTGAGCTGTAATGTAGAGTGCTGCCATAGCTTTACCTTATAAACCACAAATTGTTTCAATATGTTGAGCTTTTAGCTCAGTTTTGAACTCTGAGCGAGGCTAGCTGTTTCCTGCTGCTCCAAGTCTTAATGCGTCATTAAGCTAGGCTAACCATGACCTCCCAGTAAGAATTCCTTCATTTATCATTGTTCAGGGTTTTTTTTTTTTTTTTACTGGGAGCCATATTATCTGTAGAAGTCCCCTCCTCTCCAAAACAAACAGACCAGGTGATTAAAACTGTTAAATTACTGAGAAAAGAGCAGTTGTATCACTAGCCCAGCACCTGCTAATATGTGCTCACCCTTTTTTCTGTTAACTTAAGATCCAGATGCTCAGGAGGTTTTTATCGGGAGCTGAATTCTCTGCAGAGGTCTCTTCCTTTACAGAACAAATAGACCCAGTGATTTAAACCGGTGAAAACACAGTTTCACGTTAAAAATAGATGTTTTTCCACTGCTGTTTGGTTCACCACTGAGGGAATGCTAACTTTGGTACCCGACGCAACACAAATGGCAATATCTGGAGTCAGTGTTTGGTTTGTCCATTCTTGGCTACTGTAGATACATGGTGGCGCAACATGGTGTACTCCACAGACAAAGACTCACTCCTTCTGTAGATATAAATGGCTCTTTCTAAGGTAACCAAAACATGATGATTCTTATTTTAAGGTGGTTATACACTAAATTAAACATGCTTAATATACATTATATACTGTATTCCACTTCTACTAATATATCCTCCTAGATCCTACACACTGGACCTTTAAATATTGTATTTTTTTACACTCTAACCTCCAACAGTCGTCCACTGTCGTGGTCATTAAACACGTCTGTTTGGCTGCGTCTCCAATATCCGCTGTGTTATTCTCTTTCACTCCCACACTCCAGGACACTTCATGAGCACCAACGTTTCATTGGACATGAAAGCAGATACTGAAAGCAGTATGCAGCAAATAATGTGGCTCATATAGATTTGTTCTCAGTAAATCTTTGAAAATCTCCAACTAAGACCTTGTGTTGTGTTTCAATTTCACATTCCCACAGTGCTGGGTGTATAGACAATTTCTCTGTAGTTTTTTTTTTGTTTGTTTTTTCGCTTTGCCATATACTTAAGCCAGATGAGCAGATATTATACAGAATAACACCTACTGTACTATGAGTAAACACACAAAACAACACTAAAGAAGTGGCACGGTCAATGCCAGAAATACCCTACGTCTCTTATTACAGCTGGGAAAAAAAACATAGCATTAGTAGCAATTGTGATTCCAATTTTATTAGGCAGCATATTGGTTTGGCTCTGTGAGTGCATATCACACGTTCACATAAAAGCATGTGAAGCATCTGATTCCAGAGCATTTGTATTTGCACAAAGAAAAGATAAACAAATATTTCGAACACTTTCTCTCTGAAGGTTAAAATTGTTCAGATATATTTTAAATGCGCTGATGACTGGGTTCTGGCTGGATGTTTAACACTGAATGTGAAAGGCCTGTGTTGGTGTTAAGCCACAAAGTTAATTTGCAAAACTTTCACAGTGGCACATGTGCAATGTCAGAAGTTGCAAGCTAAAATCCTTGGCCTATCTCACCTACTACTTGGCAAAGCTGAAATCAATCATCCAATCAAGCAGAACAACATTTGCCCAAAAAATGGAGCTGATAGCTGGAGGCAACATTCTCTGCAAATTACAAAGCCAGGCAGCACATCTGAGACTCGTGTAGAGCCGCTGCTCTGTATTTTCATTTTAATTTGCATTACTAATTGTTTTATTTCTTTAATTTATTATTTGGAATGTTTTGTTAGACCTCTTACTGCAAAATAATTTCTAATCTACCTATGGGCTACAGGTAATTTTTTTATTATTTTGCTGAGCTCAGATTTGATAGATACTCATTCACATAATCCATCAATAGAAACCAGGCCATCAGTTAGCCTGTTGCAAGATTAGATGGGATTTCACTGCCACCAAACAACAATTATTTTCTTTAATGTGTTAAAATCTACTGGAATATCAGAATGTGACTGTAACACACGCCGGCTGTAAAACAACCCACGAAATGGTTAAACGTTCACCAGAGATGTTGGTTTGAACAGTGCGTTGGAACGTGCCAATGTTCACAGATCGACGGCAAACAGTCCACCAAGGCATTGTTGTCAACAAAACGGCAGCGAGGGCTTTATCTTTTCAAATGCTGGTGCCACAGTGAGGACAGGGCAGAATATGGAATTATAGCACAATAATACAGATTGGCTGGTAACAAGGTTAGGAGCTGATAGGATTTGGGGAGAACCTTGTGCTGCATTTCTGCGCAAGGGTGACTGGAGTATCAAGCCCTGGTTAAGAATAATGGTTTCCCTTCAGGAGGATGTGAAATTGGATTGCTCATACAAAGTGCTTGCTGAGGATAAACCTGTGTTATCCAATTATCCACCTAAACTACATTAAAAAAAAAAAAAAAAAAAAAAAAAAAGCAGAAGGTGTGGAGTCCTGGCAACATTGTTACCCTACACTGGAAATACACAGAGGATATACAAACAGAATCTTATGCTTGCAAATGAATGTTATAGTGTTTTATAGTATGAATGGTGTAAAATACCCCTGTGGAGTGTGTGCGTTTACTTAATTTGCACGTTAAATGATGCGACAGTGGAGGCAAGATGTCATTCTCACTGTGTGTCTGAGATAACCTTTTCACTGCATGCCAGAGCCAATGCAGATAGCACCGTCGCCCAACAGAGGGCAATAGTTTATTGCATAATGTATTTCACACCCGGGCACAGATTTGTAAATTAATATCTGTTTAACTTTCCCTTTCATAATGGTCATATTTGCTGCAGCTGTGGCATTGTCTGCAGAGCCTCTCTTTGATTAGTGTTACACCGCTGAGAAAAGGTTGATGCTACAGTACAAGAAGTGGCCTTGAAGAATCAGTGCTTTTGAATGCAGCAAGACTGTGTTTACTGTTAATAGCAGATGCTTTAAACGCAGACATTGATGTGACACGACCAGGAGCATTGTTTCTGATCCATTGCTAACAGACCCTCATGTCGTTTGCAGAGATGTTTGCACAGCCTCTGCCCCGTTGCTCTGGCACTTATTGACTTTCCCTTTTTCCTACCGTTTTTAATCCTCGGTGATGATCATAGCATCGACTGGCAGAACATCAGAAAAAGTGACAGCCCGGATCAAGTCGCATACTGTGAAGCCACATACACACCTGTTTGGATGGTTTCAGAGCGATCAAATCAAATGTCTTCTTTTATAATGGCGATCATCATGTAGGCTGAAATCTGCAAATGTGGCAGACTGATGATGTACATGGTGAGGCAGTTGTAAGTTGCTTTTGCAGCTCATTTAGAAGAGGAATTTCCATTTCCTAATGAGAGTGATTCTCAATAGGAAATACAAAAGCCTTTCTACTTCTAAAAGAGTCAGTCAGCACACATTTGCATAAAAAAGGCCTTTGATTTTGATAGATATTGCCTGCAGTCTCAAAAACACTGGCCTGGGGTGGCTCTCCAGTCAGTTAGCCTCCAGTTATGGCTGATATTGTTCTCTGATATGAAAAATTATGCACCACAATGCTCTGCTTATGA
This sequence comes from Epinephelus fuscoguttatus, assembly GCF_011397635.1. Lineage (NCBI taxonomy): Eukaryota > Metazoa > Chordata > Actinopteri > Perciformes > Serranidae > Epinephelus > Epinephelus fuscoguttatus. The sequence goes on from NC_064760.1 coordinate 21,562,081, forward strand.
ACGTGGAAGTGGCTCGCCTTACTCATGTTCGAATTATTGAAGATTACATACTAATTAGGTACTAATCTAAACACACAAACACGCAGTCTTGAAACTTATTTTTCTGAGTTTTTGAGCATTTGCTTTCTACCACATGGGAGTGATAAGTTAAGAGATGCAATGAGTTTATAAAGACAGTTTTATTGTTGGCAGGATATATAAAACACCCAGCATGGGACTCAGCATCCAGACAGACCGACTAAGTAAAAGATTAAAAGTGAAACTTCTAAAGTGGGAAATAAGATGAAAACCACTGGGTTCTGAAAAAGAGAGAGGACCAATGAATTAGTTATCAACCATTACTGACAAACCCAGCCGACTTCATGCCTCTTAAAACGCAAAGAAGACGGGAGTGGAGGGGGTGGAGGAAGGGTGGGGGGTCGAGGGAATTAAAAAAATATACTGCATATGCTGTCATGCTCTTTGGAATATATTATTAGGTACAAATGGGGAATGTAAAGCAGTGCAATCCAAGGATAGATCACAAAGGCAATGAAGACCCAAAGCTGTGAGATGTTTTTTTTTCTCCCTAAGTGACAGTACTGCGGACCTCCCCCTGTATAACGGATTGTTCTTAAATACAGTAATTAGTGTGTCTGACGCTGTGAATACACATTTATTAAAAGTAGGAGGCCTGGGTTTCTGGGGAGCACAAGTCTGGCCCTACCTAGGCCTTTGGCCCCCCGTAGCACTGTGAAGTGTCGGTAAAAACGCTCAGCAGGCATGAGAAGCGCCCTGTGCCAAGCATGATCGAGTGGAGAAAGGCAGCAGCGCTGTGAGGAGCCCTCTTTGAAAGGCGCGGCAGTAATGACCTGTCCTCACTGTGTGGCCTCCAGTGGTGCCGAACCCTGCCATTGGGATGCTGCTCTCAGATTAGGCCTGTGAGTGCCACCGATGCAAGGGAGGGAGGGGGGACGGCAGGCTCCGGGTCACTCTTGTCACACTGGAGCACCGGGATGGAATTGGGCCTCTGACAGGTCTGGCGGGGGGCGGAGGCGGAGGACATAGACGGGAGTCCAATCGCCCGTTGGCCCCCTGACACCCACCACCATGTAGGCCCGTGATTCCCTGCAGCAGAGGGATGATTATCTGCATGACAGAGTCTGGTGCATTTGCAGCCAGTGACTATGATAGTCCCTGGCAGCAAGCATTTTTTAGTTCACTGTCTCATGCTCCTGTTAATTTGATGACAGGGAGCCCTGCACAGCTGCAGGAGAGGGTGTGTGGTTGCATTTCATAAATAATATCACTTAGTTAAACCGCTACATGGGACGGATGTAATGCGAAAAGAAAAGGATCACGACGAAATCCACCAGAATATGGAAAGGTGATTTAAATTTAATGCTCCTCTGTCGCGTTTTACTCTGTTGCTTTTACCCTGGTGGATAGAGCATACAGAAGGGTACGCGCCGTAATGTGGAGGCTATCATGATTCAGGTCCCTACAAACATGACATGAGCCCTCCAGAAGGGTGCACGACATCTTGGCAGCATGAAATTACAAGGTAATGACTCATTTTCTGCCAACCGTATTGTATAAGATAAGTATAATGGAGTTTTCTTACTGCGAGGGACGCTGGTGAGGATGCAGGAATCTGTTGATTTTTCCAGTTATTCAGTCATCTTTGATAAAGCACAGAAAAGTTGCAATGGCTACCATTTGGTGCTAGTTTACAATGGTCATATTCATAGCACATTCTGCATCTTATATTCTCTGATAAGAAAGAATTCATAGTGGCGAATCATCAGAAGTGAAATGAAGAAGAGAAAAAAATGCATGTTCTGCAGAGTTATTCTGTCAGAATAAATGATAGCAATTAAATAATAGATTGTTGAATTTGAAAGGAAATGGGTTCATTGTGGGGAAGCCTGTCTGTGATTACAAAGAGATGAAATCTTTCTTTACATGTAATGAGAAGTGTCGTCACTTTGCCCAGGCTGCAGATCCTAGACAGGTCATAGCTGGAAAATTCATTTTCTCCTGTCCCAATTAAACCCTGGAGGATCCCAAAGCCTACTGTGATGTGACATGGCTTCATATGAGCTCAGAGGCAAGGCCCCATACAGCACAACACTCCGGGTTTGAACAAAGCACCAGCTTCTGATTATGCTCTCTGGTATTGCCCTGAGACAATCTGCAGTTCTTTTGAGGAGTTTTCTGGCTATGCAGATGTTTCAGTGCTCGCAAAGCCTGCGGTGATGGTGTGAAAGAGGACTGAGCTGCCACCAGGGATGTAGCGTGTTTTCTCAACTACACTTTCTCAAGCGTTATTTTGCATCTCCACCGAAGAGGAAGGCCTAGTGCATTAGACTCACATTCAAATTCAAGAGCCAGGAATTCAGCATGAGCTGGGTAGAAAATTTCCATCAGCACTTGATCTATCTTTTAAATCTGCTCCTGTGCTCCGTATTATTCCATATTACATGGGCTGCATATAGCAGAATGACAGCATAATATATTACAAAGCATCAGAATATTGTCAGCTTGTTAAATCATGATAACATGTACTGTACAAAAGGGGATGACAGTTTGGCAGCCTCAACGTTAAGGTTAGAACATGTCCATTTTTTTTTTACTTTAACCTAATGTATGTGTGTTTTAAATGTAATTTGACACTAGAAATGGATCATGAGTGTGCCAGAGCACACTCAACTACTACTACTCTAAAGCCCAGTTCAGACCAAAGATTCAGGATGAGACCAATTGAAACAGGAAGCTACTTTCAACGTGCCACTCTGCAACTTTCTAAAAACCTGCCGGATCACACCAATGCAACTAGATGAGATGGTGTATCATCACTATGCAACAACTCTCTGTACTTTAGTTCTGATTTTCAGCTTTTCAGGCTTATTTTATAGCTAAATATAATTTGTAGCTTCTTAAATATGACTGAGGATAGTGATAGTGAGATACTGGCTACGGCTGCATTTGTAGTAGTCATGAAACAACGAAAAACAGAAACAAAACGAGCATCAGATGGACTGTATTCATGATAAATACGCCATAATAATATAAATAACCAGCACCAATTAATCAGTCAGTGAGAGTGTGTGTGTGTGTGTGTGTGAGGGGGCATAAGCCCATACAGTGAGCACCGATAGCGGCATGCTGTGATAACGGAAACAGAGGGCTCGGCGGGGTTGGAGCACCTGCCGCAGCAGGCAAACACATCATCTCTGTTAATTTTGACCGGACCAGTGGACTTCACTACAAGCTTATTAGCTATAGAAACAGGTGACGTGCTTTATGTTCAAAACACCAGCTGGCGGCGATTTGACCAACAGCAGAGTTGCAGGTGACACCATCAGCCGGCTTGAGTCGAGCTCAGACGGCCAGTTCACACCGCTGCAACTTTTCTCTGCAACCTTCTAAAACGGTTTCATCTCATCGCGAATATTTGATCTGAACTGGGCTCAAGACGATAATCAGGTTACTCAGTTGAATCTGGCTTGGTCAGCCTGTTCTCACTCCGAGGTAGTCAAATACAGCAGCTTGGTCAATGGCTGCCGATGTGTGATTCCGATGAACAAGGCAACCTTTGGGGTGTGTATGAGACATGCAAGGCTTCAACTAATACAGTGTAAATCTATCTACAACAATGATATCTTATAAACAGCGCGAAAATCGGAGTAGAGTATGTGGGTGACTTAATGTAAGCTTGGCTGTTCTGACTCAGGAAACAATATGGTGACTGGCTGGTAAGAAATGATCACGAATTACAGTTAAATCACAAGCTAATATATGGTGCTGAAAACATCTGAGGTGAGAAACAGACAACACCGTAACAGAATCTTGGTTTACATTTATCAACACTGCTTAATTTTACTGTTTGATCTCAGTTTTATCAGCCTCTGCTTTTACAGTACAGGAAACGGTCTGGCACCCACTTCCTTCCTGAGTGAGATGGCTGTCCAAGGAGGAAACGTTACATTGTGTTTTTTATCTTGTAACAGCATTGTCTACACACATTTCTCTGAATCCAAAATACTTCCATCTTGCTGATTTATTCCAGAGTAAATAACGTTATTCTCATCGTCTTTCTCTTGGCTGCTTGCTATCTGCCTGTCACTGTTTGATGGTGCCACAGACTTTCAAAATAAAAGTGTTTCCTAAAGATGATGATATAGATTGATGTTTTCACATTGCATCAATGGTACTGGATCATTTATCATTGAATCGATATATCGATCCAGATTGATGGATCATTACACCCCAAATAGGCGCCTATCCCAATATAGGTCTGTTAGTTAATAACAGCCTGGTCTGTTATTTAAAGTTTTACAGTGCTTGTTTTATCCCAAACCATGATCTTTTTTCTAAACCTAACCAAGTAGTTTTGTTGACTAAAGTTTCCTATAGAAGACACTATGCATGTATGGAGTGGAAATACACACTCTGTCCCTGAGCATCCAAAACTGACTCTAGAGGGCAGTGGTGTAGTGGAGGGTATACTCAGGTATACAGGGTATACCCACTTCTTTTTCTATCCAGTTACAGTATACCCATCTGCTAAACAGCCATATAGGAGGGTATGCCCACTTCCTCATCTGTAACCTACCCATGTACCTAGCAGTACACCCACCTCATCAACTACCACTGCACCACTGCTAGAGGGGTACCTACTGTAGTACATCATAGTTTGAAACAAAGGGCCACTGACCCAGACCCGTGTCTGTGAAGTAAAATAAAGGTTCTTTGTTTTTGTCCATTCAACCCTTCTACCCACAATTTGCTCAGCACATTTTGCTGTCGGATATTTTTTAAAATTATGTCTTTGTAACGATTCCTATAACTGCTGAAAGATGTCAACATCATGACAGCCGTCTTCAACACATGACCAGTGATGTCTGTGGTTTCTGCTCTCCGCATCGATTGATCTGTATCACTGTTTACTGAACTGACAGTAACTCAGCTTGTCCACAAGACAAGGCATCAGCAACAGTGACGGAAGCTCTACTGTATGTGTTCAACAAGCACCTGCAATGCACAAATACATAATTCATCGTCTAGACATCTAAAGCGATTTAGATGCACTGATGCGTTTCTATAATCTTCATCATTTCCTTTTTAATTCCACCGGACCGCTTTCTTTGTTAGTCTCCTGTCTCCATTTTGTGAAAAAATTGAAAAAAATAAAATGCAGCAGAGACCTTAACAAATCATATTCAAATATATTCCTGTGAATGTTCAGAAGTTAAATCATCAAAATATGATTAAACAATGCCTACAAGTGACAGGGCTTTCTTGTGCATTGCTCTCATGTTGGTCATAAATAAACAAGCAGTGCTGGAACACAGGAATCAGCTGGCCGAGGGTAAAAAGAGTTATTTGTGGCTTTCTGAATGACAGTGCATCTCCGACAACATAAATATGATAAACGTCTTAGACTGAAATGAACAGTTCAAAATGGCATGCCAATAAAATTTCTAAGTAATTTCATCCTTTTTTTGTGTAAGATACTTCTAAATGCCATGAAGAACATATAGGTCATCTGTGTTTGTGTGTGTGTTCCACAATTACCTCAATAGTGATTGAACATAATGACACTTTGCAGTACAAACTGGGTGACATTTTCAGCAATGCAAATTTCCAATGTGTAATACTTCTGTGTCAGGACTTACTGAATCCAAGTCAAGACTGTTTCATTTCTTTTTATGAAGCTTGAGCTGGTGATTAGGTGAGGATGTGTTAGTTGTTTGCTGCTTTCGGTAGTTCAGCGCAGTTCAGTAATATCCAGTAATAAGAAACTGAAAATTTTCATCACATTTATCATATATTTGGATCTCACAAAGGTACTCTCTTTCAAGACCAAAAAGTTCAAAGAGGTGGAAAAAATATTCACTACAATTTAAATAAAAATTGGATCCCAAACAACCTATTATAGTTGCGGTCTCGGACCTACACTAACATTTGACTGGAATTCATTCATCGCAGTCCATTTCACCTGGCACATTTTCACCCCAGTGTCAATAATATGTTACAAATTTACTGGCTTGCGGTGTTAGGAAAACAAACCATGCTGATCAAATAAAAGTCTTATAAATCTATTTCCTGCATTCTTCCTGGGAGGGAAGGAGCCAAGGACAGAAACAGAGTGCAGGGCGACCATTGTAAATCCAGGACAGTTACTGCTCGATACCATCAGCAGGGGCAATGGAGGTATAAATGGTCCCAATAAAGGTTAGAGTTTTTTTTACGGTTGTGTCTATGGCAACCATTTGGTTTCAGAACAAAATGTCTCTCATCATCTATGCTGTAGAGATACTACAGACAGCTTCTGACTGTAGAGGTTCTTGTTAATGCTACCAATACCAGTTACCACTGCAAATACTGCATGCTGCTATCTCTACCATTCAGTACTCTTATGCTTTAGCTCAGTTTAATTAGTTTGGATCCCCATTAGCTAACATCCTGATGTCGACTAGTTTGACTCGGGTCCGACACATAAATCATAAGGTTAAACAAACAATTATATACATTATTATGCATTCAAACACCACTATCTATTAACAAAGCAATCAGCTAGCAACATAAACCATGTACTGTTTGTTCAAAATAGTATTAAAGAAGTATTTCACTGCTGTAAAGATGGTCTTTTCATAAAACTAGGCTGTCTATGCAGTAGAAAGAGGCAAATGTTGACCAGAGAAAAAGGGCTGTGACATTTGCTTTAGCTCAAAAAGTAGAAAACCTACAACTACCAGAATGTACTGCGTCGCACCAGACTAAAAACACTCTACCGCTGGTGGGTAATGTAATTTGAGGATGGCCGTTTTCTCACAGGAAACAATATGGCTGCTGGCTGGTAACAAACGATCTCTCCACCAATGCAACGTTTCTTGGAAGAAGTAACCACCATACCATCCCCTATTCATTGGCTGTAATATTCTGTTATCCCCTTCCGTTTGCACACTCAGCAATCTGGATATACCCGCCACAACTATCTCCAAGAAACAACAGTACTAAACTGGAAAAGTTGGAAAATAATCAACACATCAATCAATGAACAATGGAACAACAATCAGTTCTGCAAAAAACAACAACTTTAACAGTACAATATAATATATTCACCAATACTCAAATCTATCCTGTTGCTGGTGAGCTAATGCCACAACACAGGTACGACATAAATGTAGACATGCAACTGGCGAAAGTACGTGTATACGGGAATGTGTGCATGTATGAATTGAAAGAATTTATAAAACTAAACCAAACCCATCCTGCAAAACCTGAACCTTTTTTTCTTTCTTTTCCTCAGACACTGTCCTCTGTTGCTAATCTAAGCCCTTTGATCTTTTCTTAATCAGTAACATCTGTAAATCTGTTGTTGCCTGTCTTTGTTTGTATTTGCAGCTGTTAGTATGTCCATACCATCAGCATGGGTATATACTAATAGGTGAATAAAGGGATTGAAAAAAAAAGAGAATAAGATCTGGAATTACAGTTAAACAGTAAGGTAAAATATGTATGACATATTCTGAAGACTGAGGCGAGCAGCAGTAGCGACCCACCTGATTCTGAGGCAGTAAATAGAAAACACAGTTCCAGAATCTTAGTTCATATTTAATCAGCACTGCTGCATTTTACCATTGGATCTAAGGTTTTTCAGTCTCCATTTTTACAATACAGGAAACAGTATGGCGCCCACTTCCTTTTTACAAATTCTTGTATTACAGCCAAACAGTGCACTAAAATATGTTTCTGAAGACATTTTGTTTGAGAAATAAGCAATATGGTAACAGAATCTTGGTTTATGTTTGATCAGCACTGCCTGGTTTTACAGTTTGATCTGACTTTGTCCGACAGAGAGAGAGAGAGAGATGGACAGATCTTTCTTTCAGTCCGCTTCTATACTCTTCCTGTCTGTGGTAGCTGGCATATGAAAATGAGTACAAGTACAATCTGAAGTTTGAGCAGCAGCCCTGGAGCCAGCAAGAATCCGTGAGGTGCTGGTACAATGGCGGAAAGTTTACAATAGTTAATTTACAAATACTATCCATATCGTACAAAGCCGGGTGGAAATTGGCAAAGAACCCCCTATGTACTCTTTTAATGTTTTGTTGTAATAATGTGATGAAATTTATCCTCAGTCTAGGTGGCAAGAGATATCCCTAACTGGCCTTCCTATGTTTGCTACTGATGTACACTACATGGTCAATAAAATACTGTGGATTCTTGTTATTTAAGACATTCCTGAAGGAGGTAAGAAGACTGGTTTGTAATCTGTTCTCTACAGGAAGCCATTTGGGGTTCACATTGCCTTTAAAAAACGTTTGTGCGCATTGAACAATGGAGAGCCAATCTGGCGGCTCTACTTCTCTTCCTTTTCTTTTTCTTTTAAACTATTTAGAATGTTTTTTTCCATTGATAAAATAAAATCAAGCTAAAACCTTGAGCCACTAAATTGCATTTCACATCCTGGCATGTCAGTACAAGTAACAGCTTTTTGATGTATTGTCTGGTGAACACTGTGGGATAATCTAGTGCTCCTAGCTAGCTAGGTGGAAAATGTGGCACAATAGCTAATATCCCTCCCAGGGGTTTAAGTGGGATTTGTAAGGATGGGGAACACTAGGAACCATTGGTGGATGATGCAACAGGGGGAACGACTAACCTTAAAATAACTGGCTTTCACGGTGAGCTCTGTTCTAAAATACATTTTGAAATGATTGATGGATTGCAGAATGCTTTGCAGACCCTAAAAAGACAAGTGGAGAGTTGCAAATGATGGAGAGCACCATCACCCCTTGAAATGAATTCATACCGATGGTTGCTACTTTGATCAACCACACTCAACAATGCTAAGTGATAACTTCAGCCCATTGTTCTGAACCACCAGTAAACTGAATGAATCTATTCAAAAGTCTGCTTTCATATCAGCGGTGTAGATTTCTCACTCAGCTTTTTTGATTTGCAAATAATTATATTTAATATATATTTCATATTTACACAAATACACTATAAATTGCGTATTGTGGCGAAACATCATATAATTGGAAAAGTATTGTATAAAGTAAATGATTTTCAAGAAGAAATGGAATGAATGTACTGAAAAAAAGGCTTAATTTGCTACTGAGCAGATACCTTCGAAAATCATGCATCTTCATGTGTCTGCCTCCATTTGCATGAATTTGCATGAATTTACTTGCACCCAAGTGTGAAACTAACATACAGTCAGTACTGTGCACGTTTGCACTTCACAAGTTAGGTCCACACATTAAAATGAACAAGTTCACATTCATAGTTCACAATTTGAATTTTGAACTATGTTAACAGTCCCAAGAAATCAAGTAATTTATTTTATTTTCCTCTTCTTTTATATTGTTTTAAAATTTCGTGGTCATCATTTACTCAAGACCAGTTTGATGCTTGTCGTTTCAAATTGTAGTTCAAGGTGTTTCAAATTCATTGCCGATGTGGGTGATGTTCTGACTTTTTTTTCCAGACACGACGGGCACAATTTGCATAAAAATGTGAGATTTTATCTGTTGGAATCTGTATTAATTTGTTCATAAAACTCCCTAAAATATTCACATGAACTGCCTTCAGCAATACCTGTAGCTGTTTGATCTGTATTGCCATTTGCATTAGCCATGCAGGTGTTGTGTTGAAGTCTGTTCCCCTGTCAGATAGTGTTTCCATCCTGTTAAAATGCGTACACTTACAAATACAACTGGTGAATTGCCCCCTCCGGGTTTGGAGAGAGTTACTGCCTCAAGCGAGGAAGTTCATGTATCTCGGGGTCTTGTTCATGATTGAGGGTAGTGTGGAGTGTAAGATGGATTGGCGGTTTGGTGCAACGTCCGCAGTGATGCGGGAGTTGTGCTGGACTGTTGTGGCGAAGAGGGAGCTGAGCCGTAAGGCAAAGTTTTCAGTGTACTGGTCCATCTGTGTCCCAACCCTCACCTATGGTCATGAGCTCTGGGTAGTGACAGAAAGAATGAGATTGTGGATACAAGCGACCGAAATGAGTTTCTTCCATGGGGTGGCTGGGCTCAGCTTCAGAGATAGGGTGAGGAGCTCGGACATCCAGAGAGAGCTCGGAGTAGAGCCGCTGCTCCTTTGCGTTGAAAGGGGACAGTTCAGGAGGTTCGGGCATCTGATCGGGATACTTCCTGGGCACCTCCTGTTAAGAGGTCTTTCAGGCACGTTCCATTGGTAGGAGGCCCCGGGGCAGACCCAGGACTAGCTGGAGTGATTACATATCTCATCTGACCTTGGGGTCCCCCAGGAGGAGCTGGAAAGCATTGGTGGGGAGAGAGATGTCTTGGGTGCTTTGCTTGGCTGGCTGCCCCTGCAACCTGACCCCAGATAAACGGATGAAAATGGGATGGGATGGGGAAATAAGGATATACAAGGCACCTTATTACCCCAACACAACACAGTGATGTGAGAGGAACCATATCCTCCCAAGAAGAACGACAGAATCAGTAGTTTTAGCAAGCATCCCAAAATGACTTATGCTTGTGTTCGCATGACAGAGCCCTCTAGTGGTCCTAGTAATTATGACAAGAGCAAAGCATTAAGCAAGGTGACATTATAGAGTGACAAAGTCGGCATCACTCTTGTGATTTTGCATTTGGCTGTGTGAGTAAATCAGCCTCAAGAAACTCTGGACTGCAGAATGTTAAATAAAGGGAAAAAATACAGACCTTGTGTATCACATTTTATATGTATTAATCAAAAGTGTTTGAACAGAATCTAAAACATGATCTTACCTGTTTAGGAGCAAAGTTGCCTACAGGCTGCAGACCAGCGTTGCATTGCTTTTCAGCCCCTTAATTGTCTCCTTCAGATTGAAAACTGATGCTCATGTTCTCCCTGTTTTAAATGGGCATTTTCTGCTGCACATCAGGCTTCTCTGTACTTTCTATTCTTATTGGTTTCAGCCATTGTGGCTGCTATTACTTTTCTGCAGTCTCATCTTGATAGCCACAGCTCACTGCAGGCTGTGTCCCTATGACACACTCGCACAGCAAATGGCCCAAAACATACCCCAGCACTATTAAAAAGCCAATTCAGGCAAATGGGGAAACTTTGGCACACAGGGTGGTAATCAGGCACAAAGTGCTTATGTATGATAATATTTTGAAAGAAAGTGGGATCATGTCATTGAACATATCTACTGTATCAAAAAATGACTCAGTTTGGGCCAATATAGCACCATATTCTGACTCAGTTATTTTTTATTTCACTCAGTTCCAATGTGTTGTCTTGTACTACTGCTATTTTAATTTTTTCTGTTTGCTTCCCAGGCTTATCTAAGCAATCTGTGATATGAACAGTCTGGACTGGAAATAACTGAGTCATAGGGAATTATATAGGATAAAAACACATTATAGTGGTTGAATCAACAGTGGCCAGGGTTTTATTAAGACAGATATTGAATAGACTCTGTGATATTTTTTGGTGGGCAGGGCTTAGCTGGGGCCAAAACAATTCTCCACAGACATTAGCCAGCGCTAGTTAGCAAGTTCTGTCTGCTTATTTTAGACAGTGGAGGAAGATGATGCAAGTGGTGCATTTAGAAATACTCATACCGAGTCCCGGAGCACACTCTGGCACAAACTGGACCGTTCGTAAGTTTGTACTTTTTGGCGCACTCCGGGCACTCTGTCTGGGGAGACAGAGCAGCAGAGCGCAGAGCAGAGTGAAAGTGTGATTAACTTAATATTTGATTAATTCATATCAATATAGGGCGGCACGGTGGTGTGGTGGTTAGCACTGTCGCCTCACAGCAAGAGGGTTGTCGGTTCGATCCCGGGTATGGGAGCCCTTCTGTACAGAGTTCTCCCCGTGTCAGCGTGGGTTCTCTCCGGGCACTCCGGCTTCCTCCCACAGTCCAAAGACATGCAGACTGGGGACTAGGTTAATTGATAACTCTAAATTGTCCGTAGTGAATGGTTATTTGTCTCTATGTGTCAGCCCTGCGATAGTCTGGCGACCTGTCCAGGGTGTACCCTGCCTCTCACCCAATGTCAGCTGGGATAGGCTCCAGCCCCCCCTGCGACCCTCAAGAGGATAAGCGGTTAGATGAAGATATCAATATAAAGCTCTGTTTCTTTGACCAACAGGGCTCTCACTTTAGTGTCGAGTGAATTTACAAACATACCATGTCAGGTTCAATAAATAAACACTGACCAACGGGACCAGACTGGCTGACCCGTACACTCTCACTCAGTGGATGGATGATTTGACGGGACTGCTGAAGGTGGGATGGCTGGCTTTGTGGTTGATCACTATGCCAATCTTACAAAGGAGGACGACACTTAAATGGTTTCCTCCAGGTTGTTTTGCTATCAAAGTTAACGTTAGCTAATGCTCTACAAAATTAGTGTTAAGGAGAAATCCAATATTCCTCGTAATATCTCCCAATTTCTGACTAGGTGAACGTGATAAACCTCTATACACATAATGTTATTCATCCCTACAACAGGAAATACTTTTTTCCTAACCTGATAAGAAGTGTGCGCTGCATATGTGAGCATTTTAGAGGATTGCCCCCGTCCAGTCCTTTGGTCTTATCTCATTCAACTCCAGTTGTCTTTATTGTTGTTTTCGGGCAGTGGCAGCTGGTATGTGATACAGTTTCAGTTTTGAGTCATGACTCCATCTATTCTGGCTCCTAATAACACAACAAGACGACACTTTAAAACTCCTGTGTAGCCTACAGCCCTGTGGTGGCGAGTTGTGTTTTGCCTCCAGCTAACAAACTGACGTCACTGTGATGTCGGCCCTAAAAGGGTCTTTATCTTTTCTTTGGGTAGAATTTATGTGCATGCTGCTTTAATGGCTTCACATTAGGAACATTATATTAGAAATTAGCCAAAAATCATCTGAGCTCAAAAACTGCACAAAACTGTAAATTTTGGGTGGTAGGTCTCTGTGCGCTGCCTAGACCTGACTCTTTATGAAATTACATGAACTACCAATATCCAGAGGAAGCATAATAAGCATCTCAAGTGCCTAACATGACTCATTTGCTTAACAAGACTTGAGTGGTGGCACAATGGAAAACATCAATTATTCATAACACCTGAGCTGGTAATTTGTAAGTGTTATGAGTTTCTGCATCTGGATTATGCATGGCTGTTAAAAATACCTCAGCAGCCACACAGTACACTCTGCAGGAGTGGATTTCATCAACATGGCCCGCTGTAAATCCTTGGCTCAGCAGAGGCTACAGTTTATCACAAGCACAAATCTGCTCCCCTTTCTTACTTGATCCATTCACTGATACGCAAAGGAATTCAATCAGGCCAGGCTTCCTGACATAAAAAGGATTTCTCATTGCAGTGGCGGGACTATACTGCTGAACTGACTTCAATAGCTCGCCGGACCTTTAAGGATGGTCTTTTGTTGCACAACATTAAAGGTGACCCCGTGCCTTTATCCCAGTGATTGAGCAAGTGCTAATACTCATCATAGGTCTGAATTGAAAGATTGCTCGGCGACATCTTGCTTCATTGGGAACAAAACGGCCGGTATCCTCTTATTTTCTAAGTTTCCACGCTGAAATGACTGCAACAGTGTGTCTTCCCTGATTTGAATCTGCAGAATTGCAATGCAGTCGGGCTGTATTATTGCTGGGGAAAGAGCAGGGGGTTTTTTTATATACAAAGACATCAGCTGGAACACACTGTGTTTTCTGTAGGAAATGGTTGAGAATTTACAGGAATTCACCTGAAGTCATTAAAGAGTTCAAGTCAATACAGAGGCATGTATGGACCAGAGTGGACTTGTCCCTTTTTAATTATTCAGAGTTTCTGTCCAGCATTTATTCAGCTGCCATGAGCTTGCAAAAATCTTGGAATTACAGGGCCTGGAGTATGCTAGTATAAAATTTATTATAATGATGTACCAATGAGATGCAACAAATGAGAACTGAGAACAAGAATTTCCAATCCTGGATTATGCTCAGTCAAGTTTTTTTCTTCTTTATCTTATCTCAGCCAAGCGTAAGCCTGGAGGGGATCATGCATCTGGTTGTGTGTGTGCTTGTGTGTATCAGTCTGTTCGCAGCTAATCTTGCAAACTATTAGACCGATCACCCTAATATTTTGTGTGCACATTTATGACTGTATGCTTAAGGATCTCCCCTGCAGCGATTCACAAATGTTTAAAAACTGGTTTAACTGACTATTTTATACATTATTGATGGCTAACTCCTTTAAACTGGCCAGTGAAGACCCCAAGTGATCAACAAAATCACACAGCAAAAGGCATATACGACAATCAGCTCGGCTAAAATCAGCAAGACTTATGTAGTCTGTTGCAGGCTAGATTTTGGTCTTCATCGTGGCACAAAAATTGACATCCATAGAAAAGTTTGGTTTCATTTTGTATTTGAGCATGTGCAGATTAATTCCATAATGGATATGCCATGAATCACTACAGTTAGGCACGGTACGAGATCAAATGGCCCCCAGTTTTGCTATCTGCTCCACTATCTTGACTGTAAAGGCGAAATTGTACTGGGCACAGCTGCACCAAGTTCTGCCTGCCATAGCTGCAACCACTTTTGTTCCACGCTCTGCATGGCGTCATACCACGCCAGGAGTGTTTCAGGATTTCCTGATTGTGTAACACATTCTCGCTCTGACCTCATCACATATCGTTGCTAGGTCGTGGACTTTCCACATAGACATATGACGTGCAGGGTAGCCTGGGTGCATCTCTTGTTTATGTTCTGGAACGCTGCGTCAACTTCAGCCTGTTACATGCATTGTGTCTTTTCAAAATACACTTCAGTTTTCAAAGGAATTGCACAGTTGGCATACAGTCTCTTTAAAAATAAATGAACTACGTTGGTACAACACCACACATTTACTTATTTTCGTCAACAACAAACACACATGGTCACGGTTAGCTAACACACATGTTGTTAGGTTTAGGCAACAAAAGCACATAGTTGGGTTTAGAAAAAAAGAACGGGGTTTGGCTTTACATTCATACAAGAAGTCGGTGATTGTTGGACTCAAGCACCACCCATCCCACCCACTCTCCTCTGGCTTTTTGCTGCCCTAACTTGCATCGTTGTCTGGCCACATTTTTCCCTGACATTGTCAGGCACCATTACACACTGATGGTGCCTGGCTACGTTTCACACCGACGTGAGAGGATGGCTTTTTACGTCAGTGTCTGACATGGAAGTCACTGCCCAAGCGCCGATATTCAACAAATTTGGAATGAGACAGGCTTTGATTTTATAGACTTGCAGATTATGTTGATTTGTTCCTTGATATCTGTGCTTCTACCATAAGTAAAAAGTAGGTTACCTAGTTAAATGATGTATTTTTTTGTCTGTTTTAATTATGTTTATTGTTATTATTTCCTTCTCTGCTGTGCTGTATCCCGCAAACAAAGTTAATACTCTTAAAAGTCCAGTTTTGAAATACATGGATCAAAGATTTATGGCTGTGTTTCAGTTGTAAGAAATACATTTATCTTCATAATCATTTCATATATTTCACAGTGCTTGTTAGGATAAATCAGTCTGCTCTGTGCAACCTCTGTTAAAAAATAGACATGGAGCGTATTTTTATTAGCTTCAGGGATGCTTCTGAAACATGCTGTGATGTGTCATCAGCTCTGGTGGTGATCTGCACTCTATTAACTTTTTTTTTTTGTTCTATATACATTCGAAGCCTATACTTTGCAAATTCTCATTTGCTAAAACATCTGCCCATACGTATGGTATGGTTGAGGTTATGGAAAACTTAAAGCATGCTTGGGCAACAAAAGCATTTTCTGAAGGTAAGGAAAAGTTCATGTCTGTGGATAATAAAAAGGTGGACTGTAACAATAACAGAAGGCAGACTCCCACCTCCTGCATTATGGATTCTCTACACACCCATCCATCTGATGTCCACAATAGTAACTATGCACCCATACACTCGCTTCATTCCATAGCAATGGCAGTTGGGGCTCATGGGTACTGTGGTATTTAGCCTTGTCCGGCATGCCAAAGCGGCTCACAAAACATGAAGATGAATAAATGAAAACTGGCTGTTACAACATATTTTACAATTCATATGATTGTTATTTATACGATATTTGCAAGAGTCCTATGTTTCTGTGTTTCTATGTTAAGTTAAATTGAAGATATTGTTAAAATAGATAATAGTGAGAATACAGAATGGGGCAAACACCTCCAGAACCAGCAACCCCTCCCACTTTGCAGCTTCATTGCATACAAATTGTGAGGTGCAGTACTGTAATGAGAAAATAATTGGCAACACACTGGGCTGGAATTTCATGGCTTGATGATAACAAAGAGTCTTGAGGATTTCAAGTCCTTCTATTTGACATGACATGAAATATTTTGGTGAGGACTCTTAGAAATGTTAAGTGTTAATCTCAAATGAAAAATGTGATGAAAAGCTTAAAAAACAACACTAACACTGCACAGAGATTCATGCATTGAGCTCCAGTGTGTAGGATTTGAAGGGATATATTGGCAGAAATGGAATAAAATATAACAAGTACGTTTCTTCAGTGTATAACCACCTTAGAATAAGAAGCACGTCTTGGTGTCCTTCAACTGAGCTGTTTGTATCTACAAAGGGAGACCTCCTGAATGTATGGATAGCAATCAAACATGCAATCAATAACACCAAAGGCAGTATAACAAATAAAACCAGGCAACACGAAGCACTGGACAATTTAGGGTGGGACAAAGGATTTTTGAAAAGATGGGTCTTCAGCTGTTGTTTAAAAATTTCTAAGGAGACTGCAGACCGTAAACCTTATGGAAGACAGTTCCATAGCGTTGGAGCCAAGACGTCAAAGGCACGGTCACCTTTTGATGTTCACTGATGTATTCAGGTGCCTGACCGTGGGGGGCTCTATATATAAGAACAAGTATCTTATAGTAAATCCTGAACCTGATAGAAAGGCAATGTAAAGAAACTGAAATGACAGTGATGTGGGTTGATCTGTTGGACCTGGTTAACAGCCTAGCAGCAGTGTTCTGGATTATTTGAAGATGATTCAGAGAAGATTTGTTTAGACAAGTACAAAGATAGTTACAGTAGTCCAGTTGGGAGGTATAGGCCTAGGTCTAGACACCACAGACCTGAGCTTTGCAATATTTCTTAGTTGTATAAAATAAGTTTGAGTCAATGGCCTGGTCAAAAATAACACCAAAGTTCCTTGAATCTGACCGCATAGCTGACGAAAGAGACCCAATACTCTGGGTAACCTTTGAAGCAATACTATCTGAAGCAATTATCAGAACCTTTGTCTTGTCTGTGTTTAATTGTAGGTAGTTGGTTGACATCCAAATCTTGAGTTAATCAGAGGAGCTTAAGGATCTTAAGTTATCAGAGAAAAAAAAGGTGAACATCTATTAACAGGTGCTGGGCTAGCTGCCTGTCTGCAACGAGCCAAACAGCGTCAGAGAAACACTGATTTGTAACAGGTAACTGCTTTACAAAGTGTTTTTACCGGTTTTAATAAACCACTCTATTTGTTTTGGAGAGGAAACCCCTGAGGATAATTCAGCCTCCAGTAAAAAATGTACTTTATTTAGTAGTCTAAAGTTTTTTGTCAGGCCTAAATGCCCCAGAATGCAAATGTGACTTTGTATTAATACAAACATTAGTGAGGTGGCTGTTCCATTTCTTGACACCAGCTGTAAGTCAGGAAGCATGTGGTGTTGGTACTTATAATAAGTATTTATTTTATCAGGTATAATGTATAAGGATATTGTGATAGAACAGTGATGGTTGATGGGCAAGAATATTAAATGTACCGTCATCTTTTGCACAGTTGTCCAAAGGGCCAGATCAGATCCTCTGGCGGGCCCATTCCAGTCCGTGGGCTGCATGTTTGACACCCCTGCTTTAGCTACACGACTCAGGTACTGTACCATGATATTCACTTTGTGGTAAAGACACATTTCTGTGTGTTTTGCTCAAATATATGACATTAACAAGTGAGACAGCCACAGGCAGACCAACTCCTGTGACATGACTACGAGTTGCTCCTATGCACGCCTTACTGTCAGTGCACATACGTGTTCTAATGGACAGCGGGTGATGCTTTCATAATGCTGTAGTGAAGCAATTTCCTGGCAGAAATTCTGTCAGGAAGGAGGAAGAGAAAAATTGAATCAGTATCACAACAATAGAAAACATGCTTCCATAAATATTGATTCCTCATCTGTGGAATTCTACAAATACAATTTAACTTTGAGTAGATAAACATAGAGGAAACACCAAACAGCAGTGGGAGTACATAATCTCACACAGCACAGACGAGGCAAACTGCAGGGTTTGAATGCTATTAGGCTGATTTTAGGTGATCGTGAGATGAGCGGGTCAACAAAAATGTAATGCTTTCATTTGGAATCATAAAAACTTTTATTTCCATAGCCAGCTCATCCCACAGGAATAGTTGTGAGTTGAACTAACAACTCCCATAGGCCATGAAAGTGCCGTTAAGGTTGTCTTTTGTGTTCTGTACATAAAGCATTCCTATTATAGTTTCCTCGTAGGCAAAAAGGATACACAGCTCACAGTAAAGAAGAAACTTGTAGCCTGTTTACAGACCAGCTACAAGTCCCGGCCTTGCCTTCAGCTTCAACATGAAACTGTCTTCTCTTTCTACTTTTCTAAGTATGGTGACTTTCATTTCATGCCTCAGATTTCAATTAAGCAGTGCATGACACTACATGTGAATATGTTTCTATTTCCAACATTTCTCCCACTCACTACTTGTTGCAAAAGTCAAGTTCTTCTTTTTATACATATATATATGTTTCCATGCCTGCAGATGAGCCTGAAGTTCCTCAACTTTTTTTTTTTTTTAATCATGCTAATCAACATCAAGCTCTGATGAGCTGACATTCAAAATGCCCGGTTTAGGAGTTCAATTTGTCTCGAACAAAATCATTAACGCAGGCGATGACTCAGGAGCTGCAATTGTCCACTCTCGCATTTGATTAGACAGAATTTCCAATAATAAATTGGTGGAGAAGACAGATAATTTTATTTCTTTTTCAGCACTTTTTTTCTCTCTCCTGAAAATCATGTAGCTCCTTTGAACACATTTTTGTCATTGAACTCAATGGTAAACCAGGTCATTAAGAAATAGCAAGCAGTGCAGAAGGCACAATTTGAGTGCGCATGCTGCAAAACAAAAATAATTGAAGTTGATTGATATCAACTTTTCATTCTAACTCCTCCAAACTTTATGCAGTTTTAATAATGCACATTTACATATGAGCTTGTTATTGGGAGAAAATAAGATATGGACTTTAATTGTCATGATGTCCAAGACCTTGACAGTGTTCGGTGCCTGAAGCGTGCCTCCTGACTGCAGGGTGCCACACATTTCATCGCCTTGGACTATTCTTTTGGCCAAAGGCTAGATTCCACATTAACACCTAGATTTATTCACAGCAATGAAAAAATTTAACACTGGCAGTCGTGTGGTCGTTATGGCTAGCTCTCCCGTCACTGATCAGGTTTTTTTTAATCCGCTGAAATGTTCCTCCACCTCGCGTAAAAGAGGAACTTATCTGGCAAACAGCGCCTAGTAGCATAATTTGATTGCATTAGTGCCTTGGCATTTCAAACTGCTTTCTTCTAACTTTCCCCTAAGCGACTGCATGTTGTGCGTGCATCTGTAAAAAAGATGGCATGACTTAATACAGCACTCCTGTTTTTCATTCCTTTGCTCTATTAACGTGTGATTCATTAACACACCATTTACCCAGTTTAGTGAGTCTCTGAGGTCGTAGCACTGATGGCGAACCACGAGCTGTGGGGATACTGGCTGCACATGATGGCGGCACGAGTGTGTGATATAATCCTGCCGTGATGTGCTTGAGAACAAAAAAGAAAGGCAAGAAGTGCGGCTGGGGCTGAGGGGGCTACTAACAACAGCCCGCCAGCCCCTGCAGTGGCCACCATGCTGGCTTTATTAGTTTAGCGTCACAAGCTTCTCCCCGTAGAGAGTGTGTATGTGGCAGGATGGAGGGGAAGTAATGCTTTGTTTGCCTGGGCATATGTGTGTGCGGGTCTGTCTCCTTGTACGTCTGTTTGTGTTTGGTACAAAAGACCTTGTGCTCGCTGTACAGACAGTATGCAGTTATGCGCATCTATTCTTTTGTTTGTGTGCGCGTGTGGGCAGGAATTTTATCAGTGCGCGAGTGTGTGTGTGTGTGTGTGTGTGTGTGTGTGTGTGTGTGTGTGTGTTTGTGTATGTCAAGCCCTGTGATGTTCCCTGTTCTCTGATAGACACGATTCTCCAAGAAAATAAACAGACGGTGATGCAAAGCCCTTTGCAAAGTAATAGCCTGTGAGGACCGAAACAAAACAAACACTAAAAACCTTTAAATGGCAAGTTCCAAAACAATGCTCTAATAAAGAGGGCTGACCTACTGAATTCTAATTATTGCTTTAAAGGGCCTAATTTGAATTTTTCTGCAACCTGGAGCTTGTTTTCCAAGAATGCTGGGACTTACTGCGGCAGTCTTCTCAGATGCATATATCTTAGGGGCAGAGACAGGGCACAAGGTGCACTTCTTCAGGCATGAGCGGCAAATAAGAGAAAAGGTGGGGTATGTGTTGCAAAATTGAACAGCTGCAATAGTAAATAAGGTTTATGTGGCAAGGGGAGAGCAGTCTCTCATCGGTCACCACGGTAACTGTGAATGTTGTTGATCCCTTGGGGAGGAAGAGGCGACTCTTTCTTCACACCAACACACTCACCTCCACCGCTCAAACCTCGCACTGTGTCCAATACCAATCTCGAGTGTTGAACACAGGTTTTTCTTTGATACACAATGCAAAGGTGCTCAATTAGATAAAGATTCATCATTATTTATTTAATCTGTGCTGCGGGGGAATATAACACACAGGGAAATTAGTTTCACGGGGTATAAGATTTGCTTGTTGACCGGGTGACAACAAAACTAAGAGACCTTGATTCAAGTGAGCTTAAAGCAGTCAAGCTGATAGTTAAACACAGCGTCGCTGCCAGGAGAGGAGCAGTAGGGAGCCAGCAAACTATCTTCTTTTTCGAGACGTTTGCCAAGGAACTGGCTTTGGACCAGATTCACATTCTTGCTATGAATGTGAAGCAGCAATTATTTTCAGTTTGCGGCGTGTTTTATCATGCATACAGTGGTATATTTTCAGAAAACACAGATGGAAAGAATGAACTGTTAAGATTTTGTCTTTGTTTGTTTCAATGACACCTTCTTTGCTGTGATTTTGCTTCTAATAATAACCGACAACAAACACTTCCCTGTGCTATCCTTCATAAAGTGGGGGGGGAAATGCCTGGAATAAATTCAGCAACGAGAGGGGAAACAAAGTAGTTGAAAAGTTCTACTCCTAGAGACAAATTTGACATAAAACTATGTGAAGTTGCCTTTCATTCATTAAACCTAACTGTGTTTTGGGGGATCAGCATTGACTGTCAAATCAGTGCAGGGGAGAGCAGAGGATACTAGCTAGTACAACTCCCCGAGGCGGAAACGAATGCTCCTCTTGTTTCCCTGTTGATCTCTCCCTGGTTGACGTGTCCTGTTTTCCTCTCCGACTCGTTCAAAGGCTAACAGGCTCATTTGAGCCATTTCTACAGGGAGACATGGATGTAGTCATTTGAATAGAGTTGCTTGGACCAGACTCATGGTGGCATGGCTTCCTGCGCATTCAGGCCAATTCGTGATTGCCGTGCAGGGAGCCATTGTAGATTTCTCCGCTATCCCTTTCATCCAGGACAAATCAGCCATTCAGCGTGCGTGTGCTTTTGAACTTCATTTACCCTTTGAAAAGAATAGATGCTAGAGGAACGTGCCACAATAAAATGAGCCTGTTAAGCTATTCTGATGTAAATGATTCATGCTTTTATGGGGAGAAGGTTGTGTGGTTTTATTATTACATTTTAACAACAGGTTCAGATCTCGCTTGTGCTATTTTCCCGTGCCTCCTCTTTAATCTGTCAGAGGGAACAACTTTTGTTAAGTGCAATCTAAACTTGTAGTCTCTCTGTGGATAATATGTGGAA
This sequence comes from Epinephelus fuscoguttatus, assembly GCF_011397635.1. Taxonomy (NCBI): domain Eukaryota; kingdom Metazoa; phylum Chordata; class Actinopteri; order Perciformes; family Serranidae; genus Epinephelus; species Epinephelus fuscoguttatus. Next base: position 21,584,143 of record NC_064760.1, read on the forward strand.
TAATTTAAAATGTCAATTTAAAAAACAATTCCATCCAGAACATAAAGTATTACTCGGTGTTGGCAGTATACCTGAATACATTACTTCAGGAGGCCCTGCACCGGCTGACCTAACAGTGCTTGAAGAGCCTTTCTGCGCTTTCTTTCAGTTTGCATTTCATCATACACCATACACGCAGGGTTATATTGGAAGCTGTGAGCGTGAACTGACATCCTGCCATTCAAAATTAAATTTGATTTCTCAAGATGTATCTCTAGAAACCAAATAAACCCTCAGTAGCCTCGAACAAGACCTGTCACCAGTTCTTTTGAGAAATATTGTCTCCCTCTGATGTCTTTGACTCAGAGTCCTTTGCTGTGCAGACGTGAATAACTGAAGGGACATGACAGAAAATCACACAGCTCAAAGTTGGGTGATATCACACATATGCAGCGCGACTGCTGCTGGACATTAAGGACAGGTTCAACATGTGATTCTGGCCCTGCGTTTCACCTACAACAGCAAAGCGATTAAAAATGTAAACGGTAAAATATAATTAGCCTAATTTCTGGCACAATTCCCTCCAAAACGAAAGGAGGATAATCTTGTTCATACTCTTTTTTGCAAGGAGCAAAACAATATTATTGAATCATAATATTCACAGTTTATCATCACACTAACCATCTGCATACTTTCCTCCTTTTTCCAAGGTAATATTTGCCATCAGCGCTGCCTCACCTGTGTCGTGCAAGGTCAAAGCTCTGGGCTACACCTGCACACTTGAAGCCACATAGTAAGTAATTAATCACTGTAATGATTCCTTTGAGATTACGAGCCGATGCATTGGTAAATTATTTATTATCGGAGGCGATGGAAGAACCACCATTTTTGTGCATTTGGTTGAAGGACATAAAATAAGCTAGCTGTTTGGTAGCTTGTCTCTTTTGCCTCTGGCTATGTTGTAATGAAAGTCCAGGTGCTCTGAATATATGGCAAAGAAGAATTGTGGTGAAAATTGGATTGTGGTGGTCCGCCGCTCATCTGATGTCAAGGTTTCCTCATTCACTATTGTCGCTCTTCAGTGGCTATCAAGGCCTTGTCAATTTTACCTTTAATGACTGGACAGCTGTAGGAAAGGTAGGAAAAAGAGAGGGGATGACACGCAGCAAAGAGTGACAAGTTGGAGTCGAACCGCAGCTGCAAAGGTCTCACCCTATATGGAGCACACACTCTACCAGGTGAGGTAGAGGTCAGCCCAGGTCTCATTTTCTTTTACTCCTCATCTATGAATGTAGGTGAAATCATTCATTTTAAAACTTCTGCTACATCAAATATCCATCACAGACTTTCCTTGGGATGTGAAGTGATGATCCTAGAGAGGCCCATAAAACCGAGGCGTATTGACGAATCTGAGTGCTACATTTTAATAAAAAATCAAGTACTTTCAGGGTCATCCATTTATTTTCAAAAGCTTTTAAGATTTTGAGTTTTTTTTCCTCAAATCTACAAACTTTCAAGGAGACCCTGGGATATTAATCTCCTCTGGAATTTGAGATTGCTTTGTGGCTCGGTTGTAGCGCGTTACCTTGCTTGCCACAAACTGGAAGTTAATAAAACAAAAAAAAGTTTTTGTGATCTGTGAAATGGGATGGTACAGTGTGCCAGCATGCCTCTGCAGATATGACCCGGTGCCTCGGAGATATGATCACTGAAACAACAGATACTATTTCAGTCAGCGTTGTTGCAGTTAAAACCGACATGCTAGTTCTCAGTGATCCATCTGGGTTATTTTATGCACAGTGGAAGGACTATACAAACTCAGATTTTCCAAGCACATCAACTTATCTTATACACATTCAACAAACTCATTGGAGCGTGCCCACGCTTTCATTATGGGTCTCAAACGGATTGCTGGAGAGAAAGCAGGGTTTTAACAAGAGTTCAGTTTCTAATGCGAGCTTCTATATATATTGTATACGACTTTATTTACATTTGCATACAGCAGTACACTGGGTTCAACCCATTAAGCAACTTCTGTTCCCCTAACTCACTTCATTTTTACAAGTGGGACTGTGGGGACGTTAATAAAAAAAACACAGAAAATTAAAGCTTTTAATTGCATTGACTCCATCGCTGTGTTGTCATCACTGAACTTAAAAGCAGCGCTGTTGCTGCTGCTTTAATAATAGGCCAATCTGGGATAAAAGGCAGTATCCACATAATTGAATATGCCCTTTACTAACCATGGCTGTTGCGTTGACTGTTGCAGAATCCATACTGCAGGCTGCTGTAACACGTTTTTGTGAAACCCAACAGGAACATTAAAGAAGAATGGATCAGTGCTGGGGTGTTTTTTTAGGCTAAAACATTATATGAGTAATTGGTTAGTACACGTTTTAATGCAAACACTGGCTGTTGCTGTTCACTCCGCTCAACAGAATGAATTAAATCGGGCAATGTCAGCGTGACCCATGGGTCCAAAACGGGGCGCTCCAATCAGCCTTCTCATTACTAACTCTCAGTACATAAAAGTAGCTTCACAAAGCCAGAGTTGAAGGCAAAAACAACCAAGCAGGAACTCTCCATTTCCAAGTTGCATTGCCCGAGAAAACTTTTTTTTTTATGTTATCGGTGAAATAAGACTTTTCAGTCCTGGTTTGGCCTGAACTAAGCACTACTGTAGTTTTTCTGCCGTGACACATAACAACAAAACCACAGTGCAAATAATGGTACACTGGCAGAAGTGGCTGACATGCAGGGTTCCACTTCAGAAAGCTCACTCCACTTGTGCCCTGAGGAAATTTTTGAGTGAAACTTTGGTTTGGCCTGATTTAAGTGCGAGGGGAAACAAGAACAGCGCTCGGAGCCGCTCTTGAAAGTGACCTCTTCCCTTTCTACTTGTTTTCTTTTTATTTTTTATGATCCTCCCTCGTGGAATTTGTTCTTGTCCCTCTCCACAGGGAGGTCAGAGGTCAGAGTGCAGGGTCAGATATAAAGCCATGCCCATGTAGTTGGGGAGGGATTCTGTGTCTTACTCGTGACACTTAAGCAGGCCAGGTTACAGGGCTGATTATAGGACGGTCCCTCACCACTACGCCACCCTACTGACCGTAAAGCTTACAATGACCTTTCGGAATGTCACACCCCAAACACCACCACTGTGAGATAATGGGCTGCACTGTCACAAAACCCAGCCGCAAATAAAAAAAAAAAGAAGCACAACCACAAAACAGCCTTGTCAAGAGAGGCATGCAGAAGTGAAAATGAACCTGTGCTCATGCAAAACTTAATCCTGACATGAGCAGATCGATAGTCAATCTGTCAATCAATCTTAGGCTAACAAGTCTATCAATATGCTGACTCTGACAATGATCCAGACACTTGACCTTTTCCTTGGCTTAAATCTTGGCATGGGGGCGTGAGAGGGTCTGACAGTAGTCGTGGCGCTTAGAAAGATGGGATGAATCACAATTTGGATTTTATTGGCAGGGTCAGAAATTAACAGCAGCGGCAAGGGGGGGGAAGAAATACCCTTGAAAGTTCAGAAAATGTCCGTGAAATTAAAAATGAAGGGGAGGACCGTGCTCCATGATTGTAATGGATACTCTCTTTTGTATTTCGCCCCCTTTCACATTATATTCATTGAGCTGTCAAATATTCACATGTGAATGTGCCCACTGGGTCGTTTTGCGGTGATTTGTAGCAACCTATAACAACGTGATTCCTTCCAGTGCGTCTTGGACAAGAATAATGGAGCTGTTTTTGATGAGAAAACAAGCGAGCACACACACATACAGCCTGCAGCAAGTGTTTGATTTTTACTGTTGATGTGATGGTGATGGTGTATTGCCTTTTAATATGTGGAAAATCTGCAGTGTGCAAAATTAAAAAGTTTGATTCCTAACATGCAATGCAGAAAAAAAATGAAAATACATCATATTCAATCGACGTTAAATACACTGGTGAAGTGAATATTGATTGTTCTTTCTAAATATACACACATCTCAAAGGATGGGATGGAGATTAAGACGAGCTAACACGTTAGAGAAAAGGCTTTAGGATGTGCAGTGATTGATGTGATTGTGCAGGACTTAATATCAGTTCCCCTTAAAAATGAGTTCAATCATTGCGTTACTTTTTTACTTCACATAAACCACCCCGAAAATCAATCGAAAGGTTATGGGATAGAGAGTAGTCAGATCATACAAGCGTGAGAGAGAAAAAGAAAACTTCTAAATCAACAAAAAAACCTTGGGAAGAATTGCAGTAATTTACTATCACTACTCAGGCAAACTGGGCCATCATGCTCATCACTTTTTATTTTTACCTTCACACACATGTAGGGCTGCCCCTGACTAAGAATATTCCTGTTGACCAATAGTCATCATTTAGGGCCATTAGTCAACTAGTCGCCTGCATGTTTACGATATTAATTCAATTGGTAAATGATATATTTTGGGCGGGGCAACACAATGGTTTGAGTTGAAGGTGTGAGAAAGAATAGTATCAGTAACATTGTTAACACTGTACTACATTACAGAGAAATACAAAACCGTACTAATGAGCCTTCTTTAATATAGGCCTATATTTTATCTACAAGTGCACGTCACACACTGAACGAGCCGCCTGTTAATGACGCTGTCGGCAAAGCAGTAATGATTGTGCTAAGTGGCTAATGGGCATGTAGCTACTGACATGTTTCAGATGATATGTCATGTTTGTAGTCGACCAATGAAGATGAGTTTACATATCACCTTGGGTTCGTCCTTCACCTTCTCAAAATGATCCCACACTTTGGATTTCCTGCCCGACATGTTAGTAACTAGCCTGTGGAATAACCGCAGGTACCAGGCCTGGAAATTAGGGGCCGCACACATGCTGTGTGTTAAACCACCTGGAAAACATGAGGTTGGGTGCTAGGTGTTACACTTGTGCCTTTTTTTGTGCCAGCTCTCAAGAGCGCAGCGGCAGGTTGCGTCTGAGGTTGCCTTATTTACCTGAAATCCTGAGTGCAGAGCTGATCTTCTTGCAGGCACTGTTTGTAAGTGTGTAGGTCTATCGTCTGTGGGACAGATGTAAAGCTCTGGGTAGCCCTGCACTAACATGATCAACTTTTCCGTGTTTATCACACTGAATAAGAAAGATATCTGTCAGCTGTGAGTGGTTTGTTACGTGACTCCTGTCTGTCTGCTGAGCGTGGCCTCTTCCTGTGTCTGTCCTTTCAAATTAAAGTCCCACATGGTCTAAGCGAAGCGACCAATGAAATCTTGACAACTAATAGCCTTTCTGGTCGACTAACATTTGGTCAACTGCTAGAGGGCAGCCCTACACCAGTGTGCTTTGAATTTTTATTTTTTTATGCGACAAAATTGTTGCGATTCTATATGACAAAGTGCATCAAGCCATTACAGGTTTGGTTTATTGCATACGCTGACAGATAATTTCTCAATACCATTTAATTACATCATAAATATGCACCTGCACATGCTAAGCAAATGTGTTAAAAAACGGAGGCAAATGTGTTCTGTGTAACAGCAAGGGAAAAATTACAGGGAACTAAGGAATGTTGACATGATTACAGTATTAACATGAATTTGTGCTGCTTTAATCAGGCACTGCTATGCACTTGTAAATGCAGCGTTTAGTGCTGGGAATTTGGTGTTGTTTTGTTCCGCGCACCGACACTTGCAGAATCACTGTGATGTTTTGTAGTTTCTTTTTCTGAGGGCACATTTGTTCTTCATTGATTTTCGACATGAGAGTTGTTGTCCTTTCGGTCTATATTTCACAAAGAAATTGTGACCCTGACAGTGTCCATGTGAGCACACGTGTCTGATCTTGTTGTAGAATCAAAGTTCTTTCAAGATCATTTATCCCTATAGATGCTTTGTATTACATGGATTGGCAACCTCTATGAGCGCTTTGTTAGCCTGTTCTGTATTTTTCACAGAGCGTGTCACTAACGAGACCAATTTAAATACATTGGTTCAGTGCAGGCACGGAGACGCACACACACATGCGCCCTCACAGGCTCACACACACACTGGAGAGCCACGAGACAAATGCAGGTAAATACCTGATATGACAGATCCAATCCTACTTGTGTAACATAAACAGGGATGGATAGGTGCAGGCCCAAACAAAATATTAATACAGAGTTGTGGTTCTGAGATGTGACGAGAGCTCTGGCATTACACTCATTCATCTTTCACTTTGCTTTTCCTCCAGGCCATAATATTTCTCATCAATCAGCAAGTTAGGTGTCAAGTGAGAACAATTCAGCACAAAGTGAATGTCAAGCTCTCTTCACTGCCCATTTTCCAATCTGGCAAATGAATGGCTCTCTGATGCTGATGAATATGTATTGATAGTGTGAAGATGGTATGCAACAGGGGCCGGGCGACCTCACATGCTAATATGCAGGAGACATCCTCCCTCAGCGGAGGAACAAATGAAAATCTTGTCCTCTGTAATGTGAGAATTTACATTCAAAACCTCTTAGTGCCTATACAGAAATTTAAAAGGGGATCCATTATGCTCATTTTCAGGTCCATACTTGTATTTTGGGTTTCTACTAGAACTCATACTCATACTGCCTGTGCTTGAAAGCCTGTATTCACCCTTGTCTGAGAGGGCTCTGCTTTAGCGCCTGTGTCTTCAGGCGCTAAAAAAAAAAGCCCAGTTTGCTCTAATTGGTCCACATCTTAGTGTGTTAAGTTTGCATTGTCTTCTTTCAAAATACACCTTCGTTTTCACAGGAAATTTTAGGTTTACATACAGTCGCTTTCAAAATAAACACACTACGTCGGTACAACACTGTGAATTCACGTTTTTTTTTCCTCCAACAACTAACGCACATGAATGGCTTTAGGCAACAAAAGCACGTGGTTACGTTTAGGAAACAATAAAGTCGGGTGAAAGTCGATATTTGTTGGACCCAGCTACCACCAATCCCATCCGCCCTACTCGGACTTTCACTACAGTAACTTTGTAATTTTCGTTCTTGTCCTGCCGCATTTTCCCTGATGCCTGCGAGCACTGTTAAACTATAATGGTGACTGGCTGCGTATCCTGCCAATGTGAAAGACTGGCTTTTTCATCTGTGTCTGATGCCGCAAGTCACTGCCCAAGCGTTGGATTTCGACGACTTTGGAGTGAGACCAGGGCGTACTGTGAAATATTGCCAGTAGCTTGGAAACACCAACCAAACATGTTCAAGCAGAAATATGATTTGAAGTTGGGGAGAAATGATCACCGTTGGCAACCAAGACTTTATGTTTCCTTGATGTTAGCATGTAGCTACATGCAGCAGTGTACTTGCAAACCATGACTGATTGTGTATAGCTGCACTTTCTGTTGTGAGAAATCACCAATAAAAGCATCTAAACACAACAAGGCATGTTTCAGCAGCAGCATGATCCAAAATCAGGGAGAAATTTACACCATCAACAACAAAGATTACACAGTTCCCTGATGTTAGCATACAGCTCCATGTTGTAGTTTAGGCTACGTAATGTAAACACTTACAGTAACATGCCTGGAGCAGATGACCATATGAGTATAAAGAAATCAATAAGGGTCTGACGCCAGCTCGTCTCTAAAGTAGAAAACAAAGTACAGTATTCAGAACTGCCTGAAGCCTGAGTCGAAACAGAGATTACTTTCACATACGTTTACCTCATTATTTGAAACTATGGTCACGTTCTATATGTAAACATTCTTCATTGTATTATATATATGACAGAAAATAAGACAAAGGCATGATTGGTTCTTTTTCAAATTGAAACATACTAGCAGTGTTCTTCATTATATAATGTCTCCTAATTACTGCTGTACAGTAAATCCATATGTGAATGCAAAGCAACGCAACTGTGCAGGTACTGTGCTCATTAGCAACTTTGCCCTTAAACAGTCACACTGTGATACGTCAGGGATGACATTATTGTTTAACTTTTTAAATTAGCAAAGCAGAGCTTGTTTGCGTCTCTGCTTGATCGTCACTTTTTAATTATGTTTTAATGTTAACAATTAGTACTAAAGTGGAGTCAGCAACACTTGATTGGAATCCTTCATAAACAAGGCTGTCTAAATATGTTTTATTGTTTGGAGTAATTCAATAAGAGAAAAAAAAAATCTTAACTGTGGGAATTGTTCAGCAATTTAAGAAATGGACTGATTTTATAAACAACAACAACAAAAAACACAGATGGTTTTTGTTTTTGTTTGTTCTGACAAACTCCATGTGTTCTGCCTTCGTTCTTAATCCTCAAGATTGAATTTCTTGTGCACAAATGCAGTAAAGTCCAGAGTGATAAATTAAGCCCCTCTGACGATGAAAAAATAATAGCACTAAGTAGGCTTTGAACTACAAGATACTAACACGCTGAGTGAATGACACATAGTCATGACTTATGCACCGCCGTCAGCACTTTGCAGAGCATATGAATTATTGTGCTGTTTACACATCAAGTCCTGACAGACATCAATACTTTATTACCTGGGAAATTATTTGCAATCCATTTTTATGGTGGTTATGCTGTCTGATTAAGCTAAAAGCTGCTGTCAGTGGACAACGGCCCCTAACATCTTCAGCTGAAGCCTTTCGTCATATATCTTTGCAGGGAGACTTGCAGTAACTGGTCCTGTGCGGTGCAGTGCATCGCCTTATCTCCTATTCAAAATCATACCTCTCCCCATATTCACTGCCGGTCCGGTGTTTATGTGACGATCAATAATATATATTTTTAACCAAAGTGTAAATGTGTATCCAGGGATAGCCTCAGCCTTGACCGTTTCATGCACAGCCAGCAATACTATGTACCATCATTCTTGAATTCTATTTGAGAGATCATTTCTTGGCTGTCAGCAGCACTCCACTAAGGCTTCACTCATCACTCAGAAACACATACATTGGAATAGGAGGAGAGGATTGGTCATTTGATGCTGTCACTTTCTTTTTACACCGCCCGCTTATTTCTCACCGCGTCACTCCCGCAGAATAGCAAAGTAAGTGTCACCGGTGAAGTGTGCTCCTCTAACCTAACTGCACACCCACCAGTCCACCCACCAATCCATCTCATTCATCCATCCGTTCAGCCATACAATATATGTCATGGGGAAAGGAAAAAAGAAGGGGGAGAAGCATCTGACAATGACATGTCGACCATCTGTTACTCTGTTAGAATGGAAAATTTATTGTGTGTGACGATGGAGATAGTTGTTAAAGTGGAGGTTATGTGGTCCTGTATTATCTAATTCATTTTAAGACATGAGGCAATCCAAATCATTGTACAACATAAAATGAGAAAAGAGACAGCACATCTATCTATCTATCTATCTATCTATCTATCTAAAAACTTGAATCAACAGGCCTATATTTGGGACAGGCCTTTTATTCCTTTAACCCAAAACTATTGCTCAGCAAAGATCAGGAAATACAATCAACAATCAGATTATTTATTCAAACCAGTATTATAAGAAACAATAAACTGTGAAGACAATAAATCCTCCACAAAACAGCATTTTAAGTCTTGTGTGTGATTTATCCTGGCTTCATATGAGTAGAGGAAATCTCTGCTACTCGCAAAGCTAATTTATACAATGTAAATTGCCATAGGCTTGTGCTAATAACGCATGTTACATTTGTACGGAAAAACATGTTTAGTATTAGACAGTTGTTTTGTCGGTGAACCTTGTGAGCTGTAATGGAGCCAAATTTTGTAATGTTACCTTTGTTAAATGTTGGTGTTGTCCCTGGTTTCGTATGAGTAGAGGAAAAGTAGCTAACCGCTAGGCTAATTTATACAATGCAAAATGCCATAGGCTTGTGCTGATAACGTTAGCATGTTACATTCGTATGGAAAAACGTGTTTAGTATTAGACAGTTGTTTTGTCAGTGAACCTTGTGAGTTGTAATGGAGCCGAATTTTGTATCGTTACCTTTGTTAAATGTTGGTGTTGTCCCTGGTTTCATATGAGTAGAGGAAAAGTTGCTAACCGCTAGGCTAATTTATACAATGCATAATGCCATAGACTTGTGCTGATAACGTTAGCATGTTACATCGTATGGAAAAACGTGTTTAGTATAACACAGTTGTTTTCTCGGTGAACCTTGTGAGTTGTAATGGAGCCGAATATTGTAACGTTACCTTTGTTAAATGTTGCTGTTGTCCCTGGCTTCATGAGTAGACAAAAGTCCGCTAGCTGCTAGGCTAATTTATACAATGTAAAATGCCATAGGCTTGTGCTAAAAACATTAGCATGTTGTATTTGTGGGGAAAATGTGTCCAGCAAAGACAAATGCTTTGTCTGTGAATGCTGCGAGTTATAGTGAAGCCGATTTGTGTACTTGTGTTTGAAATTGTTGCTATTAAGCCATGTTTAATGTGTTTTAGGCGCGTAAACTTTACAGCACTTCACAGAAACCCCGCCGTTGACTAGTGTTTGTGACATCTCAAATGTGGCTTTGACTTGCAACTGAAAACATGTAGCCCGTTTCGTAGAAAATACCAAAATACACATCGTGTATCACCAGTCAGGCTGTATAAAACAAAATATGAATTTTTATCCATATCGCCCAGCCATAACCAGTATGAATATTACTTGTCTAAAACTTAGCTTAACAGGGTGATCCAGGAATAGACACATAATTTGAGGTAGCAAACAACCTGGTTTTGTACATCCGAAGAAGCTATATTTTTTAAAAAAAAATTAACATCTATCTATCTATCTATCTATCTATCTATCTGTCTGTATTATTCAGAGCCACCCCTCCCTACTTAGTGCCCCATATATATGATGTAATTTTATTACTCCTCCTTATTCCAGCGGCGTAACATGTTAGAGTGCTGTTGTCCAACAAGAAATGCAGTTTAGGTGGCAGTTAAAGATTAAGTGCAATGATTTTAATTCCATCAGGAAATGCTTGCTCTGTCTTTCTAGCACAAGCAGTGCTTTTGATGGCCCATTTAATTTGTCACTGTTTCTCTATGCTCAGCCAATTTTCATTAGGTTGAGGCAGTGTGGCCCCGGTCGACACGCGTACTAACACCCATTTCTTGTTGGCCATCATGTCCGAAACATAAGCATCTAGTTTGTATTCCCTTCTTCCCCCCTGCCTCAGCGTCTGCCTCTGCCTGCTCACTCGCTCAACCATGACAGACCAAATCCCTCGCTTTTTGCTCATCTTCTCCACTTAACTTTAATAGTGTGAAAGAATAATTTGCATGTTTGAGATCAAGAGATACGAGAGAAATGGCAGGGAGAAAAAAAATAAAAAAATAAAACAACGCATCATTGTCATCTTATCCCAGAATACCTTCCTGTTGCCAGTCGCTGAAGCAATCTTCCTTCCCCACTCTTCCCTCCACTGCCTCTGTGCTGCTGTCTGACTGAACACAGGACAGCTCTTTAACTATGTATAGTGTTGACCAATCGGAGTATTCGTTAAAATCCGGGAATATCAGAGGTCATTTTCAGGTCTCTTGAAGGAGAGCGGGTCTCTCATTGCACTTAGATTTTAATGAGAATTATTGATGACCATTCAGATGATATCTACACAGCTCGGAGAGATTACTTTTTTGTATTTCTGTAAATAATGGCATAATTGTGTGACATGCTGCTCATCAGTGCTGTCAGTGTCACCAACCTTTTACATTCAAAGATCACCATAGTAACCGTAACTACTAGAAATGAACATTAGATTAAACAAGCCAGAAAAAGGGGGCAAATGAATGTAAAATTATACATTTTTGGATCTGAATAGTGGATCTGAATAGCCCATCATAAAAGCCATCCACGGCAATGTGCTAACAAATTATTTGGATAACTAACTTTGCATTTGAAGGGAATTTCTATACATGCTTGTTAAGGCAAGGCTTGTTACTGAGAGGGCTTATTAGTGACGATGCAAAATAACAAGTGTCAGAGATTCATTATTATCCAGCCTGCTCATTTTTAAATGTTCTCACATTAAAATCAAGTATGAACAGAAAGCCATTTTTCTAATCAGCAACCATGGCTACTTGACAAGTGGAGTATTCGCATCTATAGCCCAAAGTTTTCCCCTGGGTGAGAGCTTTGTGAGAGTCAGAGACAATTTGGGTTTGAGTTTAACATTTAATCCACAACAAGAGAAGTTCCACTCCATACCCCTAACCTACTTCTTAGTCTCCTTCTATGCATGCAGTTCACGTATTTAATTTTGAAATCTTTATGACATGTCCAGAATAGCATGCTCGAAATATTGTTGTGAAAGTTGAATTTTACAAAAATCAACTTTTTTTCGGTAGAAGTCACCTTTATGCCAAAAAAATGTATTTTATGGCATTAATGTCTTTGGCATGTAATCCTCTTTGAAACAGAGGAGAGAGAGTGAGGCGAAAGCATCTCATGAAAGCTAAGCCAATCCCGTTGGGATTTTGCTTAAAACCTGGCACACGTCTAACAAACTCTGACTAATAACTGCACCTTGCAGTCGGAGTTTTTCTGAGGACATCGAGCGCGTTGAAGGAGAAACCCCACATTCAGCAGATTAAGCTCAACTCTTGAGGCTCAGTTAAGAGTTCTGATTCTATTCCAGGAAATTTCACACTGTAAAACTCTCTTTCAATACCCTCTGAAATTACTTAATTCACAATCTAATGTGCAGATGTAACCAATCGTTATTGGGCTGAAGTGTTTCCATGGATCAAATGGATCTCTAATGTACGGGGGTATAAAGGTAAAGGTAAATAGAATTAAAACTCTGCTAAGCAAAAGATGGGATAACTTTTCAGGGAAAACAAAATGCCTGCATATTGTTTTGGTTTGGCACGGTGTTGATGCAGTTATATGCCTTGGGCACGCTGGTAGGCAAATATCCTTGGCTCCTGGTGCCTTCTCCATTGAGCACAGAGCATTGCAGCAGGCAAGGCCAGAGGCCAAGCTAATATTGCCCATTTAACCTATTCACATGAATTATAGAATAAGTTCTGCATGAGCTCAGCTGAGCTGCCTGATATATAAATTTGATGGGTAGTTTTTGCAGGTAGTTGTAGAGAGTGAGAAGTGCATCATTCATGACAAATAAAGTAATGGATTTAAATAATTAAAGTTGCTATCATCTCAAGGCTTGATGTTACCCCCTCAGAGAAACAGTGAACTTTTCTTTTGCCGCGTGCAATTTGTAATTGAAAATATAGCTCACAGATTTTGTCAGAATAATACATTAGTGACATAAATTCAAGAAAGGCTTTTATTAGAGGAAATAAATCAGTGTCAGTGACAAATACGTGTACAGTAAAGCCAGATAGTACGTCATCAGCATATTTCCATGGGGGACTAAAATTGCCTCATTCTTTGGAGTTCTAGGTGAGAAAAGATAAAATTGAAACCTTTCTCTCTTTCTCTGCTTCACTGGTTCAAGATAACCATTGTGGAGACCGATGCTTTTGAAATCACCCTGGTTGCCCTGTAAGACTACCAATACTGGGGAGTCTCTTGATTTAAGAGCTGACAGACAAAGTGAATACAGTCAAGCCTCACTGTTCTCTCTGAGCCCAGAATAGATAGTGCATAGCTGGAGTAAAGATGACCAGTTATAGGGATCATTAGCTATTGATTGGCTGTATTATATTTTCTATGAAAAACATTTGTGCATGTTAGTTTGAATGTCCATTCTTAAATAATAATAATAGGATATGATTGACAGAATTCTCTTGAAGATTTAAGCACTGATTGGCCCGACAGATCTGGCGATGAGGTAAACAAAACAGATCATTTCACTTTATTAGCCATGGAGGTCATGTTTTTGGTGCCATTTTTGTGCCTGGTTTTTTGTTTGTTTTTCAGCAGGATTACAGAAAAATGAATGGCCCGACTTCATGAAACTTAGTGAAAGACTGTGGAGCATAACTATAAAAACCCAGCTCTCACCTTAAGCCCTGTTTCCTCCTAACATTTTCGATATGGTGCCTTTGGAACCAAAAGTAACCCCTCAGACATGGTACCTAGACCTTAGGTCTGCTTAGCATTTCCACTACAAACTATACTCTTTCTCACTCACTGCTCCGTCCAGCAGTCACTGTCTTTCCTCCTTTATCAGTCTGCACCTCGTTTATTGTCCACAGAACAAGGCTGCACAGCAACATTTTCAGAACAAAATAGAACAGGCTGCAGTGAGAGTCTCTCTCCATGGGATATTCAAAAATAGCGTGTTTGTACGTTTAGTCCTTCTCAGGCAAGCTCAGGGGTTAAGTGTTGCCGTAGCCCACAGGAACGACACTCCACGATGCTTTTGTTTCTCGGAATGAGGATTAGAATATATGCTGTTCACATTATCTGGTCGAAATTAGTATATATTTTTAAACACTTGAAGATCCACTCATTACTAAAATATATGTCATCCAAGAGAGACAGTAAAAACTTAAGTAATGGTTAAAGTTGTCACAGTGAAATTTAAGGTGTGCTGATTGATTCATGTTGTCAACTCATGCATTGAGTAACATTATAAGTTAACGTTTCACCTTAAAAGTTGCCGGCAGTCGGCCCAGTGAATTATTTTTTCTCAGACCACAGCTGCTGCAAGAGGCAACAAAACATCCTTTCATTTTATAGTTACAGTTTACTAATAAAACTCTCCACAGTATGAACAGTGGTTACATGAGCCTCAAAACCAGCCACAACTCAGCCCTGAACAGAGTGACCGTCCGCTATTGACCAATCAACAGACTGCAGTGTTCACAGCTCCACCTTTTAGCACCAGATCTGTGTGCTAGGTACCCCAACAGAAGGTTGACGAAAATGGGAACGGTACAGAGGGGTTCCATTGGTACCATCCACAACTTTTCACAGTGGGGTTATTAAGTAGGGATGGGGCCTTTACTAGTGATGGGCAAAGTAGTTCTTTAGATGTTACTGAATCACTAGAATCAGTTCATTAAAAATATTTGCTCAAAAGATTTGTTCACCGAATTGTTCAGTGCTTGGCGGGAGGAGCCCTGACTGTGTACTGTGTAGTCCAATTCACTGAACTGATACACGGCTGAGCTGCTACTGCGTCTGCCCTACACTGGTGAGTCTCATTACTGGCCAGCCTAACATTTTAAGTTTGTTTATCTGGAAACTAAGTTTGTTAAAACAGTGGGGAGGTGTGTGATAGTGTTCATGTGGCTTGACTCCTGGCTACATTAGCCGTTAGCTTGGAGAAAACAGTCCCTATGAAAGTGTATCGCTGAGAAGAAATGATTTAAATCACTGAGGAATCGGGGTTACGTCGCTCACCGAGTGATTCGTCACGCAGTAGGCAGTCCCTCCCTGCACCGTGGCTTCCTCGCGACTCAAGAGTGATTCATCAGATTTGGACCGAATCAACAGTTCCACTCCCGGCCTGCACGCTCGCTGCTGAACTGAACTGAGATATGAACAAATCAGTTCCGGAAACGATTCAGTTCAGTACATTCACTGAACAGATTCGTTCTTTTGAACTATTCTTTCGCGAACGACACAACACTACACTTTACGTCCCTGGCCAAGATATATGCTCTGATCAAGGGCGTAGGTTTTGTTCCAATGTTGGGGGGACACATGAAAAGCAGGGTTTAAGGGTCCTTAGCCAGAAAATTTAGAGCATCAGACACTTAAATTCCTGCAACCTGGTGAATTTCTTGGGTCTTTTGCACCTTTTCTGCATTGATATATGGTGTAAATGTCTTTAATTTTGACAAAGTAAAAGTCCTTGGCTTCTTCTCAGAGGACAAATGCACATGTTCTAATTATTGAGGGGATATAACACTTTCTTCCTCTTCACTGTACTATAAAATCTCCACCTCCATCCTGCAGATATGCAGAACAAACGATTGACCTTGACTCCATCTGTACGGACAGAACAGATTCAGATTCAAACCTTGACTACACATCTGCTTTTTATATAGAGTATTCATTTTCCTCTTGATTCATTTCTCTCTTCACTATACGAGGGCACACAGACATGCCTGTCCCCTGGGTGCACACCAGGACACCCCGATTGTACATCCAGCCTCAGCGAATGAGGAGCAAGATAGCCACAGCTGCTAATCAGCATCAAATACTGATATTTTTCTCTGCAACTGAGCGAGTCAAGGCTGAGGTGAAAAGAGCTCCTTGAATTGTTCTTGTTTTATAAATTTCCCAACTTCAAAGAAGAAAAATCATAAAACAGACCCCGGTGCTTAAGCATGAGAGTCGTGAACACGCACAATGCTGTTTGGGACCTAAATTTAATAAATTCAAAAGCTGTTTTGTTGATATTTGTTCCAACGATGCCAGCCCTCAACTAGGCTGACTAGGGACAAATGTCAGTGTGCCTCCAGTCGCTTTTTTAATGAAAAACACAGACCTGAAAGCCTATTATGATTTTGTAATGTGCCTGACAAAGCGCTACAGTGTTGCATATTACGTGTATATGCATATTAAGGAACGAAATGGTGAAATAAACAGTCGCACACTTAGCTTTGACTGACAACACCTATTAGAAATCCTTGAGTTTGACAGTCTTTGTCCAGGTTAGCAATGCCGACGTTATTTCCTGTTGAATTAATGTGTCTATTAATAATTTAAAAACACTTTATTGTGTAATGCCAGGACCTAATCTTTTGTTCTTACTCAATGTGCTGTTTACCAGCGACAGGCTGGCCCTGAGGATGTTAGGATGTGAAGAGAGGCAGCTCAAAACACAGCTGTATTGGAGAATCTGTGCGAAATTAATGACGAGCTTATGGTACAGTATGTTGTTGCTGTGAAGCATAAACATAAGGTGAGTGTGAGTGAGAGATGGAGGGAGATCTATCAGGCTTTCATGTGAAGGAATAAGGTTATAGTTATGTAAGGGTTGGACCTGTTTGTGTCATTTTTGTAAAGTGTAGCTCAAATGCACTGGAACACGATGAATGGCATAAGGTATTTATATTCCCCGGCATGCACTGAAATGCACTCTGTTGATGCTGCAACAGTAAAGTTGGGAAGGTAACAGTGAAACTTTGTCCTCACCCATTAGTGGGTGACTAATTGACTTCTGAATTTACTGTGTAGAAAATCACCACTAATGGGATTTGTGTGCCCAGTGTGTGTTTAAGGCCTACAAATTAAACCTTCTCAGCCAGTAATGCACACTTGGCCCCGGCAGGCGTCAGGGCAAACTGTCTGATAAATTGTGACAATAATATAAAAATTCACATCATATTTGTGCACAAATTAACAGAACAATCGAACAAGATGTTAAAGTTCCCCTCCAGTATGTAAAAATACTCCTTTTTGATTAATATTTAGTTTAACATGGTTTTTAAAAGACTCTGAAAAGGAGCTGGGAGCACATCTACTCTTTTACCTCATTAAGTATTTCTGGATCTGGCCTTCGCACCACCCGCCACCACTGCTTGCTGTAGGCTTCACTTTCTGCTTTTTCCACAATGCTGAAACTAAGTGTGGAGATAGGTCTGGCTATCCACCTTATTCCCCTATGATCCCTTGCGTGAATTATGGGTGCAGCTTCCAGCGTTGAACCGAAACCGGCTATTTCCAGTGGTAACAGTTTGTTTACAGTACTCTATATTCTTCTTTCCAAGAGCAATTGGGAAATAAAACCACCTGTTATAGCTCAAACAGGATTATGTGATCATATCTCTGCCATCTCTGACAGCCATCTCAAAGCATTGTTTTTGTTTTCCTTTTCAACCGAGCACGCTAGCAATTAGCTTGCCTTGCTCCAATAAAATATCGTTAACTTTAACATGGCCCAGCTAGCTGAAATCTGCTCCTTCTAAAGATGATTTCTGATTTCTGATGACTTATTAAGAGATACTAACACAGCAAACATTTAACATACAGTACAGGCCAAAAGTTTGGACACACCTTCTCATTCAATGCATTTTCTTTATTTTCATGACTATTTACATTGTAGATTCTCACTGAAGGCATCAAAACTATGAATGAACACATGTGGAGTTATGTACTTAACAAAAAAAAGGTGAAATAACTGAAAACGTGTTTTATATTCTAGTTTCTTCAAAATAGCCACCCTTTGCTCTGATTACTGCTTTGCACACCCTTGGCATTCTCTCGATGAGCTTCAAGAGGTAGTCACCTGAAATGGTTTTCCAACAGTCTTGAAGGAGTTCCCAGAGGTGTTTAGCACTTGTTGGCCCCTTTGCCTTCACTCTGCGGTCCAGCTCACCCCAAACCATCTCGACTGGGTTCAGGTCCGGTGACTGTGGAGGCCAGGTCATCTGCACTCCATCACTCTCCTTCTTGGTCAAATAGCCCTTACACAGCCTGGAGGTGTGTTTGGGGTCATTGTCCTGTTGAAAAATAAATGATCGTCCAACTAAACGCAAACCGGATGGGATGGCATGTCGCTGCAGGATGCTGTGGTAGCCATGCTGGTTCAGTGTGCCTTCAATTTTGAATAAATCCCCAACAGTGTCACCAGCAAAACACCCCCACACCATCACACCTCCTCCTCCATGCTTCACAGTGGGAACCAGGCATGTGGAATCCATCCGTTCACCTTTTCTGCGTCTCACAAAGACACGGCGGTTGGAACCAAAGATCTCAAATTTGGACTCATCAGACCAAAGCACAGATTTCCACTGGTCTAATGTCCATTCCTTGTGTTTCTTGGCCCAAACAAATCTCTTCTGCTTGTTGCCTCTCCTTAGCAGTGGTTTCCTAGCAGCTATTTGACCATGAAGGCCTGATTCGCAGTCTCCTCTTAACAGTTGTTCTAGAGATGGGTCTGCTGCTAGAACTCTGTGTGGCATTCATCTGGTCTCTGATCTGAGCTGCTGTTAACTTGCGATTTCTGAGGCTGGTGACTCGGATGAACTTATCCTCAGAAGCAGAGGTGACTCTTGGTCTTCCTTTCCTGGGTCGGTCCTCATGTGTGCCAGTTTCGTTGTAGCGCTTGATGGTTTTTGCGACTCCACTTGGGGACACATTTAAAGTTTTTGCAATTTTCCGGACTGACTGACTTTCATTTCTTAAAGTAATGATGGCCACTCGTTTTTCTTTAGTTAGCTGATTGGTTCTTGCCATAATATGAATTTTAACAGTTGTCCAATAGGGCTGTCGGCTGTGTGCACAACACAACTGATGGTCCCAACCCCATTGATAAAGCAAGAAATTCCACTAATTAACCCTGATAAGGCACACCTGTGAAGTGGAAACCATTTCAGGTGACTACCTCTTGAAGCTCATGGAGAGAATGCCAAGAGTGTGCAAAGCAGTAATCAGAGCAAAGGGTGGCTATTTTGAAGAAACTAGAATATAAAACATGTTTTCAGTTATTTCACCTCTTTTTGTTAAGTACATAACTCCACATGTGTTCATTCATAGTTTTGATGCCTTCAGTGAGAATCTACAATGTAAATAGTCATGAAAATAAAGAAAACGCATTGAATGAGAAGGTGTGTCCAAACTTTTGGCCTGTACTGTAATTCAGTAGGAACTGTAGCTCCATGTAAAGTGAATAAATGTGATGTTTCCCAGCTAATCCTCTGCTCATCTGTGTTAACGATGCAGTTTACATGTTTTTTTATATGATATAAAGGAAGGACGGTAAATCAGTGACACATACTCAGCTCTAATGACTAAATAATATTTTAGGTATGTTGCAGAGTTAATTTTATAACGAGCATTTTTCTAAGGTTGAGAATGTAGTCAGATGGGGAAAGACAGGGACATCATGTACTGACGTTGAGTGACGGACCTGTCAGTCTAGGTGTCATTCTCTTCTGCAAATTCTGATTTAATACTTTTTCGCTATGTCTCGTGAAACACTTGTGGTTTTATTTCTCATATCAACGGTACCGTTGGCAACAGGGACGATCCGTTTTTGTTCTGGTTACATGTTCAACACACAGTTGCTGAAGACAAACATTTAGCTTAGACTGGTTGTTAGTCGTTACAGACACGGACAGTGCGACAGCTAGCAGAGCTCCGCAAAGACATTTTAGAAAATGCTAAGTTAACATTAGCTAGTTAAATACTTGTGAAAAAAATAAACAAGTATTTGCTAAACTGAAGGCAAATTACTTTAGAAAATGACCAGCGTTGGCGGTTAGCCACCAAGAGCACTAGCATTGCTGCTACTTATGCTATCTCACTGGAAGTTGCGCACATAATCATTTCTACAGTGGTGCCCTCAGGAATAAGGTGGATAGGAGACAAGAACTTTATTGACCGCTGAAAGATCTGTGCGCATCTAGATGGCTACAGCAACATAGGAGAGTGTGAGCCTTTCATGTTGGAGCCTCAGTCAGACTTGAGGAGTCTGTTGCGCACCAAAATCAGCGACTAGCAGACATATCAGAATGCTAAGTGTAGTTAGCAACTTTATTTGTTTAATGGTGTTTGTTAGCTTGTAACTGGCAGTGGCATTGTTAGGCCTGGGCATCAGAGGTGTTGAGGAACTGTGAGGAAATTGAGTCAGTAATATGCTACAAGACAGCAGCTAACTTGGCGCAATCACACTGCACCTCATGAATGGATGGGGATAGCCACCTGATGCTAATAATTGGAGGGAATAAAGACGACTGCTTGCTCTGTTACTCTGTATATTCAAATGTAGATCAAAACCATGTGTCAGGTGCTCATGGAGAACTAGAAACAACAGATTACACAGGAAGCCAATCCAGGCACTCCACAAATATTGAAAACAAGGAAGGAAGTATTAAAACGCATTTATTGTAGTGGCTGAATCAATAGAGGAGCCACCATGTTTCGACAGCTGCAGGTCTTTGTCAGGGCTTTAAAAAGTAATATTTATTTATGAATTAATTTATTTATATGAATAAATATTCATTTTATTTTATTTTATTTAAAATTGTCACTCTCTCCATTCAGTCCACTTTGCTGAAAATCCTGAGGTTCTAGTCGTAATGATCCCTCCGGTGGCTGAAAGCTACTTTATTTCTATGTTCATTTTTTAGTGGCGTGGTTGAGGTGAGGATTAGAAATATTATAAAACTGGGGAAATGGCCATAAATAGTCATGTTTCTTCACTTTAAGTACAAAATGAATAAAAATAAATGTCTTTTGAGTGCATTGGCAACCCTGAATGGGCTCCCCCAAAAAATTGGCATGTGCATAAACCAACTTCAGGTCTCACTCCAAGGTTTTCTAAAAAACTTGGCAGCCCTGAATTAAGTACTTTATGGACAGATTATTCATTTAAAAGACAAACTTATTAATGTGTGCACATGAATGAGTAAATTTAGAGACACAACTTCAACTTTGTATTCAGAAATTGTCTAAATTTGTACCTTAAAAAAAATATACAGACTGACAGTATCACTAGTTTAGATTGTGGGAATTTATATCATACATTATGATACATCATGAAATATTTTTTGCATTATTAAGCTGCAGTGTTGGGTGTTAGAAAGGTAAAAATGATGAGGGATGCTGTGAAAGAAAACAGACTTGAAACTTTTATTTTGTGAATCAATAGCAGCCAGAATACCTCAAGCAAACTGTGTGTGTTGTGGCCATGTGGGTAGCTATGTCAAGGTGTTGAGAACTGAATTCTTCATTAATTATCAGATCCGTGTTTGATGTTTGTTTTGGTGTGATTGCGTGGGGTAAACTGTTGTAGTGTGAGCTGGTCTGGTTCTGCTGCTGCTGGTGGAAAAACATAGGCTAATCCTTAGTCTGTGTTTCAAAGGTGGTCCCAATGCATCATAGGCCTGCATTGTTTCAGTCTTAATTCTTTGAACTGTGCAGTGTAAAAGAATGTGATTTTCCAAACCAAGTTATTGCACTAACCTCTGTAGAATAAAAACGATATGCTTGTTATGGATTAAAATTGTAGAACATGTAGCTGTAAGTTTGTAAAAGTCACCAACCTCATTAGCCTTAACTAAAGATATGAGAAGCATAATAATGGTTATTTTTTAAAGAAGCATTTTATCATCTGTAGCCTCACCCCTTTAATCAAACAGTGCTTTAGTATCCAGCAGCCAAGTTGCACAGAGGATGATCTTTTATTATTGCTTTCAGAGGTGGTCTAAGATGTGTTTGCATTAATAAGAAGAGTACACTGTTTCTCCAGCTCACACACAAGAGCGACATAAATTGAACAGTCGGGAGTTTTTGTTCCAAAACAGAGCTCAGATTATAAAGTGAGTCCTCAACGCTAGAAATCCCCAACACCTGCAGTAATCATTGAGTCATTGGTATTGATCGACAACCCTATTAACACCCTGCAGGTATACCGTGGTCAGTTTGAGGTAAGCGCACAATAAAAAGCTTGATGCATGAAAATGCATGAAAGTACTTTGACTTTGTTGCTCACAGCTGACGCCACTGATTGTTCTGCACTTGCACTGTTAAGCATTGTCCATTACCTCTGGCTTTCCCGTTGTTGCCAAAAGACTACCTAAGCTCAATGCCGCGACAGGAGTTAGGTTTGATTGATTGATGAACACAAACATACTCCCCTGGATAATGACCTCAACTTGGCCTCTGTGTGGAAAAAAAAACCATAAACAACGTGTTGTTCCCTGCCATGAATTCTGCAAAAGGCAATCCCCTTGTGATGAATGATCAGACAGAAAAAAGTACTATTTATATGCCTCATTTTCCCACAATTCCACAAAACTTTTTTTGTCCTTACATTTGAACGTGCACATTACATCCCGTTTGACCTTATGACCCCCCTCCCTCTCCTTTCCCCTCCCCCCCGCACATGCTTTTACACACATGAGTGGAATAGAAAGTGACATTTTCCAGCAAGCTTTGTTAGCCATCAGTCATTGTTAGTGTGTGTCATGGAGAAAAAACCCTCAGAGCGCTCAGGGAGTCCGAGCTGGAGTGGGGATCAGGGGCCTTTGAGTGTTGGGAGGGCACAAAGGAGCGAGGCTGGATTTAAAGTGTGCGAGTGCACACATGCACACATCCATCTGACTTTGAAAAAAGCAAATCATGGGCTCCAATTAAAACGCAGAGCAGGATGCTTTAATCTTAATGTAGGAGTTAATCTCTGTAAATCACATATTGTATGTAAAGACTAGGGGTGAGAGATATAACAACTATGTAGGCTGTATCAATATATTTTCAAGCAAGATATAAATTTAGACAACATTGTTTATATCTATATAGGGTCAAGTTGTACTACATGAAGCATACCAGTAACTATGCAACTGCACGTCGCAACGACGCAGACCTCCTATCTATTTTTGTAAGTTGAAACCATTTCCCTCAGTGGAAACAAATGTTTATTTACTTTAGTTTCACAGATAAGAAACAATAAATTGTGAAGACAATAAAGCCTCCACAAAAATAGCATTTAAATCTTGTGTGTGATTTATCCTGGCTTCATATGAATAGAGAAAATCTCTGCTATTGGCTAGGCTAATTCATACAATAACTAATAACGTTAGCATGTTTTATTTGTTTGGAAAATGTGTTTAGTATAAGACAGTTGTTTTCTCGGTGAACCTTGTGAGTTGTAATGGAACCGAATTTTGTGACATAACCTTTGTTAAATGATGCTGTTGTCCCTGGGTTCATATGAGTAGAGGAAAAGTCTGCTAGCCACTAGGCTAATTTATACAAAGTAAAATGTTTTTGGCTTGTGCTAAAAACATTAGCATGTTGTATTTGTGGGGAAAATGAGCCCAGCAAAAGACAAGTGCTTTGTCTGTGAATGCTGCGAGTTATAGTGAAGCTGATTTGTGTACTTATGTTTGAAATTGATGCTATTAAGCCATGTTTAATGTGTGTTTCAGGTGTGTTTTGGATCAACCAGACTTTACAGCACTTCACAGAAACCCCTGTCGCTGACTAGTGTTTTGGAGGTGTAACTGTTGTGCAGCAGCATATTTCAGATCACAGTCTATTTTAATGAAACTGCTTGTGACATCTCAAATCTGGCTTTGACTTGGAACTGAAAACACATAGCCCATTTCGTAGAAAATACCAAGATATATATTGTGTATCACCATTCAGCCTGTAATACCAAGATATGAATTTTTGTCGATATCGCCCAGCCCTAGTAAAGACCAACAAAGAGCTTTCCTTATGCTAAAGACATATTAAGAATTCACAATGAAAAAGAGTTTTCGTTGGTGTCACACATTATTTGAATATAATGTCATGTCTATGTGTAGTACCTTACTAAATCTGTTCACATATTATTTCATTTATATACATTTGGTTTACAAATAAACAGTTTTCGTGCCAAGACATGTATTTTGCAGTAGGTTTTCCGACATGTCCTTGAACTTATCAAGTCCTGTTGTTATTTTTTTATTGGGTCGCCAGATGTCAATCTGTCATTGTTCCACATGTTAAGAGGTGTGTATAGCAAGCTTAAATAAAACTGAACGGAGTAGGTGTGCTATATGTGAATAGAATGGAACAGAATGGAATTTATTGTCAGTGTTGGTGCAAACAAGAAAAATCAGGCACACTGCCTGAGTGGAGCTCAAATATACAAGATATAAAGTGACAACAAAAGAGTGAGAAGAATAAAAACTGCTCATACAGCTCACACACGTGCACACTGTGACAAACGTGCACACAGATTTGCACACCCGTACACATTAAGCCTGTGTATGCAGGCAGAAAATTCACAGCTTCGTTTTAGCACCTTTTTTCTTACAGTTTGTTACAGGCAATTAGCCAATGTCAGACAGTAAGCCAGTTAATCTAAAGTATTGTACTTTTGTTAGCTTTGTGTTGCTGTAACTAAGACAAAGGTTTTATGTGCACATTTAGAAGCTGTACTTGTTAAGTCTGTGCGCCGTTTCAAGTGTGATTACCAGTGATGGGATGTAACAAGTTCATTTGTTTATACAACCTACATAATAGCCGGTCACTTTTTCTCTTACTTCCAACAAATAATTGATCTTTTCCCAGGCCAGGAAATAAGATGTGAGCAGTCTTTATGTCGTGCACATGGTTGTTGTGCCACTTTAGTTTAGCTTATGAATATAACATCAATCAAATTCATCAATGCTTTAAGCGTTATGCATTTAACCCACTACCAACTGTCCACAGAGAGTCACTTGCTCCCTCAGGTCAGTGCTTGAAATGAAGAGGCGTTATATAAAGCCTAAATATTTCACCATTAAGCTGCATACTATAAATGTTGGGCCCACACTGTAGTGCTTAAAAATGTCATGAGACAAACCGTATCTCGGTTTGCCTAATTAATGATCACCACTAAATGGTTGCATGTGCCCATTTAATAAAGCATAACAGCTCTCTGACCTCTTAAAGACCACTTGGTTCTCTCACTGCTTCGTTAGCATGAACAGCAGGCTTTTTCCCTAAAACAGTGGTGGGCTAATTTTACCAAATAATCATCAGCAAATATTGGCAGCTTGATTGCTCTGATAGCCTTTTGCTTCGTCTTTTTTTTTATTTTTTTTATGGTGCACGCTCTCCATCTTTCAAATGTGTAAAGGTGTGCTTACCAGATGAAGTAGCAGGGGGAGAAATGAATTTAAGATTTGAACATGCAGGGAAGGGAAGTGTCTTGTTTGCACAAATAACACATAGGAGGAGGAGGTGGGAGGAAGGGGGGTGAGGTAGGAGGAGGCTTTAGACAAAGAAAAAAACAAAAACACACAGCGTCTTTGGATTTGCACATTGTTATCACAGCGGTGACAGCGCTGTGACTGTGACACGGAGAAGACAATGGAAATCTTTACTTCTAAGCGCAGACATCCTTAAATTTGACTTGCCAGACATTTTTTTCCCAAAGCCCACAAGTAAAAATTTCCATCCCTGGTGATAGCTACATTTTGTTGGAGGGGTCCTGTTATCGAAAATGAATAAACACCGTTCAGCCAATCAGAATAGTATATTCACTCGGGCCGTGTCATAATGTAAAATATGCTCTACAATCAATGCATATGCACACTGCAATAACTGAAATGAAAATGAAGATAATAGTTCAGTCTGGAATGAAGATGGTGTTCAGATTGCTGCCGGACCAGATCCTATCATCATTATGACACCTGCGAGAGAGTGAGATTGAAGGAATGCAGGAGAAATAGATTTAGAGAGACGGAGAGGAAAAAAGAGAAAGGAAAGATGCAAAGGAGGAAAAAAAAAGGAGATCTACAGCTTCGACATTATTGTTAAATACATACAATCACAGCCAGAAAAATGCCCAAAGACCTGCTGGAGTGGCAGTACTTGACTCACCACTCTTATACCCCTCCATCCCTCCAGAATTCACTTTCATAGCGGGTGTACTAGTGCATAAAGTCTTCCATGGCTGAGACCTGACAGCCTCAGATGCCAAAAATCCATCTTCCAATGCAATTTAGCACAGAGGGAGCTGGGAAGATGGGGAAATTATACAGGACCCGAGTCAGAGTTTTAAGGTAGCAGTGGAGGCCCACAGACACATTTGAAATGATGACAGGTTGCACGGATCTGACAAGTCAAAAGTTAGTGACTCCAAAAATAAAATTTCAGTCACTTTCCTGAGACCCCTGTGACAAGGCAAAGTATTGAGGTGCTGTCGCGCTCCTTCTCTTTGTTTCTATACGCTCATCATAACTAGCCGTCCGACCAATTTCCCTCTGAAGCCTTCTCATTTCTCACCTCAGCCGAGGAAAATGGCGGAGATAAACTAATGCCAATTGGTGAGAATCGACTCAGTACAGTATGAGTGAATTATGAAAAATGAGCTGCATGAGTTTTATGCGTGGAGGCATCGTTCCCAATATCAGTGTGTTTTTACTATTGGTGTGAGCTTTCCTCTTGTTTGAATGAAATTACAAAACTACATTTTGAATAATACGCCATTGTGGTTTTACTTGAAGCATCTTTGAAGGGACAGTTCACCCCAAAATAGATACAAAAATATATATTTTATTCCTCCTTACCTGCAGTGCTATTTATTAATCTAGATTGTTCTGGTGTGAGTTGCTGAGTGTTGGAGATATCGGCTGTCGAGATGTCTGCCTTCTCTCAAATATAATGGATATAGATGGCACTTGGCTTGTGGCGCTGGAATTGCCAAAAATATATATTTGAAAAACTCAACAGTTGGGCGGGCCTATATATCAATATTATATCGATTTCGTGGAATGAGAATAGATATTGTCTTAGTTTTGTATATCATAGTATCCTAAGTGTTGTTTTTTTCTTGTTTAAGAGGCTGCATTACAGTAAAGTGATCAGATTTTCTGAACTTTAGACTGTTCTAGCTGCTTTGTTATTTGCCTTTACCCACTTAGTCATTCTATCCACATTACTGATGATTATTTATCAAGTTTCATTGTGTAAATATTTTGTGAAAGCACTAATAGTTGAGTACATTATCGTCGCAATATTGATAATAAGGCATTTGGTTAAAAATATCATGATATTTAATTTTCTCCACATTGCCCAGCCCTACACAACACTATTGTCTCTTTCCAGAAATCACGATCCAGTTACTTTAGATCAGGGATGCTCAACTTGCTTTGCCCGGGGGCCACTTTTACAAAATGACAGGAGGGCAGCGGCATTAGTCAGTAGCCCGAACACATAAGCAGGGAAGTTTCTAGGATTTGAGGACATTTGAGGCTTAGCCCAGACCTCTGTTGGAGGTTCCAGGGGATCCTTTCCTGGCACCATGGTGGTACGGGTATGAAGTCATTGCCACCCACTTAAACGCGAACAGATTTTGCTCTGCCGTGCACGCTTCATTGTGTTGACCTTCTGGTGGTAGCTGCCTGGCTTTGGCCGATCAAATAGAAGGGAGTGGGCATCAGAGAAGCAGACACACGACAAGATAGAGCTGATGATGTTGATGTCTGAATACCCAGAGTTGTACAACATAGCGCTAGCAACTTATAAGGCCAGCGACAACATTTCCACCAAACTTCATGGCCCATATTCACAAAGATTCTCAGAGTCCTCTCAGAGAGCTCCTAACTTAGCCTAAAAATTCCTAGCAAGGAATCTTGGCTTAAGAGTGATTCAGGAAGTTTCTGAGAGCACTCTGAGCAAGGAGGGGACAGAAACTTTTATCTTAGTGAGGAGGTGTGGTTGACCCTGTTGCTAGGTATGATGCAGTCTTCTTAAAGCTGTGATTGGTTGTTACAAAAACGAAAAAAGAAAAAAACAAAACAAAAACAAATTTGCTCCTAGTAATGAATGGACAGTGAAATAAACAGATCATAGAACTTAGACTGTAGGCTATTAAGAAATGTGTAATCATGAAAATAATTAAAATAAGTCATGATGATGAAACTCAGCAAAATTAAATTAATTAACACTGCTTCAAAATGTTTGAATGTACCTCATTCACATGCCGATTATTATATTGATTTGCTTATTGTTATGTTTATTCGCCATGCTGGTAATTTTTGATATTAATGGTGGACGCAGACTCAGCTGTCAGCAATTATTGTGATTGCTGGCCATCTTGTAAAAAACGGTTTGATTTGGCAGAATGACCAAAACAACGAACGAAATGGAGAAAAAAAGAACGAGAAAGCCGAACTGGACAGAAGAGCCGTGCCTGCTGTTGGCGCAGCTCGTGGAGGAGAACAAAGGAGTTTTAAGAGGGAAATTCGGTCCCGGGATCACGGCACAAGGGAAGAGGTAGACTTGGGAGCGCATTGCCCGACAAATCAATGCGTTGTTCCCTCTCCTTTTACGCACAAGTGTGAGAGGCGCTGGTACGTGCTGCAATCCAAAGCGGGTGTTACTGCGTTACTACGCTGGGTGGGAAAAGTAAGCTCATCCCTAATGGGGTCAACCACAAACATTATCCCTGCACGATCAAGCCAGTAGCGTCTTATTAAATCACTGTTGTTCAATATAGGGAGAATATCTCTCCTTCCTCTCTGTCTTTCCGCCATCTTCTCTGTTTAAGACACTCTTAGGCTTCGTAAAAGTCCTCCTCCCTCCTCTTAACAGTTTTTCACCTTAGGAGCTCTCTTAAGGCCTAAGATGCTTTGTGAATAACTTTTATCTTACCAAGGGAAAATGATGTCACTCAGAGCTACTTTTAGTCTTAGGATTCTTTGTGAATACGGGCCCAGATGACTTAAATTTTCCAAATATGTAGAAATCTTTGGGAATTTCACAGATTTCTATTGTCTCGCTGTTGTATGCAGTTATTTGTATGCCGCCATTTAGCTTGCACTTCCAACTTTTACCAAAGCACCTCCCCATCGTCAAAGCCCTGGACCATAGCGCAGCAGCTGGCTTTAAAAAAGTTTTGCTTTGTTGGGAAACGAAGATGGTTGCCAAGCAGTAGTATGACAGCAGCTTAATGTATGTTAAAAGTACAAAAGAAATTCCCAATGTGGCACTTTGAGCACCACAAGCTGAGTTCCATCTAATTTCATTATATTCAAGAGAAGGCAGACATCTCTATCTCCAACACTAAGCAAAACAGTCTCCTTAAAGGATAAACATCCATAAATATGCTTGGATATTCAAGAATTAAAATGATACCTCCTCATGTTAACCAAAGCAAAACGTAAAACATAGTGCTAAAGTTCCCAACAGGCTTATCTCAAATAGTATATGAAAAGGGAAAAAAAACAACAGGAAGGACAAAATCCCAAAATATTAGCTTTTTTTCTTTGTGCTATTAGTACATTTCTTTGACAGTATCAAGGCACACTATGTTCCCTCAGCATGGTTCTTATATCACTGGAACACGAACATTCCCTTTTATCCATTTATATCCAGGTATTTGCTGTAATTGCCTTGCTGTGTTGAAAACCTGTGAACACACAGGCGTTAAAAAAACAACTTGTGCAGTTTCAAAGTCTGTGTGTCTTTTATCAAAACTGTCCTTGCACATGTTTAAACCCACCAACATTTCTAGTCAGACATATATATTTGACATTTCGAGCTGAGACGTGTGGCTCTGCCGTTAGCCTGTATATATAGAGCATGGAAACTCTGCCAAGAAAAGCTACATTAGGCAACTATCCATCATCCTCTCCAACTATCAATCAATCAATCATAACTTCCCACCAACTATTCATCATTTACATAGAAAGAAGTAAGAACATTTTAGAAATGTTTGAGAGCATGGGTGGATCTAGAGAAATATTCATGTGTAGGAAGAAGGTGGTATGAAGACTTTAACGGGTGGCAGCATGGGTGGATGGATGGATGCACAGACCGACAGATAGATAGATTTTATTTATCACCATTAGGACATTGAATAGAAATTAGAGCTTAGATCGGGCCCAAAAAATCCAGCCCGACCCTACCCGAGTCTGTGCATGTTCTGTCTCAGCCTGGCCTGTCCCTTTAACCGTAATTACTACCCGGAGCCCGGTTTAAACCCAAAATTTGCGTTAAATTTTTAACATTTTATTTTTTAAATTACTCAAATTTGACAGATAGATAGATAGATAGATAGATAGACGGATAGATAGATAGATAGAAATAGAAATGATGAAATTACTTTCACAGCTTCAGTTTGAAAATGTTGTCAAAGTGCAAACTCTCAGGTAAAGCTTTAAATCAGGGCTATTCAATTACTTTGGAACTGGGGCCGGTTCATGAAACTGAGGCCAAATAAGGGGCCAGAAAATATGAGTAATCGCAGTAACAAATAAAGAAATTTTAACAACATACTGAAGGAGTTAATATATTCTATTTTGTAAATGCATAACAACATATGTGCATTGTGTTATACTAAGACACATAGGTCCAAGGCACTGTTAAATTCAAATGGCAATACCATGTTCAAAAATCAGACCAGGTGAGCCATATCCAAGCCATATTACACAGACATGTAGAAAAATGTATTTAACTGACAGAAAACATCCACTTAATTGCACATAACTGTACCAGCATAACTTGACAACTTTATCCTGAATGGACAATGTGGAGATAAATTCCAGTGTTACAGGAAAAGAGGGAAATACTTCTCAGAAACATCAAACTGTCCCCCCTGCTCCACCTACTAGCTAAAAATAGAAATGTAGATAACTGATGACTGAATACATACACATATAATACACTTTTTTTCTTCTTAGAAATAAAATAGACTGCCCCTTAAGTCCACACATGGACTACTACTGTACTCACATTTGTCCATTTTGAAAATATATCAGACAACTTAACAATCAGTCTAGGTGAGCCATATCACATATATTTAATATTTCACTAATTTGAGTGACAGGCAAAATCAGATTTAACTCCACCAACAAAAATAAAACCAAAGTGTGGTAGTGAATAGAATTATAACAACATAACACTGCATGCTATTTTATCAAGGCAAGGTATTTCAAATTGCATCACTCTGTTAAATGAATACAATTCTAAATAACTGATATGGCACTGACAGACAACTTAAACTTCAAACGCACCAACAAATACAAAACAAGACTACATACTATGCTGCTGAATAGAATTATAACAACTAACAGTGCATGGTATTTTATCAAGGCAAAATGTTTCAAATTGCATCCAACAATAATCACTTCATCCAGGTCAGTCCTGCTAAGACATGAGAAGAATCAATTTAACAGTCCCTTAGTTGACCTCTCTTGACAATACCAATGTTAAACTGTTCCTCTGCTCTAACTACTCAGCCAAAAGCAGATACACTGATAAGGAGATCTGGTGAGGGCTTTTCATTCTTATCTGTCCATGTTGAAATTGCACCAGACACCTCAATATTCAGTCCAGCTGAGCCATACCACATCAAGAAAAAAATTAAGTGCATAATATGGCATTATGAGGTGAATAACATGTAAACTGCATCACACTGTTCAAAAATCAGTCCTCATTGCTTGCTTGACTAACATGTCTGTTACCTTCCATGTAGTTTACCAACATTTGCCATCTAATGAGAGAAATGGCATTTTGGACTTAGCAAGAGCAGTGAAGTCAGGTGTATATGTTGTCAGAGCAATGCGCAAGCAGTGTTGCAGATGCTGGTCAGTGAGAGATATGCGATTGTGAGTTTTAATGGCATTCATGTGTGAGAATGACGACTCACAAGTGTATGTTGAGCCAAACATTGTCAGGAGAAAAAGTGCAAGACCCCTTGAGTGTGGAAATTTCTCTTGGCTGACTTCATGAGTCCAGAATTTTTCAAAACCTGCCAGCTGCAATGACTGTCGCAAGTCTTCTGATGACTGAATGTCAATGAGTTCCAGTTGTAAAGGTGCCTCATCCAATGACGTTATCAGCTCCTTTGCTTTCATTGCAAAGTCTGCCTCAACATTCACACAGAAAGGGTCCTTCACAAATCTCATCACTTCATGGGGGATGCTGAAATCATCAAACCTAGTGGCAAAGTTGTTTTTCAATGAGTCAATAAAGCCTGACATCACCTTTGTAATTTGTAGGCCTGATTTCCTCAATGTGGGGAAGTGGAGCATCTTCCCTGGACAAAGATCAGCAGAGAAAAGTGAGAGCTTTCTTTGAAAAGCATGAAGTCTCTCCACAAGTTGCGTGACTGTTTTATCTCTGCCCTACAGTTCCATGTTGAGTTGGTTCAAATGATGGAAAATATCGCTCAAAAAGCAAACAGCAGCATTAAACTCCTTATTTTCCATCAGAGACAGAAACTTGACAGCTTTTTTCAGCTTTGAATTCCGGAGAAACACCACAATCTCCTCGTAGTTCACAAAATCGTTTCAGTGCGTTTCCTTTGCTAAGCCATCTAATGTCATTGTGAATGAGCAAATCTTTGTATTCAGCTGACATGTCAGTCAACAACTTGCGGAAAAGTCGGTGCTGTAAGCTGGAGGTACAACGGATAAAGTTTATAATTGCCATGACAGAGTCCATGGTCTCTTTTAACTCACCACTTAGCTTGGCACACAGGAGGCTTTGGTGGATGGGGCAATGAACCGATCTCAGCTGCGGAGTCACGGCTGTCATCCACGGCGAGCCCCTGTTCCCTGCCCGCCATCGAGGGCACACCATCCTTCACCAACATGTTAACGCGCGCCAAATCCAATTTGTTCTCTTCAAAGAATAAAGCAATTTTTGTGAATAGAATCTCACCGGTGGTGTGTCCCTCCATGGGAATTAATCCAAGCAGATCCTCACGAAAGCATTCCCCATCAAAAAATCGCACGTAGAGGCACAGCTGTGCAACATCGCTGTTATCCGTCAATTCATCCACGGCCAAAGACATCATCTCTGCCTTCCTCAGCTTGTCCAAAAGCGTCTCGGAAACGTCCAATGCAAGGGCCTCCACTCTCCTCATATTTGACGTGTCAGATATTGGAATTTGCTTGACCGAATCGATTATGCTTTTTCGGGTTTTCTCATCTGTAACCACTTCCTCGATTGATGCCAGCATACACTCTTTGACAGTCTCTGAGTCTGTAAACGGCTTTTTCTTTTTGCCTAATATCCATGCCACCCTTAACGATGCAGCCGTTGCTCTCTCCTGATCCGTACAGGCCTGAAACAAGGTGCGACGTCTTTGCTCATAACAAGATGTAAGCCCCGAAATCTTCTGGCTCTGTGCAGCAGAGTCTGGTGGGAAAGTGGCGTCAAAGTTAGCATGTGTTGTCTTGAAATGCCTTCTCAAATTATACTCTTTACTCACGGAGAGGCACTCGTTGCAGATTAGGCACACAGGCTTCGCACCAACAGCAATAAACACATATTTCTCTGTCCATTCACTGTTGAACTGCCTATTCTCTGAGTCAACTTTTCGTTTTTTTAAAGTAGAGAGAGACATTTTGTCTTGTTAGTCAAGCTCCGTGCTTGGCTTGAAAGAAGAAACAAATAGGTCAGAGCAGAGCGCGACTAGAGCGCGCATGGGCGACTTTGATTGGTCCATTGTGGTCCCCAAAAATATGTGTCCGGCCAAAACAAGTAGATATTCTTCCTCCTCTTTTGATTACATAGCAGATTGCCACCATGGTGTAAACGGGTGCATACCGCCACTTACTGCACCAGATAATGTACCATGAGTCATAGCCATGAGCTGTATATGAAACTACCGGCATGTATTCCCTATGTTCCGCCCAAAGGGCCAGCACAAAATCCCCCGCGGGCCGGACCCGGCCCGGGGGCCGCCAATTGAATAGCCCGGCTTTAAATCGACTGGGAGAAGCCACAACTTATATCTATATCTATATGAATTTGATTGTCCAAAAGCAGCTTGGGGCCACCCTTTGCCACCCCTGTAGATCCGCCCCTGTTTTAGAGCGCGCTTACTTAAAGAAGAAAAATAACATCTGATTTTCACAGTCTACAAGTTTAGCTGAAATTATAAGTTGATTGATTTGCAGATTTATTTTCAATTAACAACTTTTGGGGTAATACTTTCATCCATTCATTTCATGGTAAATCATTTTATGGTTCCAGCTTCTCAAAATGAGGACTTGCTGCTTTTCTGTTTAATTATTTTTGATTTATTAAATTTGAATTTAACATTTACATTAATTTTTTTCTGAGTTTGAGAACTTTTATTTTTAACGCTTACATACATTTTGCTAGTTGTACTTGCATATTTCTTCTGCAGTAGCAATCTTTTAGTAGGAACAGAGTATTTTTACTGTGTGGGATTAGTCCTTCTACATAAGCAAAGGTTCTGAATACTTCTTCTACCACTGCTCCTGACACAGCATTTACAGCATTACAGATGTTTTGCTGTTGCTGGGTTTTTGATTTTCCTGTAACGCCAGTAGTAGCACTGTGGAAAATCACGTTTACTTTGTTTAGGTTTATTTAACAGTACATCGATTTCACTACTGCTGCCATTCTTCTTCTTCTCACAGCCAAGTGGGATTTATTCATCACACCTGGGTGAGAGTGGATTTGGATGGTTAGGAACATTTGCAGAACATTGAGACAAAATATAAGAAATTTAAGAGAATGATACAGCGTGGGGCTCAATGTCGTTTCAGAAAGTGAAAACTGAAAGCCTGGCACATGGTAGATTCTACTTCCAATAGCAGTAGGTTTGGTGTCTAATGACCATCTGATTATTTGTTTTCATACAAAGCTATGAGACAAGGAAACGACTCTCTCTGACTCTCTACTGCAATGCTATATGTTAAAGTAAGTGAGATTAGTGAGTAAGATTCTTTGTGTTGTGAGGGAAAACTTGATGGTGTTCTGTCAGCTTTACTTATTTTAGGCAGACAACGTTTTCAAAGGTAAGCAACGGCACCTTCCTGCCCCCACCCTCACAATGCCCCTCCCCCCACCGCCATGATTTTACAGCACTGAGGTAGTGGTATAGGGTAGAACTTATCAACAAAGCTTGTCAGGAAGGGGGCTAAAAATGCTCTGAAGTCAGGCAAAATTTTGGCAAGAGAACAACTGCCATGGTCATTTTCAAAAGGGGTCCCTTGAACTCTCACCTCAACATATATGTGAATAGGTTCTATGGGTATCCACAAGACTTGTTTCCAATGTTTTATTCCTTACAGTGAATGTACTGCCTCAAATTAAAGCTGTATATTTGTTTCTTAAGGAAAAGGACAACCAGCCAACCAACATGTAGAGATACATAACACATTAAGAAAGGATTTCTGTGGAACTCAAAATGGTAAAGGTACCGTATTAGTCCATGAACATCAGATAATTACTAATATTAACTGTAGAATAAGAAACCAACATATATCAGTATGTGATTCCTTAACTGTCCATATAGTTTTCAACGGGCCTAAATAACAGAAAAGTGGAATAATTGAAATTCAGTTATGGGTTTACGTTTTGATGTGCCTCCCCAAAATGCTTTAGTGGCCCCATCTGGCCTATAAAACAATTCTGGGGGTACCACTGAAGGTAAGGTATCAGCTATTGTTTTAATCATAAGCATCAATTTTTAAATATTTCTTAAAAAGTAATTATTTAAATGTCAGTTTTTCTAATTTATCAAGCTCTTCATCTCACACTTTGTGCCTCCTCTTCAGCATTCATCATCAAAGGTTGCTCTCGGTGAAATGTCTCCACATAAATCATTGTTTTATTTGATGTGAGGAATCTATTTTAAATATTTACCCCGCTGAAAAGTTCTGAAGACAGTTCTTCATTAATTTAAAGTCTCGATGCTAAAAATACCAGTCTATATTTTGGCAATTAAACTCTGCTTATTTCATTTCTGAGAGTGCCAAAAATGATGTTCATTGCAGGCAACTACTTAGCTGGTGTGAGTCAAGGCAATTACTGCGGATCAGAGCCAGGAAAACACATCGCTTCACATAGTGGTGATAATGGCTGAACACAATTAGACTGGATATATCAATGATACAGCGTGGTGGTAAATACATTACACTAGACCACTGAAAACAAATTGATTACCCTCAATGGACATTAAGATGCATTTCAATGGCTGTTAATTCTAATGTAAAGTACAGACTTTTCTGCCGGGGATCAACGCAGCAATCTGTGAGAAAGCCGAGTGTAATGTGGGCAAAGTGCTTGTGTCCCTCAGAGGAACACATGACCTAACTGTCAGATGCCAAAATGCCAAAGGCTTGATTGACAGCCTTGTGTTAAACTGCATGTTTGAATTCATTAGCACATTCAGGCCTTGCTACACGAAGAACCCCCAGTCTTTGTGTATTAATGTTGTACTCTTGATTCTTTCAACTCGTCACTCAACACAGCACCCTCCTGGGATCATGGAAATGTAATGGCAACGCATGCTTTTAAAAGCCTACAAAAAAAAAAAAAGGTTGTTACCCACTGATACATATATATCAGATATATCCTTTATCTGCCCAAAAATCAGATTTTATACTTAGCATATAGATTTACATATGTACAGTTCATGCATAAAATGGTGCCCGTGCCCAGACAGACATATGCACACACAAAGCACATCAGTCAAAAGTCAGCACGGGTTCTTTCTTCACAACAGCTGTAATTCCAGTCTCAATCACAGCACAGTGCTGAGAGCTCAACATCAGTCAAGTCCGCCCACTCCTA
Organism: Epinephelus fuscoguttatus; assembly: GCF_011397635.1. Taxonomy (NCBI): domain Eukaryota; kingdom Metazoa; phylum Chordata; class Actinopteri; order Perciformes; family Serranidae; genus Epinephelus; species Epinephelus fuscoguttatus. Next base: position 21,620,974 of record NC_064760.1, read on the forward strand.
TTCTCACATCTGTCACATCAAACAATCATGTTGAACTTTAGGGTTCAAAAAATCTTTCAAGCTTTGCTACAAAAAAACAGGGGTACGGAACAGTAAGGGACATATAAACATATGTTTGTGCTGGGCCCGTGTTCGGTAACAAAGGGTTAGTTCTGGGCCAGAAGTGCAAAAATACACTGATACATTGTGATGTGTAGACGGTAATACCTTGACATGGTGCAGGTTACAGAAAGGGGTTTGCTTTTCAAAGATGAGTGCTTGCATTTTCCTTTTTAAGTTGCGACTGTCACCCTAATGCATCTTTCATAAAAGTGATTGACGTATGGTGTTATCATCCTCAGTGGCATTCTAAAGAGGGCTGGTGGCAGTCTCAATGCACTCTTCATTTTTAACTAATGGGGACAGCACATGGCTGGAAGCTGTCGCCTTGTTGGTCCCTGTTTGACACTGATGCATTTCTGTCCCATCTGAAAGTGCTTGGTCAATAGCCAGCCACGGTATACACTGTACACCGTGCATATGGTAAGCATTTTTCCTTTGATTATCTTTTAAAATGATGTGCTCCGTGGTGTCTGATGCTGTACGTGCAACACAAATTCCCAGTTCTCTGTTGTGCAGTTACAAAATAAAGCCTCGTCCTAGTATTTTATGCAATATGAAATATTCTCACGTTGACAACAGTCCTGAGGAGGATGCTCAGACAATTTAGTCCGGTGAGTGACAAGAAAATGCCCTTTAGCATAATGAGACTTTGACAATTAAATTCCACTCTGACACACTTTTCCACCCAGGTTATAAATAATTAATTTGAAGAAGTAAGCAGTCAAAAGAATGTCACGTCTCATTTGGTTGCGCTGAGCGACAATGACGAGCCTGAAACATGCGGCTTATAGGATATTATTGGAAGGTTGTTCCAGATATCCTGTTTCGCAGTGACACAGATGTGTTGGGGAATCTCGGTAAGAGAAGTGATGTTCAAAGCAGGGATTTTATTTTGTTAATTCTCTTAGCTCTCTTAGTAAGCATTTGTTAAATGTTCCAAGCGCACTCTCACTTTTTGAGCTCCTAAATCAATGAGAATGAGTGAATATGCCACGGAGAATCTTAAAAGAAGCTGTTAGTAGTTTAGGGCCAATTTAATAGTAGAGGAGATACATGTCCGATTGATTACGTGTAGTCCTATTAATCATGTGTTTGGTGTTAAGAAGACATTTTCAACACTTGTCATTACTCCTCATCTGTTCAGATTCTTTTCTCCAAAGCAACATCTGACCTCGAATGACAAGGGGACATTATCAATTGAAATTGCAAGACTGACTACGCTCGTCTAAAGAGACTTGACGATTGAAGTTGTTGACATGCAATCAAGATATCAGGTGCAAATGACTTACTAATGTCTTACACGGTGAATTTCCTCAGAACAATTCCAGCAATCGTTCTTTGAAACAATCTCTTTTCCAAAGATCTTGGGAGGAGACTGACTGTATTGAGCCTTCAATATAGATGAACATCCGTCTCACCCTCTATTCAAACTCGCTGTATGATGCAAGTCAATGCAAGTCAATATTTTACGGGATTTCACTGAAATTACCATGCATGTCTTACAGGGTCAACATACCCCAAAAATCCTGAGCTTTCCCTGCCTGTGTGAACGCCACATTCTCCCTTCCACCCCCTGCAATTTGGTGATGGAAATGTATTCCTCTTTCAGGCTGACATGGAGTATCGCACAGGTCATATCAGTCTTTTGATCCAGCAGCCATTAATAATCATGGGGCATGAAAAAACTAGACTTGCATATAGTCAGTCGCATTAATAAATGATAGCTCTGATCCAATTAAAAGGCCTTGCAAAGGAGGGTTTCTCAGGGTGTCCTCACAGAACATTTTTTGAAGGCACGCAGGCCTGTAAATAATCAAGCCCGGGGCGATCCCGCCCTCAGTACCCAAGAGATGCAGGCTGTGTCAACAGCGTGGCACTGTGCTGTCACCACATATCACTCCTGAGCCTTCTCACAGCCCTCAGTCGTGTGAAAACCTCACAGCCCTTATCTTTTCCCTCCTTACCACTCCACCATGTTAGCCGTAGAGCATACACACCGGAGCCAGCCAACTATACAGACTTTTTTTTTTCCCCCAAACACCATGTTTGCCTGCTCCATTTGGCTTCCTTTCTGTGGTGTTTTGAGCTGTGCAAACAGAATACAGGGGTTTGAATTGGCGGATATATCACCATGAATACAAGCAGAGATATTGTAGAACTTAGCGACTTGTCCCCTCTCTATTACCATTAATCCCTTCCAAATTTACAATAAAATTTGTAAATGTAATACAGTGATCAGTCACTCATGAATAAATACATTGTTCTGACTGTGTCTAAGCCACTGTTGCTGCTGATATCCCTAAGAGCTTTAACTGGAATATAAGCTTGTCACTGTTCTTGCATCATCATGAAACACTTTTCTTATGTCGTATTTTCGCATTTAATTAATGCATCAGACTCCTCTTACCTAACAAACATTGTCAACCACTGGATCTGTCCCCGAAAATGTGTGGTTAACGCCATTGTGGTTGTTGCTGGTTCCGCTTTTGTTTGGTCGCGGTGCACAGACTGGCCCTTTAAAAAGGAAAAGCATGGCGATATGAGGCCTCAGATGAAAATTCATGTGACTTGCCGTCATTAGTGGAACGGACACGCTCATCCAGGTTGGCGTTTAGCTTTGTGCCCGAGGCTTGATGATGCCCTAAAATATGAGCCATAGTGTGTGTAGAGCAGGCTGTGACCTTCTTATACAGAAGCGTTAATACTCCAGAACAATATGACGGAACATGGGAACAAAATGATCTTAATTAGGAAAGGAACTCATTCTGTCTGACACCAGCAGAGTCACCAGTCTACCAGCCCACTCTCCGGCACCTTATTATCACGTAATGACTGCCATTGAATTAAACATGTCAGCCCAACTTTAAATGCAGAATGAGAGACAATGCTGTATATAATAGAGTGGTTGGTGACACTGTATCCATGCTGCAGCTGGGATTGAAAATTATCAGGTATGAGCAGTTTTGTGTATAATGCACTCTCTCACTGGAGGGAATGTTGAGCATAAAATTGCATGTATTTAACCATGGCCGCATCATTAGCATTTCTCACCCACCAAAACATGAAAATCTATATCTTGAGCTGGGATGGGCTGTCACTCAGGCATCAATTTGACATTGTCATCACTGCTACGAGTGGACTTGACTTTCAAATGAATAAAGAAGAAGCGCTTGATTTCTATATTGCGCAACAAGCTGCTGAGCAAACCCTTGAAGATAAGACAATGAGATTGTTTTTGCAAGCTTAATAATTTCGTTTACACTTGGAGATGCTAAAAATTAAATCTAGTTTGTATGCACCAAACCCTAGAATGAAGGTTATATAATTAAAGGTTAATAATGAAAGATTTTCAACAGCATAGTCTTCATGATTCCCATGCTTCTGTTGCATTTTAATTAGTGTAAGATGACAAGAATGCGAGCAATGCACATTCCATGTTTGTGTGGATGAATACATTGAACCCTGAACAAAACCACCAAGAGGGCTGGGGTTATCCAAAGTCTGTAATTCACTTACTTCAAATTATAAAACCTTCAATAACAAAACTCTCAAATGTATGCTGATTTTATTAAAGTAAAAGTGAACTCACCAACTTGGTAGACAACAGTACATCTTTCCTGTATGTCCTACCTAATCCTATGTAAGCTCATTACTATTCAGGTGATCATATACCTGATTACAAGTACACACAGTTGAAGGCCTCCAGTACAATTAAGATGCTTGCTCTTGATGACTTATTTGCCCCATACAATAATTGACATATCCCTAAAGTGCAAGCAAGGCATTAACTCAGGGAGGAAAATAGACGTGATTGCTATGTATTTATTGATGAAATAATCATCAAGCTGCAGTTCATTAGACCCTACTTTATGTTTCGGTTTTAATTATTGGCCCTGGAAGATGTAACATGACAGGATCTTTAATCACCTGAGACAGAGGCTTGCTTCAAAAGGACACCTTGCTGACACGCTGAGCAGGGAATGTGTCTGCAATGCAGATTCACTGATCTCTATGAGTACATGTGTCACATCACCTTGATAATTAACAAAGGGATGTGTCAATTACCACTGGGCAATCAGGAAAGCCGTGGCAGCGGGTGGGTTCGAAGGCTGGGGATTTTAGTCGCAGTACAGGCACTGCTGCTGCCAATCAAAGGTGTACTCACCTCTCCACATAGGTGGGGGGAGACCACCGGCACCGGCAAGCGTTCCCACAGCAAATATTCAAAGAAGGGCAAATTGGACTCAGCTCAGTGGAGCAAGGAGGGCACAGAGAGAACCCTTCTACTGCCTTGTTGTGCACATGCGTACTGCCTGTCTTCTGTTCCCACAGAGATCATCTGCATTTCAGCACCATATGACTCACCTAAGACTAGAGGTATACGACAAGAGCGATAAATCTTAACCGGTTTTGAAATGCATTGCATCACACGCAATGATAGATTTCACAGAGAATCACTGTGAGATTTGTTTTTGTCTCCAATATTCTCGCACCAGAAAATGAGCTGTTTCTGCAGTCTGTACCTGCCACTGATGATCCTGCTGTGACTGTTGATCTAGCAGGAATGCGGATGATCCAACATGAATAAGCATATATTAGTATGCACTTCAAAATGAATGGAGAAAGGGAATCTGGGCAAAGCTTTGGCTGGAGAAGCTCAGTCAAATGGACACTTTGCAGTAGGCATATAAGGGAGCAGACAGTAGTTTATTAGTTTTAGGGAAGAAGTCCCAAATTGTTCTCCCTTTTAATGTAATCAGTGATTAGAAATGTGACTTAACATTTCTGGGTCACTTCATTCTAATCTGGACTCTCATTCGCTGTTGGCAGTCCTCACTAAAATAAATGTCCAGTACAGATGTGGGCCGTGATGCTTGTGGCCAAGGCTCTGATTGAACTGAAATGCCCAGTGAATCACACTGTGGATGTCTATGTGTTTCATGAGTACTCTGCTTGGCTACCTTCTGTATTTCCACAGTCAATCAGGATGAGTCTTTCCTAATGGAGTGCGGCAATCCCACCTACATCATCTGGAAGGGATTGCCCCCCTCTGTGCCACTCTTGGTGCCCCGATGTTAGAAGAACCTGCAGCGAACGTGCCCTCTCAGATGCTCCTATAAAACATGATGAAGTGCTCTCAAGGGTTCCCTTTCTGTAGAGAAAACGTGTTCAGTGCCCTCGGGTTAGGCCTTAAAATTGAAAAAAAACATGATGTATTGCCATATAGGCTAACCTACATGCGAGAAAACTTTCTGTGTGCTGGTGCCCTACAATGTGCAGCTCGTGCCCTTCTTAATTTTTTCACCCCTGCCCCTCAGACAGCCTGAGGCCGCCACTGGTCAAGGATGAACTCATCTCCGGTTCATATAATCCGTGCATGTTTGGTGCCTCACTGACTTCCCTCACCTCTCGGTGAAGTAGCTGCAGGTTACAGAGGGCAGCTAGAAGACATTATGTATCTCTACCAGCCCCAGCTGTATCACTGTAGCGCCAGTAAATGAGAGTAGTAGTGGTATGATGTCACAGTTTTTAAACTGCAGGTTAAAAAGTGATGGACACTGGGACCCTTTTGCCTCTTCCCATAGCCATGCTGTAAAACAGCCTGTTATTGTTGAGACATTTGCTCCATCATACGATGCAGTGCAGTTGAGGGGGAGGCTGTGTGAAACAGAGCTCAGGTTGCAGTATATCATTTTATGAAATGTGGATGAATCTGTCACACTTGTTGGACACCAGCTCAAACTCATTACTCTTTCCATTTATCCTTTAAAGTGTTTACATCTTTGAATTTATACTGCTTCTGTTAATTAACAAATGTCTGGAATAAAAAGTTTTATAGGCACACGTTTTTCAAGCACCCTTGTTTGTATGAGGCTGCAGCATCACTCAGGTTTGGTTAAAAAAAAAAAAAAAAAAAAATTGCCTCTCTGAGGAACTGTGCCATTGAGCCAATTAAGCAAACACCCTGTCTGGTTTGATTTTTGTCAAAGTGATGTGATCGTTTTAGGGTAACAATGTTAAAAGAGTGGATGCAGTTTAAGTTTGGTTCCTTCACTTGTTGGCCTGAAACTCTGAAAGTTTTGGAATTGCATTAACTAGCAGTATTGTTGCACATCAAGCCTGAAAAACAGTAAGCATGCATTCCATGTAGGACTGCCTCCTAATGGGCGACCAAACGTTAGTTGACCAGAAAGGTCATTAGTCGGCAAGATTTCATTGGTCGCTTAGTCGAAGATTAAAAAACAAACAAACAAAAAAAACAAAAACAAATGTGATACTCTATTAGGAGCTGCATCTTGTCAAAATAAATCAAAATCTATTTGACTGGACGATGTGGGAATTTAATTTGAAAGGACAGCCACAGGAAGTGGCCACGCTCAGCAGTCAGACAGGAGTCATGTCAAAACCATTTACCGCCGACAGATATCTTTCCCTTCTTCTGTAAATATTCAGTCTGATAAATACGGAGAAGTTGATCATGTTAGTGCAGGGCTACCCAGAGCTTTACATCTGTCCCACACTTATAAACAGCACCTGGAAGAAGATCAGCTCTGCACTCAGGATTTCAGGTAAATAGGCTATATGATGCTTGTCAACCACAGATGCAACCTGCCGTCTTGCTCGTGAAAGCTGGTACAAAAAAGCCACAAGAGTTGCACCCAGTGCAACCTCATATTTTCCAGGCGGTTAAAGATGCGGCATGTGTAAGGCTGCTAATTTCCAGGGCTGGTACCTGCGGTTATTCCACAGACTAGTTAATAACATGTCGGGCAGGAAATCCAAAGTGTGGGATCATTTTGAGAAGGTGAAGGACGAACCCAAGGTGATATGTAAACTCAACTTCATTGGTCGACTACAAACATGATGTATCATCTGAAACATGTCAGTAGCTACATGCCCATTAGCCACTTAGCACAATCATTACTGCTTTGCCGACAGCATCATTAACAGGCGGCTCGCTCAGTGTGTGACGTGCACTTGTAGATAAAATATAGGCCTATATTAATGAAGGTTCATTAGTACGCTTTTGTATTTCTCTGTAATGTAGCACAGTGTTAACAATGTTACTGACACTATTCTTTCTCACACCTTCAACTCAAACTATTGTCTTGCCCCGCCCAAAATATATCATTTGATTATTGAATTAATATGGTAAACATAGGGACGACAAGTCAATGAATGGCCCTAAATGATGACTATTGGTCGACTTTGAAATTCGGGGCCGTGAAAGGGATTATGATCATACAGTAATGTCCTTATGATGAAATGTTATTTGGATTTGAAGGGTGGTTGGTATATTAGATGGATCCAGTACCTACTGGGGCTGGTCGATGGAAAAGTAAATAATTTCATAAGCTGCATAGAAGCACACTTTTATGTATTTTATAGTATATACAGCAGACTACATGTTTATCAGTAAGTATCTAAATAAGATATTGACAGGTGAGATCTTCATTTTGCTTAAGATGATGCTAATGAATACAAGAGGAATCCTCTCACTTAGAGTCTAAAGTGTTTGAAATTTGAACTGTATATTTTAGTGTTTATATTTTATATTACTTTTCTGTCTTTCTTTTTTTACCAAAATGACTTTATGTTCCCATGGGGATGGTTAAAGTTTAATCTCCGACTTTCTGTCTTTCCGTCTCTCTCTCTCTTTTTGTTTCAAACAATGTTCAATATTATTAGTTTACTGCCATGGATTTTTATGTTGGCTCTGAGGATAAATCAGTTTTATGAGTGGGCTCTTAACAAACTCTTGATGACAACCGAGCGGACTAAGTTAATTTACAGTGGCCATGCAAGCACATAGACTGGCAAGTAAAAGCTATATAAATTGCCCAGGGCCATAATATACATGAAGGAAACCTGTTGTGGACATGATTCTCCCTTTTAAAAGAATATTGATTTTCCTTTTTCATGAAGAATGAATGAGAAAAAATTAAAAAAAAAAAAAAAAAAAGCCTACATCTGGTTCACGAATGAGAAAAAATAAAAACCCCAAATAACTGTGATCACTGAAGAAATTCAAAGCCCAGAGAGATGTTGTGCAATCATGTCTGAAATATCTCTGTTTACAGAGCTGCAGTCACTGTATAACATTTCACTCCAGACATCAGGCACAAAGGTTACGTGGGTGAGAATTCAATATATCAGTGCTGGAAATAATTCAGTCCAGTAAAGTGGACTAAATCATTTGATGGTGCTATATATGCTAAAAGCTGTAAATACCGGTGTAAATTCACCGTAAACACCTATCCAAGGCACACCCAAAGTAAAGCTGTTCTTGTTACATTTTTAGTACATGTACATGCATGGTTTGAAAGGTAACATTAGATTTTCCTCAGCTGTCAGACTCACTAAGTGCTACCATCATTGAGCTATTGAAGTTTCAACACACTGAAAATTGCTTTTATATCATCGCCTGAATATTTTCTTGACAAAAGATGCAGCAGATGACTAGAACTGGGACTTATTAGCTGGAAAACAATATAATCATAACATGAAGCCTCACCTAGTCCAAATTCAAAGTAGGAGACAATGGAACAGAAAGCAAAAATGAAATGCATTTTTTTAAGGTTTTGTCGAGGTGAGGTTCACCAATATAGGCTACTGAATGTGTGCAAATGAGTGAAAAACAAGTCAACAAAGACAGAAATATTTATTTAGTCTATTATTTATAAAATCACCTCTAAAAAAACTATATTGATAAGATTTTTTCCCTTAAGACAAAAGATGGGCCATATGTTTTCATTTACGTACATTTATAACAGTCTATAATACCAAAAATGAGTTAAAAACTCCTGTGGAAGTCAGGAGTGTCATTGACTACAAGACCCATAAGCTACTGGGCCAATTGCTGACTAATGATTGGCTCTATAACTCCACAAAGTGAGCCAGGCTCTTCCTTTTAACACAGGCCCTCAATGGCTATAGAAGCCAACGCTGACACTGTGAAAACTCCTGTTGGCTCAAGTGAGGTGTCAATCAAAAGGTCAGAGTTTAAGGAGCCCCTCAGTTGCAGATTCCCAGTTGCCTGCTGCCTGGAAGACAAAGCAGCACCACCTGTCTTTTGACCACACTGGGATGATGACGGAGCAAAACCAGATCAAGAGGCAGCTTCCAGTGACAATCTCTGACCGTATCTGGCCACACTGTGCCTCCTGAAAAGCACTGAGATCTTCGCTTTTAAAAACTCATCCTCTAATCTCTGCAAGCGTAGTGAATAAGTTGCACATACTGTAGGTGAAAATGTCCTTAGCTAGTTAAGGTTAGCTATGTTAATATTTCATGCTTAACATTAATCTTTGATATTATGATAAGGATGAGAGGGATAGAGTGAGGAGATGGAGTGAAAGTGGGAGAGTGTTCCTTTCTCAATTATGTAGGCTTTCCTCATTTGTTTCATTAGACTATCTGCTGTACTTAAATATACCACACCCTCATAAGGGTCAGAATGGAAAGTACCTTGTACTTTGAGTTAATCAGTCCATCTTTAGTTTACTTGAGTAGGTTTGTGAGTCATTTTTATGGGAAGAATTGTACTTTTACTGGAGTATAGATTTTCAGTGCTTAATGTTAATTTAAACATATAATATTTAAAATTGTCCAGCCATTAAATCTGTTCTGTTTGCCATTTAATTTACTAGAACCTTTTTCAAATTGAAATCTATGCATACCACCATTTCATGTCAATAGGTTTTTCTGTACCTTTCTTTAAAGCTACCTAAACAACATAGCAATTCACAAAATCTTAAGACTGCAGTTTGTTAATTTAGAACAGAAAACAAGACTAGATCAAAACCAAAGATTGTAAAAATAATGGACATAGCTACCGTGATGTCACCCATTAGTTTGTGGACTGCTGTTTTGAAGCCTTATGTTTGGCATTTTGGCTGTTGCCATCTCGGTGTTTTGGGGCCAGAAGTGACCATAAATGTTTTTTGTACCAGGCTGTAAACATGTTTATTTCTGCTGTAAAATTAGAAATCTTAACATGGAGGTCCATGGGAACCTCTTTACTCTGGTTTGGAGCCAGCCTCAAGTGGTCATTCAAAGAACTGCATGTTGTGGCACTCCCACATTGGCTTCATTTTTCAGCCTCAGGTTGCTGCTTGGTCAGAAACTAGTATGGCTATACGGTGTGTGAATTGCTAGATGGCTTTAAATTTGAAAGGAGGACTTTAGATTTGAAACTGCAAGTGGCCAGCATATACCCAGGCACAGACTTTTGTTCACAGTGACTTACAGAGCTGTCCCTGTTGTTGCAGTATATTTAGACGCACTCACACAATAGAATGGCACTGCTTTCTCTGGAGCTGAACCCACTGATCAGCTCCTTTTTTGTTTCATTCAATACAACCTTCCTCACTCATCTTTTGTAGTGTTCACATCAAATGCAATGCAAATGTTTGCGTCGAGTAACTTGGGCGAGTTTGGATGCTAGAATATTTTGTGTTGACTCACTTCATACACGCAAATAACTTGCATCATATGTGTGTAAAATTGCTGAATCCATGAATGGACTTTTGCTGATACGTTCTCAGCATCTTACATCCCCAGAGGATCTCAATGCTGATTGGCTATCACGGGGTGAATCAGTTGCTGAAGTTCTGATTTTTCAATTCTCATGAATTAGTCACAAAGTAGCATTACTCCCCTCATTTGCGCCGCTTAATTTGCATATTTCACGTCATTTGTCCATCACACTGCCCGGTGGGAATTTGCATCTAATTGCATCTTTACATGGACTGTACATGTAATTTACAAGATGTAAACACAACAACAACCTTCCTCTCCCCTCTTAGGCTCTGGTTGATGATGTACATCCCTCTGTGACTGATGGAAGTTGCACAGCCACTGGCCACTATCAGAGTGAAGTTTCACCGACAGTTTATAAAACATCCTTTTGGTGCTGATTACAAAAAAGAGAATTTAATCATTGTGGCGGCACCTGTTGCACCATTTTACCAGGCAATAATCACTTCAATTTGAATCAGTATTTTCACTTTCTCTATGGCTGCACCTGTTCTGATAATGTAACACGTTAATAGTCAAAACTTTTTAAATAAATTGAAGACTTGTGTCTAACACACATACAGCTGTACCTCAAACAAACCAATAAAGTGATCCTTTCTTTCACAAACTGCCATTTCACCTGCAGGTGGCTAATTAGCAAGCTAGCTTGATAACTCCAACATTCTTTTGTGCTAACTTTACAATGGTAACAGAACATGAGCAAAACAAGGTTGTCTCTCATCTCATGATAGCAATGTTCTTTCCTACGCTGTGAAGAGAGTGTGTCGATAAAGCCTAAAGCTATAGTGCGTAACTTCTGTCGCCTCCCAGCAGATAATGCGTTATTACAACTAATAAGCTGGTGGCACTTCCATGTACACAGAGTAACACTCGCCACACACTGTACACAGAGTAACACTCGCCAGTCGCCACACACCGTGTACACAGAGTAACACTCGCCAGTCGCTTCACACTGTGTACACAATGCTACACAACGTGGCGGACACCAGGCTGCTAACATTACATTACGTTCATAGCACCATTTCCAAGAAAATATTAAAGTACTAGGTCCAGTTCATGTAACAGCAACACATACTACTCATAATATAATTATAAACCAAGTCACTTACTTATCCAACAGCAGCAAGACAACATCCGTGTCTGCCCTCAGCCCAATTTCTTCCTTCAGGGCCCTCCACCGAGAAAAAGCGACGCCAGTACAAATCCTTGTTTGCCTTCTCCGTCGGTCACTTTCCTTCTTCGCTAATAGACCTTCAGCCGAACGTCCAGGCTTTTTCTTTGTGGTAGGATCCACTTCTGAACCGTGTCTCGGCTGCTTCTCCGCCATGTTGCTTTCTCTTTCTACCTGTGCTCTACCTCTTGCTATGACACTCTCCACTCTTTCTCCCCCTCCCTTCTTGTTGTGAGGAAGCATTTCCTGTGTGCCAGCGCAGGAATGTCGCTAGTCGACACGCAAACTAAAAATGATATATATTGAAAAATGCCGCGAGATGTTAGAGGAGCCGATCGGCTTAATCAGCATTGTGTCATCTCCTCTAGTAGTGGCTTGGGTGAAACGGACATTTACAGACCTGTAGAAGTGCACTATAGCTTTAACGTTGTTAAATTTACATTTTACTCATGTAGCGGCTGGCTAGTTAGCTATCATGCTTGCTAATTCCACTATGCTATCATACTACACTGGTTACAGATAATGTGGAATACAGTAATACAGGACTGTCATTGTCCATGGCTCTGTCAGTTTGTAAGCACCTTTTCATTTGGCAACCAATAGTGTATGTTCAGCACTCATTCACTCACAGACTGATTTTTATATTCATACTGCAGGCCTCACCTCTACAGTCCAGCCAAAAATATCATGCCCTATTACTACAGTATTTTCTTTAAGTCATCTCACAGGGGAAGTATAGCTACTGCTGTGTGTAGCTTTATACTCTCCCAGTTTTAAGCAATTCAGTTCAGAATATATAAACAAAATACAAGGGTGCATTCAGTACAATGTTGCATTAGTGATCGGATCTAGCAGGTCAAGCATTTAATCAAGACAGCTGACTTGAAGGGGGCGTATGGGAAAAAGATAAATATGTTAAGTTATTTGAGTTAACTGCTACTGACACCTGTATGCATTTGCAGTGGAGGCAGCTTATCTGATTACCATCCGTGTGGGAGGACATATATATCCGTTCATGTCTGACAGAGAGATAAACAGATATAATTGACTTCAACTCTCAAGTCCGTAAAAAGAAGGAGCAAGCGTTGGCATACCAGCGGGCTATTAACAGGCTTTATTAATTGAGTACACTTGTTGATCAGGTGGCTGAGACATATGTTACTCTACATTATGTGCAGAAACACTATGTTCTGTCTTATGAATGTTATTTACATCCATTTAAATGAACTTCCAAGTGTTTGTTTCCATTCTTTTGTTTGTGCTAAGCAGTGAAGTACAACAACACGTTAACTTATTTTACACATTTAATGTCACAAATGATAAATCTTTCACTATAATTCTAAACTAATCCAGTTCTGAGATACATTACCCAGAGTCCCCCGTTGAAGGCCTGGCAGCTTCAGAAGTGGAGAGCTGTATCTTTGAGGAGAACACAGCCTCCTGTACTCATTTTGCTTCAGGGGACAACAGTGAGCTGATGCAGTTCCCCATCCGAAGTGACAATCCTGACAGAATAAAAGTAATGGCAGCCCTAAACAGTGGGCAATGGATCTGACAAACATTTAGATGCTATCTCCCAGTTACAGTGAATAACTGCGCTGCCACTCCTACCACACCAGTGTAGCCACTGGCAACACCAGCCAGACATGTAATCCCTTTGGACAAGAGAGCACCTCATCAAGCACAAGCCCAAATCAAAGTAATTGACAAAAGCAGGGAAATAATGAATAGACCATGAGTGGATAACCAAGCATTTTTACTGGGATAAAAGCTTTAGCTGTATGTGCTGTTTTATCCAACTCAGCAGTGATTTTGGAAGTTCACATGGCCAGAAATGTAAAAATAAATAATAATTTAACTGTGTTTATCCATTCGCATTTGCCAGATAAAACATCTGTTGTAGAAATTTGAATAGTTATATATGTGGAGAAATAAAAATACATATTTCCCATAACAGGGTTGTCTGTTTTTATCTTTTTCACAGACTGTTGCCTTGATAAATGTAAACAATCAAGTATATGTGTCAGCTAAAGTGACTTTACTACTGTGTTCTTTACTTTTAGTCTGCTTGTTACCCTCATTGTACCAAGCAGTTGTAAGGCACAGTAAACCAAACAATATTTCCTCATCTCATTCATGTCCCCTCTGGGTCACACTCAGTATCTGGGCGAAGACTTCATCACATACACAGCCTATTTACGGATGCAATTTTATCCCCGCTGCTGCAAAGATAATTCTACGTTGCTTGCTTGATCGTGTTTTCATATCCATTTTCATGTCGGCCTGTGTTACACCCCCCTCCCCCCATGAGTGTCAGCAAGGCTGAAACAAAATTTTAATGAGGTCAAAAAGTGCAAAGCATAGAAGGGGATTCTGAGGGTCCTACCCTAGAGACATTTTGGCCATTTAAAACCAATTTCCTGCAATTTTACAATAGATTTGCATATTTCATGTCCGTCACAACCTGCAAAATTGACTTATTGTGCAAGAGATCCAATCATCACGGCAGCCCGGTGGCTCGGTAATTGGGGTGCCATTTGTTCCTTGAAATTCTTAAATTCTTTTTGGCACCTCTCTAAGAGTTTGGCTCTGTGTGGTTACATAACATCATACATTCATGTGTAATACTTTCTACAATAGTTCTCAGAGAAATTGCGGTATGCTCTCCTGACATGCAGAGGTCATCCCATTCTCAATCCCAGTTTGCACAAAAAAAAAAAAAATACAATGTGTGCTTATATTGAACAGCAGGCAGTGCAGGAGAATGAGCCAGCTTGAGGCTGGTGTGCTGTACATCAACCAACCTTTTTTTCCCCATAGAATTGTGTTCATTTTGCACTGAAATATGTTTTTGGTTTATATCAACATATCAGATAAAACCCTCATATTGAAAATATTTGCAAGATGTCCACTGTTGATGTTTTTCAGGCATTTATTTCAATTGTCCCCATTTGTAGCAATTAAAACACAATAAACTAACAAACTAAATCATTAACCATCCACTTTTACTGCCCTCTTTAGTCAGCAGGGACGTATCACACCATCATGAATTCTTGTGGTCGAGCCCAAAACATTGCTCATCAAAACAGTGCCCGACGTGCTCATGAAAACATTCCTACAGCACCAATAGTTGTCAATAACTCCACAGGGAACCTTAAACGTAAAGTCGCTGTGGCACTTACCTTCATTTGTAATCCAGTTTAGCCAACAGACAAGCCAATAAAAAAGGGTCCACTAAGTACAGTCCATAAAATAAAAATCAAATTAAAGCTAGAATTTACACAACCATGTCTTAAAGAGACTATCCAATCCCTTTATCTTTTAATAGTATTTAGATTCAAAATCCATTTCTCTGAGGATCCGAATTCAGCACAAACAGTATTTGAGTTTTCACCAAATGTATAAATGTTTTGCTATATGTGCATATTTGGAATGCAAAATAGTGCCGAGACTTGAAAGACACAAGGTTGCACCTGTTTCCACTGTCAGCAACCGCAGAGATCACAGGGGTTGAGGAGTCACACTTGTTTTCCTGCCTTTAATGTGGCTTTCATGCAATGTTTTACCTCATTACTGTAAATGTCCCGTAACAACTCCAGCAATCAAACCGTATCTGTCTCTGTGCACGCACTTCTACCGATAGCTTGCATTTTCCTTGCAAAAGGCTCATGTGATACCGTTGCCTCATTTGCCCCAGTTTCAGAAGTATCACTTGATGGCCTAAAATCGATGAGAGAAAGAGCAGAACAGACAAAACAAAGATTTTAAAGTCAGCTCAGGTTTTTTTGTACAGTACGAGTGCTTGTCCTTAAGAAAAGTTTACTTATTTTCCACATTCCAGTCACTAGTTCCATAGCCATGAGACTTGCAGCTAAATGGCTTTACCAATATCACCAACACCTCTGTCATGCATTGCAACATGCATTTTGTTGTATTCAATAATTCAAATACTAAATTGCTGCAAATAAAATTTTCTATCTATCTATCTATCTATCTATCTATCTATCTATCTATCTATCTATCTATCTAATCTAGAGGCCATCATGCAGAGTGGCAGATCATCTTATAGGCAGCCATCTACATAAACAGAGGATAAAATCTAATCTTTGCACATACTGTTTTCACTAATTATTTGTTATTACTATTATTTTTGTTTTATATCATGATAATGATAATAATAATAATAATTGCAGGGAAAAGCTCACCAGCCATCTGCAACTTAATACGTATGTGGGCCAAAGCTGTAAAGTAGAGGGTGGGAGAGGTGGGCAGTGGCCCCCTCTCTATTTTGTACCCCCTACTTGTGGTACACCTGTGTTTTGGCACTGCATCTTGCAGGGTTACAACATTATCAAGTACAAAATCTGTCCACAGACAGACGGACAGACAAACACCTGGCAAAGTCTTCAAACTGCTTCAGTTGTAATTTCTGCTACAATACACAATAGGGTTGTCCAGGACCACATTTTGCCATGATGATACCCACCCACACGCACATGCACAGACTCACAAGATGAATACAATACCGGCTCCACTGTTGGGGCTGGTAATAATATTTTCACCTAATAAGTTAAATGAGGGCCATTACATGTAGTAAGAAAAATGCTGAAATAGGGCACCTCATCAATATAGTGAAGTCTAATTTTGTTCCCATATTATGATATTAATTCCAAAGTGGACAGATGGCACCATTTGCATGTCTACCAGCACTCTTAGGGATCAAGCAACAATTTTGCACTTCACTGCAACTGTCTCATAAGAAGGTCATCTATTAACTTATGCAAGGCTTTAAAAGCCTTTTCATGTATTATTAAATTAATTTTGAAAAGGGGGTAGCACGTGTGTCTCATTCTTCCCTGGACTAGCTGTCACTGCTGTTACCACATTTAGTTGTTTTTACACTGAAAAAGAAAATGATTGCAATACAACCATCAAGGTAGTCAGCCTTCAAATTTAGCTTTATTCCAGTAATGATACACACAGTGGCTGTTTCTCAGGAATAGAAGATGCCAGACTGACCTTGAGTAGACCTTTCAGCTCTGTGTATACCCTGCACCTCTTTGGGGGCAATGATAAGGACTTTGGCTCATTGTCATTACTGGGGGGAAAATGTTTGGGGGATCATCTTCATCTCTGATTTAATGATGCATAGTGAAATCTTATGAGAGTCACTTATGTCCCATAAAATCCCTGGACAAAGCTGTAAAACCAATGACCTGTTTTGTTACTTAATGAGTAGCTCAACTGCAGAAAGGTTAGACCTCTCTGATTCTTGTGCCCCACCCCTTAAAGTAAAAACTTTGCTGTGCGACTTCAAAAATACAGTTCCGTAATTTATGCTTTTATCTGCATATTTTGCCTTTAATGACCCTTAATGCACCGTAAATTATACTCTAAGGTTGCATAATTACACAATTCGTCAAGTGATACGGTATAATCGGTTTTCCTATTATAAACTACTATGTGCAGGTTTGGATACTTTGCTGGCCATTGTACTACAGTACTGTGGATGTCTTCCATAATATTGTACCTTCTAATCTCGGTGGGGTATTAAAACTGGAATGATTGGTATGCAGCCTTAATGTGGGAGAGTTAAGAGTTAGGGGTGAGAGAAAGGATATAAAACCAACCAGGGGAAAAATTAATATGAGGCAAGGTAGTGGAACTGATAGTATTCTATAATGTGTTGGCACCGAGATTGGAGAAAAAAAAAATGTCACCAAACATAAAGTGATGAAAGTTGTGGATTGTTTGGAACATTTTTCTTATAACACAACAGAAAACGCTGTGAAGTCCACCCTAAGAGAAACTCTAAACTCTTAAACTGTTTGATGATATCCAGTTAGTCTATTTTCTGAAAATACTTTAAAACGGTGAATTAAATTGTTTGTTGTTTTTTCTCTCTCTGTTTTTCAAACTTCCTTGGTTAAAGTAAAGGTAGTGAAGCTGTAGATCCAGGTGAGGCGATTATGTATTCTACCCCATCCTCGCAAATCCATAATCATTAACATCTGCTCTAGCTTTCTTTATTGAACTATTTCGCCCATGTGTGGTCCACTTATCCTCGTTAACTCCACTTTAGCCAACTCAGCACATAGATCGAAGGATAGATAGAAGGGAAAAAAGAGAGAGAGACAAACAGAGAGAAGAAGACAGAGACAGGAGGGCACCTTTTTTAGAAGATAAAATAAATAACTTCTGGCTCTATTTTAAGCTTTTAGGTCCAGGCATGCTCACCACAGACGTATCTGTGTTTTGTCCCTGGAAGTAATTCCTTAGCCTATGTATTTTGACAACTGACCCATGGATTTGCTGTCTGCTTGCAGGATGTCTTGAAATAATATCTATAATTGCCTCTCTACAATATTGATTCAGACAAGGTTAGAATAAGAGCACAGCATGTATATTGAGATTTTGTTGACTGCTGAAATTAAAAACTCATTACAAATCCCACTGACCTTGTCCCCGTGATAACTTTACGGTAAAGCCACCTTTTTCAGACAAACACATGAACTGCTGTGCTGATTTATTATTAGTAGTATTAGTAATGGCAGCAGCAGCAAGTGTCGCACTTCAGTGATATTTGAGGTCTCATGGAGGCACAGTGTACCACTGGACACCCAGATTTGTCAAATCACACATCACCCCGTATGACCTATTGATATCAAGTGACACTACTCATCAATATCTCCAGGCCCTGTCAATATCCACAACACCAAGCACCGGAGTGTGTGTCTCAGTACATGACTACAAAACAATCTCCTCATAATTACGTTCATATGCAGTTATTTTGCAAAAATAATTACATTTTTTGGAGCCTTTTGCTGACTTGATTAGATTTTGCGTGAATGCAATTAACAGTGTGAAGGTCAAAGTGTAGCTAGAAGGTGCAGACACTTGTGTAGGTTTACATGTTTGTGTGTTTGCCCTCAACACTTGTGTTTTGGCTTTGTCTCATAGTCAGCATTGAAAATTTGCTTGTTTATCTGTGACCCTAAATTTTGCCTTACCTTGACCAATTGATTTGATTGTCTAACTGGAAAAATGTTGGTAATTAATTACTGACCTGTTAATGATTTTTTCATAATGCTGAATAAAAACATAATGTGGGTAATTTTCCCCAACATGTGATGTGTTGAAGGTAACTGTGCCTATTTTTATACAATATCTTCCACTCACCCCGTCCCTGCCAAAGTCTCATTTTGTTTGTTAAGGGGGGCATGGGATCTTTATGGGGAGACAGCAGGTCAAAAGTATTTCAGTATTGGCACACAGAAGTGGTATACATCATCTAAAGCTGGGAACCTAATTTGAAACCTGATTAATTTGAGATGCAGCTCAGCAACGTCCATCAAGCTTTTCTGGTTATAATTATGCAATAAACATCAGTGCCTAAGTGTCTATTCAAACTTTTAAAGTTCAGAGTGTATAGGGGTTTAGAACATTATAATGGAGGTATATGATGGCTATTTTCATGCTCAGTTATGTTCCATATGTTGCTGCAGTAATATTTGGGTTGATACTATTTGTACCATTTGTACTATTTTTACCTCTTGAGTATTGCTAAAAAATGGTCAAAAAAATTCCTCCAAAATACCACAGTAAAGGGATAATTCAGGATTTTAAAGTGGGGTTGTATGAGACTAAAGAAAGATCTATAGTCACAGTATTACATACAGTAAATGGTTGCTGGTGCACTTCCTGTTTACAGAAATGACAGGGCTAGCACCCCAGAAGCTTAGCTATGCATTGCTGTTGATTAGGGTTAACAACAACATTGCATATTTTGTCCGCTTAAAAATAAGGCCTATCTAAAAATTCAATATCAGTCTAAGTGGACACTATATTAACAAGATTTAATTTTTTTACCTTGCTATCAGACAGCCCCTTCTTTTGGTCTTACATTTTATAAGTGTATAACTTACACATTCCAATGCAAAAATGTCCAACTGTGCCATGCACTGTATTACACCAGAGGTCAGCTGTTTGGGTCAGACTCTTAGCGGTCAAAGAAAGAGAGAATATGTGCAGAAATACGTTTATACAGTTGGGAAAAGCTGCGCCAAAGGCAAGGGCTGTCTGACACTGAGGTAAAGCAGTAAATATATTGTAAATAAAGCATCCACTCAGACTGATATTGATTTTTTCTTTTTAGGTAGGCCTTTTTTAAGCAGCTAAAATATGTTTTGCTGTTAACCCTAATCTACAGCAATGCATAGCTGTGCTTCTGGGGTCCTAGTCACAGTTGTTTCTGCAAATAGGGAGTGCATCGCCTGCCATGAGGATAAGTATCTTATATAGCCCCACTTATAAAACCTGAACTATCCCTCAAATCAAAAACATTTGGAGATTTCTGTAAGGACTGTATTTTTTGGCGATTTGATGGCAAGTACTTCTTTTCTGGAAACTGCTAAGACATCCCCTTATTGTCAGTATAGCCATCCATCCTCTAAATGCCCAAGGTCTTTAGTTTATGGTTGTTAAATTTCATGAGGCTGTGATTATCCTAGAGGTCACAATTGGTCATTTTAGACAGTGTTGTCCATTAAAAATGGACTCACTGCAATGAAATGGCTGCTATGGGGACAAAGATCATCACACATGAATAACACTGGGGTCACTGAATCCACAAGAGTCTCAGCTTTCTATTCATACCCAATTTATGCATCTCCAGTAGTATTTTAGGGACACCAGTATGCAGAAATATTCAAAAGACAATAGGCGAATTAAAATCATTTGTTCTGCATTAGAAAAATTACACGGGGTTTGCCCAAAACTGCATGAGACTGTCATAAACTTGGTTTGTCAAGGGGAGACTTGTCAGTACCCATGCAACCCATTTTTTTTTCAGGTATCTTGAGATGAGAGTACAAGGGACCTCTATGAAAATGGCCATGCCAGTTTTTCCATCACCAGAATTTTGCCCAACTTTGGAGAATTATTTGAGCCCCTCCTGACAACCTATGACCAAAGGATTCCTTGGGTCTTGCAGTTTCATATAATACCAGTATCTTCAGTCTAGCATCAAAAGTCAGTCCGCTACAGCCTCTGACAGATGGTAATGTCGGCTGACGATGCCATCGTTCTTGTGGAGTGGAAGAGGTTAAAGAAGATATGGGTTGTTTAGCTACAAACTTCATGAAATATTTTCTTTTTAAAAATATTATGGTTTAAATTATGTATATTGCACTGTACAACCAAGTAACTTTTTTTGAAGTACAGACTTTGAAGTTGCTACTTTGATGTTGCTGGACTTATAAGTTCTAACACCCCCTCCCCCCATCCCCCCAACACCCAAAAAACAAGCATGGTCTGTTGTACTAAAACTGTATATTCCAGAATGACAGCTCGTGTCCATCAGTGAGAGGAAAACTGCAGATGTGTCATTTACTGTAATGATTACGAAGTGACAATATTAAGACATTGCTGGTATAGTCAATAACTGCAAATATGAGTAACGATCTTACATTCACAAAAGACAACAGCTCCTTTCACCTGGTATGAACATCATCACTCTATCTAGTAGGCATTGGTAGTGGTCATCAGCATTATAGATATGAGTTAGATGGCCCCTGCTACACCAATTAGTATGTTTAAGATGCAGTGACATGTATATGAGCTGACTTTGTCGTTTGGAGATGGAGGGCAAGGTGGATGGTGGCAAACCACTGCAGATCACTGTTCTGGACCAACAAACAATAACAACTGTTGTTGACTGGAAAGCCACCAAGCTTAGTGGAAATTTTGCCACCAGCAGAGTATTTTTTACTAAGCCATTGCTATGTTTCCAGTGAGGACTGTGCCAGCATAAGCGGTTGTTTTATTTATTTATTTTTTATTTTTTTGCGAGCAATCTCGGTATATCCAGAAGTGGGTGTTTTTTCTACCGAACACTTGCTGCATTTCCAGTCAGGATTGTGCCACTAAAACCAGGTAATTTAAGCTAATGCATGATCTTTTTGTGCCTAAACATAACCACAGGTTAACCAAAGCTAGGGTGATACGGAAAAGATTAAATATCATGATAGTTTTGACCAAGTAACTAGATATTGATATTACAATGTTATCGTGGGATTGACTATTTGTGCTTTCACAGAATATTTACACAGCAATATTTTTATTTGTGTGTAAAGGCAAATAATAGAACAACAACAAAAGTTAAGTTAGTTGAGAAATTACATCACTTTACTGTAATGCAGCCTTTAAAACCAGGAGAGACAACACCTACAATATTACACTATCCAAAATCTAAGCTATCTAGTTTCATATCACGGTATTGATGGAAAATGTATATATTGGCTATGCCTAACCACAGCGTTGGGGAAATGTAAAGTTTCAACAAATCAGCTAACGTACATTGTGCAAATCTGTGGTTTGTAGAAATGTACAATGCCAACCTTTTTTTCAACCACTGGACTGGTTTTAAGTAGGGCTGCCCCGTAATAGTTGACCAAACCTAAGTTGACCAGAAAGGTCATTAGTCAGCATGATTTGATTGGTCACTTAGTTGCAGGGAAAAAAAAAAGAAAAAAAAAAGTGAAACTCTATTAGGAGCTGTGCCTTGTCTAAATAAATCAAAACCTATTTGACTGGACCATGTGAAAATTTAATTTGAAAGGGCAGACACAGGAAGAGGCCACACTCAGCAGTAAGTCAAGAGTCATGTTAGTTTCCAGAGCTGGTACCTGCGGTTATTCCACAGGCTAGATAATAACATGTCGGGCAGGAAATCCAAAGTGTGGGATCATTTTGAGAAGGTGAAGGACGAACCCAAGGTGATATGTAAACTCATCTTCATTGGTCGACTACAAACATGACGTATCATCTGAAACATGGAAGTAGCTACATGCCCATTAGCCACTTAGCACAATCATTACTGCTTTGCTGACAGCATCATTAACAGGCAGCTCGCTCAGTGTGTGACGTGCACTTGTAGATAAAATATAGGCCTATATTAATGAAGGTTCATTAGTACGCTTTTGTATTTCTCTGTAATGTAGCACAGTGTTAACAATGTTACTGATACTATTCTTTCTCACACCTTCAACTCAAACCATTGTGTTGCCCCGCCCAAAATATATCATTTAATAATTAGATTAATATCGTAAACATGCAGGCGACAAGTCGACTAATGGCCTAGGAAACTAGGAATTTTTTTAGCCAGGGGCAGCCCTAGTTTTAAGCAGAAGCATGATCATTTTCCTCACCATAACCAAGTGGGCTTTGTGCCTAAACATAACCACACATTAACCACAACATTGCTATAACATAAAATCTTGCCAACGGCCATTTAATAGCTGATGACAGCATTCTGAACGTTCAATGCCAATAACCATTTCTAATGCCTATTTAATAGAGTGATAACATTCAGAATGGGTGCTTCTTTAGACATTACCACTGTATTTTCAACATTATGGCTTAAAAAGCACTACCAACTACAATAAAACTCTATTCACTACATTCAGGAGTCACATCTGCATTGATCCTCAATTGCTGTTTAAGGCAGTGTAGGCCTTCACATCATTTTGTCCTTATTTTTTTAAACAAATTCTTTAATAACAACTTGATACTGCATTCATGAACGCTGAATGCATCTATAGTGCATCTCTGCATGAAAAGAGCCACTTGACACCGGGTGCACATGTAAAACCTTGAACTGACTACAGGTTGAATTACTAATGTGTTTTATAACTTGAGGCTAGAGAGAACAACACATTTATTTATCAGCAAAATGCTACAAATTATCACTGAATTGTCGGCTGTAAGACAGAGCTCCAAAAGAAGTGATTGCTGAAATTATTTCTCCATTGCAATCACGTACAGTATTTTAGGGAACAGACCCTTGATGCATCACAATTTTCTCCAAAAGACAAAAATGTTACACAATTCAACCTAAAAGGCAATTTTGGCATCATTGTACTTTCATGTACACTTCTCTTAAATTGCCTCTCAATTCACCCAAAAAACAAGCTTTGAGCAAAACACACGTGTTCCCTTTTTAGTAATCTACTCCTGCCTCCCTTTCTCTCTCCCTCTTACCCTTTCTAGCAGGTGATCAGGGCCATAACTAGAATATTATTTACTGGATTGGCAATGTTAAAGTTAATGTTGCAAAAATTCCCTTTCTACAGTCGGATTCCGGCTCTAATGAGGCTTTACTGATACAGCGTTGATGGCTCTGCAGAGGAGACGGGCGCTTCTGGAGGAATGTCAAACACCTACCTCTACATTCTTGTGTACTATCATTAGGGTCATTTAGTATTTCCATTGAATTGCACAGCAGAAAGTGGCAGCGAAGAGCAAAAAGTCCATGAAAAATCACCTTGTGCCTTTTAAGGGACTCAAAGTGTATTTGCATGTTTGAGAGGGAGAGTGCAGGCTGAATCTACCTTTTGAGCTCTTAGTGCACATGAATGTATTGATTTTAAAGTCATTTCAGTGATCAGAGTCACTTGCAGAGCAGCATTACATACCATGAAAAGCTATTTTGAAATAGTCTGGTATAGTAGAGGACAGATTTTTGCTGAGGTGATTTTCATGTTTTCAAACTGCTGGTTGCTTTTAGTAGGTTTATATTCAGTGTTGTCCTGTTTCTCGTGGTGCGTGCTCTCACGTGCCAGAAAACCTGATATGAAAAGTCTTTCAGGTGTCATAATTTATGTAAATACCTCCACTTATTCCTGTTCGGTTTGGTCCATATGATCATGTGATGGCATTTTAAAGTCCTCCAGGAAGGCAGTGCTTTGACATCTCAGGTCAGCCGGACTGTCATGACATTTGCTGCTGACAAGTGTTAAATCTGTGAGGAGGATTGTGAGGCCGCTGACTGACATTACAAATGAACAGCGGCTGGAAGAAAACACCTCTTGATGAAAAAGTTAAGTGGACAGTCGGGCAGTCCGCTACAAAAGTAATGTATTCTCCATCACTCCTCACTCTTTTTTGATTGAGTTTGAGATTTCATTTTTTCTATTCACTTGCTTTTCATGAAATGCATTTGAAGATAGGAATGACTCTAAACTCCTGCCTGTGTGTGACCCACGGACCCCATAGTTCAAAGTAAAGGAGGGTTTAGGTTCTCTACTTTATATTCTTTGACAGGTAAGATGTCATCTACAGGAAAATGTAATTTTCTGTGACAAAATCTCCGTGAAGTACGACACTGTACATTGATAGACACAGCGGTGATAATGGCTTCCAACAACCAATCCTCTGAGATGGTTTGAAAATAATCAAAATTATCACCGACGAAATTATATTTTATGCCCCTCAGATCTCATGTTCCTTTGAAAGTGGAAGACCTGGACCCCTAAGCTACCGATAGGTGACCCTCCCATCCCACACACACTCACATTTTCTCAATTTTAATACTCCCACACCACAAAATCCATTGAAATTCAACTTCTGTTGTGGTACTACAGGTTAGAATGGCCATTCTGGTTGAAAACCTGCCACTAAAACCCAACTATGAGATCTAAGTAGCAGATGGTATGAGTCACAAGTGTTAGTCCTGGTGATATTTGTCATTTTAAAAATGCATCATCATAACTTTTCTTATTACTTATTGAGTGCAAGAGAGAAATGTTGTTTAGTAGGGGTGTAAATCACCAGTTTCATCATGATACTATATAATATTATATGGATTCTTTGGACAATGATACAATATTTGTGCAGAGTCTACCGCGTTACCATTTCGATTCATTTCATTTGCCTGCAATCAAAATGAGATGCTATCTATCATGTGCCCATTTAACACAGTTGGTTACAGAAGAAGCTGCCACCTCTTTCTTTTTTGCTTTTGCCAAAGATTAAAACAACACATGAATATTGGTAAATTATTGTAACCAGTTCAGTGCAGTAAAGTTTACTTAAAATCGACCCCACTAACACAAATGACTCAGCACATGCCTGAGTGAAATCTTGTCATTTTAACCCGAAACATGATCTTCTTCCTTAAACGTCAGGGCTATCTCTGGTTTAAAGCCCTGACAGTAAGCTTCTTCCAACAACCATAAAACATGGATTAGATCAGTGGTTCCTAACTGGTGGGTCATGGTCCGAAAGTGGGTTGCTGGTCCATGCTGAATGGACAGCAAGTGACTTGTAAATGTGTAGAGTGAGTGAATATTAGACAGCTACTTAACAGAAACAGCAATCTGGCTCGATAACATGGACAAAAAGTATGCAAGTATGATGCTGAATGTATTAAACAGTGTGGACCTTGAACTAATGACTAAGGAGAAATCTGGATCCCAAGGATGGACCAGTTGGGAACAGTTGGAATCATTTAACAAATGTATAAAATAATAACTGAATAATAATCACCAAGGTTCATAGACAAAAAAAACTACTACTATTAGCTTCAGCACTTTTACGTTGCATAAATTAACTTAGTGGCTAGCAGACTTTTCTTGTACTCGTCACTTAACAAATAACATGTATTATTCACAGTCTCTCTTACTCACTGTTGGTTTAAGTCACTGCATCTCCTGACAGAACAGCATGGTTGAATTTCAGCCTGCATTAGGGGTGAGGGGAATAATTGATTCTTGGATGCACTGCAGTGCAGACATGGATGATACAACAACAGTTCGCAAATGTCGATAACTGATCAACTAAATGTTTATTAGTAACGTGACATTGATGGAACAAAGGAGGTGGAACTCAACCACGAGGGCAGTGCAGCACCCGGACAGATTTCATTTTCTCACAAGTTGGCAGTTGCAAGCTTGTCTTAATTTAATGTGTAAATAATAACGTGCGAGGCGAACATTAGGTATATTGTGAACAGTTGCTAAACAGTGTTTGCAATCACTGGACATTACACCAGCATTAATATCCCACAAAAGATAAGTGAGTGCAATCACAGATGGATAAAATTAGACTAGTTTAAAAGCTCAGGTTTGGAAGCATTTCTGCTAAAAGGTTGAAGGGAACAGGAACTTGTACAAGAACCAGATGGTATGCAAGTATGTTCATCTCAATTATGGATCACTTAAAGACAGTATGCTATGTTTTAGAAGTAGGAAATAGTCACACAGTGAGAAAAATAAGTCATGTATAGTAATCGATAATCGTTTTATCATCAAATTGTTCATCAAATCAAATTGTGGGGTGTGTGGAGAGCAGCTAATGTTGCCATAGCGAGAAGTTAACAATATGAGAGGTCACATTTTCCAGCACAACAAATCGTGTACAAATTCTCAAATGTTCCAAAAAAAGTATTCCATGACAACATGTTAAATCTGCATCACAACTCATGAACTTTACACAAGTCTTAATAATAGAGAGAGAGCTGGTCTCTGTTGATTAGAAGCTTTAGATCATATATTTCACTGATGATGATTTTTGAATATCAGACGATCGTGCGAGTTCTGTACGAAGAGGACTTTGATGGTGGTGGAAATATGGTGTTATGACACAGTCTGGAAATGCTCCACCATTTTCAGTAAAGCCGCTAAAATCCATATCCCAAAGCTCTCCAAACTTTTACCTGCTGGGATCTGTCAGAAGCATTTACAGTTTTAGCTTTTTACACTTCACAGAGAATTATACATGGGCGTTTCAACAGTGTAGGCTCAACATCATACAGACCTAATACATCCATGTTAAACAGTTGTCAAGATTAACGCTGCCAAATATGTTTACATATCTTGCCTTCGGCTGGGAGAGGAATATCTAAGCTGAGGTATCTGTGTGTGACTTTGTGATGTCTGTGTGATATTGCCCGGGCATCATGGGAATTCCTCGGCCAGTTGATGAAAAACTGCCAAATCTTTCATTTTCTTCTAGAAATGCATGGGCCCTGAATTCCCCCCCCCCCCTCACACTCTCTCACAGTCTTTTCATGTTATCAGAGGGACTAGTGGCCAAAGTGAATGATCTTGCCTCGAGGCAACATCCTGCACTTATGGAAGTTTGCAACTTTTCACTGGGTAATAATTTTGTTGTGGACAGGTTAATTTATATCCTTGTAATCAAGTTTAAAACCCATAAAATACTGCAAGTGTCAGCAAGGTGTGTGTTTAATGCACATGCTTTTGTGTATGTTTGGTTGTGTGATGGTGTGTGTGAATGTATCCTCTACAAACACAATTCCCCTATGCCTCATGTGCCCAAAAGCCATCATCACACTCTTTGTGTGTACTGTATTGTCTCTGTCATTAGTCATACATTTCTATAAATATTCAATCAGCTTGACTAGCAGCTGAATGCCAACTTTCCAGAAAACAATCTCACCACCCGTTCCATTATTTATTTCTGTGCCCTCTTATGAATTATTTTTCTTGTTCAACTATCATACCTTCCTTTTTTATGTTTAATGTAAACCTGGGCAAAATAAAAGCCAAATCTGAAGCATGCTTTAGCTTATAAATTCAGTCATAAATTCATGTGTGGCGTGGTTTTGAATGCGGATACTGCTATGGAAGTTTACATGAAGTTTTTGATGTACACAGGGAGATATTTGGTTTACTGGCACACAAGAAACAACGCTCCGCTATCAATATCTGACTTGCAAAAGAGCGTACATAAACTGAAGAAAAACAAATATTTGATTTCTGTGTGTTTTATAGCATCAGGTATAGAAGTGAATGTAGAGCTTTGAAGGGAAGCTGCATATACACGTTTCCCTTTTCTTTCCTATTTATTTTCTATTTTTCCCCCCAGTCTTCCCGTTTAATTTAGCCACGTCTTTGAAGAAACAAAGAAGGAAACAGAATGTTCATGTGTCATTTAGCATGGCTTATGAATACCTTCCACAATATGTCAAACCTTTGAATATTATTCAGTCTTGTTGGCTTGTTAGCTCTGTGCTCCATCATCAGCAGACCACAAACACGAGCCTATTGTTTGAGTCTGATATTCAGCCTAGCAGGTCATTAGTCCCTGTCTGTGCCATTTCTCATATTCAAAAACCCATGTTCTTTTCATCATTCAGCCCATTTAAGCTCCATTCTCCTAAGTCATTTTTTGGTGATGAATTGGCCCCAACAGTGGCACTTCAATCAGGCCTGATTTTCTATAACACGTTAGAAAATGAGAGAGAAAATGATATGGAAATAAATCACATTCTGCTACTTGATCAGAACCACAGTCTGAGCCTGAGCTGCTCTCTGCCTTGAGTCAATTACTCATTACACACAGCTATTGACCTTTCTTCCAACAGGAAGTTCAGTGAATATCTCTGCAAGGATTGTAATTGACAAGATGTCTCTTTTAATAGAAAAATGCCCACATTTCCTCACAAGTTAATTATAAATTCAATAGCGGACCCAACGGCCACAGCCACTGAGAAAGGTTACTATAGACATTTGTACCTGCCAGGCCGCCCATACATGAACACATAATTTATTCCTGACAGAGAACCCATTAACACATGTACCTTTATGCCATTTAATACTTGACAGTGTCACAATTTGAAAATTCACACCCATATACAGTACATAATTCCAGCTGCATGCGACATGAAAATAGACACTTTCAAGTAATTTGTGCGGCATGAAGTAGCAGATATACGCACTGTGGCCGTGCTGAATGTTAGACTGAGTAGGCATGTCAGCACAGTGCATACTTTACAGAGCTTCAATTTCCAAAGTGAAAATGATGTAATCGTAGAGCGATTTAGTCCCGCATTATGGGACAATTTAGACGTGGCAGCACATCCGTCACCATAAGGAAAACATGACAAGTCTCCGCTATGATGTGCATAGATCTGCCCTTCATTTGCCCCGGAGCCTCTCCCTGAACTCTGCCAAGCAGTATGGCAACGATCTGCATACAGCGAGTCCGATCGTAAACACATTCTTTGAAAGCAGTTCATTCTTATCTGTGGAAAATTTGTGATACATCCTGACACGTAAACTCCAAGGGCGCTTGGATGTTTTCTGAAATCCCATAAAGTCCCATCACATCAGACATCTCAACCTTCACAACCTTTCCGTTTATCTAAAGTGAGGCTGATGGGACAAAAGGCGGAGATGACAGCTGGTGCATGTCTTCTTTAAAAACGACACACATATCCGTAAAAGTGTTCCTGATGGATTTTTAGCATACAGCTTTTTAAAAGTCACCATTTAACAATGTTTACAAGCAAATTAACTTTTTGTCTGCAAACGCTTTTTATCTATTAAAGTGGAAAGATAGAAAGAAGCACTTAATGGTATCATGCTGATCATAAAGGAAGTCAGCCTGAAGACTTACAACTGGGAGCCACTTTGCTGACTGGCACCTCTGAATTCTTTTCACAGAAGAGGGGCGAAATGAACATAAAAAAAAGAGATGAGTCAAAAGTATTTTTCAACAATGAATAAAAGCCACATAGGAAAGCATGGCATTAATCATCCTTTTTGCTGTAATCACCAAGAATGGCATTGAGCTATACTGCCAATCTTCATCATTTCTCTTCTTGTGACTCACTTTGACATCTTTTCTCAGCAAAGGCATCAATAGATGTGAATTGGTCTGTAAGGTTTCTGTCGCCTTCTGCTTCTCTCATTGTAAGATTCCATTCTGCTTTATCAAATATCCCGCTGATAGATATCCTTGTCAACCTGCAGCCATAATTCATCCATGCGATGTGAACAACAGTGCTCCATTTTTGTAGCAGTGTGGTATGGTTTACCATTCCGGTAATAATTTTGATATTTGGCAGCAAATTCCAACTGGCACATGAATCAAAGACAGCGGCAAGAATAATATAATTCATTTGGGATTTGATAGCTGCATTTGTGACATAAATAGTGCAGAGGGAACACAGATTGCCAGCTGTCCCTTGTAAAAGTGTGTAACAGTTTTACCTTGTGTCACATAAACCATCAGCCACCATGTGTGTTTATTTGCATGGCTATTTAAGGATAGAATTTATTAACTGTAGTCTATAAACGGCATACTTACCACATTAACCCACTTTTAAGTTTCCTGA
Organism: Epinephelus fuscoguttatus; assembly: GCF_011397635.1. Taxonomy (NCBI): domain Eukaryota; kingdom Metazoa; phylum Chordata; class Actinopteri; order Perciformes; family Serranidae; genus Epinephelus; species Epinephelus fuscoguttatus. The sequence goes on from NC_064760.1 coordinate 21,651,708, forward strand.
AAAACAGACTTTGACAATTTCAAATACCCCAATGATGCAATTGAGCTGGTGACCTTGCAGAGTTCAACTGAAAAGGTTGCTGTGGTTTCAGTGGACTAAGAGACAAAAACACTCCACTAGATGATTGAAATACAGATGAATCCTTGTTCCTGCTGTTCCAGACTGATGAAAAGACTAGAGTATGAGGGAAAATCCACATGAGTACATGCATCAATCATGCCACACATCAGGCCATGGCACGGCGAAGTGTGGCCTTTTTTCTCTGTGGCACATATTTGGACCCTTGATAAAAGAGAAGTGATGGTTCAATGCCACAGGATAGCAGAGTGCTATTGCCAATCAGGTGCATCCCTAACAGCATGAAAGCACTGCTGCAGAAGGATTTTTTCAGCAGGGTAATACCCCATGCCACATGAACAGAATGGTCCAGGAACAGCTCCATGAACATGACAGTAAAGTCAGCTTACTGCAATAGACTGCCCAGTCACAAGATTTCAATCCAATTGAGCATCTGCTGGATGAGATTGAACATTTGGAGTAGAGATCTCCTTCCAGTCAACTTGATGCTACTGTGGGAAGCACTGAAGACAACATTGGCGAGCATCCCCGTGAAACCCTTTTGACAAGATGTGGAGGTTATTTCCTAACAAGCTGATAATGTGAAGGGGCAAGATGGGATGTGAATAAAACAAAATTTATCATCCTCTAAATCTTTGTACCATCCCTAAATCAAGTGGTGGAAACACGTCTTGCATAATAATAGTGGAAAGCATAGTTTTGTAGCCCCAGTGTTGAATTGAGTATACTTTAGAGAAATAACTTGAGGATTTTGGAAATATGGCATTTCACCTTCTTGCTGCAACCCTGTCTCTTAGAAATTACATTTGTAGCTTATATGACTACATTTTTTCATAACTATTTTGTGGTGTCAACATGATCATTGCCCGAGGCGTTTGTTTGAGTTAACCCTTTAAAACCTGGAGCGACATCACTTCTCTTGTTCTGTTTTCAGACGCCTTTGAACCCTGAGCAAGTTCTTTAAAAAACATGGGGCAAAAAGGCAATAAGCAACTTGGTAAGAAGTGTCCTATTAATTGCAAAAAATTAATAAATTTAGTGAATTATTTAAAAAAAAAAAAAAAGGGGAAAAAAGAAAAGCAAGGGAAAACTATATTTCAAATTATGATTAAATTTTAAATTATGTGACAGAATTATTGTAATTTTTAAGCACTCCGTCCAGGTCATTTCCAAGTTTGTTTGTTGCTTGTTTTTGCTAATTTTCTTGTTTTTAGTTTTCTCTTTTTTACTAATTTCTCGCTAATTTTTTGGGTCATTTCTGCTTACGCTGCCCATTGCAAGAAATCAAGCCAATTTGCTCAGGTTTCAACGGGTTAATTAAGCACTATGTACCATGCTGATTACGCAGGGAGGTGGTCGGAGTACATGGCAGACATTTTAAGTGCAGGACTGTGGCACCAGAGTCCTGAGTGTTCGTCTAGACTCCTGTCTGTGGGTAGGTTTAAGCAACAAAAGTACTTTGGTTAAGGTTTGGGAAGCACTGTGGTTTTGGTTAAATGCTTAAAAAAAGGTAATTTAAAAAATATATATATATATGCTGTAGTCATTACCAGTGGATAGTGGATTGCAATATTGCCCATTTGGCAGAAAACAAACGAAATAACAAGTCAGTGAACATTTTGCTGACACACTGAGAATCAACATTTTTGCAACTTGACAGGCACGTTCATTAGCAGCATTTCGTCATTAAGGCAAAAGAGAACATAATTCATTCCTCATTACATTTTCCTAAAACGTATTGGCTGTGTTAAATAAGCTGTATGTAAATGCAGTGTCTAGGAGACGGGTGCAGAGAGTTAGATGAGAAGATTAATACCACTCTTACAGTATGTCTGCGTTCCACATTGTATACTTTTCCTTTTTACTTTTAATAGGTCCTGCAGCTTAAAAAAAGTGTGTACTGTTGCATGCAGTATGCACACAATCAGGACACACTACTGCCTCATAAATTTCGCCCTGAACGTTGACCTTCTTACTCATATAGGTATGTGTTACCATGGAGATAAAACAGTATGCATTCACTGAGCTCTCCAGAGATGGAGGTCGACCCAGACCCAAACGGATTATATTCACGTTAGTAACATCACATAGGTTATACATTTCTCTGTCATTGTTATCAATACTTGTGCCCCTTTGCTGTTGGTTATTTTTAAATGCGACTGGATGTAGTAGAACATCCTGGTATTTTTGGTATACTGCATTTGGTATACGATGTACTGGGACATACTACTGTAAATCTTTTTTCTGGCATACAGTTTAGTATGGTAGTATGGGTATTGGAACACACAGTATGTATCTGGAGCCAGTGGCAGGTTAGCATAGTTCAGCATGACCATGCAACCAGTAGACATTCCAGCAAGTCAGTGGTCCTAGCCAAGAATTTGTCTAGCACATGACACATCACAAAATGTTATACCAACAGGATATATTGTGTAATTCCTGAGCTTTAGAGATGCTGGTTTGTGGATTTTGCTACCTTCGGACAGAGCCAGGCAAGCTGTTTTCCCCTAATTTCGGTCTGTGTGCTAAGCTAAGCTAGCTCGCTGCTATAGATTTATCAGACATGATCCTACCTATTTCTTTATGCAGTGGTTCTGAAATTTTTTTCTGCCATGCCACCCTTGCCAAAAAAGTCATGTACCCCCCCCCCCACACACACACACACAATTTGTTTATCAGTCACTAACAGGAATTGGGGAGGCAATTTGAGATTGAAATTTAGTTAAAATAAAGCTCAGAATTATGACATCAGCAAACTCTTGTTTGTTTATTTTCCCTACGTAGACAGGCGGTTCTCACAAACTGTTTGGATGATTTCCGATGAAAAGTAATGCGCCCAAATTGAAGTGAGCAGTCCCAAGCAGTCTTGTGAGGATGCAGGTTGGAGTGGTGGATGAGTCACAAAAACCCAGACTTCCCCCAAGACTCTCCTCTGGAGTCGTGTGTTCGGAACCCTGTGAACTTTAAGTGAACTTTGAGTCATTTCAAGGTACATCCTAGCCATGTTTCTTTCCTTAAACCTAACTTCAGTACCTTTACTCGCCAAGACCTAACTTCTATACCTTAACATTACCTACAAAACTCTACATTAAGAATGAAACGTCATTCGGGGGCGCTAATTCGAAGGATATCCTACAGTCTGTCCTGCACACATTTCTTGCAGGGTATCATACGAACTGTGTATGAGAATACATTGATGTAAATCATATTCATTTGTCTGTTTTACTCCATATTTTTCATCTGGTCACCTTGGCCCATCTGCAGTGGCTCTTGTTTTAAAACCTTTTCATAAAGCAACTGCATGAGAAGCGTTCTTGATTTAAAATGTGCACTTAGATCTGTAATGGATACTAACACCCCGACCAGCAAAATAACACTTACTCATATACTAGTGAATACACTACAGCTGCATTATCTGAACATTATGCGGTGGACTTCCTATTACAATTTCCAACAACAGAGACTAGTCTACTCTCAGAGTCATTTAAGTGCGGTAAAGTGATGATGCATCAACATTAATCTTTCTTTTCAATTGCATACTCTGGAAATGCATCTCTTGGGAAGTTAAGGGAACCTCTTGACACGCTGTTTCCTCTTCATTACCCAACCAGCTGTTGTTCCTAATGAGCCTAAAGGCAATCTCTCATTCTCTTATAGCCATGGGTCTTGTGCAACTGGTGACATATCATCTGCCCACAGAATGAGGACCAGCCACCAGAAAATGAAGTTTGTTGTCACCACCAGTTTGCCCAACATTTTTCTCAAGTTTTACTGAAGCGGAGCACAAGGTTGAGTGGACTTAAACTGATTCCAAATACTAGTAGTGTGAATTTATTCAAATGTATTCAAATTAAAGTAGACATCTGGGGAAATTTCAACATTTATGTGAGAATTTGGAAACACTTGTGTTGGTCATTTCGCATCAAGCTTATATAGAGAGAGCTCCATGCACTGCAAGTTAAGAAAACACATGGGAAGAGACAAAAAAACAGATACAGACAAGACAACAGAATACAGAAACTAGGGCTGGGCGATATGGCTAGAATTGTTATCGTGATAAAAAAGGTCATATCAGTTGATATTGATAAGTGTCGCAATAAATTCAAATAATTATTTCTTTCAAATTTAAAGTCAGTTTTTTGTTCCTGAGTGAAAGTTTAAGAAAACAGATGGTTTATTGTGGTTTTCGCCAACAATTAAAGTCAGAACATAAATGCTTGCCAAACAGCAGAAAACTTTCTGGTTTGTTTATTCTGTACAACTTTTAAACGCAAGTGTTTTTTGCTATTTCTCAATCAAAACAAAAACAAAGGATGGACTTTAATGATGTCGTATAGTAGCGTGGCATCATTTATTCATCGTTGTTTAAAGTTTTTAAGTAATTCAGGCAGAAATCATTTTATCAATGTTACATTTTTCACATTTATTCACACTGTCATTTAAATTTAATGGAATAGTCACAACTAATGTCGAGCTAACTTGCTAACTTATCATTAGCATTAGTCGACTAGCCATACAGCTACTGTAGCTAACGTTATGAGGCACATTCAATCCTGGGTTTGCCCAGCACTGTTATCAATTGACAAAACATCCATACCAAAAATAACTTCATGAGCGCATTGAATGTTTGTTATAGCATTATACTGTTACCTTGGTAACGGTAAGCCTTGGTGGCTGGTCTTGTCTTCTTCTTCTTCTGTTTAACAGTGGCTGGCAACTTGCATTTAGGTTGCATTAGCTGCATGCTCTTCCTGTGTTTGCGTGGCTTAATTACATCAAACTTATATGGAACTTTTGTTATATTTCTATCGAGGAAAGATGCATGATAATTACGATTTTATCACCCAGCCTTTACAAAACACACGTTACACAGAGCACACATGAAAATTAGTTCAAAACAGTTTAAATTACTTTACTGAAAACAAGTAAACACACTTAAATATGCTGATTGCAACATTTACAAGTCACAAACCATGGTAACAAATAACAGGTGTGTCGATGTATTCGCTGCACATTGTTGTATTTGATAGTGTTTTAACACTTTGCAGCTAGATGTCTTTGTCTTGATGCTTCCTATTTTCTGTCATGGTGAAAATGTTTTTCCATTTACTAGTTTTTTTTCTTGGATAATTGCATGACTTTTCTTAAGTTGGCAGTGCATTGAGCTTTCAGGGCCACCACGTATACAGAGGAGTATATGCAGTTTGGCTTTTAGTCACAATCCAATCCCACTGTCTCTGATGTTAAAAACAATTCCGCACACAAATAGTTTTTGCTGAGTAATCACTTCCAGTAGTACAAAAAAAAGTTAATGATGTGTTGATTTGTGTACGGTGTGTAACAGCCCATCTCAGCACACTGCGACAGGAAATATAGGTGCGCAGCCCCTTAAAGCCAACATAATTTTAAGGCTTTCATACACGAGTGAGATTATTTTATAATGTCACGCTCTGAGTGTAATTCTCAAATCAAAGTGTCTTAACGCTGCATCGCCCTGTACCTCATTGTTTCGGTAAAGGCAATACTCCCTCATTACTGCTTACAAAAACAAGAACAATGCACAAAGGGAACATTCTGTACAACTCAGCTTCAAAGTCTGTATTGGGAATATCAACACCTGAGCAATTTATCTGTACGTAGTCACGCAAGTCTTTGCAAATAATCAGCGCTGGTCCCTGACAGGGTGCTGCAGGTGTAGATTAGCTCCCACTCAGATTACAGCCTCATGAATCCTCATAGATAGAGTATGTACCCTGACGCCGAGTGAGTGAAACTGCTTGTGGTGTGCCAGAGGAGAATTACTCCCCTGATGTATCACATTAATATGTGATAAACAACCTTGCATTGCCAGATTACAATAAATAATTCACTGCCCTTCAGAGGATGTGATATGTGCCTGCACGGATTATTTACAGCTTTGAAATTATTCTTTTAATCTCGTACAGCAAGCTGCCAAGGTGAACCCGGAGTAAATAATGCATGGCAAAAGTTTATTCCTGCTATATATTCTTTTTTGTCTGACTATATTTTCTATTATTTCTCAGTGAATGGGTGAATGACTTGTGGGAGTGCGCGCTGGGTGTTTTGTGTTGTTTTGTTTCTAATCGAGTTTGGGATAATTTGAGGGTTATTTAATATTCCTGTGAGTTACTCCGCAGGGTTCATGCTTGGTCCACAGCTAACAGAAGTCTAGAAGGCTGAATACAGACACTCTCTCAAAGAAAGGACTTTGTGATTATTTCTTTAACAGAAAGTGAATCTTGGGCTTATAAAAAGTTAAGATGATTTTTTTGTACTGTACATTTAACAACTGCAGAAAACACAAACATATAGGTTGAAGATTGGCGTGCCCTGATGATAAGTAGCTCAACGGGTGCTGGAAGTAGCTGCTTTTTGTGCCGCCCTTATTGATGGAGCAAATTTTTAAGGCATCAAAATATCAAAGAATGTCTGAAGTGCTTCTGGTTGGAGCCGATTTCAATGCACATTTTCAGTCAGTCGGGAATAGGGAACAACTTTAAGTGCAAAAACTATAAATAAAGACGTCAAGTAAGTTGGAAAGACATGACGTGTGTGAAAACTAGAAGTTCTCCTTTGTGTAAATGAAAATGTTACCCTTTAATGGGTGAGCTACACACATCAGCAGACTCTTGCAGCCCCATCTTTAAATGACAAGCCTCCACCTCAGGAGTGCCTCTGTGAACATTTTGGAAAACAGAACAAAATGTTGTTTCTTCCCCGTTGAGTCCAAGAGAAAGGAGGCCAGAGAACAGCTGCTGCCTAGCAGTATATTCTAATCTCAAAGCTCGACTGCAGACATTATGATTCACAGCTGGATTGAAGAATTTTCAGCTTTCTCATGGAGTAATTAAGAAGCAAGTGGAGTCAGATGATTTTGGAAATGTGATGCCAGAAGGAGGACCACAGAGAAGTATGAAAAGTTGGTGATTTTTTTGCATAGCAACAGCAGTCTTTTGTATTCAGTGTTTGAATTGATTGAACTTTCCTTCCTTTTTTTTAACAACAAATGACAGTTTACCCCCTAATCATCCTTTACTTCACATCTAAAAAAAAATGGTGGAGTAAGATGTCAAAGATATATATGTCTATAGTTATAGGGTGAATTTAAGCCCTTGTAAATGTTTGGTAACTCAGTTTGTGACTGACAGTGGGTTCCTTGGAGCTTGTAAAGTAACACAGCTCCTGGTTGATGTGGGCTCTCCATGGCAACTGACAACTGGCAGGCACAAAGCACTGAGTTGACTTATTGTTCTGTGCCATGTGATCGATAGGCTGAATACATACTGAATCAGTTGACAGAATCTTGAACATGTACACAAGTGCAAGGTGTGTATATTTCATCTTCTACATATATATATATATATATATATATATATATATATATATATTTACACCAAGAGTAAGGATGGGAATCTAGAATCATGTCCAATCCACTGCAATCGTTTGCCTCCGAGTTTCATTCTATTTATTATGTCAACATGTTTTTCTGACACATCCGTATTGCAGAACAGTGATGTCAAAGTCTATGCTGCTGGATACTTGCAACCAGAAGGAGTCATAGTGGAGAGGGAGAAAAGAAGAAAGCCAGCAACAATGTTGTTTGCAATACCTGGACAAGTGCTTTCAGACCTAGAGTTGTCTTGCTTTGGTCCGAATCAGGGACTAATTTTGTTACAAAGTTGCATAATTGCCTAGAGTTGGTTCGTGTTCTCACGTCAGCATTAACAAGGGGACCAGATCAAATGCCTTGTGTGAGAAAGCTGTTCTTGATTGGTCAGAATTTCCATGCAGGAAAAATCCAGGAAGTAAACAAAGCGTTGAAGAAGAGTACACTTGCAAGATAAATGTGACACTTTGTAATGTCACAATGGAGGGACAACTACACAGGTTGATTTTAGCGCTGCTCATCGTGGACTATATTGCTGTCATTGTTCATTTTAGTCAAACCATACAGTTTTAAAACGAGGCGCAGCTCCAACTAGAAAACAATGTTTTGATGCATTGGATGTGCTGAATGTGCATATTAAGGCAGTACAGGAGGAGGTGCACATTAATAATCCTCCAGGACTGTAACATGCTCATGTTTAACCCAAACAATGTGTCATGTGACTGCAGTTGGTTCAGATCCAGGTTGGAACACGTTCTCACCACAAAGGAACTGCACCAGAGGTCATTTGTAAACCACCTCTTCAAGAAGGTCTCGGTCTGGTCGTTTTATTGCTCACCCGAGTGCGATTGCTGTGTTCACACCTGCCCAAACAAACCCCACTTAGGGGGCAAACGAACTTGAGTTCAATTGAACCGAACCAAACAGAGCGGGTGTGAAAGCACCCTAATCAAGTAAGGTTGAAAACACCATCAATATGTTGAATATGCTTTCCATGCAATATGAGTTTAAATTCCAGGAATCCCATGAATTTCACACTCACGCAGGAGTGCCACTGATTCCCGACTGAGCAGCATGTTAATTGTTAGAAGAGTAAATATACTGTATTATATTAACATTAGCACCATGCAGATTTTTCACACCTGAGTCACATGCATGCCTTTTTTCTACTCTGCCTCTACACTGTGTTGAGATGATAATACACTTGCATTGATTTGTGTTAATTTTGATAGCTATTTTATTTTTAGCCTGAGTCTCGAGATGAAAATGTTAATTAGTTTAAGTCACGTCATTTTTATCCTTCATAGTTTTATTCTAGTTTTAGTCAACGAAAACTCATGACACTTTAGTCATTATCTTTAGTCATTATGTTTTCTATGTGTGTTCTATATGTATCAGAAACTAGAATCAAGGTGACAGGTTGTATACAATTTCATTTAGACACATTTTTCTACAAATAGAAATAGAAATAATTTCTACATACTTACAAACTCATTTCTTAAGCAGTTTTTGATAGGTTTAAGGGGTGATTTAGGAGCACACACTCACTAATCATCATTTGAAAAGCTCAAAATTACTCTATTTATGCTCTCAAAACAGCACAAATAACTAATCTGAGACATCTTGGATTTTTACCCAGGTTCATTTTAAACTCGGACTGATCAATTTTACTGTTTAGACGCAGAAAAATAACTTAATTAAATCCTGAATTCTTTCTTAATCTGCAAAATTTTAGTCTGGAGGCTTAAACTCATGTCTCTCGGAGTTGGTGATTAAGACTGAACTTGTATCTCTGTCAGAGAAAACTGATCTAAGTTCAGACTGTTTACTTACAGCACAGCTACACTCATAAATAACTGAGCTTTATACTTGCCAGTCAAGTATGGATCAACAGATGTGAAGTCCAGCGGCCAGTGGCTGCTTGCTCTGCTGCCATTCAGCAGCTAATAAGCGGAGCAAACTGCTAACAGCCACTGCTGCAACTAACAAACCCCACAAATCCATTCAGCAGCTCCACCATCCACGGTCAGACACACGGCTGATTATCTACTGCTGAATTACAGCTCATAACTTGCACCAATGGCTGACGCTGCTCCAGTGTGAGTGTATTTGCTGGCTAGCGAAACATCCAGGTGCAGACTATTTACTGAAGTTTACCAGCCTGTCGCTCATGCGGCATTTGAAGATAGTAACAAGCACGGCTATTCTCGGCTTTCAATGTCTGATTTTTGTCACGTCTCGTCTTGCTAACGAAAATGAAGCATAGATTTCTTCTTAGTTTTTATCATTAAGATTTATTTTTTAGCTTGTTGTCTACTTTTTGTCACAGTATTCGTCAATGAAATTAACACTGGCAGTGATGTCGAAAATGTGTGTAGATTTATTTTTTTCCATCCAGAAAATTGATCAGGAATAAATAAGGGAGTAGATAATGAATCTGACTGATCAATAATGGCATTGGTGTCAATAAATTCTCATTAATTCCCATCCCTAACCATGAGATTATGCAGCAAACCATCTACCACATTTGCATGGAGGTACTTGTTCTGGTAAAACTGTAAACACCTTGTTTGTACACAAACTAATCAAAATCTGTACCTATGAACAAACGTACATCTCTAAAAGCATGTACGTTTTTGCTGGCAGGGATGTGCTGTCCGTTCTGTCTGCTTCTCTTCATTTGGTCAATTCCTGCCTCGCTAGTTGTCACTCATCATGAAGAGTTGCTCGAGGCAGACGCAAACAGCATCTATAAATCCACCTGAGGCACTAAAGACCATAATCAAAGGATGAAAGAACAGGAAAAAAAAGACATGGCTGAGACATCGCTGTTCCAAGTGTGAAAAGCTTGATGTGACTGGTGGATGCTTTTAACTAACCTTGATGGGGAACCTGGTTTTCTACGGGCCATGTGCAAACAGGATGTTCCTCAGATATAACTAATTACTGAAAAGCTAATTTTGGATTAAAACTTTTTATACATGTGTATTCAGGCAGTTTTATGTTTATGTCTGCTTATCATAAAACGAATCGCCTGAGAGAGCTTAGACTGACAGGTGGATAAAATCAAGCTAAAGCTTTACAGCCACCAAAGCCTTAGGCTACTCAGGCTACTTATATCACCCACCATAAGAATCTGTAAAGCAAAGCACCTTTACTGTTGCCTTTTTTATGTACAACCACCTTGGTTGTTCTGTGCCTTAAGCTACTGTGTTTTAACTTCAGGAAATACTGCTGCCATGTTTCAAACCTTTCAGATGGGAAGATTAGTGTGTTAACGCCCGAGGATTACAGTCAATGCTCCATCAGCACTTCTCTGTCTATAGCCATTTACCTGCATGCTATGAGTGTTCCTCTCCTTCACGAGAATCTACACAACAAGAGATTTAGAGATTTACAAAGGCGCAGAGAAGAAGCTGTGTTGCTTTGTCAGTAAAGGAAACTGTTTAATCAACTACTTTAACAGCTTGTCAAAACCATACATGTTGAAGTTTATTTTTATCATCATGAAAATTGTCAGTGGTTCAGCATTTGCAGAGACGTGGGGAAAACAGATTTCAGCTTTAACATAACAACCTTTAATGTACAGTATTTTTCTCATACTGTACATCTTCAAAGATTACTTCAGAAAAATCTTTGCTCCAAGGATTTTTTTTGAAGCACTATGTATATTTATTATGCAATGATTATATCAGTTTAGCCTGGGTGCGTCTGTTGTTGGTGTTCTGGGCTTTTCAAAAGCACTTCCATTTCACAAGAAATGTACAGTTGACTTTGTCGCTTTGGCAGTGACTTGTGGCATCATATACTGACAAAAAAAGCCATCCTTTAACGTCAGCATGATACGCATCTGGGCGCTGATACAATGTAACGGCGCTCAGTGGCGTCAGGGAGAAACAAGAACAACAACAAAAGTTATGGCAGGCAAAAGTCCAAGCTGTGGTGGCTGGGTCAAACAAACACAGACTTTCACCCAGGAGAGTGGTGTTCACATCCTGTAAGATTATAAAGCCAAACCCTGTTTGGAGGAAAAAAAAAAAAACATCAATTTGCGGTGTCGTACTGACAGAGTATTTTTATTTTGAAAGAGACTGTAAACATTAAATTTCCAGTGAAAACGGAAGTGTGTTTTGAAAGAAGACAATGCATGTAACAGGCAGAACTTGACACGGCAGCCGAGAATGTCAAAAACCAACACACCCAGGGTACCTTGCACATCAGATCTGGATGTGGAAGGTCAATGACCAAACGTCGATATATGCTGAAGTTAGAGTGAGAATGTATTGCAAACGCATGTGCTTACATTTAGCCAACACTTGCACGTAGCTAGTATTATGCAACAAAAGTATATGGTTGGTTTTAGAAATAAATAACAGGTTTTGGCTTTACATTCATACAGGAAGCAAACACTGGATGCCGGGGTGAAAGTCAGGTATTGTTGGACCCATCCACCACTGTAAAATGTCAATCAAAGGCGCATTTGTAAAGTTGATTTTAAATTATTTATGAGTGATGAATTCCATCATTATTTTTATTTATTATTTTATTTAATGTTATTGTTGTGAAGCAAAGTCAGTTTTAGCATGAGAGCCTTTTGATTTGGTCATTGATCATCCGTCTGAGATTTAATAAATGGGATTTTGTGGCGATGATGGTTTGCAGAAATGTGATGAATTAGTGGTACGGACGCTACAAATAGCCACAGCTGCACGTAATGACAGCTGCTCTTGCACTGTTGGAGAACCTCGCCGATGCAACACAGTTGGTCAGATTGTACTTTCTTTATGGTATTCCTCATGTACAGGTCGAATAAATGGTGGAGGAGCACAAGTATTGGTATGCAAACATATTTTTGAGGGTGTTTCTACACCCATTTATGCAAACTGTGGATGTTGAAATGTGCCACAATGATCAATATTTATCAAACAGAATCAGACATAGGCACAGCTTTATAAATCTGACGTAAAGAATGCGAATGCATATTTCTGCCTTTGTGTGTACACAAAGTTTAAGTCGTGATTCTACAAAGTTTTTATCATCTGGCCCTAGATGTTTTTGCACACTAACTTTTCTCTGTAATGCAGCAAAAGTAAAACATGTTTTGTTAAAAACTTTATCATTTGGATTCAGATTCAAAATATTTGAATGTATTGTAGTGCATTCGAGCAAACGCTTGGCCATTCATTTGTGATACTCTTCCGCCAGTGGGAGAGACACAGTTTAAGAGTTTATTTATTAAATGGAAAGGTTCCAAGGACATTTGCGAAAGATATTGTGCACGTCTCAATAACTCATTCAATCGCATTTTAGAATTGGATGGAAAGGCAATAAATGATATTTAGCTAAATACAAATGAATTCAATCTATTCTATTAAGATACATCGCCATGGCGCGCTGCGTCATCACGATGGCCTCTGTTAACACAAAGCTCAAACTCACAATAAAATGACATCCTTGGAACTTTCACACTTCTGCCTTGCACTGCCCGTGTGTTATGTGAGGACACCAGTGTTGACAGAAATACTTTGTAGGGACAGCAATAACCAGCTCGATCAACCATCTAATTAGCAGAACTACCTTAGCTTAATATGATGTTCATGGCAAGACATTACAGAAATTATGTTTTTTAAAAGTTAGTTTAATTAAGGTAATTTTCCAGGCTGTCTTCACTGGAGAAACAGCAACACTGCTTGTTAGCTCTGCTGCTTAAATTGAGTTTTGTTTATGTTGTTCAGACAAGCCACCTCCTGCAGTTGTGAGAATAATAACTGCCCCATCTGAGGATGAATTTGTGCTTTTTCTTCATTAATTTCTGGTGTGAATGTCTTTAATTTAGTTAAAGGAAGATCTCTGCTACTTTAATGCTTTATTTATTGTTCAAAATACTGCCCCCCCTCGAAATCTGCGCCTATGCATACAAGGTTAAGCCTGTAGAACATCTTATAGAGGAGGTCAGGGTGGATGTCAAGGCCCTTTTTTTACATTAGCCAGATCTGCAAGTGCTGCACCTTCACCACAATAGATAAGACACAGAGTAACAATTAGACATGCCAGTCTTTGATACTTATTCATCAACTGCTGACACGAAACATTAATTCCCTTTGCCAGTTTTAATTAGTCATCTCTCATAGTGTGAGCTGCGATGATATTACCGTATGTCTCTTTTATTAATTCACATAGGTTCCTCTAATGTCAGCATATAAAGTCTTGACAGGGGAGTCATGTTTCACTTGGGAGTACGTCAGACGATTATTAAAGGGATATCATTCATATTGTCAAGTGGTGGGAAATGTTAATTCAGTGTTTGGTATAATGGAAGGAAATTTCTTTTATTCAGAGGGTAGGTCTGATGATGATATGCTCCGTCTAAGATAGAAAACAAGCCGTATGTAGTGTTTTGGTGCTGTATTGTGTATTTTTGTAGACGTTATTCTCCAGAAAGCTGCAAGGTGTATTATCTTTGTGGGACATGTTCTTTGGCTCAGAGATTACTTGAGGAATAATGCACAACCATTTCAGGATTTATTCACACCCAGACATGCCAGGCAAGGCCTCGCCACTTCAGAAGACAATTTGCTCGCCTTAAAAAGAGGAGAATGGTCACGTCTCCAAGGGCTTGACTCCTCACCGTAACCCCCAAAAATGATGACACAGTAATCTAAGGAAAATCCCAGACCTCAGCGTTTTTCTCAGTGCAACTTGAATTTGATGGTAGCCTTTCACAGTGTGACAATACAGCAGGGAGGGATCCTTTAAGATATGGAGATATGAGGAAGGAGAAAATGCCTTCTTGGTGATGTAACAGCGCACCTTCTCTGACTTGTAGATTGGTAATATATTTAGATTTAACATAGTGTGGCATATACTATAGTGTTTGAAAAGGATTATAAAGCTTTCCAAAGGGGGCATACAATTAGATGTCCGGTGCTTTGACTGTCTACTTCATATGCTGTTAATAATTTTTTCCATCTATTTATCATCCCATCATGTATTTTATGTGTTTTAGGCCTGAGGGCAGGTGAAGAGGACTGCTCTCTGACAGATGATTAGCCGTGCTTTTTCCCCCCATAAATCTATCTTTCTCTAATCAGGGTGAAAATGACTGCTGGATGGGTTTACAAGTCAATTGTGTGCTTTTATTTTTTTTTTTTTGTGATCGCTCTCTCCGAATCATTAACAAAATCTACTCTGGTGAAAACTATTATTCAAGAGAAAGCATTGTCATTCAGTGTGTCAACTTCTACAAGATTATTCCTCCTTTGTGCCTGTATTTTTGAGGTCACTCACCCACAGACGTTGCCACGTTGCGAGTGATTTTAATCACTGAATTTCATTGAGAGAATCACACAACAAATGGATCAATGTTACGTGCACGCCAAAGCGAAACTTTCTACTCTCCTCCACAGCCGCTGCCAGGATAAGACAGCTGACGGCAACATCCATACAATCTTCAAGTACAAATACAGCTAAGCCGCTAAGCTGATGATTGGTGTGGGAACACAGTATGTAAGCAAATGACTTTGAGGAGGAGGAGAGGGCCCTGCTGATTTCTCAATTATACTTCCTCCTCAGGCTTGGGAGAGACAAAAAAAAAAAAGCTAAACTGCATTATTGACAGTCAACTGGGCCAGACCAAACTCCTACCCTGGGGTATTGTGGCCCAACAAAAAAAAGGGTAATAGAGCTTGTTCCATGTGAGGACGGCTCACGCTGCTGTGGGACCACAAAGAGCAAGGTTATACATTCGAACAATGCGACAACTGCACACGCGAGCTATCGCTTTCAAGACAACCTTCATCTTTTGTGGTGCGTGGCGATGGAATGATCTGCGGATCTGAGGCTGTTTTTCCAAGACATAAAAATGCACAAATATGTCTCCTACAGTGTTTGTACAGCACAAGGTAAACATGCTGGTTGATGTGGACAAAGGATAAGGAAACCATAAGACACACACTTACCACATGACATACCTCCGATAGCTGTGGGCACACACAACCGATCGTTAAAAATTGAAATATGACCATTTTTATTTTTCTATTCCATTTTTTTTCATCAGGAGCCTCCCCAACAGAGACATATGTGCTGGGAACAGACGTGTGAAATTCGACTAATGTTTTAAACATGCAGGCACACTGTAATAAACATCAGCATTTGCATTCATACTGTGGTGATAAGTAGGTTACCCTAGAATAGGAATACATCCTCTGCGGTGCACCATTGTTGTTAAATACTTAATGGTGCTGCCAGTATCTTCAAGGAGCACCTGTCCCGTTGTTTTGTTAGTCTGATTAGAGTGTGAAAGAGCTGTAGGGAAAAAGAATCAATAGGGAGCTCCCTGTTAAGTCAACTCTGCGTGAACATACTTTAGAAAATGGCATATTTGTTTCCACAGAAAAATGCCCCCACAAGTCTTTTTCAGCCATTATCTCATCGGGTGCTAAACCACGTTAGCATTGTAAGAAAATGCTATCTGCTGAGTTATTATAGTTTTGGAAATAAGTGATGCAAAGCTCCACCTGCAAGGAAATAAACATGTCTGTGTCAGATTGTGCTTTGTGATGTTTGTCGGTGTAACATTAGCAAGCAGTGTAGCATGTCCATGGTGTGGAGCTACTGAATATCCTATGAAATTACATTTGCATGTTACTTAACTGCTTTCTTTATGTTGTGAAATGGTAATCGCTGCCTGGATTATATCAAGAAGCAGTTCTCTACATATGAAGTGCAGGACTTTGACACCAGAGCATTGTGCTGATAGGATCAGTTTTCAACATCTTGGTGATTTGCAAGGTTAATTAGTAGGTATGAGCGAGTACACCATTATCTGTATCTGTATCTCTTCAACCAATTAAATGATCTGGATCTGTACTTGAAATAGGCGGGGTTTAAGCCGGAAGTGGATGGAGTTAATATTGAAAGTGGATGGGACCTATTCAGAAGTTGTTACCTTAAAGGGATAGTGCACCCAAAAATGAAAATTCAGCCACTGTCTACTCACCCATATGCCAAGGGAGGCTCAGGTGAAGTTTTAGAGTCCTCACATCCCTTGTGGAGATCCAAGGGGAGAGTGGGTAGCAACACAACTCCACCTAATGGAGGCTGGCGGCGCACCAGATTCAAACATCCAAAAACACATAATTGAAACCACAAAATATCTCCATACCGCTCGTCCGTAGTGATCCAAGTGTCCTGAAGCCCTGACATAAATAGTTGTTTGGAAAAACGTCATATGTGGTTTTAATTATGTGTTTTTGGATGTCTGAATCTGGGGCGCCGTCAGCCTCCATTAGGTGGAGTTGGTGTTGCTACCCACTCTCCCCTTGGACCTCCACAAGGGATGTGAGGACTCTAAAACTTCACCTGAGCCTCTCTCGGCATATGGGTGAATAGATAGTGGCTTAATTTTCATTTTTGGGTGCACTATCCCTTTAAGCCTGATATTGATATGCATTGATCAGATGTTGTTATATTTATCATTTTCCAAAACTTTTTCCAAAACAACCTCAAAATTGAGCTTTAGATTAATTTTTATAACAACTGAAAACAGCTATCCAAATGAGGATTTTCCTTCATCATGAGTACAGATATCGACACATTTTACCAGTGGCGGCCCTAGGACATGTGGTGCCCTAGGTGAGGTGGTGACCTCCATGAGCTGTTGGTTGTGGCCACCAGCTGCTCAGAGATAACGATACCCAGCTGTCCTCTGGCTGATTTCAACATGGATTTGTTTTTTGTTTTTTATGTTCTATCTCTCCAGATCCACTTCTCTCAGTAGTGTAGTGGTAGTTGAGTGGGCAACAGAGAGCTTCTGTTGTCTTGACATGATAACGATATAGCGTGTTTCTGGGTACATGCGTCGTCAGGTAACGTTTCGTTTCCACTTACACATATGTGTACGGAGGCAAGGCACCCGGAAGTCCATTTATTCCTATGGGAATCAACTTGATATCCGATGTGCCTGCGAAACTCCTCCCCTCCGTAATATTTCAGTCCAGAGTACGTTAAAAAAAATTGCAGTGGATTTCGGAGAGACTGTATGACAGCATGCTAGCTTAGCTAACAGGCAGCTAATTGGCTAACGGGCTATTTCTTTCAACTGATTATGACTTGCCGAGCCACTCATACGTCTTATTAATTAAATATTACACTAAACATGCCACCTGGCACCTGGCATGCATACCTGGCAGGTCCTAGTAATGTTCTAGGCACATATTCCAAACTACTGGCTAGCAAAAACCGGACAAAATAGCAGTTCTATTCATTAGCAACATTTACTTGTTATGTTAATAGAAAACATACATTGCTCTGAATTACTTTCCCCTCAAGACATATTTTCTGTTGGATATAAATGTAATTTCTGTTGGAGACAGGGCTGGAATATGAATTACTTTGCCAGTTGAATGATTAGTCTATTGTTATTACTAAATTATAACGGCCGCGCCACCAGGGGATACATTTGCATGTGCAGAGTCGACTATTGCCCTGGCTTTACAGTTTTATTCAAGTTTAATTACACATATGTGCCTTTGATATCCGGTGATGGAGTGCACTGTTGCTATGAATAAACCAATTAATAGAGCAGTCATTTCTACCTGAGGTGCCCCCTACATGGATACAACACTTAAGCAGAAAAGTATGAAAAGGTTTAGCTCAAAGCCACAGTCTTTGAGCGGAGGCTTAGTCCTTATATTACATTTATAATCCCAGTAGTGAAAGTGAGAATTGCTGTTGCAATGTTCTTGTTGACATTAAACAGTACCCATAATGCTGTGCGAATGTGATTTCACAAAGACAACAAAAAACAAAGTGGAAGGAATAACACTGTTCATGTCACGGTAAGCAGTTTATCAGGGAGAGATGGAAATCTCAACCATGAGTTCGTCTGCGTTGTGACCAACACCAGCTGTAACTGGGCTAAGAGCTGGATTTTCATGTAAATGTGTGGCACCGTAACAGCAGCAGCGACAATGAGCTCATATCTGAGATGTAAGCAGTCGTCCAACTGGAATCTTCTTAACATGTTGCCTCAGATTAATCCAAAACACTTCTTTCAGTCGAGCTTTACCCGTTTAAGTGTGCATAGACGCGCGTTTGTAGCTATTCAACAAATCAAAATATCATTCAAGTGCACAGAGGTGCAGAATGCAGAAATGCACCATTCAAACATGCAGTAGAAAGTACCTGTCATTCTCCCTGTGTGAAGGGTGTGGGAGTTCTCTCCCTCCCTGCCGAGCTCTTGTCTATTTTCAGTTGATATAGTTTCCAAGCCAGCAATCACATAATTAAGGCCCTTCATCATATTTATTCATCCTCAAAGGTTTCTGACAACCTACAACTGTTTTCCACCCCCACTGCTAAACCTTGTACAAACATGAATACCCTTGGCAGTATCTTGATAATTTGATGCATTTTGTCTCTGGCTTGATTCATCTTCATGAGAGTGAAAACACTCGCTCACACTGTATATTGACAGCCCTAATAAACAGATGAATCAAGGTTTTTTTCCTTCTGTTGTCTCTGGCAATACACAATGAAGTTGTGTCACACTGTATATGCATGACAGGACTCATCCATTCTCAGCTCAGATGTTCTGTACGCAGAACCTGCTGCACTGAAAGCCTCACACTCAGCTCGCTGGGATTTTTCTCAGAACAAGACTAAGACCTAATTATTAATGTATAATTCCAGCATCCCATCAGAGTAATACACTATCATTGTGCTTATTATTAAAAGTTTATAAGCCCGTGTCTATGGCCACCTTAAGAGCTTCCATGTATTATTTAAGCATTGCCCGCCAGCAATATAAAGCCAAGCCTATCGGCTTCACTCCACACTGTTGTATGGTGTCCATCTGATGCTCCTCGCATGTGAAATATTGAACTAAGTTTATAATAGACTCTGTGGAAGTCTCCAGCAACAGCCGGCTGAAATCTGTGCATCTTTTATTTTTGAGTGCTGTGAACACCGAGAAAGAGACAGTGTGTGAAAATGTCTTACTTCCATTTTAGGTCAATTTGAGGTAGAAATGGGGACATTTTATTAAAGGCAGAGGAGAGTCAGCAGCGAGAGTGAAATCTGTGGGTTGAATGGTTTCAGAGAGAGACCTCCACTCAGTGCTCTCTTCTCTTAGTTTTTCCTTTTTCTTGTGTCTTGCCATGATTTAAATGCTCATACTCCCATCATCATTATCTATTTAAATGTGTGCGTGGGTGTGGACAACAGCAAGGGCTCTGTTCATGCATGAGTGTGGTATGTTGGTTAGTTATCTGTTATTGTAATATACGATTGCCATCACCCTTTTGCAAGGTGTAAATGAGTCTTTGTAAAGCTGCAGCGCAAGTCCAATCAAAGGACAGTAACTGAGTCGGTAGTGTGGGACGCCCTGGTCGAGCTGTAAAACCCAGTGCAGCTGCATTTCTTTGCAACACTTCAATCATCTGCAAAGTCATCGGAGGAAGGGCCTCATTTATATCATCTAATGTAAACAAATTAAAACCCAAAGAGCAAGTTTTATATAATTAGTGTGAGTAGATCACAGGGAAAAAAAAGCTGCACACACAGCCCTAATGACTGCTGGGTAAATGACTAAATAAATATGCAACGTTTAAAAATGAGAGTGGGTTCACTTCCAGTTTTCTAGCGTAGTGCGCCACAGTTCTGGTGGCTAGGCATGCTGCCAGCGCAAACTCATGAGGGTGTTGTGTCGTTAACAAACAAGCCCCGCACAGCTCCATTCTTTGCCTCCTACAATTTAAAACACAAGATGGGAGAGTGTGCCAATGACAGAGCAGGGAGTGATGCCAGAGACAATGTGGGGGGAAGTGCTAATGATCAACAGTCCCTCCTAAAACACGCAGCTGGAGCGGGAAAGGATGAGGGAATTGTTAAAAAAAAAGGAACTGTCTCTCTCTAACTTATGAATTTATTAACTCGTGTTCGTGATTCTATCTATCTATCTATCTATCTATCTATCTATCTATCTATCTATCTACCTACCTACCTACCTACCTACCTATTTGATGTAATTCATTATTCATTACTCATTACAATTTTGATGAGTAGATAGTTTGCAAATGATATTTTACCTGGGGGGTCTCCTGTTGCCTGAGACCTGTATTTCCTCAAGGATCTGTCTGAAAGACGGAGACTCAATCATGGAGATAGGTGACATTTCATTCACCACATTTCCAGGTACAAGCTTCATTAGTTCTTTGTTCCTTGTAGCCTGCGGCTGTCCCGGATTAAAATCCAGCTTTGGCTGTTAAGGCAGCGTAGGGCTACAGCGATCCTCTGCAGATGAGGAGGGTTCACCTATGGTGGGGTGTATTTCCACAAGTTTAATGTTGTTGTTGGTTGAAGCAGGTGCTTCAGGAGGTTTGAGATCATGTTTTTTGCATTGGTAAGGGTTGGAGTATCACAACCTCTTGTCATCTTTCCCCTTGATGAGGGATGTACCCATCTGATCTCAAAGATCTAGACTGAGGCTGATCAAGGCATTTTAAACTGATCAGGATCGGGTATATTGAGATATACAGAGCAGTGGTTCCCAACTGGACCAACTATGAGGTCACTCAATCTACAGCAGAAAATAGAAGTATTGGATGGAGACTCTGAATTGGCAGATACTCTATATGAAATGACTGGGATCGGTATCGGAAGCTAAAAAACGTGATCGAAATATCCTTGCCCTTGACAAAATCAAAGTAATGGGAATGTCTGTCTGTCTGTCTATCTTCAAAGAGTATGCCCACTCATCTGCATAAGCCGTGTGTGTGTGTGTGTACATATATATCTCTAAAGAACAAAAATTAAGAGAATGGGGACATTCATATTAAATATTTCACAATTTCAGTTTCCCTCTTTGAATCCTGAATTAACTAAATTTCATTCATATTCCATAAACCACTTTCTTGTGTCCTGCTTCTCGTGCGCTGAGTCAAATTCAGAGCCGTGAATTACAAACTGAAATTTAGCAGCCGCCCAGACTCCTGATCTTAATTGACCCCAGCCTCGCCGCATATCACTTGTGTTTAGTCATCTCTCTCTCCCCTGGAACAACCTGCTATTTGAGGCAATTACCCCGGAGGACAAAAGTGTTTTCCAATACAAAAACAAAGTGAATTGCCATTGTTATGAACGCGGCTCAATTTTCCAAAACATTTGATGCATAAACACAAACTCTATGTATAGTCTTGGGCCACTGACTATTCCTCATGTAGCAAGATGAATTCAATCCAAACTTCGATAAAAACAGCATTTAGAAATATGCACACTGAACAACCGCCATTCACATACTCATATACCCATTGTATGGACTGTGAGGAAATGACTATCGTGCACTGAAAGCAATTCTTGTTATTGAGATGAAGTTAATTACAAACAAGTCTCCTGTAAACAATTTTTCCCGGTAACTATGCTGTACAAGGGACAGCCTTCAGTGTAGAAGGGCTCCGAGTTTACTTCACCTCTCTAAAGAAGATGTCTGTCATCCTGCTATCGTAATACAAATCATTATGGAATCCTCAGCTCCACTCCCGCAGACCAATAATGTGTCTGGTGAATTTATTACCTTGATAAAGTTCTTGAGTTATAACATTTATCTGTAAAGATCTGTATGGCATCTTGGTAAATCAATTCTGCGTCATTAAAAGTCACTCTGCTTGTTACTGTGAGGTGCCTCCTAATATTGCATTTTAAAAGTCAATTACACAATCAATAAGGAGAAAATGTTTTAAACAGGATATTAAGAAAGATAAGATGCCACACTGTCAATATTATTAATAGCAATTTTGCTGTTAATAATATAGCTGTGTCCCTGCAGATACATTGTTAAATGCACTGAAATGCTCGTCTCCAGAAAGGCCAGACAAGTGTACAAACAAGGATTCTCAGGCTAAAAAAAACACTCAAGCAAAATTGGCTTTCTAAACTCTGTGTGGCGGCTCTGCATTGGGCATGATTATTACCCAGGTTCATATAACTGCTGAAGTCAGGCTTCTTCCTGAGCATCAAGTTTAATTAGTAAGATGGACTGGGGTTGAGGAATGAACTTGTATTTAAGAGTAAGAGTGTGATAGTGACACGTTCCTTGATCCCTTGCCCCGGTCATCACCTGAGGGAGTCCCTCTCTAAGACACAGGAGGTGAGAGAGTCTACTGATTGCCCTCAGGAGGATCATAGCGGCCTGCCTGCAGGACCGGACATCTTGTTAAGGCTCAGTGGCTCGCGGTGAAAATGAATAGCCCCCCAACACTTGAGTGGGAATTTCAGGGATAGGACCCTGGCTATCTAACAAGCCAATCACAAAAGCCAATTAGGACTTGGGGATACAGAGATTCCAGGGCTTGGGGAAGTGAATCTAGCCTTGGCCGGCCCCGGTCTGTAACCTGGAGGAGAATTTCACTGTTGTCTGCAGGAGAACAAACTCCGGCTCTGGATCAATCTCACCAGTGGACCAAATCAGATTTCCCTTGGTCCAGTGTGCATGGACTGAATGCAACATTACTTTACTTAACTTAGTGTTTTGACAACTTCCCGAGGCTTGTCAACAGGATCTGCTCTGTGCTCCAGTTCTCATCGGTCCTTCTTTTTTAAAAGAGAAAAGCACTGCTGAAGAAAGTACAGTATAGTATACCTGATTTGATAACACAGAGTCTTCATAAGGTATCACGTTGATCTATTATTCCGTCTTTTATTCCCTGGCAAATTAAATCTCCACTGTGTGTAGTCGTGTGCAGTTGTATTTTATTTGATTTGACACCTATCACCTTTATCGGAGTTTGTCCTGAGGGTAGTAATTTTACCAGTAACTTTTTCCTGCAAAAGTCTAACCTCCTGAATTTGTGACATCTTCTTCGGGATCTCTTCACCTTCGATGTCTCTTCAAGCTGCAACAGAGGGCACTCTAGAATAAGAGTTAAGGACACAGATGCAGTGTGGTTGTGGGTAGAGGAATTTAGTTTTAAAGTTGAGAAAGTTAGAGTGCACCGAGAACACACAAGCAAGAAAGCAGAGCTAAACAGTATTTCTGTATTGTATTACTTACTAAATCCTAAGGAAAAAAAAGTTTTGGCACGCTAAGATTCAATGTACTACCCAACTTAAATTTCATTTTCTGGAGTCGCATAATATGTAAGATGTGAGTGATACTGTACCAACAGAACTTGATCCAGACGTAGTGATGCACTCAAAAACAAAAGGAAACAAAGCTTATCACTGCAGGGTGGTGCTGAGACCTTCGATAAATGTAATCTGAATAACCATTTGGAACAACAAAGAAACCTACCCTGTCTTAAAATGAACATCCGGTGACAGGTGACCAGGAAGTTTGTGAGTGATGCTTTCCCCTTAATGCTTTTCCAGAGTTGCTTTTAAAAAGTCAGTTTGGAGTTCGTAATAGCTACAAAGTATTTCTCAACATGTTCAAGTCTTTCATCTCTGTCAATGCAGTCTTTAATTACTGTACAATGGCTCAAGTAATTTCCTTGAAGTTGACTGCAAAAAACTAAATGATCCTCAAAATTAAGCATAAACTGGTTCAAGGATGACAGCGCACACACAGCCCTTCCAAGAGCTAATAAAGGTTTCTTCAGCAAATCAACAAAAATTAAGATCCTCTGTAAAATATTTTATGAATCTCATGGCTATAATATGAGGCTGAATAGTTTTAAAAGCTGATGAAAAGTATATGAAGTTTAGCTCGAGTATTCCGATGTTTACTGTACAAGATCTGAAGCAGCGTAAATGTGGCAGCCTCAACCCTCTGTTTGATCTATAATGAAGCTGCACAGGGGTTAAGAGCATGCTTGGTTCTTTTCAAAAGCCCTGCCCGCATAGATTTTTTTATTTTTTATATAATAATCATTTAGAAAAGGAGAGCAACTGGCTGACACCATTTAAGACTTAAGCACAGCAGCTTATTGGTGTTAGTATCGGGGTTGCAGCCAATGCTTGCCAAGGACATGGAATGTGCTAGGTCCAGCACTCCAAACACACACACACAAAAAAATACATCGTAGTACAGAATTTTCCCATGTTATCTAGTCTTTTAGTTCTTGTTTAAATGGCCAGATGTCAGTATATCTGTCACAGAGACTACTGCTGTCATGTCCTTGAGGTGAAGACATTTTGTTTGTACATGTTCAAAATATTGAAAACTTAAAAAAACTTAAAACTTTCTCAGTTAAGCCAGAGATATACCTGCTTTTAACCATACATTTGCATGCAAATGATGGCTGCCTCCTGTATCCTGCGTCCCAAAACATTCTCACTCGTTACGTATCGATGTTTGGTCATGGAATTTCTGCCTGTTACATGCATTGTCTTCTTTTAAAACACTGTTTTCACAGGAAATTTACTGTTTACATACAGTCTCTTTCAAAATAAACCCACTACATTGGTACAACACTGGGAATTGAGTTTCTTTTCCTCCAGCAACTAATAAACGTAGTTGGGTTTAGGCAACAAGAATAGGGTTTGGCTTGATAATCTCATGTGATGCGATCACCGCGTTCCTGGATGAAAGTTGGTATTTGTTGGACCCATCCACCACCACTCCGGCCAATTGGGACTTTCGCTGCCTTAACTTTCATTCTTGATTTCCCCCTTATCCCGCCAGCCGCTGTGAATCCATAATGCCGACCGGCCGCCTACCATGCCAACGTTAAAGAACAGCTTTTTTCATTGGTGTCTAACAGTGGAAGTCAATGCCCGAGTGCTGGATTTCGATGACTTTGGAGTAAAGGCCCTGACACACCAAGCCGATGGTTGGCCATCGGTCAAAGTCGGGCCGTCGGTGAGCGTCTTTCACCGTAGTTTTTTGCAGTGTGTCTCGCACCGTCTGCACTTCGGCGGTGGCATTTTTTCAGTCAATTGAGCATGTTGAATCTGCTTGTCGGTGAGAGAGATCACTCTGATTGGCTGTTCAGGTTTTATTTCCTCGCCCCTGTAGCAAGTGAATCTGCCTGTAGTGAAACCGGGGCTAACCGGTGCTTCCTCCTCAGACTCCTCAGCCGCAGCATGACCAGAGGGAAGCACAGCCAGTTAGCCAGTTAAAGTGGGAAGAAGCAGCGGGTTTGTCGGGCAGCTGAGTGAAGTGGAGCCTGCAGAGGAAACACCGGGACCGTCCAGATGTAATAGTCTGTGGAGGTGCTGCGGTACTCGGCTGCACAGATAGGAAACCCCTCGGCTGTCAGGATGTACCACTCTCACTCCGCTCTCTCTCACGCAGGCGCAGAAGGTACGTGTTACTTGGCCGTCAGATGTAGTCTTTGTAGTGTGTTCAAATGCCACTGACACAGGGCGACGTGAGGTGACGTAGATGACGGAACAGTTGGCTTTCGTCGCCGCTAGTTCTTTGATGTCGCTTTGGTGTGTCAGCACCTTAAGACTGGATTGCGCATCCATTTGGAGCGTCCTTAGAAGTTAAAACTGCCCACACACAAGATGCAGCACACTCATAAATGGTACGGGCAGTGTCAAGATGTGCTTGATTTAGAGGCCTTAATACACAGGATGAGAAAGGAACCCATTAGCTGAGTCTGTTCAACAAACTAAATTATCTGTAGTTGTACTTGGAATATGCAGGGTTTAAATCACAACAAGTGGGTGTGGTTTGAACCTGAAGTGGGTGGGACCTAACTGGAAATTGATATTTTAAACCTAAAACTGATATTTGATCAGAAGTTGCTATATTTAGCAACTTTGATTGAGTGCCAGATGATTTTTTTTTTTACAAGAATGAGACATTGAACACAGCTACCCGATGAGGATTTTCCTTCATCACGAGAATGAATATTGACACATTCTACTCGAATAATATTTGTACTCCCATAAAGTACATCAAATGATCAGATACTCATTTCATCCAAGTTTACAGCTCAACCCTACTTAAAAGCAAATACCATGGCATAGCTGTTGCTATTTCTGCCATAATTTAAGAATTATCAATATAATAACTTTCACTAATGTTTATAGTTTACATCATGTAACTCTGAAAGTTCTGTAGGCCTATAGTCTCCGTTCTTCCCTTTAGTGGAATCCTCCAGTAACGTGTAATACAAAAGGCACGTATAGGAACAGTTCTGTTTACGATGCAGCCCATTGTCTGTGCAAATACATGGTTAAAAAGCAAATGTATGTCTGGCCTTACTCAGATTAATCCACGCACCACTATTTCTTTGGGAACTACTGTATTTTATACCAAACATAAAGCGTTGGCATGGACACAGCTGTTCTGCCCTTACCTAAATTATCCGCCCTCACTCCTCTCTCCATATTCTTTATAATTTTCCTATCTGTGTTTTTTTTTTTGTGGTTTTTTTTTTTGGCTTGACCATTCCTCACCTGTCCACCAGGCACCCTCTGCACTCGCCCCCGCTCTTCACACCTGTTGCTCGTTCTTATCGGTGCTGATCTGCTGCCTGCCTTCACAGCTGCTCCTAATCTCCAATTAGTGTCTGTGTGTTTATGGAGAGGCAGTTTTTGTGTTGTTTGCCAAATTGCCTGCGAGCATGCTGTTTTAGTGTTAAAGCTATTCCTGATTTCCTGAAGCCTGCCAGTTACTTGTGTCCCTGCTTTGACAACCTGTTGCTGCTGCTGTCCCACCTTCCTGCTAATTCTCTGATTTGTTTCCTGCCTGCTTGGTGCTGACTGTGAAACCCGGACATGGACCATGTTAACTGCCTTTGAACAAATCTCATGTGTCAGTGTGTGCACTTAGTACTCTCACCTGTTGCTATGTTCATGAACTGTTAGAAAAACAGCAAAAAAAAAATAAAACAAAAATCTGTGAGGTCACACTGTGCACAGTGGGGCCCCAACAGTGGTAGAAGACAAAAAAGAACAAGCATACTAAATTTATTTCAGACAGGGTTTGGTGAAAGCTAAAGGTGAATACCATCATTTTTTAATTCATTCTTTTTTATGCAAAATACTGGATTTTACCATCTCATTCGTCATGGCTTTGCAAGAGCCACTAATAGCATGTACTAGCAAAGTTGTGACAACTGTTAATCAGCCAAGAGATCTAGCAAAGCTGCTGCGACCTTGAGTCATATGGTATTTAAAAGTACAGTGGGTCCACATGATTGACCTGTTTTCCAGGACTGCTCAGGTTTAGCCTTATAATTACTATCATACTTCCATCGTCAAAGACCTCTAAGTTATCATCATATTGTATTCATCATCATCATTGTAGTGATTGCAGGCATTCTTACTATACTTACTATATAGGCTAGGGATGGGCAGCACAAGCAAAAACACAATTCAAAAATCATGGCAACTATTCGATGATTTTTCGAATAATCCGCCACGGACATTTACACAATGCCATGGATAAACATGGGTAAATGCATGAAAAAGAAGTCATCACATATCACCTCTGATAATGGTTTATTCATTTAAAAACACATTGTGCACGTTTAGCACACTATTTCATGTAGTTTTTAATCTGCTGGAGGGTCGCGTGGGGAGCGTAGCGCGACAAAAATAGAAGAGCCGCATAAAATAGAGAGTTGTCGCGCGACAGACGGGGGTTGTCGTGTTGCTCCCGTTGCCGGTGGAGCCGCTGTAATTGATTAACACGGGGGCGAGTGTTACGGTCTCCGGACCTTAGTACATTTATTTGTGTTTAATGTGTGTGTTTAATGTGCTGTGCACGTCAGTATGGGAATTATTCGGCCAGCACTTCATTCATTCATTTATGTGTGTATCTAATTGTCTGCTCTTCTGGAGGGAATCCCTGGCGGACCACGCCTCCAGCCCGCTCTCCTCTGCTGCTGTTCAGTGTTCCCCCGCTTGCTGGTCGGCCGGCCCCCTCGCTGTCGTCATCGGTTCTGGCCAATCACCGCTTCACCGGCCCCTTGTCTGAACCTTTAAAAACTGCACTGAGTCAAAAGCCACGGCGGCTGTGATTTAACGCGAGCAGTCCGCCTCGCTCCTTTTAGTGTTTCAGCTGCTGTAATTCGTCGTTATTGTTGTGGTATTTGGGAATCTGAGGGCTTTAGGATCTAGTTCCTTAGCGTAGCCACATACCCGTTTTTCACTCACACGTAGCTTGTTTGCTGTATAGATCACTAGCCTTATGGGTGTCGGTCTGAGTGTTGTTTTGTTTGGTCAGGTAAGTCATAGAGCAGACAGGCAGATTTGTTTTTAGTTTTGTTATTTAAGTTAGTTGGGGAATTTATTTTGTTGGTGACAGGTCAGAGTTTTTGTTTTATTTGTTTTATGGTTTGCCGTCACCCACAGCCCTTCCCTGAGTTTGTTTAAATGTAATGTACCACCGAGGCTCCGTTCGTGAAGCCCGATTTCCTCGTTGTGTTGCTGAGCCTGCGAGCGCGATATCCTTTTGTGTGCCGCTTTTTTTTTCTTTTTTTTTTTACAAAGCGTAGCTTGTATTGTTTAATTATTGTGTATATGAATAAACGGCAGTTTGCCTTATTCACTTGATTGTTTGGTTTTATGTTGCTTCCCTTACCCCTAGACACATACTGGGTTGTAACAGCGAGCTGCTACGGGACTCGCGCTGCAGATGTGTCGCGGTGGAGCCCGGCCGGTACGGTCCCTTGCAGCCTCCTGCGTGCCTCACTCTCAATTGACCGTGGATACTTGTTGTAGACTTGTGATAGTTTGCACTGCACCTCATTTTCGTTTATTTTGTCGAAGTTGTTCCACAACTTTTTGATGACTGTAGTAGTCTCTGCATGTTTCTCCTGTTTGCAGAAGAGCATCAAACTAGCTGGTAGCCTATCTCACACTGCTGTAGCAATCCTATACTGCTCTCGTGCGGTTAGGAGCTGAATTGCATGTCAAATAAATGGGGGGAAATAAGATGGCGAATAGACGGCGATCCTTCTGACTTTTTGGGTTTTAAGCAGGAGGTGTCAGAAAAGTTACCCCAGGGATAACTGGCTTGTGGCGGCCAAGCGTTCATAGCGACATCGCTTTTAAATCCTTCGATGTCGGCTCTTCCTATCACTGTGAAGCAGAATTCACCAAGCGTTGGATTGTTCACCCACTTGTGAAGCAGAGTAATACTCGCATTAAAAAATCGATTTTTCAAAATACAACGACTATTCGAAAATTCGAAAATCGTGACCCATCCCTACTATAGGCTACTGTTGTGCCGTACAAGGATTTCTAACAAAGGCCTACACTTTATCCATAAACTTTTGGGCCTACATGTAACAATCAAAGCCTGAGACCACATGTTGGCGCCCAAAAGAACAAAGGAATCAGTCAACCCCCTTTCTCTGTGTGAATCAGCTGATTCAAACCCCAACACAGCACCCCGGCTGACCAGCAGAGGTCCCTTGAAATACACAGCTCCCATTGGGTGAAATCTGCCATGGCCAACCCCGCACCGATGACGTCACGCCGGGGTATATCATCACAAAGCGTACCTGAGGGAAATGCTTCTGGCTGTGATCCTCATAGCCAATAGAAGTACCTGCAACTGTTCCTAAAGCTTAGCAACTCGTCCCACTTGGCGAACGCTTTAGAAAGAGTTATTACTGTGCACAGTTAGACGCGTTTTAGGCCTACGGATTTCCCTCGCTGGTCAAGCTGATCTCCTCTCCTCTCCCTCACTCTGTGTGCCGAGGAACACAGAGTAGCCCGGTACGAGACCACGGATTGACCCTCTCACCCGGATGCCCGCGGATGCGAAGTTTGATAGATAACAAGGACTGCCTGCTTCAAGAAGAAGGACAAGGACCCCCTTCTTTCCCCGAGTGATTCCCCGCTACGAGCCGGAATTAACTCACCTCGCCAGAGACTTGCCCCCTCGCCGAGGACCCGTTAGCCGCTGTGAGCCGCTAACCACTTCACCTCTGCCGTAACAAAGGACGCACGAGGAACGACCGACACATCACTCCACCTTCTGCAACAGTAAGAGGCTTTAGCTCTGGGCAGATAGTAGTTAGTGTGTGTTTTCTTTTTAAGTTTTGTAAGGGCTTGTTGATACGGACCGCCGCGTCCGATTTTGGCTGCATTGATATTGTAAAAATATTGCCTGTGTTGCTGCTGTCTGTTATTCTCCTGCCCGTTTGTGTCTGCTTGTAATACGCGGTGATCCGACCTCGTCGGACCGCTATTGTGTCGCCCACGCTGGATTGATCAGTACTTCGCTGTGTTGGTTCAATGTCCAGATTCACGCCGCCACCAGCTGAGCCGAGCGCGTCTCGCGTAATACAGACGGGTTACTGCATCTCAATACCGCCTGCGTGACCACACTTCTGAGTGCTTCCTCTCTCTTCCTCTCTTCCACTAACCTACACTTGGAGCCGAGCAATTGAACTTCCTCTCTACTGGCTCCTCCTTTTCTGAGTCGCGTGCTTTCTTGGCGAGCCGCCATTGCGTGACGTAGCTTGCAGCGTCACAGCCGCCATCTTGCTATGCTCACACGCCTCTCTCTCTCACACACCCACTCGCTCAGACATACATACACATACACATACACACACACACACACACACACACACACATTCTCGCTCACTCACCCATTTTCTCCAACACACACACCCACACCCACACACACACACACACACACACACACCCTTCTTGATGCTTGCTGGTTGATTCAGTAATGTTTTATAGTTGATAGGGTTTATAGAGCAATGTTGATGTTGGTTGTAAATTAATGTCATCAGTGTGAATAAACCCTGTTATACTGCAAAGAGAGGTTGCTTTGGTTTTTCATTGTATACTGTGATGAAGCTGGTTGACAAAGTCAGTGCCTGAGCTCCACTCCTTCCTGTTCATCTTATAGTTGCTGATATCTCCCTAGAATTAGCTTCCTAAGTGAACACTCTTGAGACTGAATTTACGTCTGATCATTGGTCCGGGTTTTCCCGGTGGTGCCCCGCTGTAAGCTAATTTGATTATTATGCTTATGTAATAATTAATTAATTATTAATGAATTAATCAAATATTTTAATAATCCATAATTAATATTAATAATTATGAATTATTGCCAATGATCATATTTAGCTCCTCCTCTTCCCAACAGCTACTGTATCTAGAATTTGCTTCTGTCCATATACTTTACAGACTGCACTGAAGCATTCCTAAGCCCTTGTTGATACACATGTAATTTCTGTAGAAGTACGATGTCTCAAATGCTTGGTACTTAAAAAAAGAAATTTGTATGGGTCGTCTGGGATAAGGAACTGTGTGAAATATTGCTGTCAGAAGCAACCACGTGATAATTTGCCACAGCTTGAAGGTAGAAAAAGTCACCTGAGAGATTAACCGTAACAGAAAACATTTGCAATGTAGCATATTTGTTTTCAGAGTATCTCTTCACACATTGGGTCTCATTCATGAAATGTTAGTAAATCTGTGAGTAGATTTGCACATAAAAACCACTGACAGTAAAATCCTACCCCGGATTCATGAATGCCATGGAAAATTTGGAGTTGATCGTGGGCATATGTTCCTGAATGCCAATCAATTGTAAATTGACAGTGAGCTCCCGCGAGTCAGCAGTTAGCATACATCCCCACCCATGAATAGCCAGTGACCATCATATATGGAGGTGATAATTACTATGGACATGCGAACATGGAGCACACAGGAAGAAACAGAGAATGACGCTGAGACCGAAATTATTGATCATTAGTTATTTTGCCTTCTGTCTAGATAAGTGCCCTTTCTGCATGACAGGTTTTTTTTTCTATTTCTTTTTAATAATTTTATATTTTACTTTTTAAATTTGGCCCATTGCATCAATTCTCAATTTAAAGTGTGTTGTTTGCCCACCAAGGGCATTTGAGTCGAGCTCCTGCCCCTCCCTCTTCAGCTTCCCTTGTGGCAGCCACTCACAAATCGAGCGCCCTGCAGAGCAACATCACATCTCCCTCATCTGCAGTCATGGGCAGCCAGGTAACGGCTGTGTTTGCCCAGAGCCTCGGTATTCTTTGTCTCTGTTGTGATATTAAATCACTATTAAAAGATTTAATGCAGGCAGTGACCCACCATCAAGTTTAGCAACAAGTAAGCTAGTCTGGTGTAAAATCACACCGTATCCCTCCTACTCTCACTCTCAGATTTGGGTTCACTAGGTGCCCAGTGTGAGTGGAGACAGACACCAAATTGCTTTCCCACGTCCACAAGTCTTTTGTTGTTGTTAACGTCTCACACATCTGATAATTAAATTTGACAAAAATGACATGCAGTTTGAGGCTGCGGTGCGACAAGAGGAGGGGAGGAGCGCGTTGGTTTGTTATTTTATTTATTCAGAGAACGTTTTCCTAATTTGGAATCAAGCTTTTAAGAAACCTAATCTGAATCTTAAAGGAGCTACATGTAAGAAATCTAAAGCAAATAGTCGTAAAATCATCCTAATATGTCACAGAGACTAAGGAGTAATGTTAATATAACATACTGATCTCACAGACAACAATAGTACAGCCAGAATATTCGCATTTTTAAAAAAAAATTTACAGTCCGCAAATCATGTTTATGTTTTGAATTTGTGTTTTGGCCTGTTGCGCCACCCACCGCCGTCTACCAGTCACCAAGTCAGTAGAGTCTCAGCATCAGTTACAGGTACGACTGAGCTACAATGGCTGACAGCGCGACTAAACCCAAACGACCTCGTTACGATTCTCAAAAACGGCAAGATAAAACTCGAGGCAAAGCGATGGTCTATAGGAGATGCTTTTGAACGGTGGAGACGGTTGGAAGCGGAGAAGAATTTGAAATCGGATGTCGAAGTGGCTACTCTTCTCCTCGACAGGTAAGCTTTAGCAAAAGTTGGCTAACTAGCATCATAGCTAGACGGGGATGGACATTTCGAATACTTTCAACTGTTATTCATTTTCGATCATACATTGTAGCCCATGTGCAGGTGGGTCATCGACCCGACTGATTTTTTTGAGAAACAAACGTTAGTAGCATGGCAAGCAGCATTAGCAGTGTCCCGGTACATAGCATTAGTATCCGGCTCTCCCTCTGCTGTATCCTGGCAGCAGCATTAGCAGCAGAGAAGCCGGACTTGCTCGAACGGTCCGCTGGAAAACCGAAGATCAAAGACGCGCCGACACGGCCCTGCCACGGCAGCCGCCCGTGGGCAAACAAATCAGTCTCCAGCGTGCGGTTGTCCAGCAACCTCAAATCTGTAGGGGGGGGGGGGGGGGACATGACTCGCAGCAGTATTTTGAATTTGAGTGCAGTAACCGTTTTGGCCACATTCTTACATACGGCGCCTTTAAATTTGTGAAATACCAACTAATTTAACTAAATATGTTACATTTCTAATCTCTTGTCATGTTTAACTTACATGTTTCAAAGGCATCTGTGTAACGTGAACATAACAGAGCACAATACAAATAAGAATTATTTCAAACAATGTTGAACCACAGTTATGTGCAATATCTTATCCATACAAGCAGTCCGAGCAGTCAGAAATAGGTGTAGATTTTGTTAGTACCCATAAAAAAATAGGAGCCTCTAACATATTGATGAATGCTAAAAAACACAGTTTATACACAAATTCATTCTGCTTATGTTTCATGAATGAGACCCAATGTGTGACAGAACCCATCTGGGCTTGCTTTGTGTGAATGTAAACAGACCTCCACATGACATCATGACTTAGGACTTTGCTAAGTGGAAGCTTTGTGACAACTTAGATCAATTGACCAACATGACCGCAAAAACAAACAAACAAACAAACAAACAAACAAACAAAATGTTGGCATCAGTAATTTGACCCTGGTTGATCTTCTTGCCTGTTATTCTTGGAGATGCCTCCTCCTCTCCTGCTCTATTTTGGTGCGTCCCCCAGGGGTCTATTCAGGGTCCCCTCTTACTTACTATATACATGCTACCCCTGAGGCATGCATAGACATAACATCAATTTTTGTTGCTATGCAGATGACACACAGCTGTATGTCCCTTTAAAGCCTGGTACCATTGGTGTATCCTTGAAAATGCCTCACTGAAATAAATGGGAGTGTATCTATGTTTCCCGGGTTATTTATTCGTGTTGTGATAAAAATAAATGCGTCTATGTTGTTGATCACGGATGTTGATATCAACTGTTCAGTTTCATGTTTCATACATGTTTGCCTGTACCCATAAGCAAACAGGGAAACACATTAACTGTACATAATTATTTATCTTTATTTCGGCCACGATCAATATTCTTTTGTTTACGAACACTGGTAGATAACTATCTTGCCACAGGTGGTCTTCGGCTGCTCCTGACGCTACAGTCATAAAAACAAGAGGGGAAGAAATCTGAGTATCTGATTGGTTGAAGGACCGAACTGAACAGTTGATATCAACATCTGTGATCAACAACATAGACGCATTTATTTTTATCACAAAACTAATAAATAATCATGATGGATTTACTGAACAGAGTTCCCGAAAAAACGCTGCACTTAACAGCTTATTGTAATTTCTCCCCATTATGTTCCGTTGTGTGTGTTTAGAGATGTTAAAACAACATATTGATGCAACTGCTATGTTTCCTGTCTTTTTTGGATAAGCGGGGAACATAGAACCTTTTTTAGTAAGAGGTCAACATAGAACCCGGGAAACATAGAAACTTTTTTGTGTAAGCGGACAACATAGAACCTTTTTTGCAGGGTTAAATGGGGAACATAGAACCCAGGAAACATAGGGAGGACCCCAAATGAATAATTGGATGTCTGTCAGGTGAATGACTCCAAATCAGAAATAATTACCCCTTCTGGTCCCAGCAATTCAGTGTTAACAATCCCTCATCTAGTCTAATGTTAAAAATGAGCTCCACAACCCAGGTGTTATTTTTGACTGCAGTCCAACTGAGACAGGTTAATGAAGATATGGCCATGTTTTTCATCTGCAGATCTAGAAAAGGTCATCTGTGTTTTAATCCCCTCCAGACCTGACTACCGCAGTACAGGTTATCTTGATATCAGCAGGCAAAATATGAGGATCAGGAGAACCCTGTATCCTCTTTTAAATCTCTTTTCAAACTTCTCTTTTATCTGATACATATTTCTTAACTGCTGGTATTGTTGTGCTTATTTTATCATCATTTATATCTTGCTTGTTGGACTGAAAAAAAGTTGGTTGGCTATCATGCTCCACTCATATATCATTGCAATATATTGTGTTTGTATCTTTTCATTTTGGCTGAACCTCTTTAGGGAGGCTGTACATGTTTATGTTTGGAATTCCTGAAAGTGAAGAACATTTTCATGAAGGGATTAGAGGTAATTGAGTCATCTGTGCCTGCTTATATTTTATTCCCTCCATTTAAGTTAAGACTGGGGAAAGATTTTCATTTTGAAATCAGCTGAACCAACGAGTAAGCTGAGCTTGGAGCCCTTCCTGTTGATGCCACACCACATTACCCCCACTCTGTCGGTGGATTATCCAAAACTTTGTTGTGGACCATGAAAGCAACTCAATCTTGTTATCGCTTATGCACTAACATCTACTTAACAAAAGACTTCCTAAAGCCTTTGCCATGGTTCGATCTTAATAGTCTTAGCGGCATTAGACTGAGAGCAGCCACAAAAGGAAGATCACTCTTCCCGCCCCCACAATTAAAAAAAGATTTGGGGCATGCCACAAATCCACTGCATGTTTACAACATGTGAGGCATGCTGAGTGTGGCTGTTGTACTGAACAGAGGACCTTCATACCAAGGTAATGCTGACATGTTTCTCCTGAAAGAGATGTCACTACATTCTGATGGTATGTGTACTTAAGAATTTGCACACCATCTATTTAATTGTATAGTCGGTTTAAAAATCACCTTTTCTTTGTCTGGATCAATATGACATGATCATGACAAACACTAACAAAAAACAAAACAAATACGAAATAAAATATTGTGTACTTAGAGCTTTTTCATCACTAGGAAAATTGGTTTGTGTGATAACCAGTGGGCATAAATTGTAACATATTTTCTATCAGAAAATATCTATCTATTAACTCGCTGAATTTTGTGTTCGAGTTCTGACATTTTTACTCAAAGTACCCTTATTTGTCCACTATAAATGGCAGTATTTCCACTTACTCTAAATGCATCACATAATACAAGGATACAACCTGCCCCATTATAGTGATAAATTGTAAAGCCCAGTTCAGACCAAGAGTTGTGACTACTTGGCAACTACTTACAATGCGCCGTTCTGCAACGTTCTAAAAACCTGCTGGTTCACACCAATGCAACTAGATGAGATGGTGTATCATCTCTATGCAACAACTTTTTGTACCTCCATTCTAATTTCTAATTTATTATGTGGCTGAATATAATTTGTAGCTCCTTAAAATATGAATGAGGATAGTGATAGTGAGATACTGGCTACGGCTGCATTTGTAGTAGTGATGATTAGCATTTGTAGAGCTAGGCGGGGACGTATAGCACCTGCCACAGCAGGTCTGCAGTTATTTAGATTTGACCAGCAGACTTCACTACAAGCCGACTGGCTGTAGAAACAGGCAATGTGCCTCACGTTCTAAAACCAGTAGCTGGCAATTTGACCAGCTGAGTTGCGGGTGACACCATCAGTAGGCTTGAGTTGCGCTTGGACACCAATGCAACTTTCCTCTGCAGCGTTCTAGAACGCTTTCATCTCGTAGCAGATCATTGGTCCGAACTGGGCTTAACACAACCCGGGGTAAGCTGTAACAATTTGAGTAAAGAATTAAAAACTACACAATTACAAAATGAATATAAAAAACTGCTACACACAATAATAACCAATCCCTACTACAGTCTAATTTCAAAATCCTGTACCTGTCAGATGCTTAGTACCTCACATGGAGTCCAAAATACAAGTCTACAGTTCAGTAACCAATCTAGACATCCTTTTGCTGCACATTGAAGACTTTGTGACTGCTGTGATTGCCCACACAGGGCAGCTGTTCTGATCCTTATTCTGAGGTTTTGTAAATCCTTACAGTATCTGCTCAGTGTCATGTGGTAGAGTATTACTTTAGAACAGACCTTACTGTCTTTTGCTGCCTCACCTCATTTGATGCAGATTTTAGTTGGTGTGCAAGAACACCTCTATCCATTTTTCTTACGAACTGCCTTGGCATGCTGAAAACAGAAGTAAGATAGATAGATAGATAAAATGTGTTGAGTTGTCATTACGGGGTTAGTTGTGGCACTTTTTTAAAAGCTGTTTTTGGCAGCTGACCTTGCTGTCTTTCTCTGCCTCACCTCATCTGATGCATATTTAGAATGTGCACACACACACACCCCCATCAGTTTTTTCTCACTTTCATGGCATTCTTAAAAAAGGAGACGAATAAAAGGATAAAACATGTTAAGTTGTCATTGGGGTTAGTTGTAACACTTTTTAATAGGTGTTACAACCACCCTCACCCCTGTCAGCCACTG
Source organism: Epinephelus fuscoguttatus (assembly GCF_011397635.1). NCBI lineage: Eukaryota > Metazoa > Chordata > Actinopteri > Perciformes > Serranidae > Epinephelus > Epinephelus fuscoguttatus. The sequence goes on from NC_064760.1 coordinate 21,689,549, forward strand.
CTTAGCTAACTGTAGCAGCACGGTGGTTTGAGACAAGCTTAGATGAAATGCCTCACAGTGACATGAGACACTACTCTCTAATGTTACACAAGCTACATATGTCATTCTAAATCAGCACAGTGGTGCAGTGGTAAGCATTGTTGCCTCACAGCAAGAGGGTTCCTGGTTCAAACCAAGGGTGGGGGGGTTTGAACCTTGGAGCAAGGGAGCTCTTTTGTGTGGAGTTTGCATGTTCCCCACGTGTCAGCGTGGGTTTTCTCCTGGTACTCCAGCCAAAGACATGCAGGTTAGATTAACTGGTGACTCTAAATTGACCATAGTTGTGAATATGAGTGTGAAGGGTTGTCTGTCTCTACGTGTCAGCCCTGCGATAGTCTGGCGACCTGTCGAGGAACCCTGCCTCTTGACCAATGTCATTGGGATAGGCTCCAGCCCCCTGCAACCCCCAACAGGATAAGCAGTTATGGAAAATGAATGAATAAATGGCTATAAACAACAGTGTTTTGAAAGAAGAATCAAATCATCTCCAACTTGAATGTTAAGAATTCATTAGGTTTGAACATTTTTATGGGGCTGTACTCCCCATCATGTATAACCTCTCTCTGCACAAGACCACATACTGTATATGCTACTTTTCTGCACTGCTTAAATAAGTAAAACATGATTTGTCCAAAAATATGCCCTACATTTGGTTAAAAGGTGTCTTGAATGGGTCTTAAAAAGCATTCAATTTAACTGTCTGATACCTGTAGACACCTTGGAAGCTGTCATTAGCAACAAGCTGAAGTGACCAACACACAATTTCACCTTGTGAGTTTATTTAAAAAACTACAACCCCAAGATTTAATCCATTTTCATGTTAAATGGAAGTAATAACAGTGATTGATTGACAGACTGATTGATTCCAAAGAGGCACGGGGCAGCCAATTACAGCACTTGACTTTAATTGAACTGGTCCTCGTTAATCATCTGTTATAAGTATTGTCTGTTTTAAACCAAAAACAGACACAAATGATTCTTCCACAGTGTCAACCTTAAGCACAATACTATTTGTGTCTATGTATCATATAATAAATGGAGGTTCCATAAAGAAACAAGTTGTTTTCTTTCCCTCTTTTTCAGAAGTATTCACAGAAAATCACTGATGGATTTTTTTGTGTTCAAGCTAAACGTAGGCAATTAGCATCTAACTGAAATAGTGATTTTTTTTTTTCTAAATTTAGCCTTGCTTTTCCAGTGAATAAATCAGAGTGTTAAGGAGTCCAGCAGGTTTCAGGGGTAGGATTTTGATGATTACCATTCTATTGGTGCACGCACACACATTGAGAGAACAGAACCAGGCTCTTATTTGAAAATGCATTTAAAGGTCATCAATGGGATGTTTTTCCTTGAAAGGTTTCAGAGGTGCACCTGTTTTGTCAAGCACACAATTAACTAGGGGATGCATCAAAAGGACAGTGTCAGTCCTTATTTAACTGCTATACAGGGTCTGTCATTTCGGCGTATCTCTTGCTGCGCCGTCCGGGAAAATTATGGTTTCTTTGACAGCTTTCAACTGGCTGCAGCCCCCTCTGTCTCTCCATTTGATCAATACAAATTCACAGGTGCTGCTCTTTATAATGTAAGACAGCATTACAACAGAGGAAAACATGAAAGGGTGAGAACTCTTCACATTTAATTAAAGATAATTTTGATAACATGTGCTGAACAAATCACTCAGCTGGAGTGTCACACGGCATAAAGAGCAATGTCTACATTACTGAAGGTGCAAAATAATTCCTTTATTATAAATTTTATATCAACAGTGTAGGTGACAGGTTACACTGGGACTGAGGTGGCACATTAGCTTTGTTAGTGCTATTATTTTAAAGATATTGCAAATAATGTAACACAACAAACTGCATAATTGACTGAGGACTTAAAAGAGGCTCAGAGACATATTTTATAGTTTTTATACTGTGTAAACAAAACATTATATTGTGCTGCCTTCCACATTTTGTTTAAATAGTGTGTGTGCGTGTGTGTGTGGAAACTGTACTCTACTAAAGTAGCCTGAGTGGAGATGAATTGACACATTAGTGCCGGGGCTCTTTAACGATTTGTCAAAGGAAATTAGAGCGACTGCTCTTTATGATGGTGCTGCATAGGAAAGTAACTGGGGGAGAATAATTCAGTCTCAATTCATTTTAAGCTGAAGGCAGGTCAGGGTTGAATTGCACCATTTGGCTTTCGAAACTAATGTCCATGCATATCTTGATTGCCTGAACAAAAGCGCAGGGTGGCCTTTATGGGTCCTGGAGGATGGGTATGGGGAGGGCTTAGCCTGTAATGCTCATTGCTGGAGATGATCACTGACAGCTATAACCTTAAGGCACTATTACCACCAGCAGCAACCATCATTTGGTTATTACATTCAACAATGTAGTCTAATGGGTTTGCCATTGTAGCTGTGCTACAGTATGCTGTCTTACCGAGGTAGGCAATTGCTGAAATCTTTGTTTCCCCATAGTGAATACTAAGTGATTTAATGATATCAAAGGCATTTAAATAAAAACCGGATCATAAATGAAGTCCCATATTATGAAAATAACACGCTAATGGACCTCAACAGCTGGTTTGCTGTCAGCTTGGTAAAACTGTGCTCAGCTTGTGAGTCTATATAAAAGTAAACTGTTAGGACTGCAAGTTATAAAGCTTCTTGTGGAGACGTGGGTTTTATATGTTGTTGGGATGGAAAAAAATTAAATGTAGTTGCATAATGTTTGACCACAATTTCCTGGCAGAATAACAAATAAAACTGCAAACACTGTTACGGCTTAGAGCCTACACATTCTATATTACACAAGTAGATTCTTAAGTATTTTAGAAGCAATCTGGGTTCTTGTGCTTTCTGCTTCAACACATTTTATTTGGAAGATGAGCCATCCCTAAGAGGACCAATGCACCCAATGCAGTCCACGATTAGAGTTCACTCTTCACACGGTACAGAACAGGGTGATATTGACTGCTTCCACTTCAGTGGAGATAGTCGAGATTGACACATAATGAAAGCACAGCGGGGGAGGGAAAACAAGAAGAAAAGTGTACATGCTTTCTCTGGGTTTTCAGACATCTGATTTCTTTACCATTAGCTGTAGTTAATGTTCACCATCATTGTACCTCTACTTTAAAGGAATACTTCTCATACCAAATGACCCTTTGTATCAATTATTCACCCCGTGTTATGTCAACCCACTTGCCAGAGGAAATTGTTGGTATTATATGTTTCTGCAACTTACATTTGCATGTTTCATATGTATCATAACAATGTTTCAAAAGTGACATAGCATATGAGCTGACTCTGTCATCAGGAGGGGAAGGGGATGGTGAGATGGCTACCAAGATGCAGTCAGCTGCGGCCTACTGTTAGAGACTAACAAACAAACCGGATGTTTTTTTAGAGAACATTTGCTGTGTTTCCTTGCCGCCCCCCCCCCCTCCCCCCCCCAACACAGTATATTTTAAGTCAAAACATGATCTTTTCCTAACCATAACCAAGTGGTTTTTGTGCCCACACATTAACCAGAGTGCAAAGTTTCAAGGTATCACTACATAAGAATGTGCAAAGGTAACACAACTGTATTTTGTAGAAACATTCAGTGCCAACATTTTTTTCTGGGGATTGAGTTGGATACGTTGAGAACTTTCTTTTTCACATGCTTTAGGTGAACAAAGAATTGAAAAATGCAAAAAAAAAAAAAAAATCTTGATAGACTGAAGTCACAGGGGCTGAATTTAACAACCGCAAAACTATATTAGAATATCCATTTTCAAACACTCACACAACTTGTACAGTGTACTCCAAATCTCAGTTATCCCATCATATGTTCATTACTCCCAAACAGACAGCCCTTTTCGACAGGGAACTGAACTGAAAGTGAAAAGTATCGATGTCCTCTTCAAATCCAAACTCCTCTGAGTGTGAGGTGAGTGAGGTGAGTAACTAATATACATATTAGTATTTTGGGGGTGAAGTATTCCAGTGAGATTGTAACCTTGGTGCTATGAGCTCAGATAGAGTGCTCTAGCAGGCACTACAGGGTAGCTCACTGATACTTTTTGATACTTGGTTGGCTAATCAGATTTTACACACCAATATAAACTGGTATTGGTTGTGTAAACCAGAATCCACAGAATCAGCGCTTCAATGGGCCTCTCCAATTAACCTTGTAGGGACAACAAGGTTAAGTCTTACAAGAACCAACTCCTACTATCTCTAAAACTGGCCAAGATGCTGTTGGGATATGTCTTTGGTGGAACCCGAAAACTACCAGCCAGATGAAGTGGCCACAAGGCTACTGAGTACACACCACGCCCAGAGAAACGTAAGCGCTGTTTCCACCAAACACTTTAGGTATGGTACCTTTGGAACCAAAAGTAACCCCTCAGACACCTCAACCCTAGCGCTGTCTGCACCTCATTTATCGTCCACAGAACGAGGCTGCACGCCAACATTTTCAGAACAAACTAGAACAGGCTGCAGTGAGAGTCTCTCTCCATGGGATATTTAAAAATAGCAGGTTTGTGCATTTAGTCCTTCTCTGGCAAGCTTGGGGGTTTAGTGTTGCCAGAGCCCACAGGAACAACGCTCCACGACACTTTTGTTTTCTCCAAGTGAAGTTTGGGATATATGCCATCCCGGTCGAAATTAATAGAAATGTTCCACATCAATATAAATAAATTAATATAAGTGTTCCACATTAAAAGTTGCCGGCAGTCGGCCCAGTGAATTAAGATATTTTCCTCAGACTATAGCAGCTGCAAGAGGCATCAAAACATCCTTTCATTTTATAGTTAGTTTACTTAGAAAACTCTCCACGTATGAACAGAGGTTACATAAGCCTAAAACCAGCCACGACTCAGCCCTGAGTAAGAGCGACTGTTCGCTATTGACCAATTAACAGACTGCAGTGTTCACAGCTCCACCTTTTAGTACCAGATCTGTGTGCTAGGTACCCCAACAGACACCGTTCACTGTGGAGACAGAAAAAAAAGTGTACCAAATTGAACTGTACCGTACCGCACTGCTCAGTGGAAACAGGGCTTCAGAAACACTACCATCTTGGTGTGATATGTCCTAAAGATGGTCAGCAGTAGCCCTCAATCATGTTAACTAGCAATGAAGTAGAAGCCAAATATTTTTGCTGATCTCAGATCAGTAAGATTATATAGTCCTGTGAGCCACAGGTCTCTTTGAAACCCACAGTCTCTCCTCCTGCAGTGGACAAAGCAGGTTCAGCTCACCACACATACTACACTGCATAAGAAATATGTATCTCCTGCTCAGGGGCAGGCATTACCTGCTTACCTGCAAGCGGTGCTGACATAGATACTTTGAGTGGGGTCACGTTGCTGCTGGCTGTCGCTGTGAAGAGGTAGATTTTATTCAGATATTCTGCCATCTCTTTATATCACTACTACGGGGGGAAGCAGAACACCTACTGCCTGACCAGCTAGCTGTAGTAGGGTCAACATACACCACCACATCTTCATCCACATAACAAACATTAGAGTGGAATTTCTCTGATTGGCCTGACAGTCCATTGAAGTCACACAAACTGGAACCTGGGGCTTTTGCTGCAATGTCTCCTGCCAGACTCACTTGATCGACTGCCAGAACTTGCCCATGAAAGGAGCATGAAACACCAACAGTTCTTTAGTCTGTCTGAAGTCACATACACCCAGAAACACGGGGCCAAGTTCAGGCAGAGATCTGTGTGCCGGCATGGCTTCTGCTGTTGCGGAGATATTTACTGAGATGTCTTTTTGCATGGACAGTAGGGGAAACTCTCTGAAATCTTCAATAGGTACAGGAGAGGAAGGGCGCCTTGCTGCCCACTTCAAGGTCATCATCTTCTGGATGGACAGCTGGATGTTGCCAGCTAGCACGGCTCGAAGAGAGGCAGGGAACTCTGTGTCATCATCGTTATGCCATAAGATCTTCAGCCTCAGATATCTTTGCACTGCTGCAGCTGATGAATTTACAGAAACACCCCGCAGTCCAGACAGACAGGCTTTACAGGCAAACCTCGGGAGCCTGCTGGAGGGTGAAGCCTTTGTGGAATAAAGCTGCAGTAACCATCTATGTCATTGAAACTAACAATATACAGTGCATGTGGGCTCAGTGATAACCACCAAGTGAGTAAAATGTGCTCAAGAATAAATAAATCCTCAATATAAACAGCTTAGAACGGATGGAAATGGGTGCCTTAGAAGAACTACGGCTCATTTTTCATTAATGTTGTATCACTCTATCAGGAAACTGACCTGCTGTCTCAAATTACTGCAGATGATACAGTCTGAGGTGTAATTAAAAAACAATTAGGAAAATGTGGCAGGCTAAGAGCACCTTCACCTCCCCTTAGCTAAACGAGGTCATTAAGCATGCTGGATATGACTTTTAGGCAATAACCAGGTGTGTGTAGGTGGAAACCATCACAGTCCTACAAAGAGCATCTGTAATTCAGCGCCGCAAAGCATAAAATGTTGTAACACAAAAATTGTATGATCAAAACAGTTGATGAAAGCATATTGCAGCAAAAAATGTGCCCTCTTTAACCTGTCATGATAATTATATATTGAATTTAAATATACTTAGTTTAATAACAGCAAAGCCAGTACAATTGGAAAAAGGAAATAGTTTTGCTTTTGGTTTTGTTAATGATCTGATGTGAGATTTTCTGTTTTAGTGTGTGCACTCACTTTTTTGAAAAAGCTTTTCCACTTCCATGTGTCACAGCTAAACATCAGAGGTAGCCTAGTCACCCTTGGAGACATTTTGAACTTTGGTTTAGAGTTTCAAAGATTGATTAATCGATAAGTTGAGTGACAGAAAATATTTTGGTAATTGATCATAGGTATAGAATTTTGGAGAGAAGATATCCTGAATGCAGGAAATGAAGTGTTTGATGCTCAAAATCTTCTGGCAAAGGACCCCAAAACTCCTGTTTGATATGTGTCCCCTCCTAATGTTGAAACAAAATCTGCGTCCATGCAATTGATACAGAGGCTGTACACATGCTGTGTTTTTTTGCACCCTCAAAAATTAATTGTTTTCAATGTTGACACATGCCAGGCGCGCTTAAACGCCAGAGCGACAGCTGTGCCCCAAGTTAAACTGAGTTCAACTTTTGGAACGCAGCAGCACGCACCACATGTCATGTGACGACAACCAACCAATCACAGCTAACAGATATCTTTCCCTTCTTCCATAAAAATCAGTCTATGGAATATGGAAAAGTTAATCATTTAAATGCAGGGCTGTCAGAGCTTTACATCTGTCCCATGGATAATAAGCCTAAGAATATCAGCTCTGCACTCAGGATTTCACGTTAATAGGTGATGATACAGTGCTTATTAAGGTTGCTTAGAAACCTCAGACGCAACCTGCCGCTGCGCTCTTGAAAGCTGGCTCCAAATAGTAGCACCCAGCGTCCAGCCTTGCATTTTATAGGCTGTTAAAGACATGGCATGTGTACTGCCCCTTATCCTTTCAGTCATGTTTAAAAATGCAAAAAAAATATAATTATTTACAATGTGAAGATTATGTCCCAAACTGTACCAAACCATTTATTGATTAATCAAGAAAATAATGTGCAAATTACTCAATAATGACAGTCAGCATTAGTTACAGCTTGGAATAGGTACCATCACAGGATCCACGATACGATATTATCACGATACTGAAGTTACGATTCAATATTATTGTGATTTTAAACATGTTGGGATACATTGCAATTTTTTAACTTTTTTTCAACTGTAAATTATGCCCCCAAAGGAAAACTTTGTCACCATCTGTTTTATCTAATAACAAAGTTTTCAGTCTGTTCATCTGGCTTCAGCCATTATTTTGCAGCAGCCGTTGAAGTACAAGTACGATACAAGTGCGACTTTTATACTTTTTTAATGTGCTTAAAATTTGGCACCAGGCAAAGTTTAATTCCAGCACAATGGTGAACCTTGAGGGCATTTACTTGTCATTTGGTTCCTCTGTGTGACTTTAAAATGTGAGTTAGTTGTCTTATTAAAGTAAAACTTCATTACACTGAAAAACATATTGTGCTGCTGAGGTACACTGGGGTTACCATGGTTATGTGTCTCCAACTGACAAGGTTGTGCCAGCAAGCAGAACGTTTATAGATCCATGGTTATCTGAACAGATATACACTGCTGTTAACTCACACAAAAGTTAGAAAGATAGTTCACATATTGGGTATATGGTGCACAGTAAGTATTTTTTTAATGCTTCAAAACTGAACAGTGAAGCAATGCTGGGGTGAGTGGGGTCAACACTCTACTGATAAAAGTAAACAGCTGATGCAAGCTTCCAACTGTCCCTCAAAAAATCTTGAGACATCTGCAGTTTTGCAGCCAAAGTTTTTACACTTGTACACTGTTTGAGTCATAACAATAATCATGACAAGGAACAAAGAGGCTTTTCTTTTGGAAAGTAAAAAATGAGCTGGATCCTAAGCTGTGTTTCTTACATTAACCAAATGCTGCTCCTTATTGCACGTTCACGTTGTTGTACTCAGGCAAAAGTAAAGGAGAAGAGATAGATGGCAGCAGAGGAGGCCTGGAGGTAACGATCAACTTAAAGCTTCAGAAGGAAACAGCCTACGTCCACCCAACGTTACACGTATCCATCATGTAGCCTCATGCTGCTCAAACATGAACAAATATGAACAACATTCAGTAGTTTACCAAATAATCTCATGTTGACTCTTGCGGACTCTGTGGACAGAGCCAGGCAAAGGGAGTGAAGGAAACTGGAGATAGGGCAGGAAAAGATGGAGGAGGTGGGTGAGAAAAGAGACACTTCATATCAGGTTAGGGAAAAAGTATTTCCTGTTGTAGGGATGAATAATGTTACGTGTATTAAGGGTTATCATGTCCACCTAGTCAGAAATTAGGGAGGTAATAGGAATATTGGATTTCTCCGTAATGCTAACTTTTTAGCACATTAGCTAATGTTCAATAGCAAAACAAAGTGGAGGAATCTGTTCAAGTGTCGTCCTCCTCTGTAAGATTGGCATAGTAATCAACCACAAAGCCTCCTGTGACATCATCCATCCACTGAGTGAGAGCATACGGGTTGGCCAGTCTGGTCCCGTTGGTCAGTGTTTACTTATTCAAGAGAGAGTGAGTGGCCTGACGTGCGTTCATAGATTCAGTCTGACGCTCTACACTAAAATGAGAGGCCCAGCGGTCGAAGAAACGGAGCATTTTATTTCTACATGAATTAACAAGTGGTTAAGTTCATCACACACTTAGGGCCCGTCCCAGTAGCCCCCCTTAGCCCTACCCCTTGGCCCTACCCCTAGATTTGCATGTTCCCGCGAGGGGTAGTGGTGTTCCAATTCCTTTTTTGCGTGTAGGGGTAGGGGGCATAACGAGGGGGTAGTGGGTATGAAACTAGCCCTTCGGAGCGAGGGATTTCAGATGCTGACTTGCCAACGTCGCCATGGCTACCCAGCTAGCTAGCTAACGTTACCGTTGTCAGGTTGCTCGTTAGCTAGCTAGCTAGCTCGCACTATCTGGCGTCCGTCATCTGTCCTGTTCTGCAAAATTGGCGGATTTTTCACATTACATAATGTTAGCTGGTTAGCTAGCTAGCAGAAGTCCCCTGTCGTACATATCATTTTGTCGTCTGTCGTTCATCAAACAAAGCATGATGAATACAGCAAACGATGAACTCAACTGGAAACTCCATTGTAGATGCTGGTTGGAAATGTAAATGGCTCACGGCTTCCTGTTTAAAATAGTTACGTATGCGTGAACGTAACCGACGCGGTGACGTAGTAAGTGGTGTCCCAATTTCTAGGGAAAGATTTCAACCCCTACCCCTCGTTGCTTCATTTCTTTGGCCAAGGGGTCATGGGCAAGGGCTAGGGGTAGCGCCAAGGGCTAAGGGGGGATATTGGGATTGGGCCTTACTCCGCTCGGCGCTCTGCTGCTCCGAGAGTGCGGTGCTCTGGATAACTGAACTGTACATTCAGACAGCGCTCCGACACTCCGACAATGAGTATTTCTGAACGCACCACTCGCATCATCTTCCTCCATTGTCTAAAACAAGCCAACAAAACTCGCCAGCTAGCTCTGGCTAATGTCTGAGGAGAATTGTGTTACCTCCAGCTAAGCCCCACCCACTAAAAAAAGTCATACTGTTTATTAACAGTAAAAGAGTCTATATGTTCCAGATGATTCAGGGAGTTTGAAGGTGAAGACGGGGCAGGTGCAGGTGACTAGGAGTGACTAGTAAGAATAGACAATTTCTTAGAAACCATGACAGGATACAATAAAGAATACGACTTCGTTTTCTTTTTAATATATTGTCTACATTTACATTTAAAAGACCAGACTGTTTGGGAATTTGTTCAGGTCTCAATGTCAGTGTAGACAGCTCCTAGAAGTACATTAAACATTTATCATCTTAAGTCTGTGATCATAACAGCTTAACCTTTCGGGTAACATTTCTTTAATCATTAGGATTTTTGTTCCAAAATGCTTTAAAATCAGTTTAGATGTTGAATTTAAATTGTCCATGACCTGACTAACAGCTGCCCCCCAATGTTAAATAGGTGATTACAGCCCTAGTAAGTGCTCAATGTTGTTAACAAAGGATGGTATCAAATTCAGCTTTTACACTGCTACAGTACATTTTTACCATGATGTTTTTATCTGTTAGCCAATATATTTAGATGTTTTTATATTTTTAGAATGTGCTAGATCAGAGTTTTTAAAGAAAACATTGACCTGCAGAAATCATCTTTATTATGCTAAGATATGTGGCGGGCATTACTCAACACGCCTTGTTTTTTGGGTAAGATAAAACCTCTGAACCTTTTTTTCCGAGGGCATCTGCTTTGCCAGCTAATTTCTGTTGTAACTTGTAAAAGCTAGTGAGGAGCCCTACACGTGTAACCCGCACGCGGAGCAGACTCTGCCTTAGAGGCATTTAAATTTGTATTTCGGTGTGTGTTACATTATGACAAAGTGAGGGAGGCAAAAAGTCTTCTTAGCTCAAAGTTTCTGTGAGTGTGGAAACGTCTGAGCATGCACAAAGCCAGAGAGCTAGAAGTTGTATGAACCCCAGATAGAAACACGAGTAAACATAATCCTCTAACAATATACAAGGTGCTTCTGCCTGTTCTGCCTCCTATCACTGCCTTTGTTCATTTATTGTTTCCCACCTTCTTTGTTGTTCCAGCTCTTGTTTACCCTTTGCTAGCCAGCTTTCAGTCACGTCACGGACGTTTTCAATGAGCCACCTGGGGTTAATAATAATTTTGTTTGGACAGAGACTCATCCAGGTATTAAACCCAGTGCTGTTTCACCACTGACATCAGGGTAAAACAGCGTAACAAATTATTTCTGTCAAGTGGTTCACACAAATTATTAATTCAAGGGAGCAAAATAAGCAATTTGAGTGTACATATCATCACCCACGCACAAATTATCAAAAAAGTTTACCACTGATACCTGCCAGGCTCTGTATTTTAATATAATATGCTTCTTTTTATAACTCCAGACAATGAAACGCAGCTAAAAATATAAAAGCACATTTATATTACTAGTCACTCTCATGCATTGCTCCGAGGCATTTTAAGAAATCTTTGGAGATTTTCTGTTGAAACCAGCTTCCTTATTGCCCTCCTTGTTTAATTTCTCAACCCAAGGAAATGAAGAGTAAAGGTTTTTTTTTTCTTCTTCTTCTCTTTTGTCTGTTCTTTTTGTCGCTGTCTTTATACCCTCCAGCTCCGGTAAGGTCCATAATTTCGCTGGTGTATCACGCAGCCCTCTCTGTTTACTGGCAGTTCTTTTAAATTAAAAGTCACAATCTGGCTGTCAAGCAATTGTTTCTGCCTCGTGGCAATGAAGTCATCAACTATTTTTAAGTGAAGATGCACCCTCTTCCCTGTCGGTGCTCTGTGCGATTAAATGGCAATTGTCTACCAATATCACTTTGCATTAATTAGACTGTAGTCTGTATTTGGTGAGTCACAACATACATCCTCACACGTACCCAGGCACAAATTGGCTCTTGTGTGTGTCTGTGTCTGCCGTGCTCAATACAGTTTCTGCACTCTCCAGTAGTAGTTTTTCAATGTCAAACTCCTACCCACTGGCTTTCTGTAATATTATACTGCACTGTCTTGTTTGACTTCGGGTTGGCTTACAGATCACAATTTTTGTCAGTGATGCCTTCATGCCCTTTAAGTCCCTATTCATCCACACAGTGTGACCTACAGTATACTGACATGGCCATGACATAGCTGGTGTTTCACAGCAGGGGAACAGGCCTACAGGGAAGTCATAGTATCACTCTACTTTTAAAGTAAAACTTATTCCGGTGGTAATGCACATGAATTTCAATGTTGTCTGCACTTAGTTCACTGTTTTGTTGAGGGCTTTTTGGGAATTATTTGTGGAGTGTAAAATGATGTGTGATTAAAATTCAGTCAAGCAATTATTCAGTTACATTATTAATTTGTAAGATTAAGAGGGATATACTTGGAGATATGGAATATAATATAATAAGTTGGTTTTCTAGAGTTTATAAAGACCTGAAAATAAGAATCACTGTTTTTGCTGCCTCAGAATGAGCTGTTTATATTTACATAGGAAGTGGGGCCTCTTCCACAGACATCACCATGTTGCACAGCCACATTTCTACAGTAGCCCAGAATGGAAAAACCAAACAGTGGCTCTCTGTAGGGCCATCATGTTTTCATGTCACTGTAATTAGCAGCCTCTCAGCGACAAGCAGTGTTAGAAAAACACAAATTTTTTAAACCTGAAACTCCTTCATTCAGTGTTTTTACAGGTTTAAATTACAGAGTCTGTTTGTCTTGTTGAAGAAGAGACCTCTGCAGATAATTCAACTCCCAGTAAAAACCTCCTGCAAGTCTGGATCTTAAGTCATCAGAGAAAATTGGTGAGCACACATTTGCAGTTGCTGAGCTAGTTACTCTCCTGCAATGAGTCGAACAGCGTAGGAGAAACATGGTCTTTAAATATGAAACTGCTTTATACAGTGTTTTTACCAGCTGTAATCTAAAGTGCTCTTAAGTTTAGTTGATTCAAAACACACATGTAACATGGTTTAATAGCAACAGTTTCAAACACAAGTACACAAATCAGCTTCATTATAACTCGCAGCATTCACGGACAAAGAGTTTGTCTTTATCTGGACACATTTTCCCCTCAAATACAACATGCTAATGTTTTTAGCACAAGCCTATGGCATTTTGCATTGTATAAATTAGCGTAGGCTAGCAGACTTTTCCTCAACTCATATGAAACCAGGGACAACAGCAACATTTTACAAAGGAAACGGTACAAAATTTGACAAAACACCGACAAAAACAACTGTCTTAGACTAAACGTGTTTTCCGAACAAATATAACATACTAACGTTATTAGCACAAGCATATGGCATTTTACTTTGTATAAATTAGTCTAGTGACGTATGAAGCCAGAATAAATCACACACGACTTAAAATGCTATTTTTGTGGAGGCTTTATTATCTTCGCAATTTATTGTTTTTTATTTGTGAAATTTAAGTAAATTAAAGCTTCGTTTCCACTGAGGGAAATGGTTTCAGCAGGAGGTCTGTGTCGCCATTATGTGTAGTTACATTTCTGGGGAGGTGCACGTCAGGGTACGCCGTAGGGTATGGTGCAGGCTCTACATTAACGTAGAACCTATGCCCTAGGTGCAGCATCGATTTGACGCAGAAGTATAAATCCTGCATTACTGGGGGATGTTTCAGCTGATGCAGTCTGCAATCCTCACCACTAGATGCCACTAAATCCCCCAAAGTCTTACACACCATTCCTTTAAATGTTAACCCCTTACACGCTACACTAGTGTGCCATGTTTAACAATACTACTAGAACACATAAGTTCATGTAATTCATTTTTCAATGATTGAAAGCATAAATCTTTGTGATCTTATCAGTCCCTATAGCAAACCCTATACGTCTACGTAGGTAGTTAAAAAATACTTCAGTGTTTGTCCATTTACAAGAGGTGATTGTATAATTGTTTCAGCTGTTCTTGGTGTGGGTGATATTTTAAAAAATGTTACCAGTTGCCATCATGTCGGGTTTGGTTGTTAGCTGGAAGATGATATAACAACAGCACTGCCTAATCAAACAGCACACTGCTCTGAATAACACATCTTCCTAAGTCTCTTTGAGAAATTCTTTACTAGTTTGGTGCATAAACTCCGGCAGTGGAATCAGGACAAGCAAAGCACTACACTTGTTACCAAGGAAACCATGCAAACACAGAAGCTCAGAGGAAGTGAGTGGGAACTAGAACAAGTCTTTCATTTCATCTCATCATCCTTTTCATAGGAACCTATAGCATTGTAAAAGGTTGTGCAAGACACTATACTGTACACTGCCTCTCAAGGTTTCAGAGTATTTGACTGATGCCAAGGCTTTTCTGCAGTGTTGGTGAGACATGCCAACCCATGTGGGATGTACGCTTTGACCTCACATCTGGAAAGCACAGTTCGAGGACTAACAACATGGTGCAAAACAACAGGTTGTAATTATGAAGTCATGAGATGTACAGAGTTACAAGGAGACGCAAGTCAGCCCAGTGAGCCGTTATTAAGGGTCCGTGTCTTGAAGACATATTGTTTTATTACCAAACAAAGAGGGTCGCTGTATTTTCATTTTATATTGTCGCCATTCTAGAGATATGATGCTTGAAATAAAAAAAGGGCTTCCCTTTTGATAATTGTGACATTAAAAGCATTACCCTGCAATTGTGTATCTCTGTATCAGAGGCAATATTTTGCTGTGTGTGCTTTTAATTCCCTCGATATGTACCACAGACTTACCATATTAATGTACAAATTGGGTTATCCTTCTTTCAAGGTCTCCAGCCTTAAATTAATATGACATCTTTGGCAAGGAAACCCGAATGGCTTTTAAAAGAATTTAATAAAAAGCATCGCTGATGAAATTAGCTAATGCCCATTGACATTTTATCCTGAGCATTATAAGAATATCTGGATCCAGTGATCATATTTCCCATGGTTTCTGATGCTATCGTCTGATAGATTTCAATTTAATTTGTAAGTGAAAAGTTAGTCTTAAGGTCAGGTGTGGCACCAAGGTTTATTCTGAGGCAAGCGATAATGCATCCATACTACATTTGGAAGAGGGGAGAGAGGATTATTTGTTTTTCTCTGGCAGCATTAATCTCTCACTCGCTTTGTTGTTCTCTCCTCATCGTGAAATATTGACAGCAGAGCATTTAGTGGGGTGATTGTCCAACTCAGACTGTAGATACAAGATTTCACAAAAGAGTCTGTCTGATATGATGATACAGTGCATTCTGCTCCCCACTAAACAGTTGCATGTATTCACTGCTCACAGCAAACAGCAATTACGAACGTGCGTTCCCTGCCATCAGTTGTATCTGAATGCATTTTTTTTTCTTCTTTTTTAATCTTGCATTCTCTACACACTAGACAAAAACTAGTACAAACCATTTTGCTTGTTCCATATCACATGTCAGCTATAATGATGGAGGCCCACACAGAAGAATCCAGCAGACAAAAAAGCAGTAACCGTATGTCTCGGTAAACCCACGAGAGCAGCAGCCTGTGAAACAAAGCAGCTTTCACTTTTATGTCCTTCTCTGTCTCTCTGTGGTTGTTGGTTGAGTTGCAAGTAAATTTGCCATTAAAATGGCAGCAGGAACAATAGATTGTGAGCTTCTCAATCTATTTGAAGAATTCTTGCTGGTTTATAATGGTAGGCTTTTTATACGCAATGCTGTTGCTCAAGGATAGATGAAAGCACCACGTTCTTTTATAACGTTATTTATTTATTTCCTTTAAAAGTCTATTTTTCTCGCGTTATTTATACATAAAAAACTTGATGTATTCTACAGCTTGTTTACTCTTCAAAGACACAATTGTTTTATTGTGATTAAACTAGATAAGGTCACGATGATGACAGGATTGAAAGTGATACATTTAGAGATGTCTGCCCACTTTATGTATGACATTTGATGAAAAACCATCCATGGCCTGTAATGATGCACCTTTGATGTCGGTGTCACTTTGGTGTTGGTGTCTTGTTTTTGTGCTTTTTTTTTTTTTTTTTTTTTTTTTTTTGAGGCTGGCACAAACTTTTGTTTTTGACACTTCACTTGAAACAGTACTGTTCTGAGTCACATTGTCTCAATATAATACTAGTTTACATCCTCCAACATCCTATTTATTTGCTTCACTGTAAGCCCTATACTGAGTTAAGAAAGTCAAAACGGTAAGTTTGTCGTCTGAAACACAGAGAGGAAAATCAACACTTTTTTTTCTTGTAATAGTCTTATTGGAGACCTTATTAAAGCACACTCCAGCTGTATGGTTAGCTGACTTTGAGCCATCGTATCAGAGATTTTGACAACTCCCCTCCAAACCTGATCCAACAGTCACTGCCTCACTGAGAGCCCAATTAGTAAGAAGAAAAGACTCCTACATCACACGGTCACAAGCACAATAAAATATTAAAGACAAATAATACGTGTTCAGCCCCTAAAAATCATTTTGTTGATAATTTTTACAAATGAATGCCAGAAATTTGTATCTTAGCTTCAAACTCCAGGATGTTTGTGGCTATTACACAGCTGTTATGCCGTATGATTGGTATGTAGTCGTGGCATGCAAGGTGGTGATAGATTAAGATAAGAGAGGTAGTAGTAATTGGTCTGAAACACAAAATGCTAAGTGCATTTAAAATATGTCAGGGAGAGGAAAAAAATCAATGAGTCAGTTGCCAGTCTGGCTGTAAACTGAGACAGGAGTGTTTGACTGCCCTGGTTTTATTGACTTGTATTAGGCTTCATTATTAATGACAAATATGCAAATATTAAATTAACACTGAATCTTTTTGGCCAGTATTCCTGGCACGTATTTTCTAGTTTACCAGCTCTTGGCAGAGGAGCCCAAAAGTTTATTTTGGACACTGCAACTTGGCAAGTTAATCCAATGCCATTGTCATTGACCTCAGCCATCTTTTACGGCTAATGTTGTAAAATGCTTAATTGTGGCAGATATCCAACCGTGCTCTCATATACTGACTAAATGTTGTAGAGAATACCAGCGCTAGCTGCAATTCAGGAATTATCAACAGGTCAGAGTCTTATAATGGAGAATTACATTATATACTGACATATGTGTTACTTATTTTCATTTAATTGCCTTAACTGTTACTGTTAAAATTATGGCCAGTACGCCATTTTAAAAAGATAAGTATATTTTTAAGTTTCAATAAATGCATTATGTTTTCAAAGTCAATGAGTAATAGTATGACGTCATGATCTTAATATTGACCAAAATAATTGTGACTATGATTTTTGCCATAATCAAGCAGCAGCTTTGGGCATAGTAAACTTACCTCTTGATGCTTCTTGATGACCATGTGATGTGCAGGGTGTCTGATACTTTTCTTTTGACCCCTACAAGGTTAGGCCATGGCTCTACCTGGTTCAGCCGCATACCACTTAGGTTGGCCGGGGCCCCCAACTTCTCTGCTGTGGCAGCCTAGTTTATAAAGAAGTAGGCGGGCTGCAGCGAATGAGTGTTCATTCATTGAGCTTCACCCACTACACCAACAGAAGCCCTTTTTAGATAGGAATTGTGCAAATTTGCAGGAAAGCCCGATCAGTCTTTTTTTTAGCATTGGCAGTATAAAAACAAAATCGGGGAGGAGGGAAAATTGCTGCCTACCTACTTTTGTTTATACAGAATATGCCTTTTTCGGGGTAATGGGGGGCGTGAGCAAGTAACAAAACGTGTAGCTCAGTGTGTGACATAAACAGTGACGTGTGAGGGAAGCTGTGGCTAGTCAGGTGGCGATAGTCAGGTGGCGATAGTCAGGTGGCGATTCTCTCGTAAATCGGCCCGTTCTTCACCGTTCCCATCATCTGGCGGTTAATGGCCTCTTCATTTGCAAGTGAAAGGAGGGCGCGCAATGCCTTGTCTCCCCAGTTGCTCATCTTTACAGTGTCTGTCAGGTTTGCGTTTCCCTCTTGCTACTAGCTGCTCGCTAATTCCTGCTATCAGCTGTTTGCTGTTTATCTACCGCCAGTGGCTCGCACGTGCGGCATCATCAACAGCTCCTCCCACAAGTCTTCAACAGCCCCTCCCGTTGCAGAACGCCGCCTCTGTCTGTTTAAACTAAAAGGGTTCTGCCAGTGTGACAACCCTACGAGGGAAATTGGGTGCCTCGGATCAACTCGCCATTCCGCCTCTGTGTGTATAAACACTCGCAGCTTGCTGGCAAATCAGCCCAACATTCACAGAAAATCTGGCAGTGTAAAAGGGGCTAGAGTCCAGTCTAGGGAGGAGCCTGTGTGAGATAGAGCCAAGGTTCTAGAAAGATACTGTAGCCCGAGTTGTAGTAGCAGAGGCAGGGCCTTCTAGTCGCTCTTACAGTGCTCTCTGAAGGCAAATTTGAGGATCCTTGGATAATGAAGGAATGACTCACCCTACTCCCCTGTGATTGGCTAGTACTTCTTGCCTTCATTGGTTGGATTGGTTAGGTTTAGGCAAGAGCAGTGGGACTGGTCAAAGTTAGGGTAAGAATATCAGGGTAAGCCAGTCACAGGTACAGTAAGGCATGCAGTAATGTGTGCAACCGTATATACTGTGGTGTCTGCACGTATTCAGGTAGGCACATCTGATTGGCTGGCTACCTTTAGGAAGATTTCAGGGGGCAAAATGACTGATTGTGATTAGAGAAAAGTGTTACCCAAAAAGGCCAGTAGAGGGCTCTGCCTGTGCTTGTAGAACTGGGGTTACTGGGGTTAGTGTGAAACCTTCAGTCAGCCACTGGGGGGATCAACCCAACTAGATTGTGTCTTAGCAACACGTTCGTCCAAGATTTCAATTTAGAAAAAAAATTAAAAAACAAAATCAGCTGGGCCTGCTCACTGCTCATGCCAAATAGCATGATTAGATGTGAACTGCTCAGCTGTACCATGCAGTGCACCTGTGTGGAAGCATTTACATTTGTTATGCCATGTCATATTTTTATCTCTAATTTGTCACCCGTCTGTGTACATATTAGGTTAAGGTAGTGAGCAATCATCACCGCATTAAAATAAAGCATTAATGATCCAAGAGATGAGGGGGTGGTGTATGCACTTGCTCCTGTTTGTTTTCAGATGAGCACACACATGGCACAACATGAACATGGCAAACAATGAGACTGCATTTTCAGTATACTCTTTAATCAGCAGCTGCATGTTGGATGTTTCAGTACTTCCTGTTCGTGACTATGTGACTTTTAACGCAGCAGTTAACAACCTGCCTTTTCTGCTTGTAGTTTTAGTGAAGCAAATAACCCAAAGAGAAAAAGAGACCTCAGGACAACAGCTAGCGATATGGAGGTTGGCCGCTAGCCAACTTTTGCAAACTTTTATTCTTTCCCTCGACAAACTCTGAAATAATGAATTTCAATACAACGCGACACGCTGCCAACAGTACTGTTATGGGAATGTTGTGTGAGTAATACAGTATCTTGGAGCTCACCACAAAACTGCATCTTATCAGTCTGCTTTCTGTCTGGCTCTTTAGCTTCCGCTCCGGTCTGGTGATTCTCTGTGCGCGCAGATATAAACAAGTACACACATGCACGTAAAGTATCTTTTTCTTTTATGGTAACATTATAATGCTGCCTCTGACAAACCGAGTGTAATTAAACACAGACAAGCATGAGCTTGAACCTTTGGGGGGAACGTGTCCCCTGGTCCCCCCTGGCCATTGCACACATGGTTTGTCAATACCTTAACTTAACGCATGCAATAACACATGATTTTCCACCATGGAACCTGGCGATGGAGATACGTCCCAGCGACAGAGGTGGGCCTTAGCCTGGAGCTCTGCAGCGGGATGCTATTGCAAATAAAAGCTGCTTTTCTTTTTCTTCTCCTTTTTGAACTTGTGAGGGTGGCATAACAGTGATATGAAAAAGAGCTTAACTTCCTTGGTTCAGACATCCACTTTTTTACAGTGTGTGTCATGTCAAGGATGTGGGTTTGTTCCCATGCAGCTCAGGTGCACTCCTAATTATCCATATGTGTCAGTCAATGTATAAGCCCTTTTATGGACCGACAATCTGTTCAGTATATGTCAGGGATGCGTCCTTACCTTCTGTCCTGTGCATGCTTGGAGCCTATCTCCACCCCTTTACCAGCCAGAACATGAATAAGAATAAGCCTGTGAAGGAAATGAAGGAATATATGGGGCATTGAGATAGGGCTGGCGATGTGGAGAAAATGAATTATCACAATATTTTTGACCAAATATCTCAATATTGATATTGCGACATAATGAAAGCTTTTACAGTTACACACTGAGATTTTTGATAAATGACCATCAGTGGGCTGACTGCGGATATAATTGACTAAATGGGTGAAGTCAAATAATAGAACATCTACAACAGTCTGGCAAGCTCAGAAAATTACACCACCTTACTGTAATGCAGCCTTTAAAACCAGGAAAAGACAGCTTATAATATTACGATATCCACAGTCTAAGATGGTACGTAGTTTCATGTCACAATATCAATATAATATCACCATCTATCTCAGCCCTGCATTAACTTTCAGTGCTTACAAAGTCCTGATGAAAGTTGAGAGTATCTAGCTTCAGTATTTTGACGTATTTCCATGTGACGCAGGATTGGCAGACGGGATATAATGTTTGGAGGAATTTGTTTCGACTATTAAAAACTGGGCATGTCATAAAAGCATGGCCTCCACGGTGTAACACTGATTGGATCGGAGACTGAGCAGCTAACGTCTGGTTTAGCATTACGTTAACTTGAACAGGGATAAAAATGATTTAATCATGCAGCTCTTCTAGACTTTCAAAATGTTATCAGACTGAATGGATCAGTTCCAGATAGTGGAACGAACCATTTCACAGGTTGTGACGCTCAAAAAAGATGAATCCAGTGATTTACAGGCGTATCTTTTACAATGTAAGTCTATAAGAAAAATGCAGGATTTATATTTCTGCATCAAATCAACGCTCTGTGTCGACGTAGAGCCTACACCTACACAGGTATGGCCCTACCCTATAATGTAGCCTGATGTGCACCTCTCCCTCAGTGGAAACAAAAGTTTTATTTACTTTAATTTCACATTTAAGAAACAATAAATTGTTAAGACAATAAATTCTTCACAAAAGTAGCATTTCAAGTCTTGTGTGTGATTTATCCTGTCTTCATATGAGCAGAGGAAATCTCTGCCGGCCGCTAGTCTAATTTATACAGGGTAAAATGCCATAGGCTTGCGCTAATAACGTTAGCATGTTATATATGTTTGGAAAACTCATTTGGTAGAAGACAGTTGTTTTGTCTGTGCCATTGTGAGTTGTAATAGAGATGAATTTTGTAATGCTACCTTTGTTAAATGTTGCTGTTTTCCCTGGTTTCATATGAGTAGAGGAAAGGTTCGCTAGCTGCTAGGCTAATTTATACAATGTAAAATGCCATAGGCTTGTACTAAAAACATTAGCATGTTGTATTTGTTGGGAAAATGTGTCCGGATGAATGCTTTGTCTGTGAATGCTGTGAATTATAGTGAAGCTGATTTGTGTACTTGTGTTTGAAAATGTCTCTATTAAGTGAAAAAAGTGTGTTTGGGGCATGTTTTGAATCAACTAAACTTTACAGCACTTCACAGAAACCCAGACGCCAACTAGTGTTTTTGAGGTGTAACTGCAGAGTGACACAGACACACCACCACACAAGTATAAATGCTCACTATGGCATAGGCTCTGCATAGAGCTGATGCACAAGTATATATCCTGCTAAAGTCTTTTTGGTGCCTTATAGCATCACGATGGACCCAGATGGTGTAGTTTCACTTTTGGCCACTATGTACATTTGGTTTTAAAGCCCAGTGCTTTTCCTGGGGCCTTGGGCTAAAAGTTGCTGAGTGATTGGTGGTTAGATGTCACAGTGGATGTGGAGAATATGAAGAAATTGATTTTTATTCTTAATGATGTATATTTCTGTAAAGGTTCACACTATGGTCAGGGATGTGATCTAGGTGTTTTTCATGTAATATCAACTTTAAGTTGAGAGAAGTGTTGACTGGGGAAGTCTCTGAGCATTTTACAGAAGCATCGTGTGTTTGGCCCAAGGTTTACTATGACCCACTGCCAAATATGTTAGAATTCACACTGTTTATTTTCTCTTTCTTCTCTTTCCATTAGGTTATTGTTGGACACTGTCCAACTGGGCTTCTCTTCCAAGTCCTTGTAGAAAAATAAAAAATGCTACATTCAACATACAAAAGAGCAACAATAGCCTTTAAAAGCGAACGCCCATACATTAATAAATAATAAGTAAATGAATAAGTCTTGAATAAGTTGCACTTGAATAAATACGTCTGAAGTTCTCGTTTACTTTTTCTAGGAACAAATGCTGGAGTCAACCGTGCGTGCGAGCTCTTACAGTAAGACAAATCAGCAATAAATAGATTACCCTCCAGTAGCACTTAAGCACTGTCTGGCTCTTCTGCCGTACGAGACAACACATAATTAACACCAGTCACAGAAACCAAGGCACCCTCATAGCTGTTATAATTGCTCATGTATACACATGCACATCCAGCCAGATAATGTGTCACTGGTACAGAAATAAGTGGTGAAGTGGCTTGAGGTTCACAGTGAAGGGACATATTTATAATGATGATGACCCAAAGGAAAGTGGTCACACAAACACTGTGACAGTCACTTTCAGCTAAGTGAACTACCTGTAGAGTCAATTTGTCCAAATGTAATTATGTTTTTAAAAGAACAAGATGTAGTTGAAATACCACCATGTGAGTCCAGGAGAGGAGGAGGAGGTCTTGGCGGATGGATGGCTCTGCAATACTGTAATTGTTTTTAGGAATGACAGACTGCTAGAATTTATAGTGAGTCTAATATAAAGAAAATTTTAAAAATGGAAGTAAAAACATGGCAATATCTCCACTTAAATTAAATGAACTTCAAATGTTCTGATTAAATGGATAATCCCCAAACCTTGGTTTGATAATCCAATTAAAACCACTTGCAATTATGCTCAAGGGTAATTTGCCCTTTCTTGTTAAACATTAAGCATGGATTTACACTACATGTTTTGGTGCACTTCCACTTGAGCAATTTTCTAAAACAGCACTTGATACTGAGCAGAACTGAAAAAGCAAAACAATCAACTCTTTCTCTCAACAAACAAGCCAAATTAAAAAAACACAAATCAGAAAATTACCAAGAAAACTGTGAAAATGGTATATAAAGTGGATAGAAAATGCAGATTATATATAATTTTATGTGCACCTGGTGAGAGTTTTTCTAAAGGAGAGAATCGAGCTCTGTGTTCATAAACAGCAGGAGAGATGAATGTGCTGAAGTCAAGAAATCTGTTAAAGGTGGCCTGTTTTTCTTAGTCACATAGTCTTTATTATTTAAGTTTTGTATACATGTAGAGGAGTAAAAACTGATGCTTTCCTTAAAGGGCTGTAAAGAAAGCACAGGCAAGATACACGGTTGGGCTGGGTTTGGATGACAAATCAGAAATTTTGCTCCGGTTCGGTTTGGGTTTGGCCCTATTGACACGCTGCTGTGTTGTGCTATGGCCTATTGAAGTGCAGGAATTTGTTATTTACATGACAACGCCTGAATGCAACACAGGCCAATAGTTACATATCATGCAGGAGGCGGTATATATTCAGACTGAAGTAATGAAAAGGGAGGGTGCTCGACAAAGCTTGCTTTTAGGAAAGTTTAAAACTGCCACAATCCATTACTTGATGTTGCCGTGTCTTGGCCAAGAAAGTTGCATCAGAACACACTACAAAGACTTCAACCGACAGCCAATCAGCATGCATGTTCTGCGCCTGCATGAGAGGAAATAACTCTCCACACCTGCATACGTCACTCGTCTGTAATCATCATTCAAAAAGGGAAACTGGAAGACTGACAGGATGCTAGTTAGCCAGTTAGCACATTAACAACACAATCCAGTGTTAAAAGAACAAGGCATATGTATGGTGCGCTAGCAGACAAGAACACAAACCATCATGAAACGTATCTGCTAAAGAGCTCAATGGCTAAAGAAAAACAATCTGACCTTAAGTAACAAGGTTGTTTTGGTCTCATTCACTCTTGACTTTAGCTCTTTGTTTACTCTCCTCACTTTTGTTTCTCTTCTTGTCTCATAAGCTTAACTGCCAATAAGAGGGATTTTGTTCACTGATGGGCTATGCCAGCACTAGCACAGATTCAATGTGCTGAATCAGCTAGAAATAAGCCGGGTCCATGTCATTGTTCCGACAGCCCATTGGTCCGACATCCCATTAGTCCGACATCCCACTGTTCCGACATGTGATTATACTAGGCTATACTGTATTTGTGTACCATAGAGGATCAGCAAACGCAACAAAAGTAGACTACTGGTCGAGATACAAGTGTCATAGAGAGGAGAGAGTGAAACACCATAACCTCCTGTTATTAACTCTGGGGTCGGGGTTGTGTGGGAAGCTCTCCGCGGTGCTGAACGGCTCACGACGGGCGTATTTCTGCCTTGATGGTGCGCCGCGACCGGCTCTGGGTCAGCTGGGAAAGGCTTAAGGCGAAGCAGGCTCACGGCTTATGTGTTTGCCACTTTCTTTTTCATTTTAACCCACACCATGATCTTTCCTAACCCTGACCAAGTGGTTTTTGTGCCTAAACCTAACCAGACCTTAAAGGGAAATTTCGGTTTTGCCTTGTTTTGGAAAGCAGAGTTAGATGGTAAACAAACATGTCAGCACACCGGTAAGGTAAGACAACACGTTTACATGTCGTTTTCTATATTTGTCTATACATTTATCCTAACGATATGAGGCGGTCTTTGTGGAAAAAAAGCTTGTTTAGTGGACTTGAAGTATGCCCTTTCACTTACGTTTTAACAGGTGTGACGCTACTATGCGCCCCGGCTGTATCTAGGCTAACGGCTAACATGCTAACTATTATTTTTATGTCACTAGTCACTTGAAACAAATTTAGGACGATAGTAGCCTGAGTGTCAGACTGAAGCTCCCAGAACCTTCAGCCTGACATGGATTCCATTGAAGGGGATTTACAAGAGGGAGGGAATTTGATTTTTTTCCCTAACCAATCAGTAGAGATCAACGACTCACCCAGAATCTGACGTCACCAGTATCCATGCCTCGGGGGTGCCGAAAACAAGCAAGCATTGCCCGTTTAAAATGTCTCCGTCGTCGTGCACCCCTAGCTGCACTGCCGTTAAATCCAGTTTAGCAGCTTCCTTAATTTGGTCCTTCATTAACGCGAGTAGTGGCGAAATACCTCGATAGCAACGTTAATATGGTCTGTAGGATCTGTAGCGGTTGTTGCTATCCTTACCAGTTACCCTCCGGCGTACAGCTTGACATCAGCATGGCGCTGATTGGCTAATCGCTAGACCCCCGGCGATCATTGGTCCGTCACTTTTGTTTCTCTTCTTGTCTCATAAGCTTAACTGCCAATAAGAGGGATTTTGTTCACTGATGGGCTATGCCAGCACTAGCACAGATTCAATGTGCTGAATCAGCTAGAAATAAGCCGGGTCCATGTCATTGTTCCGACAGCCCATTGGTCCGACATCCCATTAGTCCGACATCCCGTTGTTCCGACATGTGATTATACTAGGCTATACTGTATTTGTGTACCATAGAGGATCAGCAAACGCAACAAAAGTAGACTACTGGTCGAGATACAAGTGTCATAGAGAGGAGAGAGTGAAACACCATAACCTCCTGTTATTAACTCTGGGGTCGGGGTTGTGTGGGAAGCTCTCCGCGGTGCTGAACGGCTCACGACGGGCGTATTTCTGCCTTGATGGTGCGCCGCGACCGGCTCTGGGTCAGCTGGGAAAGGCTTAAGGCGAAGCAGGCTCACGGCTTATGTGTTTGCCACTTTCTTTTTCATTTTAACCCACACCATGATCTTTCCTAACCCTGACCAAGTGGTTTTTGTGCCTAAACCTAACCAGACCTTAAAGGGAAATTTCGGTTTTGCCTTGTTTTGGAAAGCAGAGTTAGATGGTAAACAAACATGGCAGCACACCGGTAAGGTAAGACAACACGTTTACATGTCGTTTTCTATATTTGTCTATACATTTATCCTAACGATATGAGGCGGTCTTTGTGGAAAAAAAGCTTGTTTAGTGGACTTGAAGTATGCCCTTTCACTTACGTTTTAACAGGTGTGACGCTACTATGCGCCCCAGCTGTATCTAGGCTAACGGCTAACATGCTAACTATTATTTTTATGTCACTAGTCACTTGAAACAAATTTAGGACGATAGTAGCCTGAGTGTCAGACTGAAGCTCCCAGAACCTTCAGTCTGACATGGATTCCATTGAAGGCGATTTACAAGAGGGAGGGAATTTGATTTTTTTCCCTAACCAATCAGTAGAGATCAACGACTCACCCAGAATCTGACGTCACCAGTATCCATGCCTCGGGGGTGCCGAAAACAAGCAAGCATTGCCCGTTTAAAATGTCTCCATCGTCGTGCACCCCCAGCTGCACTGCCGTTAAATCCAGTTTAGCAGCTTCCTTAATTTGGTCCTTCATTAACGCGAGTAGTGGCGAAATACCTCGATAGCAACGTTAATATGGTCTGTAGGATCTGTAGCGGTTGTTGCTATCCTTACCAGTTACCCTCCGGCGTACAGCTTGACATCAGCATGGCGCTGATTGGCTAATCGCTAGACCCCCGGCGATCATTGGTCCGTCCATCGTAAATCACAAATTCATTGAAGTATGCCAGACCAGAGATGCGAGCCTACTCAGTTGAGTGGGCGGGGTCTATGGTCTGGAACCAGGCTAGGACGATAGGAGACAGGTTGAAATAAACCGAAATTTCCCTTTAACCACAGGGCATCATGATGATTTCGGAACAACGGGACTTCGGGACAATGGGTTTAATATGGTCGGAACAATGGGAAGTCGGACCAATGGGCAGTTCCCAATAAGCCGGGGGGGGGGGGGCAATGAGGGGTGACGGTGTGATACACACCCCACTGACTAAAGTTCTTCACACATTGACTTAGTTTATTTGTCTGCAACTGTTGCACATCTAGAAATAAATATGACTTCATGTTGTGTCAATCACATTTGTGCACTGAGTCCGAACTTGTCCGTCATTAAAATTTTCAGAACAGGTTTGATTTTCTGCATTTCTGGCATCTGTTAGAAATCTTTCTTGACAAAGAATTAGTGAAGAATGTGTGGCGGTGGGACACATCCGCAACAAGACAGAGGAACGGGGCACAAAGAATCATTTTATAAAACTCAGATAGCGCACGTCCAACAGGTCAGATTGTAATAATCATGTGGATGATGATGAAGGGGAGGAGGATGTAGAGGACAGCTCTAGAGCTCTAGAGAGGATGTAGAGGACAGAAGAGTGGTGACAACCAGAGAGAGGCAAAGGAGGAAATGTGTCATTTCATTTTGTCATGCATTGCAAATTTTCCCAACAAACAATAAAACGCATCGGAATGAGTGTGCCAGGTTTCTGTGCGTAACAATTTTTTTCGGATAGCGTTAGAAAAAAAAAATGCATCAGACAAAGACGGACTCAGTGTGCAAAGGCCTAAAGGCGACAGACGCTCACCAATGGCCCAACACTGACCGACAGCCGACCGTCTGTTTGGTGTGTCAGTGCCTTTAAAGCACTTTTTACTTACTCCGTATGTTTGTGGCCATGATTATATGAGAATATTTCTGACTACAGGTCTTCTATCAAATCTGGGAAGACTGTACTGAATGTAATGTGATAAAGTGCATCGGTTGTAGTTCGGAAACACTTTTGAACAGAGCTGAGCTGAACTGGTTTGCAGATGTATTATTGTTCGGCCCATGTACACTAATAGAGAAGGAAAAGTAGCCTGTGCCAAACAAAGTAGGACGCCAGCAAAAATGTGACAGGCCTCATAGTCAGAGGAACAGTTTTGGACTCCAATCTCTTTTTGTTGTATATGCAGGTCAGTTTCTACTTTTTATTTATTGTATGTTTGTGTTTTTTTTCTCCTCCCTGTATTTTGTATTCTTTTTTTAGACATTTCAACTCCTTTACAAAAATGCAGAAGGCAGGAAAACTGTAAACCAGACGTAGAGTCCTCAGCATCACAGATTCTGAGGTCATCTTTCATTGCGCTCATCCTGCCCTGGTTTCTAACGAAAGCAGATGCCTTCAGAATCTGCAGCAAGATACCAGGTGTGAAGGTAGTGGTAGATTCCAGAACATAAATTACAAGAAAAATATCAAAAAAAAAGGAGAAGAAAAAACAAGAAAAAGGCCTGTGGGCAAATGTCTGTTTTACACAGGCTGAGCCTCTGGGTCGCTGCTGGCAAGATACTCGACAAATGACAGCACTTGGTTGGTTGTTTCGAGGCTTCGAGGCCATTTGCCTTCATGTGACAGGTTGTGTATCCTTCTCCACGTTCTCAAAAATTTACTGGCTATAAGCTTCTTTTTTTTTTTTTACCCAGAATCACCAGGGGATTAAATGACACTCTGGCAGATCTGATTTGTAGTGTGTACTTTTGGACACATTCGCCTTATTTTTCAGTTGTCGTCTGCTGTCTTCAAGTCAACCACAGGTATCACATTTGATTCTCACTCTGCTCTGTTAGGTCATAGTACAGTGACACAGCCACCCACAAAGATCACATTCTGTGCCAATCACAAACAAGAGACAAGAGACTGAAACCCTCCATCTGGTTAAAGTCTATAATTGAGAATGTTGTATTCCAGCAAATGGAACAATTCACTTGCCTTTGACAAATCTCTCCCCTTGAGGCCAATTTTTAATCACCAATTGAACAAAGACTGGAGCAGATGCCTGTATAAAACCATCAGATAAAACATCAAATCGCGTGTTTCAATCAGTCTTCAAACATTACAAAAATCCAGCACAACATAAAGATACGCATATGGTGCCTTGAAGAACCACAAAAGATGCATAAGGCTGCATGCACAAACAGCCAAATGCTTGAAGACTCCATCGTAAGCCAATAGCAGCTCTTAAATGGGACACTGTCGGCAACAAGGGTGACCATCCACCAGCAAAAAAATTGAATCAGCCAGGCATTGTTCCTCAGAGAAACTCTTTCTGCTCCTGTGCTTCTGTCTTTCTGGGGACAAACATTAGATTTTATGACCTGGCAAAGGTTCTGCAAATACCTCCCCTCCAGTGACTCACTTACACCCATGCTGTCTGCAATAAACAGGATAAACAACATGCAGTAGCATGGTAGTGTTTGCAAACAGCATAGTATGTGCTTTGTGGTAATTGGCAGTAATCATAAAAAGCATGTACATATGCATAGGGTAACAATGACTTAGTACTCCAGCCTGTTTATTAGCTCGTGTAAAACAAAATGCTGCCTTATTACAAAAGACTCTACTGAACAAATACACGTGAAGATATCTCACTTCAGTATTTTATTTTTCAAAAATGGATATAGTTCTTTTAGTCTAACCCCAAAATGGGTCCAACCTAGGAGAAACAGCAACAGTAATGTTTCATCATTTTTATTGGTTCTAACACCCTCCTGCATCATATATTTAAAAATTTTTAATAAAAATATACCTTCATAGATTTAGTGGAACATTCTGTTTTCAAGGTCAAAAGCAAATTGACATTTACACTTACATGGTCTGGGTGAAATGATGTTATTACTGGAAGGTCTATGTACCAGAGTGTGGATACCCGACCCGAGCCTGACGTTACCCATTGGAACCTGACGGGTAGGGCCAGTTTGGATAACAAATCAGACATTTTGCTTGGGTTAGGTTCAGGTTCAGCCCATTTGACATGCTGCTGTGTTGTGCTATGGCCTATTCAAATGCTGAAATTTGTTATTTACGTGACAACGCCTGAACGCAACACAGGCCAATAGTTACATATCAGGCAGGAGGCGTTAAATATTCAGACTGAAGTACTGAAAATGGAGGACATTCGACGAAACTTGCTATCAGAAAAGTTTAAAAACTGCCGAAAACCATTCAACTATATTTGTGTATTATGTGTGAATGTAGTGTGTGAGCAAGATTGCGTAAAAGGTTCAGCCACAGCGTTTGGTTAGGGTTAGGGTTTGACTGGGCATAACAGCAGCCTTTTGATGGTCATCTACACACTGTCCATGTGTGACCACGATAAACAAACACGCTGTATGATATCAATAACTATGTCAGGTAACAAACTGTGTCGGGCTCGACTTAAAAATCAGAAAGTCTGTCAAGGCCCGGCCAGGCTCGTTTATAACTGTCTCAGACTCGGGTAGGGTTCAGTCAGGAAAATGTGGCCCGAGCCGTGCTCCACTATGTACACCTATTCAGCATATTTGGTGTCTTTTCTTAAGTTTTTGGGGTCAATCTTTTCAATATTACACTTTTATTACTAAGTTACTATTACAAAGAGGATATTCAGATTTTTGTACCTGTATTTGTGGTGCTACTGCCCAACAACCATTTTCTTTTTTGCCAAATTGTCCACTTACAGTTTGTGTTACACTGCTCCTATGAGTGCAGATAAACTGGGTTTAAATTATTCTCTATTCAACTATTCTGTCAGCATCTTTACTCTTATTGTCAACATTTTTTCATTCCCTTAAAACAGTTTATTTAATTAAATAAATTGTAAAGGTAATATGGAACACTGCAAGAAAAAGACACCCTGTACGTCTTAGACGGGATGGGAGACACATACAGTGCAATAGTGGAAGCTTCTGTTTGTTAATGTCGAAAACTCGAGGGGAAACCATTGGTGTTCGTGTTTTATGGGCCCAAGTCAGAATTTACACTAATTGGTACCACGCAAGGTGCCAAATTCTATTTCGGTATCATGAAAAAGTCTTTATCTCTAGATGATATTTCAACATAATAACCCTTCCCGAGTGCAGCTGACCCGAAGAATGAAAAAGCCAGGGCATGATTCAAGTTTGGGCTCAGCCTGAGTGCTGATGTGCATCATGGTTTTCATGGACAAACACATTTGTATGTGTTGAAAACCGAATGATAATAAGCTTTATAACCTAATTTCACTGACTTTGTTTGGATTCAAAAAAGATCATTTTGGGGTAAGGTTACCCTCTAAGTGTATAGATACATTCAGAACAGGTCATACCTGATGGTTTCATGTGAAAGAAGATCCTTAAAAACTAATGTTTGGATATAAAATACATGAAAATATCATGTTCAGAAGCAGACATATGCACTGCTTTGTGTGTTGCTGTGACATAATGGCCCCAGATTACTGAATTAACCTTGATCCACTAAATACGTAATGGTGTACTTTTAATATGTTATTTGGTTGTCCCAAGAGATCACAGAAAAAACTTGAATCAATACTAATGCAATTTCTGGTTTAAACCACAGACTGACTGGACTAATTCCATTTTTTGGACTCTCAGGATGCTTAACCTTAACATATAACAGCATATCATTATATATATATATATATATATATATATATATATATATATATATATATATACACACACAGTACATCTAGAAGTCTGAGGAAACTGACTCATCAGTAAGCAGCGTAATGGTTGACGAGTGGCAGCACAGTGACGTGATGAGTGAGCTCAGTCAGCCCATTCATTCCTACACTATTGTTTCTGTGTATAGCCTGCTGTAGCTGGATAGAGAATTACCTATCAGCAGCCAGCTGCTACTCAGCATCTGACACTCTGCTCCAGTCTTGCAGTGTGGATGATGTGCCCTCTCTATTTGCTGTGCTCTTCAGATTTCCTTTCCTCCTACACGTATATTATATTCATAAAGCCGAGACACTTGCATGAGCGCTCCAGACTGGCTCCAGCACATCTGTATGTAAACCAGCAGGGAAGGGCTGGGATGTTTAGATGAGCCAGACGCGCTGTAGCCACTGTCACAGCTGTAGGCTGAGTCCCTTAGGGGAGCGCTCCACCAGCCACCCTGTAAAAAAGTGCCAAAGCACATCTGGGTCCCAGCAGGTGCTCTGTAGTCCCATGATAGATTGTCCTTTATTGCTAAATCTTTGGACTGGTGTCCTTGTGCATCAATATGGCGCCGTACATTCAGTTTTGACAGTGCTGGATCTTGCCTTAGTCAAGCTCTACCATACCCATCAGTGCTCTAGCATGTTCTCACAGTGATGATTACTCACTGATAAACACATAAACCCTGGTATGAACCCAGGGTGGGGGGTTCGTGGGTGGGGGAGACCTTCTGTGCGGCATTTGCATGTTCTTCCTGTGTCAGCGTGGGTGTTCTCCTGGTACTCCAGCTTCCTCCCACAGTCCAAAGACATGCAGGTTAATTAGCAACTCTACATTGCCCGTAGGTGTGAATGTGAGCTTGAATGGTTGTCTGACTCTATGTGTCAGCCCTGTGATAGTCTGGGTCCGGGGTGTACAGTGCCTTTCACCCAATGTCAGCTGGGATAGGCTCCAGCCCCCCCAGCGTCTCCCAACAGGATAAGTGGTTACGGAAAATGTGTGAATGAATGAAGGCATTGTCAGGATTAGAGGCGGTACCCCTACTACAGAACCAACTGTTAGCATTATATCTTTGGATTTTTTTTTTTTCCTGATGTTCACCCATAGGCGACGTTGCCTTTAGGAAGATTCACCACTGAGTCTGGAATACACCTCAGGCATTGTGATGAGGGCCAGACAATGGTGGATGTTACGTGCTTACTGGAAGTGTGAGAACTGTAGCAGCCAGTAACAATGGTCATGGGAATCATATAATTAAAGGAAGAGAATACATCTTTGGTGATGTTGACGGGCTCTGTCACCACAGTGCCTGAAGGCCAAGTATCAGTCCTGTATCACGTGTATTTTATCACAGTGGGGTTTTTTTGTGTGTGTCTTTTTCTCTTTTTTCTTACAATTAAATAATCAAATGTGACATGCTGTCCCCTGCCATCCATCTATGTAAATTATAATACTGTCCTGTCAGGAGTTTTCGGCCTTTAAGGACAAACTGTAAACATTGTTTACATTTTTATTGAAGTGCAGAAAGGACAAAACAAGGATAGCCAAATGTCATCCGGTCTCATCATTATTCTGCGCTGCCATGTGCCAATATCATCAGAGATAAGCAAGTGCAGAGTAATTGCAAAGATAACTTTCATTTAAGCAAGCTCTAATACTCGTCTGTGCTTCTTAATTGTAGATGTGCTCTGCAGGATGTCGCTGACCTTCGCATCCCCTATTGTTTATCAGTGAAACTATCAAAATGATATTTGACAGTATCTGTGAGGAGTAGTGATAAATGATTCAGAAGACACAGCGTTTAATTGCTTTCTATAAATACAAGAAAATGAGCATTTTGGGGGAGTGATGTGTCCAAGTTTCACTGCTGAAGTGAACATTACAACTCTTCCTAAAAGTGTTAATTAGCTTTGCCTTATAAAAAACAGATTTACTTATTTGTTGTTTACTGACAATCACATCCAGAGACCTTGATGCTGTGTCTGAGAGCGTTCTTATAAATGTGTTCCTACAGTTGTCGCCACTGTTTTTTTTTTTCTTCATGTTTTCAAATCAGCACCTAAGCATAAGAGTGTCAGCTGTGCATGGAGCTGAATAAGTTAACAAGTTGAGTGAAGTACGTAGGCATCTGTAAGCCCTTTTGGGCTATTTAATGATACCTAAAATTCAAAACACAATGAACCAAATAGCACAGAATTTAATAGACCCTTTTAGGGCTGACGTCACAATGACGTCAGTTAAATAGCTGGAGGCAAATCACAACTCACCACCACAGGGCTGGAGGCTACATAGGAGTCTTAATATGTTGTCTTGTTGTGTTATTGGGAGCCAGAATAAAAGAAGTCATGTCTCAAAACTTTTAATTTTATCACTTATCAGCCACCACTGCCTGTCAACAAAAACAAAGACAACTATGGTTAAATGAGATAAGACGAAAGGACTGGACGGAGGCCATCATCTAAAAAAAAGTATTTACTGTTGTAGGGATAAATAACGTTATGTGTATAAAGGGTTATCATGTCCACCTCATCAGAAACTGAGGAGATATTAAGAGGAATATTGGATTTCTCTGTAACGCTAACTTTTTAGCACATTAACAGCAACATAGCAAAACAAACTGGAGGAAATTACTTTTCAAAGTAACACTCGCAGTGCCAGAGTGAGTGACCTGACATGGAGCGTTTGTTAATTCAGTCTGACACTAGTCATATTGGCGGAACCCTTTTATTTTAAACAGACCGAGGCGGCCTTCCGCAACGGGAGGGGCTGTTGAACACTTGTGGGAGGAGCTGTTGATGACGCTGCACGTGTGAGCCACTGGCGGTGGATAAACAGGAAACAGCTGATAGCAGGAATTAGCGAGCAGCTAGTAGCAAGAGGGAAACACAAACCTGAAAGACATTGATTGCTCCACTCGCATCATCCATTGTCTAAAAGAAACTAATAGAACTCGCTACTGTTTACTAACAATAAAAGGGTCTATACCATTGCAGTCGTCACACTGAGGGGCGAATTCACAAAGAATGGATTGCAGCTGCTGATAGTGCTTTGAATTGCACGTTGTTTGCAATCTCTATCTGCTCCACGTCAAGGTCTGATTCACAAAAGATATTGTGCTAATGCTATTAAACCACGAGCCCATATAGTTGTGTAACTGAGTGCAATTTGTCCTTATTTGTTTCTGATTGTGATTATCCATGTGGCAAAGTATAAATGCTGCCCTTGTACCAAGAACACAGTGGACAGAGAAAAAGAAAATTTTCAGACCACGGGACCTGACCGAGGTGCAGAGGTATTCCTCAAAACTTCAGGCGAGGAATTTAAATGAAACAGTGAAAAAACATATTTTGGATTTAATATCTTAGTCTGTTAGTGCGCCTTGGTTACTATATCCACCCTCTGAAGATGCTAAGAATGTCACTGAAACTGCACGTGACTATTAGGACTGATCTTTGTAAATTTTGTAATGAGGCTCATTTGCATATAAAGGGGACAATTTTGCGCTAAATGTATGCATAGTGCCTCATTTAAATGTGTGCAAATAGCACAGGAGCACTGAGATGCTATTTGCTCGGAAGCGCAGTTGGGTGCACTTCACCCTGTGAGGAGCTTCGAGAATTACGCAGCATCTTTTTGTCTTATTTGTGCATTGGCCACAAAAGCCATTCAATTCTTTGTAATTTGCCCATGAGTGCATTATGAACATGCAGACGAATGCACAGCCAGAGCCAGCTCGCTGAATTTTATGTGATACATAAAGTATTTATCTAGGGGGGAAAAAATTCTTTGCTGCTGCCCAAGACAGACAAAGGCCTTAAGCACAAATTATGAAGTCTCACATCCAGCAGGGTTCTTGTGATCTCTTCATCAATTCATGTATGCATTTTCTGTGTCATCAAATTAATGTTTTTATACAAGATCTCTGTCGGCAGCGGGGAATTCTCAACAAAGAATGAGTCCAAAATCAATAGGTCGAAAAGCTACACACTCAAACAAAGAACTAAAAAAGATATGTGAAACAAAACATGAGGCGAATATGCATTTCTGGCAGATGGATGTTCAATCAGGAAAGAGAAAACTAGTAAACAACAATGCAGATGTTTGAGTTAAATAATTCAAAAGTCTTTTGCATCAGTGCCATAGAGGAAATCATGCAACAACCCCCTCATGGGGAGTCATGGCCTTGGGCTTGACACTGATGGCAGTGGGGCAAAGAAACATTTACTACAATGACACTAAAGAGATATAGCAGGCAAGGTAGTTTAAATATTTGTCTCTTAGAATGATCATTGGTAGCCAGAGGAGCCCGTGAACACAAGGTGGACAATCAGTTAAAAAAGGGAATCAGACTAAGATTTGTGATTTTGCCTAAATGTTTGATAGTGTTATAACAGAGGAAGCAGCTGTAAGACTGTCTGTCTCTTGGAAAACAGGTTCAGCCCCTCACAGTTACACCAACACCATTAATTAAGAGAAGAAAGTCCAAAGATAATCATCAAACTGCCATATTCTGTCCAAACCAGACAACTAAGTACAGCTGTGGTCCCATTGTAAAATAAAAATAGAGCAGTTTTGAAAAAGACTACAATATAAAGTGATGCTATTTCAATCAAGAGAGGAATAAAAGACTGTCTTTCTCCGAAATACAACCCTGTAGGTTGTTTGTAGAAGCCCCAACTGGCACACCACCAACCTTCAATGTTAAAATGTGCTTAAAATTATGTCAGTTGTTTGAACATTAAAACAACATTGAAACAACATATAATTCTGATGGTTGAAAAAAGGTTAATAAAATTCTCATACACCACTATTAAAGTTTAAAAAAAAAAAAGATCTGTTTCACGGTTGAAACAATTTTGAAACAAACACTTTGGATTTCCTGCCCGACATGTTATTAACTAGGCTGTGTGATAACCGATCTGATTGACTAACGTTTGGTTGTTTGGTGGTAAACATTATAATGCCAGCAGGGGCAGCAATTTCAATCAGTTTTTACATTCATGGTTGGGTGGCCAACTATAGTGCCCATAGCAGTTATGACGGGACAGGCGATGGCATTTGAAGAGCGACGAAGTCCTCTTGATGGATGGGTCAAAGAGATACAGGACTTTCATCCAGGAGACTGCTGTTTGTGTCCACTGTGAAAACAAAATTCAAGTCGAGTTATTTAATGCAATATGTCTTAGTATGTGAGGTACGTCAGACACGTCGCGTTAGGTTATGATACACCACTAACAAACAGACTTATTTTAAAATCATGGTCTTTTTGTTCTAAACCTAAATGAGGAGTTTTGTTGCCTTTTATTGCCTGCAACTATTAAGGGTCATGTGTGAGACACTCTGTTGTCCACTGAATAGCTAATTTAGAGTGGGGAGACACTCAACTGGGTTGTATTGATGAGTAGAAAAATAAAAACACTGTGGTAATACAGGTTGGAGGACTT
Source organism: Epinephelus fuscoguttatus (assembly GCF_011397635.1). Classification (NCBI taxonomy): domain Eukaryota; kingdom Metazoa; phylum Chordata; class Actinopteri; order Perciformes; family Serranidae; genus Epinephelus; species Epinephelus fuscoguttatus. The sequence continues at coordinate 21,726,600 of NC_064760.1, forward strand.
GCTGGAAAAAAAAAGATGTCACAAGGTTTTGGATTTTGTGAATGTGAAAGAAAAAAGACAAAAATATCTCTTGTGACATGCCAATTTTGATGCCTTAAAATGCTGCAGATTTTATTTTTCAAATGACATGGTTGTCTAAAAAGCATCAAACTGCAGTTTATGTTCTGATATGACTTCTCTTTTTTCCATCTTTGGAGGGACATGCACGTATATGCCTTTTAGAGTTAACATCACAGGTTTACAGAAGTGGGTCAGTTACAGGCTTGGCCGTCCCACTTTGAGGCAGAACAAGGTGTTGTGAAGTACTATTTTACATTGAGAGCAGACCCAAGTTTGAAAATAGCTAAGTGGAATTTGATTTGAGCTGCGCTCTTCCACCTCCAGGTCTGAGAAAAACACAGTGTATGTTTGTGCATCTGAATCCTCTCCCCTTCAACTTGTCTGGGCTTTGATTTCTTGACATATTCCCTTGCTGCTTTTTTGCTTCAATGCTCTGTGCACTGTGTTGTCTCCCATCTTCTTGTATCCGTCTCCTATCTCATCCCACATGTGCTTCCAGGCAACGCAAGGCTCACAGCCTGCTTTCCATAAAGATAACATTGCTGAGTTAAACAGATGGGGTATAAATGTTCTCTCAGTGATAAGTATTGGCTTAGATACACCAGGAGATAGAAAAGATTATTCATAGTATCTTGAATTTTCAACAAAAAAAACGAAATCTTGAGTACAGTTGGCTGTTTGAACATGTGCACAATGCATGTAAGACATGTTTCATCTGACTATTTTCATCATGAATGCAAGCTGAGATTCCTAATAGGGGAGCATGCTCTCTCTGAAATGTTGTTTGTGTCATGTGCGTGTCTCTTCTGAGGGCTAATAGCCACGACAACAAAGCTTTAATTTGTAAGTTTTATTGTGCATCTGTGGAGTTGTGCATCAGATAACGGAGCGGTATTTGTTGCTGTGAATATTGTGTATTTGCAGTCACTCAAAATACTGAAGGAAAGAATACATCTGACGCAACCAGGCAAGAAAAAGCATGCAGCATTGTGTGATAGCCTGTAGAATTTCTGTCACCAATAACTCAGCTAAACATTTGTGGAGAAAAAAAAAATCCAGATTTTAAGATTCAAAAACACCCTGTTAGCATGACACTGGATCCGCATTGCAAATGGTTTCTCTGTGACAGTGTCAACCCAGAAGAGACCTAAAAACAAGTGGATGGGATTATTAAAATTCATGTAAAAGTACATTTTCCTAACCTCAAACTGTGCAGAGCAGATGGTCATAGTGGCCCTGTATAGATCAATACATCTAAGCTAAAACAGGCCATGTGTTAAATATGTACAGTATGGGCTCAAGCCACATGGCCCCGCCGTCCTTTTTCTAAATCCCTGCCACGGTGGCATTTTTGTTCCATCCTGGTAGTTGCAACTTAATTCTAAGTGTTACTGAACTCCCTGTCAAACATTGTGTGTTGATAAATCTCCTAGTTATACTTAAATCAATATGGGGGCAAGGTGGTGGGTGAAAAACCTTTATAATCCTTGCCCTCAGCAATCCTTTGCACGCAGGCCAATTTCAGTCTGGTTTTATCATTTGAACCTGACAGTTTGCAGTATGTTGAGTGGACCCAATCCATATTGTTTGATATCGTTCTTGGCCCACACCCATAAAGTATTCCGATCAAAGTTGCTGGAATGTGATTTTTAGTGTCAGAGGAAAACCTCGTTTGTTTATGCACTTGTAAGATTTCCACATAGAACATCAATGTGGGAGGCAATTGAGCAAGTACTAATCAATTTCTAGCAACATGAAAAATGTAACGGTGGCCTCCTTAACGACAGGAAATATGATTAGATTCGTAATGTTATCATTTAATTACTCACAAGACATAAAGCAGTGACACAGAAATGAGAATTATCAGTAGAATTATCTGTCCTTGATTAAGGAACATACTGAGAGAGCCACCCAGTCTGTGTGACTTTAATTTAAGTGTAGTGATGCAGATCAATTACAGCTTTGATCATTTGCAGATTGTGTCCTTCATTCATCAAGTGCCACAACACAATACTTAATTAATTTTTGCCACAAATTTATCAATAGCACCTGAGAAGATCACACAGACTGTTGGTATTGTAACCCTCTTTTCTTGACTGTTGGGTAATAATCAGGCTACAACATTTGTTTCTTCCTCTTCGTTTAATTTTTACCAACCTGGAAAGACAGTACTTACACATCCCAACTTAGGGGTACAGCAACTTTTCTTCACTGTTAAGCACAAGGCCCTCCCTATCTCTTGTGTATCACTCAAACCTGACCCCATAAAACAAGAGCAGGTAGGAACCACTTAGCTCATAACCAAGGAAACTCAATGACTCCACTTAAACACTGCACATGAAAATACAAATGATAAGTGCTGTAAATGACAATGAAATAATAATTAACCAGTAACTTAACAATGCTGAATCTATTACTACTAAAATATTAATAATGTACCCATTAATAAATAACACTGTAACTGAAGTAATAAAAATAGCCCAAAAATATGATGTGTGCCATAATTATAGTTACAGTAAATTATCTAGTTTGGCATTTACTTTTAGCAGTTTAGCCTAATTTCTATGGATGATATATTTTGGAACCCCAAGATCCCAATCTTTTACTGATACTATAAAGCCTAGGAACCATTCTGCAATAGGGTTGTGCCGATGGGCAATCTGATCGATCAACGCCTCCGCCCGCTCGACACAAGCATACTCGGGCGTACTATAAGCGGAGCGGACTCCACGAGGAATGTCCGCAGTTATTCGGGCTTTCATAGTCGAGCGCACTTCCAGGTTGAAGTTTCCTGTCAAAATGTCTGTGAAAAATCCCCGCGATGTGAAAAATACAAGCCGAGCAGTCACTGGTGCGCGGAGCGGAGTCCGCGCGATCGTAAAATCTGAGCTTTGCGCGCACAGGGCTTGCGGACGTCCGCTTTGAGTCCGCGCGGACGTCCGCTTTGAGTCCGTGCGGACCTCCACGGAATCCGTTCCGCGTATGTTCCGCCCGAGTATGTTCAGGCCTTAACGCGCATGTCGCGGAGCGGTGAACAAACCAAACAACACAATGTCAGGAGAAATTGAAAAGATATGCCATCTATGTAAAGTCAACTCGCTAATTAAGGAGCCATTACATGTTCAAGAGCTTTATAAAGCTGCTCAATTGCCAAAGAGAGGCTATAAGTGAACGTTTCAGCAGCGACACGTAATGACCTCCTCCGACGATAGGATATGGACAAGATCGCCCAACTCTATTCTGCAAACTGTTGTATTCACTTTGGCAGATGCATCTGTTCCACCTGGGTCTGAGCCAGGCCAATCATAACCATTATCAAATATGGGGCAGGTTTCAGACGATGGCTGACAACTTGCAGAGCCTTTGCGCATACCGCAAAATACGTTATGACGTCCTTTTTCTTTTTTGGCTTGCGCTGGAGCTCTGATTCACTGCCTGAGTCCAGTTGGGCCTTACCTGACCTGCCAGTTTTTGGCCAGATCCGGCTGTAAATATGCCATTATTTCCCAAGGTTTGAACTGGGTAAAGTTCTTTCCAATCTAGTGCCCTTTTGTTTTTGCTACAAAACCGGCAGTTCTCGTGTGTAAATGGCAGTTTTAAGACTACTCCCACCATTGATGAGATTTTCAGTCATTTATGACAGAACAAAACACGGACAAGATGACCACAGAAGAGCGTTGATAGTCATCTGCGCACCACATCAACGATTAGACTTAATCGGGCTTGGGCCCAAAACTACTGCCGTGGTTTGAGCTCAGGGCGGGCTTGGACAGAAACTGTGCTGGTTCATGTAGAGTTGGGCCTCAATTTTTGGTCCTGATCAGAGCTGTAGCTTGGCACCCTTGCGCTGACATGATGGTGAGCATAAACCTAGCTTAATAAAGAGGAACGCTGTTTTAGCATTTTTCGAAAACAACCAAGATGGCTGCCCTTGATGTGGAACTTTATACTGAAGTACTAGTTTTAAATACTGATGGCAAAAATGGCAATACTGAACAAGTTGTTTCCTGCAAACACTTAGGCATCCATGTGGACGCTGCTCTATCATGGAGCGTACACATCGATTATATCTGTAGCAAAATACAGCGACGTATTTATTTCCTTAGGAGACTAAGATCTTTTGGTACTAGTAAGCCTATTCTGTTATTGTTCTTTCAATCTATTGTTCTCAGTGTTATGCAGTGTGGAGTCAGTGCATGGTATAGTTGTCTCTCAGTGCAACTTAAAGCTCGAATGGGGAGACAGCTAAGTATCTGCTCAAAGATTGTAGGCCAAACACTTGAGCCAGTTTTTAGAGCTGCATATAATAGACGAATGCTGTCCCTGGCAGACAATATTTTGTCCGACCCGACACATGTTTTATTTGAAGAATACCAGTTGCTGCCATCCAACAAGAGATATAGAGTTCCTATAGCTAGATCAAATAGACTGAGGAACTCCTTTATTCCTCAATCTGTTAAAATGTTGAATCAGTCGGGTTTGTCAGGGCAGGGGGGCATTTAATAGCCGCTAGGGTAGGGACCTGGAGGCACTGCAGCCACTTTGATGAGGTTACATATAGCACGTCACATGTCTGATGGTTGTCTCATGTCATATTTTGTTATGCTTTTGTCTGATGTGACATTTTGTCTGGTTGTCTGTTATATTATGTTGTTTTCTGTCACGAGACACAAGTGTCTTGGACGCAAGAAAATTTTCATAAGTGATTCTGACAAATAAAGTATTCATTCATTCAATACACAGACATATAAGTTTGCTACACCATCACAGCTCACATCTGCACACTATACAGTAAACTGTTTACATTGTCTGTCACTCAGTGCTATGCCATATGTTTCATTGCTCTGGTTGGTTTTAGGTCCATCCAGTTGCATCCAGAAAACCTTTCGATCTATGTCTATTGATAAGAGGTTCCAGACAAATTGGTCTGGCAATACCAGGCTAGATATGGTTATTACTCATATTTCACCTCAAATCAATCCCTTATAACATGTCCATTGTTCATTATTCATAACTTCCATGACATTTGCAATGGGTTCTGGAAGGTTCAACTAAGCAAAAGGTCATGTGCTACCAACCTAAAGAACAATCAGCAAAGCATTTAAAAAGTGAGGTGAAGCAAAACATAATGGTGGCAAATTTAAAGCAATGTAATAGTTCACATTTCACTGGCAGTGGTCGAAGTTAGTGGTGAAAGAAGTGTTTCCACTGCAAGAAGACTTAAAAGTGGGGTAAGATTGATGGCAGAATAACAAGGATGTCTCTCAGTTTGATATTTGAAGGGCTAAAATGGGTCTTTGAATTATATATTTCATGGGACACAGCAGGTGGATCTGCAGCAAATGAAAAGCTGCAGTGGATGAGCCGAGTGAAAATGTCAAAATGAAAAAGTTTTTCACATTAAATGTACTGACTTCGGGTCGGCGAGTCAAGTATATAATGCTATATTCTGTGATCCCTCTAAATCGTCTGCAGGACATCCTCTGATTTAAGTTCAGCGCTCCTTCTCTCACACTCTTTGATGCTTTGAGGAGAATGCACTTAGTTCTTTGGAGATTAAAATCAGCATTTACCGCCTTTTTCCTCCTACCACACATCGCATTAAATGACAAACGAGACAACGCTATCTCGCCAGATGTCAAAATAAGACGATGCTCCATCTCTTCTGTCTCATGTAGATTATTTGCAATTTGGCCGGGCAGGTTTGCATGTCTTCAAGGTGCTGTATTGAACATCATTGGGACATCTTGTTAGCATTCCTCCAATTGGGGCCTGTCTCACAGGTTGCAAGAGACAGAAACAATCTTGAAAAGCTCCTTCTAGGCTGCGAGAAGCAGCATCAAATGAGTGAAGGATCAGCACACCAACAGTTAGAGGGAAGCCTCAGGGACATGTATAAAATTGGATCTGCCATTTTCTGAAAAATGTGCTGTTGATTTGATACTTTTGGAGTCCAGGTTTTGTTCCTGAGGATGTCCATAATAGTTGATGAAGACAAATTACAGGTGCTTCCTTCTATAGGAAAAGAAAGGAGAGGAAAGGAAGAGAAAACAGATCTCAGGGGAGGTCGCTCTCATCGTCTCATACATTCAGAGAAGACTATCCGTACATTGTACACACAGTGCATTCGCTCATTGCAGAATAGATCAGAAAAGGGCTATTAAAGAGTAATGCCAGACATTTTAAATCTTCATAGATAATTTTGGTGTCCCAGGACAGCTCGTCGATGTCTGTGAACTTGCATCAGTCTTTCCTAAAGCTAGAAATCAGAGGCAGAACCCTTGAAGTTGTGATGTCACTGGGGTGTAAAATCGGGGGGGGGGGCTGCTGATTTGTGGGCGCTGTCGGCGTGCAGCCATACCGAGTTCACACCAAAATGAAATTAAAATTCCAGCTCTGTGAAGCAGAATGTGACCCTCATTTGGGTACAAAAATCTTATGACTGCACAAAGTCAGCATCCCATTCAAAGTCAGCTTTTGACTCAACTATCCAAGGGCAAGAAGAATAAAATGCAGTTTGAAAATTTCTAAAATGTGTGGCATTCCCCTTTGAAAACCACAACCATAAAATTAGTTTGTTAGCTGTTGTGTAAAGTTGAAAAGCACTACGCTTCCTTTAAACTAGCCCAATCCAAGCCAATGGGGGTTAAATTAAAAAGAGATGATGCCCTACTTTAAGCTAAGACTGAGTTATTCTTCAGAAAGGCATGTGTATACCCATGCGAGTTCACAAATAAATGCATATTTGTCTGCTTGTGCGTGTCCGGGCGTCATATAATTTTCAGTGCAGTGATGTGTTTGAGTGTGAGTCTGTGTTGTGCTGTAGTGGTGGCTGACAGCCTTATTGGCATTTTCTACGGTGATTTCTATGAGCTTACTCTATTAGAATCACAGAGAGCTTCCATCTAGTCCGCAGCAGCCTGCATGCAAAAGAAGTGTCCCTGGAGCCTCTGTTTACCAACCAAGTCGGATTTGCTGCTCTCATACGCAGCCAGGCTAAAGCTCAGCTACCCAGCAACCCCCTCCAGTGTCCCTCCCTCTGCCCTCGCCACCAACACCCCCCCCCCCCCCCACACACACACACACACACAAACGCTCACCCCCATCCTCCGCGGGTCCTCGAGGCTTTCATTTTGTCGCTCATCCTTAGTTTACTTTTCGCCAGAATCTGTTCAAAACTTTCCAGACTGCGGGCTTTTTATGTAAATCTTGTGGCACAAAAAGGGAAGCCATGGTTACAAGCCAAATCTGCATCCTTAAAGGAAAAAAAAAAACATAAAAAAAAAGAAGGGAGGCTTCAAAGAGAATTGTTTAAGACTCCAAATAACAAAATTGAAGAGGGATTGTATTGTTGCTTTAACAAAGTAGAGGGAGGGACTTCAAGAGCTTGTTAATAAACATGGAATACAAGCCATTTTGCCCGAATAAAAATGTCTCCAGTCTGTTTCAGAATAGAATAAAACTGTTTATTTTTCAGTCATTCACGTGTTTGAAGAGTTTCAGCATGAGGCGAGTTTTGTCATGTGCTTGTTATACTGTTCTTTATTTTTGTCTTTGGCACTTTGATATTCCCAAACAAAATCTTTCTCAGTGGGTGAGTGCGAAATAAATTGTTGTCTCTAAGAATTGCTTCTTGATGATACAGAAAACAATCCAAAGACAACAGGGGAATGTGTCTGTCTCATCCACGCAGCTCTTCAGGGAAGAAACTTCTTGCAGTTGATAAAGTTATCCAACAACGCTGCACATCTGCTGTTATGAAGATGTTTTTCTTTCACAAACGTGTTGTATATGCCTGGAAAGAATTGATGTTTATTTTGAAACTGTTTTTAAAGGGATATTCTATATTGTGGCTTCAGCAGCCCATAATATTTACATAAGGATAAATGTGCTGCAGCTATGAAAATGATGCCAATCAAAAAACACCTCAGAAAATCTGAAACAACAAATACAACAATTAAAAACATGCTGAAAATGAAAAATATATGCTGCAGAAGGCCAAAACAAACAAATGAACTGCAAACATGCTGCAAATACAGAAACAATGCAAAGTAAAAATCCACAAACCGCAAAAATAAATGTAATAGAAAAGCACTGCAGTCAATACAGTGGATGTCTCTAGGCCCTTTAGGGGGAGCGCTGAGTGGAATCACTTGCTTTTGATGAGACAAAAGAGTGGATTTGATTTTGAGAGAGGTACATATTCTATTTTACATTTGTCGGTCATCTTTTCCAATTATATAAGAGGAACAGATTTACTGAGATACAAGGGTTGTCATGAGAAACGATACTTCAGTACCAAGTCGATGCCAACATGCAAAAAATACGTCGGTACATGGTTTTTTTGTTTTTTTTTCAGTAGCCTAAGTACTGGATACAACTTTGCCCTCAGCGGGCCGTGTCGATTCCTGTCGGAACTGATGGGGGCAGTATACGCGCGTCAGTCGGTGCCGATGACGAGCACCGAAGAAGAACGCCTGTTCTCCATCGTCTTTGCTAGAAACAGTGTTTTTTTTTACAATTGCTGCTGGAGCCACAACACCTCGGCTTGTCGAAAAGTCAGGTAGTAGGAGTCGTGTGTGGAGAGGGTTAGGGTAAGACCTCATTTACATCGCAAGCGATGCGTTTGCGTAGCGCTCGCGAACGGTGAGCGTGTTAACAGGTAGAGCACTCACACTGCATCTGTTCTACGCACTGCTCGAGTCACGCTACTGTTGTGGTTTGTATTTTGACGGGACAGCAGCGGCCGCTGTGAGATGTGTCTGTTCGGTTTTGGTGTGAATACACCTGTGCTGCTGCAACGCTTGTGGATCGCTTGCGGTGTAAATGAGGCCTTAAGAGTTAAAGTTTGAAACAGTTTTAATAAAGTAGTGAATTTAGAAATACATGAGTTCTCTTCTTTTATTTTTATCATGGTATCGAATGAGTATCGAGAATCGCAGAAATTTACTGGTATTGGTATCGACTACTGAAATTCTGATATCATGACAAGCCTATTAGATACAGTATGTTGGTTTTTTATAATAGCAGTTCCGCTTAGGGCTGTGCCCGAAGGCCCAGAAAACTTCTGTTGTGTTTTTAAAGAAAAAAATATTAGATTTCAGAAATAAAGCCTTAAATCTACAAGAGTAATGATGTAAATCCACAAGAATAAAGTTGTAATTTTAGGAGAAAAAGAGTCTATACATATACATTATATATATATTTACACATACACATACACCTAGTTCTATAAACACAAGTGGAGCCCTGTACTGTCCTCTATGGGTAAACGTAGCCGGCCAATCAGATGCGCCTAGCTTAAATATGTGTGTATATAAGGCAGCACACACCACTGTCCACTGTCTGCTATCCTGCACCCTCTTAAGTGAACAAATTTGCCAATCATGGGATGATGAAGTAATGGCCGGCCTTACTCTGCCTTACCCTTACCTTAACCAATCCCACCCCTATTGCCTAAACCTAACCAATCCAACTGACGAAGGTAACCAGTATAAGCCAATCATAGGGAGAGCAGGGGGATCATTCATTCATCATCTTAGAATTTGCAAATTTGCCTTCAGCGAGAGCCATAGGAGTGACTGGAAGGCTCCATCGCTGCTACTAGAACTCGGGTTACAATATGGTAACCTTGCTTCTATCTCACACAGGCTCCCTAGACTTGTCTCTGTGGGTGCAGTGGGTGGAGCCCGATGAATGAACGCCCCATCATGACTTAACATCAAACCAGCCACACTGATCCTGACTGGCTGAAGGTTAGTCCCTGCAGCTTGCCTACTTCTTTACAAACTAGGCCTCCACAGCAGGGAAGTTGGGCCCCAGCCAACCTAAGTAGTATGTGACTGAACCAGGGGGAGTCATGGCTTAACCTTGTAGGGGTCAAAAGAAAAGCATTAGACACCCTGCACATCACATTACCCTGTTCATCCAGAAGCATGGGAACCTGTAGGTTTACTATGCTATATATATAAATCGTTTAACTAATATAAACAAATAATGACACAAATTAATTTTGCACTTCACTGTGAGCTTCGTTTATCACTTCCTTTTGGCAGCCAATATTTAGCATTTAACTCTGGAACACAAACTTGGCTCTGTGTTTGTACACACTGGCCTCTCTATTTGCCCTCATTATAAATGTCTGACCTGCCAACACATGGAAAACAATAAAAAGTAAACATCAACAGTCAATAAGCAACAGGGATGGCAGCGTACCAAACATAAAAACAGGACAAAACTGATACCATCATTTTCATTATTCTTAGGGTTTTTTTTTTTCTTGGCAAGAAGATTAATGCGAATTTACACAGAGCTGTTGTCTTGGCATTCATGGATTGGCAGACTGCCATAAATCTGGCATAATGCTGTCATTCTTCTGATCCAAAATAAGCTAGAAGATAGTGATAAGTTCAGAGATGCAACGTTAACTACTTGGCTCCCAGTGTTTGTGTGACATTGTCAAGACAAAATTACTCTCCGTCTTTACAGTAAACATCTGCTTGATAGTTTCTCCGTGCACCTTCAAAGCTGTTTCTCTTTCAGCCTTTGTCTGTCACCAAAACAGAGCTGAGTCACCGACTGTCACTTCCAGCTGCAGTCTGTAGGCTCCCCAGACATGAAATCAATACTCAACATTTTCCTTCTGATGGACACATACAGGGGACAGACAGATTCCCCCTCACCAAGACTGCACTTGATTGAGCCCCACTTAGATTGCTAATGTGACTGATGGACTGACACAGACAGCTCTACAGGAAGTTACTGTGTGATCTATTGTGACAATCTCTTGCTGACAGCAAGGAAGTGTATTCCAATGAGTTTGTGCTGTCGTCTCTGACTGTTAAACGCGCTTTGCTTTTGTGCTGCTTCCTGTTTCTTTCTCTTCAAAGGTCCACATCATGACATGACAGACGATTTGGTTGAAAATCTAAAGACACATCCAACGCTGTATTTGTAGTTTTTAGCTTGCTTGTCTTTGATCGACTGTAACATTAAAACAAGACGCTTGAAAGACTAAATGCTCTAACAAGGGCAGGTATTTCGCTTTGTTTAATTGATAATGAGTCCAGCGATGAAGTATCTGCACACAACAGTGTGTAAAAACAAAGGTCTTCATCTTGAGTGAAGAGATTTGCAGAGTAAAATTTATTATTTGAGGCATTCATTAAGTACAGCATCTGGCAGTGTGGGATGAGGCCACAATCATATCTTTAAGTTGCTCGGAGACAACACTGGCATGCAAACACTTTGAGATGTTTTCGAAAATGATAGATTTAGTAATTAGTTGAAGGTTTTGTGTCTGGGAATTGTACGGGTTTGTTTTTACAAAAAATGTAATACTTCCTACAAATGTGTGTTAACCAAAAGCAATGTGATGTGTTCTATTCTTGCTAGATGAGAGGTTTGTGTACTTCAATATGCTGCTGTAAAAATACACTCTAAGAAATTATCTTGGGTGGTTACAGTACCAGCTCTGTGATTCACTGGCGATGATTACAGCTCAGTTTGCCCCACATTTTGTATCTCTGTACAGAGTGCAATGAAAATTTCACGTTATGTGTATTTTTTTGGAGATGAAAGAACCTTGGATTAAAACCACATGTCGCTTTTGTTTCTGATTTAAACAATATATATATATATACACAAATTATTTTTCCCCGTTCATGGACATTTAATTAGAAGAAGGTTTAAAGTAACTGGATATTCTGCATAATTTTGAAGGTATTTCACTGTTGACCAGAGAGGATTCCTCAATCTTACACACTGGTTGGAAGAACTAGTATTTAATCTTACAAGAAACATCACATGAACAGCTACAGGTCACATGGTCACCAGTTGAGACTCATCATGAGCCATCAGGAGGCTATATCTTCAGTAGCTTGCCTGAAAATGAAGGAAATCTGAAACGATTGTGTTAGAGTCAATGGAGCACAGCTGTGTTGTTGTCTGACCCTGGTCTGAGCCGGCCAGATCCGACGTTATGATTGGCCAGTCTGCGTCTGGAGACAGGACTTAGCAAAGGGTCAATTACAATGGCATAACATGGTAGCAACAATCATTTACCATCCCTGTTATGTTGCAGCTGATCACATCATCTTGGAGGATAAGGAGCTCACTACTTACTCAATTTGTGACTGCTGTTCTTCTCTTTGAGTTAGCTGCTAACTGCTTCTAGCTGCTTTTTAAATTTCCCATAGTCACATTGTCCCGTCCACAGTCCTTTCCTACTGGCTGTCCCTTTTCCACTGATGCTGATTCCATCTCAAAGGTAGGACAACCCTCCCTCCATTCCAGGATCGTATGTTTTATGAAGAGCTTTGAGGCAGAATAATGGCACGATGTTCCCGCCTTGAACAGGCAGTGTAAAAGGGGCTATGGTAACTTGAATGGAGACGTATTTGTGTCATAACATTTGCACCAAATGTTGTGTTTGCTTTAGTTAAAAATACTGAAAGGGGTTGAACCTCACCAAACAATCACACAACTGATATACATAGAAACATGCCTTTTTCCACTGAAGTAGAATGACTTGCATAAACTTCTTGGAAACATACGATAACTGGCACGATGGTCCAGTGATTAGCATTGTCGCCTCACAGCAAGAGTGTTCCTGGGTTCGGACCTGGGGTGGAGGAACCCTTCTGTGTAGGTCTTCTGTGTCGAGTTTGCATGCTCTCCCCATGTCAGTATGGGTTTTCTCTGGGTACTCCGGCTTCCTCCCACAGTCCAAAGACATGCAGGTTAATCGGTGACTCTAAATTGCCCGTAGGTGTGAATGTGAGTGTGAATGGTTGTCTGTCTCTATGTGTCAGCCCTGTGATAGTCTGGTCACCTTGGACAGGTGACCAGACTACCCCGCCTCTACCCCGCCTCTCACCTAGTGTCAGCTGGGATAGGCTCCAGCCCCCCTGCGACCCCCAACAGGATAAGCGGAAATGATTGAATGAAGGTTATGGTTTAGGCTTGTTTCTGGATGTTTATTTGAATTACCTTGAATTCCATCATTCTTTTGTGCTGCTTACAATTTATGGTTCAGTATACTGTATATACACACACATATATATATATATATGTGTGTGTGTGTATTTTTTTTCACTCAGGGTCATTTTTCATAGTGTATAGAGATCACCCTTTCAGCTGGCTTAAAGACTTTAATTACAATGCATACCATGAATTCCTATGAAGGAAAGCAACACAGATGGCAGCAGTGTCCCTGAAGCAAGTGGCTGTCTACCACAACAACAATCTGCAAATGCCGTTGGTGCGGACACATTTTATTCATTTGGTCATCAATGTCCTGGCAATGGCATCCGGCACGCTGCCCTCCCTCCATTCTGTTAGCATTCCTCTCCCACTTCTCTTCTGTCACCCTCCTGCTATTAGACCATGTCACACTAATGTGGGTAGTTTTGAAAACATATCTTTTTTGTCAATGTTTTGGCCTTGGCTCTGCACTAAGCTGGCATGATATAACAGTGATCCGATCCAAGGTCCCAACACTCAGGAATTACCGTTTGCTGTGGTTAGCAGGCAGCATTTTACAACCCAGCGTATTATGTTATTATTTTATTGCAGTTAAATAGTAATAAAAAATAAAAAATAAAAAAAATGTCAAGGAAAACATACACTATATATTTGACATGTCAAATATGTTTCCTCATATTTTTGCCATCTTTGCCTGCAGGCTTTGTGAAACACACACAGAAAAAGGTAATAACAAAGGCACAGAAATGCCAGAATGGAGGTGAACATTGCAAGGACAAACAGAGAATTCAGCCATGTTCTGTTTCACCCAGGCTTTGTCATCTGTCAGGCTCAATGGCCTTTCCTCCTCTCCTCTGTGGAGCAATGTACTAAAATTTATTAGTACTAATTTGGCTAATCGAGACTGAAGCTATAGTCTCCTCTTGTGCTCTTGAAGTGTACTATGAACCGATGAGCTTTCTCTCTAAATAAGCAACTGAAATAGCAACCCCACCAAGATGTCTAATTGACCTATGGCTAAGCCACGCACCCCTCCACTCACTCCGACAAACTATCAACATTCAGTGACAGGTGGCAGGTGTAGAGAGAAGTAACCAAAAGGTCCTAAGCTACGCATTGGAGGGATATATTCATCATTTTATTGTTGAGAAGGTCGATGACAAGCTTAAATTACAAGCCAAAATTTACAGGTCACAGTGTACGCTTGTGAACTGCATCTCGTTGCCATCGCCATCAGAGACAACAAGTTAAAGTGCCACTGAAGTTAAGGTTTTTGGCTCAGAATATGAGAAAAGGATAACGGCCTTTTTACCATCTTCACCAAGAGTGTCTCTCCGTTAGTTTGGTGCTACAGTATTTACACTGAATCATTCAGCATAACGTTTGCCAACCTTTGTTATCTCTGAGTTTACAGACAAGTTAATGAAGCTAAGCTCCAGAAGATAACGTTAGCTTAACTAGAGCCCTTTGGACAACAGCTAACAATGATGTACAATTACCAAAGTACAAAACTAGAATAAAATAGGCTAATGAACTCCCAGCAAACAAGGTGACATGATGAATAACACAGCTGGGAGCTAACGTTAGGCTAACTTTAGCTAACGTTAGCTAGAGATGTTAAAGATAACTTTATATTTCTTTCCAGCAAAGTGACAATATGTTGCCTCAAACACAATGTTGACTTACCTTAAAACAGATGTACACATCCTTATTAATCTTATTCACATTGAGGTGATGTTGTGGTCTCACGTTACCACACAACTTTATCCAAAGGAAACACTTTTCTCGGTTGAAATGTGGTTTAAAGTGTAAAAAATACACCTTGTCGCCCAGCCTCTCAGGATACCTTGTGTTGGAGTTGCACGTACCCCATGCACACCGTTTTACCATTGTTAAACTTCAAATCTCTGAAAAAGCTCATAAAACCGAACAAAACTGACTTTCTGTAATGCATTTCAATGAATGTCCAGGCAGAGAATGTCCGAGTGTATGGGAATGGCTATACACACTTTTATTAGCTCATCACGTTTAAGGGCGGGACTTAGCAACAGGTCAATTCCCCTTTTCCACCAAATTTAGCATGTGTGTGCCAGTGGAGGAAACAAATGTTTGTTTTTATTTCTGTTACTCACTCTGTCTTTCAAACTCTGAACAATGTTTAAGCACTGCTTGGACAAAGACGGGCAGTATTTTGTGGCGAATTGTCTAGCAAAGGGGCTAAAATCAGCGGGTCCAGCCAGGTGTCGTATTTCCATCAATGCTGATTGGATCTCGATTTGATAAATACCCACATCTACAGCCAAGTTATTTGCCCCTGTAGTAAATGCCAATATACATTTTCCATTAAATACAAAAGCCAGATGTTGGTGGGTGTTAGTTAGGGCTGCCCCCTAACAGTCGACCAAACGTTAGTTGACCAGAAAGATCATTAGTTGGCAAGATTCAATTGGTCGCTTAGTCGCAGAAAAACCCCCAACAAAAAACGTGAAACTCTATTAGGAGCTGTGCCTTGTCAAAATAAATCAAAACCTGTATCACTGGAACATGTTGGAATTTAATTTGAAAGGACAGACACAGGAAGTGGCCACGCTCAGCAGTCAGATAGGAGTCACGTTACAAACCAATCACAGCCGACGCATATCTTTCCCTTCTTCTGTAAATATTCAGTCTGATAAATATGGAAAAGTTGATCATGTTAGTGCAGGGCTACCCAGAGCTTTACATCTGTCCCACAGACGATAGACCTACACACTTATAAACAGCACCTGGAAGAAGATCAGCTCTGCACTCAGGATTTCAGGTAAATAGGCTATATGATGCTTGTTAAGGTATGGCCCCTAATTCACAGGGCTGGTACCTGCGGTTATTCCACAGGCTAGTTAATAACATGTCGGGCAGGAAATCCAAAGTGTGGGATCATTTTGAGAAGGTGAAGGATATAGGCCTACATTAATGAAGGTTCATTAGTACAGTTTTGTATTTCTCTGTAATGTAGCACAGTGTTTACAATGTTACTGATACTATTCTTTCTCACACATTCAACTCAAACCACTGTGTTGCCACGCCCAAAATATATAGTTTAATAATTGCATTAATATTATAAACATGCGGGCGACTAGTCGACTAATTGCAGTTAATTGCATTAATGCCCTAAATGAGGTCGACTAGGAAAATTCATAGTCATTCATAGCAGCCCCAGTGTTAGTGGATTATTTTGTCCAGCGAGAAAGGGGCTTTAGAGTCAAGGAGGACCTCATCTCACCCTAACACTATTTGAGGCTGTCCTTCTGGTCCAGGTCTCATAATGGCAGGTGATCGTCCTCTGGCCTGCAACATTTGCCTCAGAGCTCAGCTGCTGCTGCGGCTGGTGTCCAGCACCATCAGGCTTGTTTGGATAGCAAGATGCTCCCTTTTGTCTGTTACTTTAGGATCCAAGTGGAGTGATGAAACCCACAGAGGCATGTTTACACTTAAGACTCCATTGTCCCTGCCAACAACTCCAGCTCCCACTTTAGCTGTTATCAGAGCAAGTATACGTGGGTGAAGGACTAACGGTGCTCTCCCTTCCTCCTCCAGACAAGCCTCCACTTTGGCAGAATATGTTTTGCTCTTGTAGCTGGGAGTCTACGGGTCCTTCTATTCACTGTAGCCTGTAGCTCGCTATTGCTGTTTAGCACCCCTGCTGGGCAGCAATGAGCATTTAGTCTGGTGAGAGCCGTTCCTCTCTCCCACTCCCTGGTACCATCAGTTGGAGCAGGTGAACCCAGCCATTTTGTTGGAACCCTCTTCTTCTGACAAATATCCTCAGCTAAGGCAGAGTGTTCATGCACAGACACTGTGAAACAAACATGCTTTTATTCTTCCCAGGAGAATCTCTGGACTGCAGAGCGACACCCCACTGGCTGTTTCTCAAAGCAAGGCTACTTGGTTCCAGAGCATTTTTGCAGCACAGACATCTCTACCCATTTGAGGCCATTAGCAGTCAGACCAGAATTTGAAATAGGCGATGTGTGTTTCCCACACTGTAATGGGCTTCAACTTTGGCAGCTTGTTCTGGCTCTGTTTTTCTTATCCTTGGAAAGTTTTCCTCTGAGTACTAGTGGTGAGTACCTTCATTGTTCACACTGTTAAATCCTATTTGGCCTCTCTGTTCAGCAACCCTCTCTCGCCTCTCTTTATTTAGCTTGTATTTGTTTGTCCACCAAGTATCTGAACTGTCTTTGATGTTTGATGTGCTGGTAAACTCAAGTCTTCTGCAACTTTATTCTCCTTTCATCTTGAGTAGCGACTTCTTGTAGCGGCTCTTCCTTCCTGTCCCTCTCGTGACGTCATGCTGTAAAGATTGCAGGAAACAAATCTGACTGACTGTCTCGCTGATGATATGCACACGGCTCCACTGGCATGCCTACAATTCCCCAGTCCTGGCACAATAGGAAAGATGCCATGTCTGGGTGAACCACCCTTGGCATGAGACTTGAAAGACTGGGGAATTTGGGTTTGTGCCTTTTATTTTTGTTGACAGTATATTACATCTCTCCAAGCTAGCCTCTTTCCCACTAGCCTCAGCTTCACAATGTATTTCCTCATAGAGGTTTTCTTTGTTTTTGGTGAGGTTTTCTGTCAATATTCTAAGCTGAACGGATATTAATTGTAAATAAAAGATGCATCCAACAACTACAGCTTCCATGTGATGATTCAACACTGCATCAGTTTCTGAGGCTCATTGTAGCTGTATTTGCTAAATGAATGCAACAAAATGTGGGTGTTGGGGGGAGGGGGGGGGGTGAGTTTATACACTCGAAAGAGGCCAGCACAGGTTGACAAAGTTGCTGTGTAAGACCATTTGCTTGTTTATGAGTTGGATGTGGAGTGTGGAGGTGGCTGACCATCGTGCAATGGTGTTTTCCTCGAAATGGCCGCTTTGATTATCTTCCTAGGTCAATGTTTGTGTGGCAAAGGGGTTTCCACATCCATTTGTCAATCAGGTATGCTTTCATCTGACTGGGACACATTAATATGTCATGTTGATGTCACAGCTGGAGGTACCAAATGTCAGTCTTTTCCTCCAGACAGTACTAAGCCTGTTGGAGAACAAAAGCTTGGTGAAATAAAATGAAGGTTACCTCGGCTAACCTGGTTTTAAAGCACAGGCACCAGCCATATGCAGCAGTATGTGAAGTATGTAGCGTGGGCTCATAATGTCTGTGTACTCAACCCTAGTTTTTACCATGGTGGTGGTAATGCACCACTTTCTTGCTTGCCAGCTGCATGTACAGTAATATACAGAAGCACCTCCACAGACGTGTAACTACAGTACACGTCACAGTAACGCGGACCTCCTGTCTATTTCTGTAAGCTGAAACCTTTCCCCTCAGTGGAAATGAACTTTTTATGTACTTTTATTTTACGGATAAGAAACAATAAATTGTGAAGACAATAAAGCCTCCACAAAATAGCATTTTAACTCTTGTGTGTGATTTATCCTGGCTTCATATGAGTAGAGGAAATCTAGGCTAATTTATACAATGTAAAATGCCATAGGCTTGTGCTAATAACATTAGCATGTTTGTTTGTGAAAGCTGTTTAGTATAAGACAGTTGTTTCGTCAGTGAACCTTGTGAGTTGTAATGGAGCCAGATTTTGTAACGTTACCTTTGTTAAATGTTGCTGTTGTCCCTGGCTTCATATGGGAGAGGAAAATTCTGCTAGCCGCTAGACTAATTTATACAATGTAAAATGCCATAGGCTTGTGCTAAAAACATTAGCATGTCGTTTTTGGGGGGAAATGTGTCCAACAAAAACAAATGCTTTGTTTGTGAATGCTGCGATTTATAATGAAGCTAATTTGTGTACTTGTGTTTGAAATTGTCTCTATTAAGCCATGTTTAATGTGTGTTTTGAATCAACTAAACTTCACAGAAACAGAAGCCACCAACTAGTGTTTTGGAGGTGTAACTGCAGAGTGACACAGACACACCACCGCACAAGTATAAATGCTCACAATTGCGTAGGCTAAAGTGTAGGGCTTGCCGCACAATTAAAAATGGTGTAAAAAAAAAAAAATACTAATTATTATAGAGGTGGTATTCATTTAAAACTTATTTGGTGTTTGTATCTTTAAAAAACTAAAAAGTTACATGATTTTTTTTTTTATTTTTCACTGAAACCCTTTGATAACTGCAGAGACAACCAGCCCCATACATTGTGACAAGCTGTAGAAATAAAGGGATTCCCATTTCAAGCCAAGACCTTCAGCTTTCATTTAATGTAGGAATGACTGTTGAAAGATGTTTTGATGATGAGTAATTCACACAAGAGTAGAAAGTGTGACAACTTGACACTAGATGTTTTGTATCCTTTTGGCCACTCACTAAGGACAAGGTTAGACATGTAAACAGTGTCTATACATATTGGTGTGGATATTATAAGCCATTGACTCGCTTATGTCACAGAGCATTCAGGAGAAAATAGAATATTTTCACATATACTTTACATTTCACCTTGGACTGTTTATTTGGTGAGTGTTGAAATGCATTCGACTCTTTCACAATCAGAAAGAGTAAATAAGTTTATTCTTCACATAAAGGGTACATGAGTAAATTTAATGTTGTCTTTTATGGGATTTTGCATGGATATTTTATGGACAATTAGGACCATTTTACAATCTCTGTTCCTGTTAAACACAGATTACTTATGCACTACATCAAAATGCATGCACCGAAGCCACATTTGCTCCCATCATTACACTCCACCTTGAATTTAAGATTAACTGGATAATCATTCTGCACATTTTAGCTGCTCCTCTTCTGCACCCAAGTGGCTTTACCAATTTCATTGTTGCAAGTGAAACAGCAGGTATTTGTTAAAGTGAACCCCTTTACACCTTGTGTTAAAATGCATTTTGGGTGATTGGATAGAAATTAGATTGTGTTTCCCCACATGAAACACAGGTGTAAATGCACCTGAATGGACTGAGGACGGGTTATAATTTGATTGGCCAAACCACATATAGAGGAGGTCAGGAAGTCATTGTGACCACAATGAACTTAAGTGTAAATGTAATTGCATTTTCAATCCACATAAAACAACTACATGGGCTCCAAGACGTATCCCAGTGATGGCAGTGTCGGTAGCCGATGTGTGTCGCAGCTGATTTGGCCAGCTTAATTTCATCCAGCATGCCGAGTTTGGGTCGATGTTGGGCCAGGTCATTTCTGATAACGGCCCAGTGATGGCAGTTTCAGCAGCCAGAATCAGGCCAGCTGATTAAACCCAATTCTGGGGCATCATTACCGAGTCTGAGCAGAGTCCGGCAACCAGACGCAGCCCACCTAATTTCATCCGGCATGTCAAGTTTGGGCCGATGCTGGGCTAGGTCATTTTTAAAAACAGCCCAGTGATGGCAGCGTCAGCAGCTGGAATCGGACCAGCTGATTTGGCCTGATTCTGGGGCGTCATCCATACCCAGTCTCAGCCGAGTCGGGCAACTGAACCTGGCCCAGCTAATTTCATCGGCATGCCACATTTGGTCCGATGCTGGGTCACGTGATTTGTGATAGCAACCAAGTGATGGCACTTTCGGCAGCTGGAATCGGGCTAGCTGATTCAACCTGATTCTGGGACGTCATTCATACCAAGTCTGAGCAGAGTTGGGCAACCGGACCCGGCCTGGCTAACTCCATCCAGCAAGCCAAGTTTGGGCCAATACTGGGCCAGGTCATTCCTGATAACGGCCCAGTGATGGCAGTTTTGGCGGCTGGAATTATGCCAACTGCTTTGGCCCAATTCTGGGACGTCATTCATGTGTCAGAGTCAGGCTGATTCTGGGCCAGGTCATTTTGGCTACCTGGGATATTATATAAGTACATTCCAAACCAGTAAGGTAGCAGTAGCTTTCCCTCACCTGATGCTGAAGCTACAGGGCACACAGTGGTCTCTCTCCTATCTGAAGCTAACACATCTGGGGTGTGTCCCTCATCTGCAATGTATGTTTCCTGTCGATCACTGTCTTTACAATCAGATAGGCTGTTTCATCTTCGCCGACCCCACTGCTGCCTGTTAGATCTCAATCAGATCTCAATGTGGACACTAGAGATACATATTAATACCAGGTGTATATATAATCAGGTCAGATCATATCTAGATATAATCTGGATACAATATGCATTTTAATGTAAGGTATAATGGAGGCCCATGTGTCCTTCCCACACCACCCAAAAACAATGTTGGTATAACTGATGATTTAACATGCTGATCCCCTCCTAACCACTGTCCTTATCAAGCCACACTTCTTCAAACCTGCTTTGTTGTCACTTAGCCTTTCTGCTTCATCAGTCCCCTTTAAGAAAAGCCTGTGCACTGTGTCTCGTCTTTGTGAACTGTCTCAGACATAGCAGGGTGATTCTTCCATTGAGATAACACCACCTTAACTGTACTTAGCAATAATTTAACATCCTTGCATGACAGTGGTAATGGGAGCAGAAACCACTGAATCACCTTGGGGGCCCATTATCAACTGTGCTTTGCATCAGTAACATTTATACATTAGATTAAATAGGCCTCTACAAACATGTACACAGCATCACTCATGCAGACCTTCAGATTTTTCAAGGAAACATACTGTGGTGTTAGGGGAGATAGCTTTTAGCTCCAGAGGGAGGATCAGCTAAAGTGGTCTAAAACCATAGAGAAAATACAAACACATCTCAGAAAATGCTGTAGAGTTAGTTATGGTATGTGTATCTGTGATCGAATCCAAGCATTTCATATGTCGTAACAGCCGGAGGTAGTCAAAGACAAGCATGCAATTTTTATAGCAAGATACTATGGCACACCAAAGAACTGTAAAACAGCTTTGGAAACAAAAATATGGTCCTAGTTTTATAAATAAGTTGTCATGGGTGTCATGGAGTCAAATGTTGTTAAGCATTCATTTTGGCACTGTATTTACTTTTTCAGTGTTCGAGCTGTGTATTCAAAACTACAGTTTGCCCATATATTCTTCAGAAGCTGTTAGATGCTGACAAGAATCCTCTCGCTGCTTCAGTGTGGGATATTCATGGACAGAATATCAAAGTACAGCTGAGGTCTGGAGAGTCTGTATCTTGGTAATGTTTGAATCAATATGTCTGCTTTTTGCAGATGATGCCATCTTTCTGACTTCACCAGAATTTCTATTGAGGCAGTATGATGCACTTAGAGTGAGTATAAGTGCATTGGATGGGTAAAACTCTGTGGACCCACAAACAAATTATGTGAACACCAGAAAATAATACCCTTATGTGATTGTTGAAAAAAAAAACTACAGGCATTGATATGCTGCTATAACAGCCTCTGCTGTTCTGGAAACATTTTCCTTAAGATTTTGAAACCTGGCTGCAGGTGGTTGCCTCCATTTAGCTACAACAGCATTAGTAAACTTGGGGCACTGATATTGGGCAATAAGGCCTGGCCCGCAGACACGTCCCAGTTCATTCAAAAGGTGTTCAGTAGGGTTTGGGTTCAGGGCTCTGAGCAGACTAGTTAAGTTCTCACTGTCCAAGTTGGACACTAAATCATTCCTAAGTATGTCAATCAAAGGTAGACATGTATGGACAGTAGAGTTGGGTCGTTTCCCGGTTTTGCTGGTTCGGTTATGTCTGACAGGCCGAGAGCCAGCAACATGAAGTAGATCACATTTCAGTAGAAGTATGAGGGGGAAGAGCAGCACATGTTGTGTTTGTTTACTAGAAAGTTCATGTTGATGTTTTTTGGGGCGACTGGACAAGACATGGGAGAGTAAGTCTCTTAATAACAGAAAAACTGCACCAATATGGCAGCATTTTGGATGCAAAGCTGAAGAGCAACGCAGTGTGCTGTTAACAGCTGAACTTTTGTCAAACGCTGAGTTTCTATTTATTTCTGTTGCTTGCTTTGAATAAACCACAGTGGATGAGGAATGGCTGATTCATGAAATTTGATATTTATTTCGAACGTGTAAAAAAATAAAAAATAAAAAAGACACAAACATACAAGAGGCAGACAGACAAAAAGAAAGTAGTAGCAGTTGTCAATGTATGGTTACTTTGATTTACACATTCGAAAAAGTTGGAGGAAGTATAAACATATTAAATCCCACTCCTTCCCATAAGTCACTGAGTGAAATGAAACAGACAGCTGCCTTATATAGATAAACCTATACCTAAGACTTTTATAAATATACCATTTTTATTACCTTTTAACTTTGTCACACGAAAATAACCCATGTATTGTATATAATAGTAAATACCAAATATCTATCTTACAAAAATCTGTATTAGCATGTGATATAAATGACCAATTATCCATGACTTACAAGTGTAAACCAGTCCAAATATATGATATATATACTACCAACTGTCTTTGAGTGGATGGATGGATGGATAGATAGATAGATAGATAGATAGATAGATAGATAGATAGAAAGGAAACAGTAATCCCTGTGAACAACTGATGAATGTCAAACCCCTTCTTCAACCCTTTACTTCCTGAATATAATGTCTTTATACCTTATTTTTAAATGGCGTATGAATTACAACAAACTACTCCATAATTTCACAACAAAAACCTAAACAAGGTTGCAGCTGGCTGGAGGGAGATCACCAATGGGCTGAAAGTTTCTGCTGAGGTAAATGACCGTTACCTAGACCAGCAGTTCTCAACTGGTTCCCAGCCACGGGGCCCAGATTTCTCCTCAGTCATTAGTTCAAGGCCCACACACTTTAATACACTGACAGTCATACTTGTGTTTGGCCATGTTGTCAAGCTGGTTTGCTGTCTCTGTCAAGTTGCTGTCCATTAGCTGCTCACTTGACAGTAATAAAAGTGCTGTGCCAGAGATTGACTGTACTCAAAAATGGAGTGGTTTTTTTTTTTTGTTTTTTTTTAACAAACTTGACATGTTTGCGAGTCACTCTGCAATCCATTTAAGATGGACCCACTTTTGGATCACAAACCCACCAGGTGGGAATCACTGAGCTAGGCTACTTGTTGTTGGCTGTGTTTTATTTCATTACATGTCAGTAAATATCACAAAATAAAATCTGTGTTTTCTGTTTAAAAAGTACAAATGTAGCAAGACAGCAAGTATGCTACTCACCCATATTTAAGTGGTTAAGTCTCCAGTCTGATTCTGAGGGCACATCTGATAGGTAGGCCTACATGGTTTGTTTACATGACTTAACATATTCAGTGTGGACAGACAGCTCAAAACCAGTTTGAGATTTTGTACACCAGCCCAACCCTAATGGACAGGCATCCCAGGAAAAAGATGGCTTGTCCAACATCCAAGTGGGCATGTACTGCTGTCACTTAGGTCAGACCCAGGTCAAGCTAGAGGGACAATATGCCATCTAGGGTGAGTTGTGTAAGAAACTGATGTCTGAATCACTGATTGCTGTGCTACCATTGTGACCCAGCCTCTAACAACAAAACGGATGCACAAATGGATAAATTGAAGGATGCATGAGCTGACTGGCAGGCTCAGTATTCGGAAGCTGATTGATATTTGTTATGCTTTATGTTTGTCTGGTGTCCTAAAAGCACTTATCTCAGTGAGAATGTCTGATAATCAAATGTAAAAGATTTTTTCTTTGTGGCGCTTGCAGAGGCAGCCATGACAGATGAGCAATTCTATTCTCTGTCAAGTGAGGGGATAATTTCTGCACTGCCAAGAGTTAGACGTAAACTACAATGCCACCTAATCTGTGCCTTATCGTGATAGTTTAACATAAAACCATTGTGGCAAAAAGGTTATTTTTCTTCAGCTTTCAAGCTTCATAGCATATAAAAGTTGTCAGATCTTTTCCCACATAATACAGTCTGCTTCCTCTCTCAAGCCTCAAGCTAAGGAGCATGAAGTCTCAAGAGTGCGAAAGAGATGTCTGCACACATTGTCTTTGCAGTGCCATGTCTTTGGCAAAGGGGCATCCACAGTTTACAAGGCTTGCCTTCAATTTTACTCATCAAACAATGGGTGTGTACACAGCCCATTCAAGGCAGGGAAAATGCAACACAACGTGACATGAACATCAAGCATTCGACCATCTGGGGAGGAAGAGTGCCAAATAATGACTCCTTAGTGATTATGGAAGCACTGTTCCTTTTTCTCTCCTGTCACAACCCCCAAAAATTATTAATAAAGGAGGAATATGTGTGAGTATTGATCTTGCCATGTGCTCCTGTGACAACAGTACAATTCTCCATTCCTGTGTGAAAAGGGAAACAACTACGTCAAGTTTTTTAACACAGAGGAAAAAGGAGCTGCTGAATTCAAAGACGTTGATTGATTCCAAACCCCTCCTCCCACCCTTAACCCACTTTCATGCAATTTATTTCCCGCTTGCTTTTGTTGCTGCTATGGCCGGTCTCGTTCCCAACCTCACAAAGGCTCGTCATTAAGATCGAAATCTTCACCACATAAAATTTTATTTGAAATCAATTCAGTGACCTTCACCACGCAAAGGCAAACGCATTGTCAAACGCATCCCGATTTGAGGCACCACGTTAAACAAGTGTTGCATATCTTGATTAATAAGTCCTCTGAGGGTGATTCAGAGGAGGTTCAAACTTCATCATGTTTTAGGACTTTTGACATAGCAACCTTTGTAGAGGAGAATTTTGATCAAAATGTCTCCAAATACCTCTTTTTGAGGATTTTCATGTTTTCCCAACTATAGTGCGGATGAATGAATGCACAAATGCACATGACTACAGGGTGGGCCTTTATTCAACTGAATGTACAGTATACAGCCAAGCAAACCATTCTCCTCTGACAGTGTTGCCCCAGGCTCTGTTTCACAGTAGACAGATGGAAGGAAACATCACCACAGCATGTGCAATCGCCTTCATCAAACAACACACAAAGGCTGTTTTAACAGTTACTTCTTGAGAAAGCTTTCCGAGAAAGCAGCATTATGATTTAGGCATCCATCTTAAAAAGGAAACACTGTCAGGTTGATATCTGTTGATGTTCCGCATGTATTTTTGAGTATTTGTAATATTTGTGTTTATTTTGAGCAAAAAGTGACAGATAAAAGTGAGGAGGTGAAACATTTGTTCTTCTTTTGCACTACAAATTGATCTTGCACCGCGCCGCCACAGAAAGCAGATGTGTGATGAACATAAAAAAAAAACGGAGCAGAACAACAACACGGTACCACTGTTTCTTTGTTAATTTACATATGTTGTCATTAACTGACACTTTTCCACCCGTGCTTTATCGTACAGTCATCACATTTAGCTGGCACTATTTATAACACAACATGGCACACATTTTAGCACACAGACCTTGTTACATGTTGTTGATAGGTGATTCATGAATTATTAATTGGAACATCTAAGGACTTATCCTGACTTTATTTTTAAAAAATCAGCAGTCATTTTTAACTTTGCTTTTTAGTCAAAATAACTAACCCTCTCATTACCACATTTTTTCATTAAAACCTAAAATGAAATGTTTTAAGGCCATAACTGAGGGAATGTACTTGTGTACATGAGAGAAACAGCGTCCTTACTTGTAAGTGTGCCAAAAGCAATTAGCAGTCTAGCTCCTGTCAAGGACAAACATGACATGACAAAACCACACGGAAGTCAACCCAACCTGTACAATGCTTTAATGCAATTAGTACTTTTCAGACATGAACACACATTGGAATCAGCTCTCGTGTAACAATAACCTGTACGTCACACACACACACACATTAATTTGCCAGTGGAACATTAGGTGAAGACATGTCAACTGACAATAATGGTGGTTCACAGTGCTGGCTGTGGTCTAATTGGTGTGTTGCAAATGCACGTCACTCAATGTAAGACCCTTCATTAGCGTCAAGAGTTCTGTGCCTTGTGATGAATTCTGCCCCATCCCGCTTTAGCCATGCTCCAACTCCATCTGACAAGATATTATTGACAGTGGTCTTCTCGGCAGAAGAATTCATGTCAACTGGAGGCTGATTGCTTGATTGAGACAAGGAGATGGTTAATGTTTCGTACAAATTGTGCTGAGGGCATTTAAAGATCATGTGCAGGCCTTTCCTAATGATACAAATTAGCATTGCAAAATAAAGCCTTCTCTTAACGTGAACCCACTTAGGACAAAATTATCTTAGGTCCATGATCCGTCATGTGTATTCCGTCATGTTGCGGTGCCACCATTACTGCGGTATCTGCTGCTACCCGCTGACAGTGACAGCAGCTAAGGTTGGTCATTTTATAAGTTATCTCAGCTAATTGATAAAAAAGCTGGAATATATGTAGACATTATTGACTGTCTGCCAAATAACAGTCAAGTTTTTCATGGTTTAAAAACAACAAACTCACTCCTACTAAACACAGAGCTGACAGTGTTCAGTTTAACAAGTGATCATGTTAACGGACTGTGACTTTCAGCCCAATGTGTTCATGGTTGCTAGTATTAACTTCTGTAAATGGTTAGTGTGTAATAATAATAATAATAATAATAATAATGACTTTATTAAGGACACAGAGAAAGGTACGTAGCATATCGCATAAGAACAGACAGTAGGCCCTGTACAAAAAAAGAATACAAATACAATATATGTATACATATATATGTGTGTGAAGAAAGACAAGATATACCCAAAACTACATTATGCAAGTTCATAATGCATAATTCAATAAACTGCACCCATGAACAAGCTGGAGAGCCAGTGGCTCCACAGTCTTAATGAAAACCTGACTGAGTTTAACTCAGGGTTGGCCGAGACAGAGAGCCTGCACATATACCGATTTATAAGATTTTGAATTAAGGTAAGGCCAGTAGGCACACCAACATCTACAAACATTTGGCTGGCACTACACCATCGTGGAAGTTTGAGAAGCAGTCTCGTGCCATCAGTATAGGACACATTAAGTCTTTACATGTTGCTCTTCCTACAAAAACACAGATGAAAGTATTGTTAAAGTCAAATTGAAGGCTATAACGAGGACACCTACATGTACTGTTTGTGTGTCCGACATCTGCCGTAACCACCAGCAATCACGACACATTCAACTGAGAGTCACCAGTTTACACTCAGTTGTTAAACTGAAACACTGGACAACATTGTATGTGTTGAGTCTGTGACACCAACCGAATTATGTTTACTTTGTGGTCATTTGGTTGCCGAATTAGAGCAACTAATGTTCTATTTCACAATAACCACAGTTAGTTATAGATCTATAACTAACTGTGGTTATTGTGAAATAGAACATTAGTTGCTAGATGTTATCTTGGCTATTACTTTTTGCACAATCAGTTTTTTTTTCCCACAAAGATTTTATTTATTTATTTATTTAGCACAATTGAATTAGACATCTGTGCAAGGAGGGAACAAAGCCCTTGCGGGCTTGTACAGAGTTCCACCTCTAGCCATTATCACAAGCAAATAACATGCAGGCTAAATTCCTAGACTAAGCAAAGAGTCACAAAACAAAATAACAACAATAACAACAACAAGAAACATAAACAACAACAAAAAAGGGGCAAAAATAGGGTAATTGAAGCAAATTAGGACAAAGAAGAAGAAACAAGAGATCAGACAGAGAAAAACTGGTAAGGAGGATTAAGGTAGATGTTTCCAGAGTTCATGTGGACATTAAAAGTGCCTTCAAATGCTTTTTGAAAAGAAAATGAGAAGACACGGACCTCAGTGATAAACTTAATTCATTCCATAGCTTGAGAACTCTAAAAGAGATGTTGAACTGGTGACTTGATGTTCGGGAGAACGGTAAGAAGAAACTGCTATTACAAAGCCTTGTTTGGCATGTATGGACATCTGATGTAGAAATAAAGAAGTTATTAAAGGTGACTGGACCCAGCAAGCATTTTTTGGTTTAAAAAAAAATGTCTAATAGCCGTCTACATGAAGACCTGACGTCTAGGCTAAATCACGGCTGAATTTGGGCTGTCAGTGAAAATTTGGTAGACGTCTAACCATAGCCAAAGTGTAGACATCATCAATTATATGGCTATGTAGAGACCATGTCCAAAAAATGGAGATAAACATATTTTAATTACTGTTGACTCTCCATATGTGATTGAATATCATACTGCACGCCATCTGCAATGGTGAAAATTACATTTAATCAATTTCAAAATTAAATCAGCTTGATTTGGGTTATATGTAGCTAGACTAAATCGGAGCTAAATATAGCCAATATGTTTAAATCACGACTATTGCTTGCTGGGGAAGATCTTGTTTCCTAGAAATTAACTTATGTAAGAATAGACATGTTTGAAAGACATTCACTTTATCAATAGGTAACAGTTGGTATTTACTGAAGAGAGGTGCAGAAGGTGCATATCAACTGGAATGGGAGATCAATCTCAAAAACCTCTTCTGAAGTATAAATAATTTTTTAAGATAAGTGGGGTAAGTAGCTGCCCAAACAATATTACAATAATTTATATAGGGGAACAAAAAGCTATAGTATAGGGTTAAATGAGCTGAGGAGTGAATTAAGGGACAAACCTTTCTCAATATACCTAGCATCTTCATAGATCTTTTGCATACAAGATCAATATGAGTAGACCAATTTAACCGTTCATCTAACATAACTCCTAAGAATTTGGTAGACTGAACTTGTAGAATTTCAACTCCGTTAATCAGGATTTTGGCTAGCTCTTTAGGATAATACTTATTAGTGTTACAAAAGATCATGAAGTTGCATTTTTTCACATTAAGAGTTAGCCTGTTAAGTTGAAACCAATGAGCAACAGAAGAGAGTCCCTCGTTAACACATTCAGTCAGGGTAGGAAAATCCTCATGAGTGGCTATGAGATTGGTGTTGTCTGTAAACAAAATAGGAAAATTTTTGCATGACATAGCGAGATCATTAATATAAATTAAAAATAATAAAGGACCCTAAATTGAACCCTGGGGAACACCAAGCAAAATTTTCGATTTCTTTGATGAATAACCATTTAAGTACACATATTGTTCTCTATTAGAGAGATAATTTCTAAACCATTTCAGGGCAGTTCCTTCCACACCATATCTGTTAAGATGAAGTTTGTCACTTTTGTTGGAGCAGCTGGGAACTACACAGCTTCTTCTTCTTTATAGTACCTGAAGGTAAATTTGTTGTGCAGACAGGAACTCAGCAATCCCAATATAAAATCACAGTCACGCAACAGACATCATGACAGTCAAAATGATCACACATTAGAAAAACAATACAATCATACCAAAATATATAAACATAGAAAAGTGCTTTAATATCTCCATGGATCCAACTAAAGTTAATATGAACATGATTATTTACCTCGTGGCCATACTATTCAGCATTGCAATCTGCAATTCAAAGGTATCATTACACAAAAAGTAAAGGTAAAGTAGAAATCAGCTTGCATTCAAATGTGTGCATATTGTAGGGAGATACCACCACAGTAATAGCAGTTTGTTTACAACTGGTACTTCCAAGGATTCGTCTATAGTCACCCACTGGACTGACGCTATCAGTTACTGTAGGTGTCTTTTTAAGTACTTAACTGACAAACCCCCTACTATACTGTTTCAGGGAGAAGTGCTCCAGTATCACTGTCAAAAGTCAAAGTCTAAAGAACTTCCACATAATGGTCAATTCAAGAAACATTCAGTCTCTGTAAATCTATTCACTCATGGGATGTGATTTAGAACTGAGGACTACTTTTGCAAAGCATACTTAAAACCAAGATACAGAAGCAAATGCCCAGTACTCATTAAATCGAAACTGGGACAAAATTGTACGTGTTCTGTTGGTGATGCCAAACGAATAATGATTACTTTGTGGTCATTGGGTCACCTTAGTTAGAGCAACTAATGTTTTATTTCACAACAACCACAGTTAGTGGATGAGTGAATTGATTCTGTGGGACCACTGCAGTTCCTGGACACCAGCATTAACTGCCTTAGCCAAGCTATCTTATTTTAGTTGATGTTACCAGTCATCATTTTCTTTCCCCACAAAGATGGAGTTGTCACTACTGTTGGAGCATCTGGGAACTGCATAGGTTCTTCCTGATGTTGTCAAAGATATAGTTTCATAGAGAGTAAAGGTAGAATAGAAATTGCACACTTCTTAGAACAGCTTGCATACAAATGTGTGTGTATTGTAGGGAGACACCAGCGCCAGTAATGGAAACTTGTTTACTTCTACTTCCAAGGATTTGTCTATTGTCACCCACTGGAGTGACGCTCTCAGCTACTATAGCTGCCTTTCAATCCACTATTTATCAAGTGCAATCCACTATCTATTCTAAATGTGCAACAGCTTGATGCAGTCTTTTTTTACACTATTTATTTCCAATTTTATGAATGATGATGATGATGATGATTATGTTGCCTGTTTTAATGAACTAGTTGGCACCTAATCAGATGTAGCATTCCTAATTTCGTTGTACACTTTTTGTACAAAGACAATAAAGGCTTTCTATTCGATTAGGTACTTAACTGACAAAAGCCCTACAATGCTGTTCCTGGGGAAAGTGCTGCCATAGCACTGTCAGAAGTCAAAGTCTAAAGATGAACGAACTTCTGCTTAATGGTCAGTTCAAGTTACTTTCAGTTTCTCTGTAAATCCAATCACTACTATGGTATGACTTGCAACCGAGGACTTCTTTTGCAAAGTATACTTAAATACAAAGTAGACACAAAGTAAACAGTAAATAAATTATATTTCTCAAAGTGATGCTTTTTTGCCACTCATGGTTCAGAGCAAAAGCAGAGATTATTAATAGTTAAAACTAGAAATCTCATTCTTTTCGTTTGTGGAGACTTCACATATTCTTAATAATGTATAGTACTCAAAGCAATAGTCTGATATGAATGATCCTGTGATGCCTCAGGATTTGTCTCTCTGTTTTGGGCTGTTTTGCCTCAGACATGACGAATTGCAATCGTCCTGGCTGAAGGCATTTTCTCCTTCACTATCTGGTGCTCTGGATGAAACCACAGTCATGCATGCTGGATATTCATACTGTATGGAAAAGTTCAAATATTATTTGATTCAGGGTATCTTTTTGTCTGTCTTGGGTTTCTACACCATTTCTCTAACATTCTACCTCTGTTGCCAATAAGGCAAAAGCAAATATTGAATTGTCCTCGCTCTGTCCACTCCATCTTTCTCAAATCTTTTTCTTTCTCCAGAGATCCTTGAGAAAGTGGGAGAGAAAGAAACAGACAGAAAGAAATGAGGCAATAGAGATAGTTTCAACTCATTGTGGTAAATCTCAGTGGTTCTTGAAAGTTGCCATGGATACAAACCCAGCCTGTACGGATAAGGGGAAAAAAATGTTTTGTCAGGATGTGTCCAACTCTTCAAAAATGTCTGCTGTATTTCTCCAGAATATTCTCTGGACATGTTTGCACTGCTCTCTGTCTAAGTGACATTTGTTTTTACTGCTGGACAGATAACTAACACTTCAGGCTCAGATGGTTAAATGTAAAAAAGAGAAATCCATGGCAACATCTGATGGAACAAAAGACCGTGGTGCAGCAGCCACTGGACCGTGGTCTCTTTGGACAACTTATGCTGTTTAAGCTAAAAGGATAATACAAAACCACAGAATGGCATGGAATCGAGCATGGTGGGCAGAGAATCTATCATTTCTAAAAACCTTTGTATGTTAATACACGGCGACCTTGCAATTTAGCTCTGCAACCCCTTCCTTCACCAATCCCCTTGCCCAGCTGTGCCTGACTGATAAGGTATATTAGCGAGTGTGCTCTTTCTTCCAATTATTTCTTTTACATGTGTGCACAACAAGTCATGGATTCTGTGGGAGGCCAACAGCAAGCATGATTAAAGGCAATGTTGAGGGAAAAAAAGGTCCATTTGATAATATCTTTAAAAAACAAAAGCAAGCTTTGCTTTTCTACATGATTCCCTAAGCAGGGCACCTTTTTGATTTAAAGTGGAAATAGACACTTTCTTTTTTGCTTTAACTTGTAATCTTGAAGAAAATTTTGCCTACAAGATGTAATGGCTATTTGAAAATTGACACTATTGGCATTTAGATTGGTTCCTTAAAAACAGGGCTGAACTTATCATCTGGCAAAATGGGAACTTTCCTGGCAGGCCGACACAACTGTCTTTTTTTTGTTTGTTTTGTCTGACCAGCCCATTAAATAGGTATATAGGCCCATTGTTTGTTTTTTTCTCTTGATTGACACTGGGCTTATCCAATCGGATCTTTAAAGCCCTCCCCCCTTGGGCTCGGTCCATCCATCCATCCATTTTCAACTGCTTTTTCGAAGCCAGGTCGCAGGGGCAGCAGGCCAAGCAGATCATTCCAGCTCCTCTTCCAAGGTGTTCCCTTGCCAGATGGGAAATGTAATCCCTCCAGCGTGTTCTGGATCTGCCCCCAGGGCCTCCTACCAGTAGGACATACCTCCAACAGGAGGCGCCCGGGAGGCATCCTGATCAGATGCCTGAACCACCTCAACTGACCCCTTTCTACACGAATCAACAGCGGCTCTACTCCGCGCCCCCTCCGGGTGTCCAAGCTCTTTACCCTATCTCTAAGGCTGAGCCACCCTTCTGTGAAAACTAATTTCAGCCGTTTGTATCCACAACCTCATTCTTGGGCTCAGTGCCTTGATTAAATACTGCCATGACATTGTTCCGACAGCCCAAAATTTTGAAGCTCCATTAGTCCACAAAATATCCCACCGAAAACCGAAAACCCATCACTCAGACAGCCTGTTATCCCAGAAACAAAGGCCTGGTCGTCTGAAATCCTGTTCCACCAAAAATACACACTTCCAGCAGTTAGTTTCAGTTTCCCAGCAGCATTTGAACAACTGGTACCAGATGTTTTTCACCAAACTGTTTCTGTTTTTTTCAGCAGCTTTTGTGCCACCGAACGTGGGTGTTATGAAGCCAAACATGAGCTGTTTATTTTAACCATAACTAAGTGGTTTTTGTGCCTAAACTTAATCACACATGCACCACAGCGAAACATAAAGTTGCAGTTTGGTGGGGTTTAAAGAAAAGTACAATGCAAATATTTTTCTGACAATTGGGCTGTCTAACTACAGGGAGTGTGTATTTTCAGAGAAACAGGACTTTGGAGCAATGGGTGTTTGTTTTTGGGATACCAGGCTGTCTGAGAAATGGACTTTCAGTCCAATTTTACGGACTAAAAGGGCTTTGTAATTTTGGACTGTCGGAACAATGGGCAATCCCCAATTAAACAGCCCATTTGCCAAAAATGAGGGCCAATATGGATGATAGAAAACCCCAAGGGAGGTGCAGAGAAACTGCAAGCCACAAAACACTTATAACAACCCGCTGCTCAGAGAAAACTCAGTCAGCAGCTTTTTCGGTAGCAGCACAGTGGCTTTGTCTCTACCTGTCCTGTCATGCCCTGTGCACGGAGGCAGAATTTAGTCATTTGGTTACGGGACGGGCATCGGCAGGTCATTTTGTCACAAGGCTGTCGTAATGTAAGCCTATGTAACACTAAAAAAAAAGACCTTGATTGGTGTTCTCATTCCATTTGTTGTATTTGACTGTTCAGACTGAAGATTCAGTCAAAAGTTTTATAACTGTCTAAAGTTAATATTTTACGTTCATACTCATTATCTGTGTA
Organism: Epinephelus fuscoguttatus; assembly: GCF_011397635.1. Taxonomy (NCBI): domain Eukaryota; kingdom Metazoa; phylum Chordata; class Actinopteri; order Perciformes; family Serranidae; genus Epinephelus; species Epinephelus fuscoguttatus. The sequence goes on from NC_064760.1 coordinate 21,761,236, forward strand.
AGGGGAAAAAATAATTGTACGTTCCCTGATTTTGATATAACATCATACGTGAAAGCACAACAAGCAGCTTTTGTTCAAAAACTTCACTTTGAAGAGAGTTAAAAAAGTGCACCGAGGGAAAATGTAGTGTTGGTACTTTTCACTAGAATATGAATCTGTGGAAAAAAATCAGCAAGTGGACCTTTAAGCTAATCTTCTGCTCTGGTTAAGCTGCTGCAACATTATAACTAAGGATTTCTTGCCATGAATAATCAATCAAGGGTAAAACAGTAATCTCCACCAGTGTCAGACAGGTTTTACACACATAAATAGCTATATTTCAGTTTGGTGAATTATAACAGTCCACTGATGCATCCTACGAGATTTGACACACTGTATGTAGGAGACTTTCGAAAAGCCAAAAGTTTTCTCTGAAAGTTTTTTTTGTTTCTGAACATATCAGAATAGCCCTGGCCACAGCATCACACAGGAGGAGTTTGCTGCTTTCTGACAGATAATAGAGCTTTTTGGCAGTCAGACTCTTTAAAGAAGTCCATGAGAAACCCTCTGAGACTAACAGTAAAATTAAGAAAACACATTGTTGTATGCTGGGTTTTCTCGCTGGAAAAATAAACATAGCTTCGCAATTTTCTAAGCAGTTGCTTTAAGACTAAAATATTATTTGGTCTAATCCACACACACACAAAAAAAAAAAAAAATAGTCATCCGGCCCTACCCCTGCCCCCTGGTCTTCAGGGATGAGTGTTGTGACATGAAATAATGTGGAGGGAAATGTTGAACAGGTGAAGATTGCTGTTTATGAAACCTTGCCAGAGGCTAAACTTGTTAAAATGCAAAGTTAGAGCCATTTGTTGTATGAGGTGACGGCAAGGGGACAAGGGTAATCAGCTGTAACATAGCAGCGGTGATGATCTGACCTTTGTGTGACCATAACCCTTTATGACCCCCATAAAACCACCTGCTAGATCCCGCTGTAGGGTACATGGGGACAGAAACACCTATTCAGTTAGCGGCAGCAGGAAAGTGACAGCTTGATGGTTTGTGATCAGGGATTTTTGAGCCGATCGATATGTTGCATTGATGCCTGTCTGACATTGTGCCCTTCAGCTGCCAGCAGATTTGTTAATGCTCCATCTCACTGGGTTTTATGGTCCAAATTACACGCTGTTAAACAACATTTAGCACTTTGCTGATACAAATACCTGATTGTAATGAGGCACCTTGTCATTTTTTTATACAGCGACATTCCCCTCAATTTCCTAGGTAGTACTTTGTTGCCTTTTTTTTTAATCATTTCTTGCATTTCAAGTGTTGAAGAGTTCAGCTGAGCTGCCATTGGCTCACACATCACAGGAATTATTTGACACCATTTTATACATGGAAACTATGGAAACTGTGAACAAACCCATTATCGGACTAATTTCTCTTCTCATCCCTGATAAGAGCTCTGCCACGGCCTGTTGACACTCTCGGGAATGTCTAAAAAGAATTTGAACCTCATCATTATTCAGAGGTGCCGATGATACAGTAGACCTAATTGGAAATGAAAAGCAGAACCAAAGCTCGGTATAAAAGTGAACAGTGCCCCCCTCTTGCTTTCAGGCGGATTTCTGGAGCACTGTGGCTACTGCAAACAGCAGAGGCATCTGTGGTCCACACACACATACCCCGCCATCCACCTACATCTCTCAGTGCAAGCATCTCTCCAACGCAGTGCGGCTTTAAGAGGACCGGGGCTCTTAAATCTGCGCTTGGCTCCTCCTTCCGCCATGATGTCAGTCGGAGGGAGAGCGAGAGGGAGAGAGGTGGGCAGTATTGAGGAACTGAGTTCATACAATACTACTGAGACATCTACAGCTTAGCAGACAGATACGGTGAACCGCCTATCCCGGCTCCTGTAAGTGATGCTGCACTGAGGCACACTTTGATCCAACTCCATTGGGGGGCGATGCGCTCTCTGCATCCCTCCTTCAAGAGTTTTTTTGGGGAGCGTGCACAACCTCGAATCAGTCAAAACAAGTGGTTATAAAATAAATTAGCTGTAAGCTGTCAGTTTTTCATCAGAAGTCCTTTTTTTTTCTTGCGCTCTTGGATTGAAGTTTTACGCGCGGGTCAAGACGCCTTTTTGTAACGCACACGTGTAAGTTTGGTGCCAGCTGATTTTAAGCTGGTAAAATAAAGTAGGAATTGCCAGGCATGGTAGGCTAGGGATGCAAAGTTAATGTAAAAACACAGCTTGGATCAATGCGTATCTCCGGCCGTGGGATTGCGAGCCCAAGACACCCGAAGAGGAATTACAGCGTCCTTTTCAAAAGTTGATCGCTGTGCATGATTTATTTTTCTCTCCTGCACATGAGGACCACAGCTTTTTTTAGCGCATGGATAAGTTTTGGTAGTGGATAACATTTTTTTTCTTTCTTTCTACTTGCATTGCGTTTTGCTGCCGCTTCTGATGAGGATCCTTTCCCCCCACTTCAGTTTAATTCATGGCACTTCTTTTTTTGTAAATCAGTGATGTCTCCACGCGACGGTACTCACGGTTGATTTTTCATCCTGTTCGAGCGGAAAAGGTAAGCTTTGCTCCCCAATCATGACTTTACTGTTGACATCCAAATGTTTTTGACTTGAGTGGTCTGTGAGCAGATGACTGGTCTGTATCCTGAGCGCATTCAGAGACGCTGGAGAAGCGCCCAGCAGCCTAATTTATGTGCTCCGTATAAAATCAAATTGATGTCTCAATAGCGAGGATCTGCGCTATATTTACAATCTGAGAGCCGCATGAGCCGGGCGAAAATTTACTGATAGTCTACAAGGCAGTTGGATAAATCAGTGGGTTGCGATTGTGGGTCATTTTGATGTTCCGTGGGTTTTCCTAGAGCTGCTCCAAAGATATAACAGGCGTCCCCGCGCACCTGATGTAAATAGAAATTATCCACGGACACGGTGCATCGTGGAGAATCTAAGCTGAGTTGTCGCATTATGAATATAGGCTACTGCGCGGTTGGTCACGACTTCGGGCGTTATTTAGTCTTGCTCAGAAAACACTGATCGCTACATAGATAGGCCTACTTTCCAAGAGCATCCAACTGCAGGGACTTGTCAGTGCAAGGTTGGCCGCTAAGCTCGGTGCGTGGGTGCGCGGTAACAGCGCGCTCCTGGTCAAGCGGTTCAGCTGTCACAGACCATAACCTCAGGGGCAATCAGTCTGCTCACAATCACACTCTAGGAAAATAAATAATTAAATAAATACACCCTTGTTTTCTGCTAGGAGTAGTTGAAATAGTCACGATGTAAATCCCCGTTGGCCTGGAGATTAACCGCCACAGTTGGTTGTTTGGGTTCCTATACCTGCTCAATATGCAATAGATTAATACTGCTGTTTTGTTTTTTTTTTAATAAAGAGTCCCATAAGGCCTACTGAACCCAATATTTGCTGGAGAATTAAATCAAATGGTAATGTGAAGCTTCCCAAGGTGAGCAGCATATTTTGGCTGTAGGTTGAGGCGTTTATATTAAAAGAAGAGCTAGTGAGTAAATGGGAGCAGGCTAAGTATTTGTTTGACTTGAAAATTGCAATATAAAACCATCTGCTGGTTGCACATCCGCAATTCAAATTCACCAGCAGCCACACAGCAATTGATCACAGTCTGTAACAGCCCTGATATATTGTATGTGCTGCAACCATATCTCCCAATCATTTTTATTCTTCTGATAAATTTAAAACAGGCTGGTGGCTGCAGACTGATGAGTCTGGGCGTTGTTAACTTGTCAGGAGGCTGTGTGTGTGTTCTAAAGAGTTCATAGAGGAGCTAATTTGTAGTCTCTGAGATGCTCCCCAGGTGTCAAAGATGGTGTTTTTGCTTTTCATCTTACAGTGTGTGTGTGTGTGTGTTCAAGCTGCTTTAAAATCTCTGCCTCCACAGTCACATATAGTCTGTATAAAGAGTTTGTCCACCCTGTAAGGCTAAGTAGCTCTCTGATATTCGCCATGTAGTGTCCTTCTCACTTTCCATGAAGCATAATATACTGAATATGACCACTCACACTGAATTTGCCTCGTTCAGAATTCATGATGGAGTCCACAGCTCAAAAGTCACCTGAAATACAGCCACTTTGAAATATAGGAAAATGTTCTTTAACATGTTTTGACCTTGTTTCTTCAGTAACATCAAAAAAGAAAATTCTACTAAAGCAATTATTCAGTATATAAATATAGTTTTATAACAGTTTTATTTTGTTAATTAACTGCATGGTGTTTATGATAATTTATTTACTTGAGTTTTGTCACATTTTCATTAAACATAATGGATTTTAAAGTCAGAGTTTAGCATTAGAAGATGATGTAAAGCTACAGCGAAACGATCACACTTATATTTGGCGTCAGGATTACATTTACATGTATGGACTGCCCTCTTGAGGACCGTGATTACAAGGTTGTAAATTAGTTCATCATTTAGCTAATGCAGGAGGGTAAGAAATATTACCTAGCAACCATTTAATTACCCAAGTAGTACAACTCTCCATAATCCGAGTCTATCTAAGAATTAACAAACTGATTGAAATGTGAAAAGCCACTGGGTTATGCAGCTTAACAGCACTGCCAGATTTTTTTATGCAAACATTGTGCTGCAAATTACGTGTCAGAATTTTTGATAGATCAGCGTCTTTTCCTTTTGCATTGATACGAGATGGTGTGATGTGCAAATCCCAGTGATATTTGAACTCGAATGTATCGTACATCTTTTGTCAGTATTAAATCTACTGTTAACATTGTCAACGTGGCCGTTTATGTCAAACATCATTCTCCCGCACTTTCTCACTTTCCAGCACGACTCAGGTAATATAGTCATTGTTGAAGTTTCCCAAGAGAAAACAACTTTTATTCCTCCACCGTGTAAAGAGAATTGTTCTGGCTGTGTGGACTAAAAAAGAACTGACTGATCTTGACAGAAACCTGGTCTGTCAGGCTGTCAGCGATCCTTAAAGCTGTTAAAAGAGAAAAAGCCCAAGACAATCAAAAGTATTACTTCTACCAATGCCCTCTTTTGAAAATCTCTTTGGATCCAAAGGCAATATTGATAGATACAACAGTGGTGGAAACCTGCCTTTGACAGTTAAAGGACTCCAAATGTCTTGGTTCCCAGCCTCAGACTAACTCCACTCAAAGTTTCCAGTTGAGGGTATCTTTAGGGGTGAAAGTAGGGGGGGTGACAGTAGCTGTATGTCTTCCCCTCTCGGTGCTACCTTCAGCAGATGCAAACACCAGGAAGGCCTGTCCATCACGCTGTTGTGTAAAGTGATCCCGGGCCGGCTTGCTCCTCTTCACTCTGTGTCTCCCAAGAGGGAGGCTTGAGTTTGCCTACTGGATTCAACCTGCTGTCTGGGGCTCAAAATAGCATTTCAGGAGACTAGTGAAATGTAAGCAAAGGAGACACTCTGACTGACACCTAGGATTTCTTTCTCCCTCCCTCTTACTTTTTTTTTTTCCCTCCAGCACAATTCCTTCTCTCACCTAGCCGTATCCCTCATGGACAGGCTTATAAAGAGTTGTGACAAGTGGAACGCCATGCAAATGTTGGGAAAAATCCTGCTTACGAGAAAATAACCTGCAGTGAGTTAATAGAATAAGAGGAGTAAACAAGTTTGGCTGCAGAATGTTGAAGGGCAACATGTGGCTTGTGCTTGCAAAATATCCTAATTTAAGCCTTGTAGTTTCATGTAGGTAGAGACATATCTTCATATATTGTATTTATATACTACAGATACATGTATATTCCTCCCCTGTTACTAAAATACAGTGTCTTAACACCACATTAGCATTGCTAGGATGTCCTTTTTGTTACTAGATTTGTACTCCTGCATGTACTCTGAGTCAAAAACATACTACGCCCCTTCATCCTGCGGAACGTTATTGTCACTTACAAGGGAGAGGGAATCTAGATCATGCTTTGATCTTTTCTGTTTTTTCACTTGGGCGAATCACATCCCGTTTAAGGATGTAATTTAAACTTCATTATGCGTTGTGCGAGCTCAGCCTTGGACTGCCTGGCGATCATCACAGTAAAGCAATCGCTGCTCACTCGCGGAAAGATGCACACTTCAAAGTAAAGTGTGTCACACTTACTAATGGGATATATCTCATCAATATTTTGACATGACAGTATCACACCGCCTGCGCTATACGTGTAGCGCGGATCACCCTCACGCTGATCAATGTCAGCCATGTTTTTTCCTGTCCAACTGCTCTTTAATGAGTCTCGTGTGACTGCTTTATGAAATGTGTGAAAAGAAATCTGTCTTTACAGGCTGCATGAATGGCTTGCAATTGTTGCTGATTCAAAACCAGCTTAATTAAATTCTTATTTTTAATCAATTCCCCTTTGTCGGTAGGCCGAGAGCTTCAATGGCTACGAACGCTGTTGCCTTGCCAATTTAGAGGACCCCTGTAGAGCAGTTTAGGTAGTCATACCTTTTCTACAGGATATTGTTTGACTCATGTAAATGGATGGAAATTTCATAAAGTAGGGAATATTACACTTCCCAAAGAGCTATTTGTGGTCCCTTGTTACTGCGGGTATGTATGCATTTTCAGCACCAGGTGCACATCGTTTCTGCGATGGCTGTCATGCATTTCTGCCATACATCGAAGGAAATGGACATTTGATTCCAAGGCTGATGCCTTTATGAATGCAAACCAATATCTCAAAGAAAATCATGCAGTTGATAAACACTCAGTGAGGGCTGGTGGACCTAAATACACAGTGGGATATGAGCAATGAAATTATATTAGTCTTTACAAATACTGCACTGGAATACACATGAGGAAGGAAGGAATATTATGAGAAGTAAACATAGCTGTGCGTTGGTGGCTTTACCCTGATACGTCACTGCGCACTAAAACACTTTAATAATGGTATTCTGTTGTTCCACTGAAAAAAAAAAATCTACTGAACATGGATATGCCTTGATAATTATACCGGAATACCACCACTGCAATGCCAAAAGGCAATTAAAGCCTGTGTGGCCAAGCGTTTGTGTGATTGTGGTGGAAATGATGGGATTTCATTTATTAAAGATATCTGAGAATGGATTAAATGAATGAATATGTCCAAATGTGAGCTAGCGAACCACATGAAGTAACTCCCCTAATAACTTACTAAATATGCTACTAATTAACTGGTGGAAAGCAGTCAATATTTCATGCTAGCATATACTGGCAGGGAAGGCATTGCAGAGTATGACTCCTTCATCATCTTCCAATGACCTACTTGGGTTTTGGCAAATGGGGTTCTTGCCCTTTGGCAAGCTTTTGCACATATAAAACGGTTAAAGATTTTTGTAGAACAACAGCATCAAAGTGGCAACCAACACAAGAGCATTTATTAATGTATAATGTCCTGTGATGGTAAACCCATCTGCACTGCATTTTCAGTTCAGGGGCTTTATCATTAGGTATCGTTCAGCACAAACAGTAAACTGAATGCTGTTCAAATTTGTCGTTGGGGAAAAACACATTCGTCAGGATGTAATGAAGTTATGATTAAATTTCACTAATTTGACTGATGGCGGCTCCCACAATAAATAATTTCACATTGTTGTCTCCTTCCACTGCAGATACTCTAAACAGTGCTCTTATCTTACTGTGTATGTTTACACACATGGGCGTTCATGAAATATTTGAGAGCTTGATTGTTTACATTCAGAGCAAATGAGGTTTTCCATTAATAGCTGCTGTCAAGCGGTACTACACCAAGTCTGTGTGTGTGTGTGTGTGTGTGTGTGTGTGTGTGTGTGTGTGGAGGCACTGATGCTTAGGTCTGGATGTGAGGTGCAGTTTATGAAGACACCGCTGCACCATATTGACTCAGAAGTTTTTTCTCTTCATCCCATTTTTCCATGCGCGGTAGTTTGTGAACAAGCTTTCAAAGCAAACAATTTTGTCGCAACACTGAAACCAACTGCTTTCATACTTCTCAATAAAAATATGAAATGGTTCATTACAGCGATGAAATGGATTGATGGAATACGTGAACTGCTAACCTTTACGTGTCCGCTTGCTCAATGGATGTCATCAAAGGTTAATTGTGTAAAACCGCCGTTAATTTGCTCTCAAAGACACGCGAAGGATGTGGGCTCATAACTAGTTAGGATGAATAGGTCAAGTTGAAAACTCTCCGTGAGGGAAAATAGTACTAATTACAGCCGAACTTGAATGCCGTGTAATTTTGCTCACTGACATTGTGTGTTCTGTCTCTTTCTCCTCCTTTCCTTTTTTTCCTCCTCCTCTCTGTCTCGCCTCTCTTGTGGCAGAGTTGCTGCTGTAGAAAGTGAAGCTCCCGTCCACTCTTGAGTATGGACTTAGCAAGTCAGGCTCATGCGCTGGTGGTCTTGCTCACCTGTGTGGTCGTGCTATGCCGGGCCCAGGAGAGGGACTACACGGTGAAGGAGGAGCAGCCGGAGAACGTCCGCATCGGGAACCTGCGCAAGGACCTGGACCTCAACCTGGACCCCAACATCAGGCTATCCTCACCGCTGCAGTTCAAGCCTGTGTACAAGACAGGTGACGTGCCTTTGGTGAGGGTGGAGGCCAACACGGGGGAGATCTTTACCACCAATCACAGAATCGACCGGGAGAAGCTGTGTTCAGGGGTCTTCGCTGAGAAACGCTGCTACTATGAGATTGAGGTGGCCGTGCTGCCGGATGAGATCTTCCGGTTGGTCAAGATCCGCTTCCTGATCGAGGATGTAAATGACAACGCGCCCCTTTTCCAGTCCACTGTAATAAACATCTCCATCCCGGAGAACACAGCCATCAACACCCGATACCCGGTGCCCTCAGCGTTTGACCCTGATGTAGGGATCAATGGGATTCAACACTATGAACTGGTCAAGGTGAGGCTCACTCCTGTTCACACTTACACACCCACACATACACAGAAAATGAATAGATATTTTGTTAAAGGATGGCCTTAGTTCCTCTTAATTTTCATAGAGGAAGTATGAAAAAACACATTTTTATAAATCATTAGAGGTTAAAAGAAAACTTAGTGTTGATATGAAGCCCATTTCTAAAGGTGCTTTTGGTTAATCTATGAATATTGATTTTGTTTATCTACATTCGCATGTTACCACTCAATTGAATGGGCGTCATCAGTGGTTATCAGCTTCATAGATAAAAATTAAAAGGAGCCTGCTACACCTACTGTTATGGTCAGAAGGCCGTTATCAGCCTATTAAATGATGGTTATCTATTGTTTTTCTTTCAGTTGTGTTAGGTTTAGGCACCAATACACAGTGTTTAGGATTACATCACGTGCTGTCTCTCAGTTCACCTTCTTTCACACTTACTTTTACTATTTTAAGTGCATCCACAGTGACAAGTGTAGCAAAATGCAGAGCACTATGAGTGTCCAGATGGTGGTTCAAGAGTGTTGGACACTTCTGACCCTAAATGGTCGCCATCTTGACTACGTAGCAGAAGGGGAGGGACCGCCAAACCTGTGAGAAATGCAGCCAAGAAAGCTGTTGCAGTTGCTGTTGCTTCGGTGACCAAGCAAGCCAGAAGATATTTAGGCAGGCGATAGTCGCAATCAAATGTTGGCAGTGATGCTCTGTCCAGTTGCAATTTGCCATTAGAAAGAAGAAGAAGTGGTTAACACTACTCAAAATTCACGCACTACCTAAGTGTCATACACGATGTACGACATGGAAGTGTACTACTGGAAGTATCTGGATTAAGACACATCAGGGGATTGTGTTAAAATAAGTGTGTTTGTTACATAATGTGACATGATGTGACACATGTACAGACATCAGTTAAAATAAGGCAACACTGACTTTTAGTTTCACACCAGGCACAAAGCCCGGTCTCCTGGGTGAAAGTCCTGTGTTTGTTTGACCCATCCACCACCCCAGCCTCCACTGTATGCTGGCTTTCTCGTTCTTTTTACTAACAATGCGTCACCTGACCTTCTCTTTTGTTGCCATCATGACTACTACACCTACTAGAGGTCACGACTTAATGATAAATAAGGCAGCTTCAGGGGCTGATAAGTCTTCTGAACCTACGAGTAGGCGTAGCAGGCCCCTTGTTACCCATATCTATGAGGCTGATAATGCCTATACAATCTAGGTATAACATTCGAAGCGAGTGCGGTCAAACAGCAGTGGGGCTACAGTCTCTTGAGTGCATGCCAATCATGGTTCCTATATATCTTTTGTTTTATTTGATGTTTGCTGGATTGTCAGCTGTAATTAGATGATTAATAATTAAAAACATCCAAGTACCAGGAGCTGAATCTCTAACTGAAGTTAATAGAGGCTATTACTGTTTGTCCACAATGTCATCTCTAAACTAAAAGCCATCTTGTTGAAATTAATATAGTTCAATGGTGGATGAGTGAAAGATATTGATAATGAAAGATAAGGGCATGAAGCCTCATGTTACTGGTACAGTCTTCAAGTTACTGGTTCGCTTCATGGATTCAATAGATTAAAAAGCTTTTAGCAGAATAAGTAGGCTTTTTGAAAAATCCAAGAACAGAACATTACTCTGATAAACCAAAGACCACTGTAGCACTCTGGCTTAGAGGAACATTACAAGGGGATGAAATGGGAAAGAACACGTAAAATGAATTGCCTTTTCATATAACCATATGGATGACTGTCTCCAGCGCAAGCGAAATATTAGTAAGCACACACATTATTGATGGATCTCTGACACACTGCTATGCCTGCAGCCTGCCACCTGTCTGGAATCAGGCCTGTTTGGCTGACTATTTTTAATCAGTGAGTCCTTACGATATTTTCTTTCTTTAGATGTTTGATCCCACGTGGTTCTCATGTGTGATTCAGACTCTGCATTATAGCTGCTCCTGTAAACCTGCTGTAGAGCTGTAGTGCTGTGGTGTGTATCCATATCGGAAATTAATTTTGACGCGCTGAAAATATGACCTACTTTTTCATAAAGCAGAATATGTCATGAAGCCTACAATGTTTTATACCAGTCATTAATATTTCCATATGCTTTATTTCATTATGAGGAAAGGCTATAAAGAAGGCGAAGTTTTCAGCGTGTACAGTAATATCACAGAACGCGCCGTAGAAAGTGCACACACAGCATATCCCGCACGTCCAATTTACAGCAACAGGTTACATGCGCTGAACATGGTATATTTAAGCAAGTGAGAAGGAGAGCACTGTATTATGTTAATAGATGTCTCATGCAGAACTAGGAAAAGCTTTTCTTCATCATCTAATTGATGCTTTATTAAACCGCAGTGCAATATTCTCGGTTGCCTAATGGAGTCAGCCCTAAATCCAGAAATGTAGGATAATATCATGCATTCTTCATTTATAGTCTAGACAACACTCTATGCTTTGTGGATAGATGAATATTGGAGATGACATGAGCTTTTACAAATGAAGTGTAATTAAGGAGGGAGATGCAAGCACTCCGGAGGAAACCCTAAACATAATAAATAAAGAAAGGTTAGTGGATTTTGAGAGCATGGTGCGAGACAGAAATGACAAGTCCATCTTGGAGTCTCAGATGAAGTTAACACTGGGTTTGGAATGAACAGAATCATTGCTGTCCGCGTCTGCCTTGAATACCAATTTGCATTTTTAAAGAGTCCCACTGCCAAGGCCTCTCCAGTGCAATGTCCTGAATTGTTCATGCCTGGAAAATCACCAACCAAATGTTCTGCTCATTATGATGATCATCTGCAATCATTTTCTTTGCCCTTTTCACAATATAAAGCTTTCTAAAACCCTCGCCTAGACCGTGGTTGTATTATCTTTTGCAGGAAATTCTTCTTAGAGCATCCTCAGCACTGCGTCCCTGATTTAGTTCTTCTCATTATATTCTCATTGTACTCGAGATTAATTTCCTTGTGTTCCAGGTTCCATATGAGTAAAACACAGGGAGAGGCATTAAAGGAGCGAGAAACGTGTTCAACCTTTAGTATCCTTTATTTCAGAAGAGCAGAAAGCCAAGGGTTTAGTGGGGAAGGAATGTGCAAGCATTTCCTAGAATAGCTCTTGGCCGCTAAGCCACCCTTGGACTATCTTTGTATGGTCCTGTGAGATTTGTCTCAGAAGCTCCCTCAGAATGATAGTTTGCCCAGTTTCCTTGTGTTGTGCAAAGCATGGTGCCGAAATTGCTACCATTGTGTGGCACAGTGAGTCACACTCAATGGTCCACCACTCCACATGGAGCATGCCCAAATTGTCAACATACACACACAAAAAAAAAATAAATAAAAAGAAACATGGTCGCTTCTTTTTGTACAACTTTGTCCTTTTCCAAAAGCTAAGAGGGACAACGGGTAATTTCTTCCGACACAATGCTCCAGCGCCGCACATAATGGTTGGTAATCACACTCTGAATGAAACTCTGCCATCAATGTAGTGCAGCGGTGTGTTACGTCACCTGAAATGCAGAGAGGCCGTCCTAAGAAATGGTCAAGGTCAGAGAAAGCAATCACATGCATGGATGGAGGAGGATCTCCCATGAAAGCAGATTTGATCACTTTACGTATTCACGGGATAACTCAGAGGCCAACATGGCAACATACTCAAGACTAAATGAGATTCTGCTGTTGGTTTTGCTCTGGACTTTGGCTGTTCACAAACATTGGCCCCTTTCCTTATTCCAGCGGTGTATGACTCTGCAGCGTCACACACCACATTAATCCAAGTTGCATCTATGTCAGCATCTTCAGACACATTTAAGGTGGGCGTCTTGTTCAAGTCATTTCATGTAGATCAGTGTTCTGCTGCTGGCTGGGCTCTGCCTCACTTGATAAAGTGGATGATGAAGTGGGTGTCGGTATTTTGGTTGGGCAGTCTAAAGGGCTCTTAGACTTAACCTTTTGCCACCTACCTAGCTTTCTCTTTGCAACATTCCTATCTGAAATATACCTAAGACTTTCGAGTGGATGGAGTGGTCTTTTTGCTGGTACTCCAAGTCTGGGCTTGAATAATTTTATTCCTAAACTGATTCTAACTTTGCATTTGAAGATGCAAAATTTATTCAAGCTCCATTCCCAAGTAGCAAGAAACATTTGATTAATGCATCGCATGCTGCCTATAGGCAGTGAATAGGATTTTTGGGCAGAGAGCTCACTGTCGAGCATTTCCAGTTTTCATTAGCATCCTATTTTGACACATTATCCTCTTCTAGGGGTTGACAAAAAGAGACAAACAATTCCCAGCTTCTTTTGTCTTAATTATATGCATGAGATCATGGCCAGGGGCAAAAGTGGATGAGGGATGGAGGGAAAGAATGAGGGAGGAATGAGAGAGAGAGAGAGACAGAGAGAGGCTGAGCTTCTATCAGCATTATAAAGAGGTGCTATAGCTTGTGATGAATAGCCCTCCCCAGTTAGCCCTATCCATGGGCATCACCGTGACTAGAGTCCTCCTGATATATTCACAGCCCAATCTCAGTCTCCTCTTAGTTTTAATAAGGTCATCAACTTGACTGAAAGATGCATCCACTGATAATCTGAGGCGCTGTCTGCAGAAAGGGGGTTCAGAGTCATCCTTCCCTCATCATCAGCCACCTCTGCTTCTGTCAGTATCCCTCAATCATTTCCATTTGAATTAGCCAACTCTGATTAGATTGTGTGCCGCACACATCCCACGTATACAGCACCCCCGATCCCTCCCTGATCCACCGCAGAGCAGGGACCCCATAATGTGGAGTGAATGGCAAGTCATCAAAGTTCAAGAAGACACGCACCTGTACAGTATATGTGTGGCGAAAGACTGAGGCATGGTATAATGTGCACACTTAGCCGTTTAGAGAGCTTTGTCCTTCTCGCTCAGCCTTAGGGTTTCCAGTGAGTGATTCATGCAAGTATTTGGCCTTTTCTTAGCCTGCCCTAGATCTTATCACAATCCACCAGACTAATTCTGCATTCAGGAGGATGCACAGCCTGAGAGATAGCTCCCTTCAACTTATTGAAATGCGCTGAGTGCTGTCTTGTCAGTTGTAAAATTGTGTGAAACCAAGACAAAAGCATAGAGGAAATGCTGGCTCATAAATCATTGTGCAGCATTCCCTTTGACACATCCTAACTCAACATCCTACTATTAAATCAGGCTTTGCCAAATATCAGTGTGCAGATACTCAGCTACTGTGCCGAATCTGTGAACTATTCAAACAACTGGGGATTGAGGAGCTCTGTGCGGATGGAGTAGTGCTTAGCAATAGAGCCCCCAGAATGTTGTCTTGGACCTTTCAGTTATGACAGAAATAGTTCTTCCATGTGCATAAAGATGCAGCGCAGTTCATCCATAAGGCCGCTTCTCGACATTTCCATATATCGTCCCATATACCATGTCTGCGTTTCCCTATGTGATTTTTGCTTGCCAGAAGGATCACAAAATAAGGTCTGAAAGATCATTGCTGCAGCGTTGGCTGGTTTAAGTAGTTCTGTCAATCACTGACATGTTGACAACATTCCCTCGGCAAGCAGTTTTTCAGAGTACATAATAATTTACATGCTGCAGCTGCACGTTTCCTTGTGTCGGCTACAACACTGTGCTGGCACGAGGACGGTTCTAGATTTTAAAACCTTCTGAGGACTCTTGTGCTCACAATTTGGTTGAAATGTTCCTCCCTTGAACGAGGAGAATGTATATATCTTAATCTCATTTGATAGCTGTGCCTAGACAGAGTAATCTCTTCCAACATTATGTGCAGCATGAAGCTTATCTCTTTAAAGAGGATGCTTTTTCTTGTTTTACCATGAAACTGCTTCTGACTGAAAGAGCTTCAAAGGGCTTCTTTGTTTCATAATGTGCATGCAGCTCATTCATGGGCTTGATCTTCCTCTTATTTCCTCCCCCTGCTCTCTCTCTTTCTCTCCGTTTCTATCACTTGTCTCCCTCTCTCCTTCCCTTCCTCTCTCGTCTAATTTGAAAACATTTATGGATCCATACTCTACCCCATCTCAAATTGTAAATATTAGTGCTAGTTTTTTTAGGTGCAAGGCAATTACTCTTAACAGCCAGTGCCAGTTCCTGCGGTTTCTCATGGGGATTACTTATGCATTTGTTTTCATTTTCCTCCGGCTTTACTTTTGCCTAGATTTAGCCCTTCTTGAGCAAAAAGCCCTCCTAATATGCAGGGTTTTTCACTCCCTTCTCTTAATCTGTGGTGATCTGGTCTTGCAGTGTATTTAAAATGGTAGCTCATTGTTGTATCTCCGTTTCCAGTTTTCTCCCTCCCATGATGAAGTTGAAATGCTGCAATGCTGCCTCTTCTATTCTAACTTGACACAAGATAGGAAGGTAGAGTGAAATCTCATTTGAAAGCAGAAAAAAGGAGGTAAATGAATTCCTTCGAGCGGCTGTTACTGGGAGAGGTGGATGGACTAGATTTACTACAATGATTGGTCATATTTTTAAAAGGCTTAATAAACTGATATGCCCTGTGTTTCTGGGGGGAGTGTTGCACAGTGTATGTAGAGAATGAGTAAGAACCAGCTGATGATTAGCATGTTTGAGAATGCTTTTGATTAACGGGTGCCCAACTGAGATGAGCAGAACTGAGCCAAAACCAGCTGCCTTGTTTAAAAATGTCCCGGGCCGTTGAATTTGCTCTTGACATTCATCACTGCCTAAGAGCCTGATCCTTAGAAGGGTTACGAATAAACTGGAGTAACCTAAGGAAATACCTCGACAAGCTGTTTAGCTTTCTAAGACGACTGACAAATCTACAATCTAAGAATAATTCTACACAATCTATTATACTGAACTGCAGAAATGAAAATGTGATATTGTTATAAATGGTAATATATATCAGTTATAGTTTTACAGTTTACATAACATATGGCACCCTCTAACCTTAGACCCTGAAGCCATATGAAAAATAATCCAGTAGTCTTTCATAGGAGGAGATTTATGCCATTTTGTCAAACCTGTCCTTCACTGATATATCTCCTTAAGTTTTCCAGTGTCACAGCACTGTTAGGCCCACTTCCTTTTGGCAGCACACCTAACAGACAAAGCATTCATGTCCGTACGAGTGCAGAGGACATCACTGTGCTGATGGGGGCAATAATCTACAAGTGGTGCCACATCTAGTCCTAACTGTGCCATTTTTCTTGGGGTCCCCCCCTGTTGTTTGTTTGTTTGTTTTGCTGGTTGTTGGTTTGTTTGAAAAATCTATATAAACAAAAGACAATCACAAAAAAAAAGTCATATCTGCAGATGTACCTGTAGGCAGTGGGAAAAGGTTTTGGTACTTGAATCGTTCTGGTCTGTCCTATTAAAGTCTGTTTGTAGTCCGATTAGTATCGACCAATCATGTGGCAGGTAAACAGTCCGTGTTGAGCGCAAAAAAAGGCAGAACCCATCAGCTGAAATGCAATCTCGTAACCCACTGGCTATCATTTGCTGAGGATTATGCGTTTAATTAGCTGTCCTAAAAATGTATCTGCATTAATATCTGTTTATAGAGATTAGCCAAAATGACCAGCACATGGAAGAGAAAGTCTTGGCCCAGATATCTGCTGACTACAGCAGAACCCTCGAAATATTGGTCGTTGCCCCCAGAGGCTTATTGTCATCGACCAATAGCCGATGGGTTCCGAGATTGTTTAAAGAAAAACTAAAAAACTTTATCATTTATTAATTGTGAGTACTAAACAGAATAAATCTGACTCAATATGTCGTCTTGTCTTTGCAGAGTGTCAGCGAGTTTGGTTTAGACATCATCGAGACCCCTGAAGGCGACAAGTGGCCGCAGCTCATCGTTCAGCAGAACCTGGATCGCGAGCAGAAGGACACCTTCGTCATGAAGATAAAGGTAGAGGATGGTGGCAACCCCCCCAAGTCCAGCACCGCCATCCTCCAGGTCACCATCTCCGACGTCAACGACAATCGTCCCGTCTTCAAGGACAGCGAGCTGGAGGTCACCGTGCCGGAGAACGCGCCCATGGGGACATCTGTTGCTCAGCTTCACGCCTCGGACGCAGACCTGGGTTCCAACGCACAGATCCACTTCGCTTTCAGCAACCAGATCTCTGCCTCAACCAAACGTCACTTTGCCATCGACAGCTCTACGGGACTGATCACTGTGAAGCAGCCACTGGACAGGGAGGTAACTCCTGTTCACAAACTCATCGTCCTCGCCAGCGATGGCAGCTCCACTCCCTCCAGAGCCACAGTGATTGTTAATGTTACAGACGTTAATGACAATGTTCCCTCCATAGACACTCGCTACATTATCAACCTGGTTAATGGGACTGTTCTGCTCTCTGAAAATGCACCTCTCAACACCAAAATAGCCCTCATCACTGTTACTGACAAGGATGCAGATCTTTATGGCAAAGTAGCTTGCTACACTGACCATGATGTTCCTTTTCGGTTGAAGCCTGTCTTTAATGATCAATTTTTACTAGAGACAGCTGCCCCCCTAGATTATGAGACGACTCGAGAATATGCAATTAAGATAGTGGCCTCGGATAGGGGGACGCCTCCTTTGAACACTTCAGCTATGGTTTTAATTAAAATCAAGGATGAGAACGACAATGCACCCATCTTCCCCCAGCCGGAAATCCAACTTTCCATACCGGAGAACAATGACCCCTCTACGCAGTTAATAAAAATCAGCGCCACTGACGCAGACAGCGGACATAATGCTGAGATTATTTATACTCTTGGCCCTGATGCGCCTGACGGGTTTAACATAGACAGACGGTCAGGAATTCTCTCCGTTGGCAAACGACTGGACAGAGAGAAGCAGGAGAGGTACTCATTCACTGTCATAGCGAGGGACAATGGCTCCACGTCCCTGCAGAGCAATGTCACTGTCAGGCTAATCGTCCAGGACCTTAATGACAACAGCCCAGCTTTCACACACCCTGAGTACAACTTCTATGTGCCTGAGAACCTGCCTCTCTATGGAACCGTGGGCTTAATCACAGTGACGGACGCAGATGCTGGAGATAATGCGATTATAACCCTGTCTGTTTTGAACGGGAAAGATAATTTCATCATCGACCCTCAAACCGGTGTGATCAAACCCAATATCACCTTTGATAGGGAGCAGCAAAGCTCCTACACATTTATGGTCAAAGCTGTTGATGGGGGGCAACCTCCAAGCTCCTCCTACGCCAAGGTCACTATCAATGTAGTCGACGTGAACGACAATCGCCCTGTGTTCGTCATCCCGTCCTCCAATTACTCATATGACCTAGTGCGAACCACCACCACCCCTGGCGCTGTGGTCACCAGAGTGTTTGCCATTGACAATGACACAGGTATGAATGCTGAGCTGCAGTACAGCATTATCAGCAGCATCATCATCACATCTAGGGTCTCCCCTCGAGGTCTCTTTGCCATCGACAAAACAACGGGTAACATAACACTGCAGGAGAAAATAGTGGCAGCTGATCAGGGGCTGCATAGGCTGGTAGTCAAGGTCAAAGATCTAGGCCAGCCTGAGTCATTACACGCCATCGCACTTATTCACTTGTTTGTCAATGACACTGTGTCAAACGCTACCTTTATCCAAGAGCAGCTTCGAAAAAGTATGGAGACACCCTTGGATCGTAACATAGGGGACAGTGAGGTAACACCTCAAGCCAACGGATACGTGATTGTTGTGATAGCAATCATAGCAGGGACCATGACTGTCATCTTGGTGATATTTGTGACTGCCTTGGTGCGGTGCCGACAGACACCCAGACACAAAGTGGTGCAGAAGGGCAAGCAGAGTGGCGAGTGGGTGTCACCCAACCAAGACAACCGTCAGATCAAGAAAAAGAAGAAGAGAAAGAAGCGATCCCCCAAGAGTCTCCTCTTGAACTTTGTGACCATAGATGAATCCAAGCCTGACGACCCCACACATGAGCATGTTAATGGCACACTGGATCTCCCTGTGGAGTTAGAGGAGCAAACCATGGGGAAGTACAACTGGGCCACCACGCCCACCACCTTCAAACCCGACAGCCCAGATTTAGCCAAGCATTACAAGTCCGCGTCCCCTCAGCCTACATTTCAAATCAAACCGGAGACTCCAGTGGCCCCAAAGAAACACCATGTGATCCAGGAGCTCCCCTTGGACAACACGTTCGTGGTGGGCTGTGACTCACTCTCCAAGTGCTCATCGACTAGCTCCGACCCGTACAGTGTCTCAGAGTGCAGCTGTCAGGGGGGATTCAAGACTGCGGGGCAAATCACCACCCGACAGGTAATTCATGACTTCCTTTTTAAACCCACCCACACTAGTCCCCACTCACACTCCCCTTGCTGTCCCATGGTAGGTGATGTGAAAGGGGGAGGGTGGAAGCATGGAGCCAGGGGATTTCCCCACACAGGCCATGACCACGTCTACATGAATGTCATTTGCACTTAAAAAATGTGTGCAGCGAAACAAAAAAATAAAACACAATTTGTCGCAATTAATACAGCAAACCTTTCACTGTACTGCTTGTTATTAATTCATGTGTTCACCCTCCTTCATGAGCAGCCATAAGTGCATAATCATTAAGAAAATACATGTGCAGGTTAATCCTATGTTCAAAAGCTGGAGGAACGGCAGCAGTGCAATTATGGTGGCTCGCTATTTTAAACTTCAGTGTGAGTGGTTGGTGGCAATGTAGCCTGATTTAGAAGAGCCTGGGATAGGCGGCACTGATTGAACTCTCCACTGATGTATTTGAGGTCAAGGGCGAGTGATGCTGTGTGCTAATATATTTGACTGACATGTTTAAACAAGGCAAAGCAAAAAATAAATATGGAAGCCAAAGTAACAGTTCATCAGGTATTCATCCGGGCAAAAAGTGTGAAGGTAATAGCACAAAACAAAACAAAACAAAATGTGCCTTCTGACGTGCTAAAACAACGTGATAAATAGTCCCACTTTTTTTGTGGCTTCTGTCCTCAAAATATTAAGTGCTGTCTTAGCTTTGCCAGTGAGGCTTTGTGGGAGAGAGGCTCATTTGAATGCCAAGGTACAGCAAAGGGCTTATGATTCCGTAAGAGATATGTGCCAAATGCGAAGTGCCCCAATAAATAAAAGCTGGCGAGGGAAATAAATGTAAATCAGAGGTAAGGAGAGGTGGCCTTGCTCAGTGCTGACAGCCAGAGCAGAGCACTGTGGGGAAGACTGAGTACTTCTTGGGGTGTGGGGGGGAGGGGGGAGGGGGGTCACAAGGATCAAGGTGACGCAGAGCCTTGAGACCAATATACTTAAACACTGAGGGAGCAGTAGTCCATAAAAAGCCTGCCAGGCCGACGTTGCATTTAGCACCATAAATGCTCTACTTTAATGACCCCAATTATTGTTATAAACGGCATATGTAGATACACATTCTTTACATTCTTCAAATTACCTCACACAGGCGAGGCTGTAATGACATCACAACAAAGGTCTGGCGGCTGTGATGTGTTGTAGTTGGTGCTAAAGAGGACACCGAGGATCATTGCATCCCTAATACATGACAGAGTATATGTACATGTTGATATCTGACCCGCTATCACCAGCACAATGGAGCTAATCAAGGCTGACTAGTCTGCGCACGGGGTAATAATTTATTTATACTGATACGTGTGTCTCCATATTTCCCCCTCAATGTCAAACATCCAGCTGGATTTGTTGGCTATTGCCACCATTTTCTTTTCTTTCTTTTTTTTGTTGTTGTTTTTGTTTTTCATTTTTGTTTGTTTTTGTGATTTTTAGAGGGTCTGGTTGTCGCTCGGTTGCACTGGCTTTCATTTCTGTTCCTGTTTTGATCATGATTATCGCGACTGCCATTCATCCAATTCTGGGTCAATTTCATGATATTGCATCAATAATTGATTTTGTTTGATGAGGTGCTTGCTTTTGTTTGTGTCTAGCCTCATATTGCACACAGTTTTCAGATCTTTGGTTCATTTCTGTCTCTTTTCCGCTCCCAGTGCGCTTCTGTGTGACATCTAGCAAGCGTTCAAATTCCTCATGGCATAGTTTTGATAAATGACTGTTGATCCCGTGAAGTATTGTGCTTAGGATAATTTATGAAGACACCCACACAGAGTTGATAGTCATTCCCTTCATCCACCTTTTATTTGAAATCCTGGTTAAAAGCTATGCTCTGCCATGGTACATTATACATAAGCCAACTACATGCCCTTGGTACCAAAGATTTAATTCATAATGTGTTTATACGACACACTGACGAGTTGTCAGGATGATTTTCCCCTCTTACTGGTGGTGACTGCCCTGAAATATGCAGAATTATTCACTCTGTGTTCCACAATTCTGAATTATTATCCATCATGAATTTTATGCATCAAGGATTTAAATTGATTTTCACTTATGTTGCTGATCAGAGTGAAGTATTTTTGTCGGAATAATTTAAAATCAATGAATATATGATTAGTAAACATGCTACCAAATCTTCCGGCTCTGTTTGAATCAGTTTATTTTATAGGTACTGTATATTTATTCACTCCTCTAAAAGAAGTCAGGTTTAATCTGTGTAATATTCCCATATTTGGGTGTCACACACTCCCAGAATTTGAATATTATCAAGAAAAATATGTCCTCATTGCCTCTACTCACCACCCATATCCTCAGTGATGTTAAGCTGATAATACATCAAATTTTCTCTGTCCCCCTGAGCAATTGACAAGTGATGCCTCCCACTTTAGACATTAGATTTCCCACCAGTTTTAAGTGTGCTTATTTAAAGCCTGTGTCATGGAGAAAAAAAGTAGCATGAAGCTTTGCCTGATGAGAATCGGTGGCTGCAAAGGTTAATTAAATGCACTAAAGGGTTAATCACTCGTAATACAGTATGATTAAAATCACCGTAATTAGGTTTCGAATGAGGCTGATAAGACAGAAGAAAAAAGGCAGCCGTCCTTTAAGATTATCAGCGATGCCACGTACTATCCTTGGGTGAGTCACGTTCCCAGGATCCGAAGTGATGTGACAAGATGACCAGCTGTCCTGTTTGTCGACGCTATTATAATTTCATCTCTGCTTGATTTCACCTCCGTCTAAAGTCTGAAGAAGAACACTTATAAAACAAAAACGGCGCTCCTTCAAAAAGTGTGGTTGTTGCTTTTATCTGAGGAGGTATAAAAGAGGAAAAAAGAGAGAGAATATGAGCACTCTAGAATTTGAAAAGATTATTTCAAGTGTGGCTGTTAAAACAAAAGCTGAATTTGGTCTGTCAGTGCCAGCGACTCAGTCTCTCCTGAGCCGTAAACCTAATACCAAAGGTCCAAAAGCAAAGATCACAGGCAGGTTGTCGTGTTTTCCTTTTTGCTCATCAGAGTGACAGATGGTGCTTTAGCGCCTTTACAGTGATCTCTCATTGCCCCACACCCTCCCACGCACCTAAAGCAGCTGAAAATACAGCAAAGACAAAAAGCCCACCCATGGAATAACGATGCGGAGGGCACGCGGGAGGAGATGATTACGGTTGAAGGTCAACAAAATGTTTTCAGGGACTTTACAGATGTAGCTGATAAAGAATAAAGCTTGTAAAAATACTTCAGAGACCACAGATTTGTGTCACCATATGGCGTCATTATACAGCGAGAACCACCCCCCCCACCTCCCCCCCACCCCCCACCCCCCGCCTCCCCTCTCTTCTCAGTTTTTACGCATCTCATCATTTTCCTTTAACCCCTACCCCATGATATTAGAGGTCAATCTGCCTCCAGTGATGGGGAGCTCTTGTGAAAGTATGTGCTGTAGCGTAGGCAGATCAAATGAGTACCACCCCGCTTGAGTGATCTCAGACATCATGGTGAACATGCACAGAATAAAAAGGCTAATTCATTCTTTTGTTTGGCCCGTAATTCCGGAGCACGTATAGGGTCGGCGCTTAACGATACTGACCTCCTGCTACTTGCTATAGGAGACGCTGCTGGTAGTGTTTTCGTAGTGTCACACACGCATACATTGCAGTTTGATTAAATACCCCTTAGACCACAAGTGTTGTCGTTATGCCTAATTTATAAGGCAGTTTATTCTATTATCCTTCGGAAAAAAGATCATATTATAAATGCGCTGGGTAACGAGGGCAGCGGCGAGCACTTTGCATATCGTCATTTATTTGTGTGGGTGAAGGTATGGGCCTTTCACACTAGCCACCCATGGTCTGATGACAAAGCGCTTGTGCTGACTCATAGTGGGTGCATAGCCAGGGGTGGAAGCCATGTTTTAAAAGGCTAACTAGGGCTTGTTAATCAAATCCGATGGCGGTATTAAATTCCCAGCGACTGGTTATGGCTTTATTTTATTTTGCTGTCATTCTTTTTGTTGTTGTTCTTTTTCTGTTGAGTCATTGCATCTGTAATCACTGTGCTTCGCTAATGTAAGCACCACCGGGTCAGATTCTTCCTGATTCAGATATTGGCAGATATGTTGCTAAGCCTTCTTAGGAACAGCAAAATGTCATATTCTGTACATATCAGAGGACCCACTGGCAAGGGTCCGAAAGAATGAAAGAGTGGGGCCTAAATTGATCCAAATGGCTTTTTGAGGGGAAATGAAGAGTGCTGCACTAGTGTGGTGGGAGACAAAAAGACAAATTGGGAGTGATAATTGGATAAGATTGCATGCTCTGATAAGTACAGGAAAAATGCACAAGCTTGTGACACTTGTAGCATTCTTCAAGGAAACCTGACAAGATAATGACTTGATTGCCAGCCGTGCCTTGAAGAATGCTTTTTATTTTTTTTTTATCTTTTATTTTTCCTATATCTTCTACACTCTCTTCGGAGATTTTTTTTTTATTCAGTGTTCAGCGTAGCCTCACACTGATAAGGCTACAGCTTAGGCTGCTCAGAGCTCGATGATATTGTAACTACAATCTCCCTATATCTGTCTGTCTCTCTATATTTCAGGAGACGGCACTGAAACCACCACACTATGGCACACTCTGTGGCACAGGTACAGCTCGCTCCCACAGGATTAAAATCAATCTCTAGCTCCCACTACCTAAAGCGAGAAAAAGAGAGAAAAGAAAGAGAGAGGGCAGAGGGAGGAAAGAAGGAAGGCGAGAACTGAAGAGGTGAAACAAGTACTTTACTGTCTCTACAGCCTCAAACCCCACCTCTTCGTACAATCGAGGGAAAAGATGAACTTGGAGGGGGGAGGGGAGGGGAGGGGGGGTATCTCAGAAAAAAGAGAGACACTTCATGTTGCCTGCCTGAAACTTGACCAAGCTCCTCCTGTGAATCTGTTGGAAGTTTGAAATGCTTTATTGAGTCCTATGCTATTACTTACCTTTGTCAACGAGGACGATACTGTATGCCCTGAACCTTCCTCGAAAAACACCCCTCTCCAGCACCCACTCTGTAAAATAGGTGTCAAATACAGTCGGTAGATCTGTAAAGTATGTTTATATGTATGTATGTATATCTATCACAGAGTTGATGGTGTTTATATTTATTGATTCCATTTCTTTGCCTTGTTTTCAGAACTGCCTGGTGGCCATTTTATTTTCTTAACTTTCTGATTTGTTTTTGTATCATTTGACGTCGCTCTATCTGGGCTTGCTCATGGAACTAATGACTTCTTAGTGTATTTATGCTGCAAGGTCTACGACCCGTAGGCTGACATTAGCACAGAGCCCACATCACAGTGTACCTTTTCTGTCAACTCTCGCCTCTTCCTGTCCCACTTTCGACGCCACTGGCAGCAGTGTCGGTGAGCCACGCATGGCCCCACGATACGACCACATTTGTGTAGTGCTTTACGACCATGCTACCGATGCTGTTATTACAGCGCCAGGAAATGGTGGGACAAGTTTAATACTTTGAGCTAAGCCACAATCACAAGGGACTAACTGCTGGGGTTATAATCAAAAGCTGTTTATGTAGGGCAGATTTGAAGAGCACTAAGCCTGACCTTTTGTGTGTCGCTTTCAATTCGGAAGTGATTTAACCTGTGAGATCCACGTTAAGATGACTCCAGATGGCAAAAAAATGGAAAAAAAAGGAATAATAATAATCCTCAGGCAGTCTTTAAATGAGTTGTTGGGCTTAAGCAAAAATGACTTTGTGCACTTATTTACACTGACAAAAGAAATTTTCTGACGAGAAGAACATCAAACACCAAAATGAAAAGGTAATCCAGGCTTCAGTTTTAAAACAGCAATAAGTTAGCGTTTGACAGAAAATCCACTATGGTGCACTTACTACTTCTTAGGCGTTTTGTTTAGAGCCTCATTTTCGCTTCTACTGTTTCTACACTTTAGAATCATTATGGTACAGTACGTCCTGACTAGAATACTTTCTACAGTATACACCAGTAAATGGCTTGATGGGTTAGCAGCATTGTTGTTCAATAGTCCTGTTAATTGGTAAGCTAAAGACTGCTTTGATAGGTAAGGCATAAAAGGCACCTACAGTACATACATATAACCATAGAATTAGAGTCATTAAAATGGACATAGCCTGTGTATCCAATTGGAAATGTACAGATGGACTGGACCAGAGGCTGTTTCCCCTCTTGTGGGAGACTATATATAGTTAAATGAAATTATTGCACGGACCGGGAGCTTTTTGATTTCCTTCCAGTCTTAATATGTCACGGTTCTAAAGACTATGTCTGTTTTAAAGCTTTTAATTTTATGTGCGTGGCCTCTTTGTCAGGCAGGTTGTTATTAGTGAAGGAGGTATATTCATGTAATTATGGTATCAAATGTATTCACTACTGCGTAGGAGCCACAGTATGAAATATACATAGCATCCTAGCACTGTGTAATGATTAGATTATGCCTGATCTTTGGGGAAAAGAAAAAAAAAATACTCATACATGGGGGAGAGCTTTTGTCCTTGTAAGGGAGACAGACAACCTCACTTTTATTCAATGTGAAGTACAATATGCACCTTACATGATCTTTGTAATTGACTTTGATTTGCCAGTGTGGAGAAAACTGTAAATGTTTTGTTTATGTATGTGTGCGCTTCTGAAATTTATTAAAGTCTTTTGCATTGTATTGCATATTTTGACGACTCTTCTTGTTCATTGCTTTGAGCTTTTCAATACTGGCCTGCATCACTCAGCTCAGCTCAGTTTTCCGCACACTGTACTGGATCTGCTGCACGAACAGTGACATATGTTGTAGAATAATCATTTGTTTTTCTCATACACTGTTAGCCTGTAGCATATAGTACATGTCAAAGAGGCTGTGGCCTGTAGAAATATGTGTAGCTGTGTTGGTTTGGACACCATTAATTGGCTCATTTCAGTGTTGGAAAAACTGCCCATACCTCCTTTTCTTCTGCATTTTGCAGCAACATAGGAGAATGAGACACAGCAATGGTTTAGATATACATCGCTCATTAGGAACAGATTACAGATAAAAAGTTATGGAAATTTGGTGGGAGCGCATCCTTTGAAGTGCACAGACAGAAAACAGCAGAAGAAAAGCTTTTTTTAGCACACCATTTTTTTTTTTTTTGGCTTCTCCTCCATGAGAGCTGATAATGATCATTTGATAATGATAGCCCTGCTATTATGATGTACAGTAGTACACAAACACGGGGTTTTACACATCTGAGAGGAAGATTGATGCTAGAGGGTACAATAAACGCCGCTCTAACATTGTGTTACGCGGTGTTTATGCGGATTTGATCCAAAAATACAGACTTGAAAGGCATAAAACAAAGCCAGGGTAGAGACAACAGAAAATGTTTAATTGCTTATCAAAGTTACTTCATATTTTAAAACTGAGAAAGAGCTAATCAGTTCCCTCGGGGGAAGTGTCCTTGGTGATTTGAGAAAATGGTGCACACTCAAGTAGAGCATTCTCATATAGAGAGTGCATAAATGTCAGCGTGCTATTAATAGATAAATGTAAACCTGCTAAATGCCTCGTTCTGACTTGAAAAACACGGAGCTTGGGCAGATCATAAGGTAGTTGTATCTCTTTGAGCTAGATAAATTATGATTTGATTTTTCATGTTATGCATAATTAGCTAATGAAATGTTTTTGAAATGAGCCATAAATAAATGTAAAAAAAAAACACCCCAACAAAGCCACAGCATTAATGAGTCTTAACGTTTGTGCATGAAGATAGAGTAGGCGATAAATGGATTTTTTCCCCGGCTTCGGAGTGCAGAGTCAAAGGTGAAAAAGAAGGGATGGCAGGAAGGGAGGAAAAGATTTAGTGGAAGCAGGAGGTGCCGGTCTGGTTTATAACAGGAAATGTCTTTGGTATGTCTTTGGACCGTTTTTGTTGTTGCTCCTCTGCTCCCACAGAAATGTGCAGTTGTTACGGCTCTCAGCATGCGCTTGTGATTTTGGTCAGCTCACATTAAGTGCATTCCCTGTGATTTTTATCATCTATAAAATGACTTTAAAAGCTTGTCCTGCGGTTGTATTGCAGTATGTCACAGAGGGAAGGGATTCCAGAGTTTCAACACTGACATATTGATCCATGATTTATGAGGACGCGGTATTCAATTTCATCTAATAGAGCAGGAAGCTAGTTATATGTATTAAGTTTGATTACATTTAATGCAATGATACGTGTGCAGATGGAGCAACAAACACAGACCCGCAGCAGAGGAGCTCACACAGACACACGTAGACATTCATTTCACTGTGGTGGTGAGGCTATCCATATGGTCTTCATTAATTGTATTTTTTCTTTCCTGTTTCCTTTATTTCACCGATTCCAGCATGGCTGTCGGGCTTCTTGGGTAAAACGTGTTATGCAGCAGTTTCCTGTAACATTAAACTTTTAGATGCACTGCAGTTATCAGGCATAGGTGTTTATTTTAAGTTATGAATAATGTGTTCCAAGATGAGTCAGAACCCCCATTAAAAGTTTGCCATCATGAACAAAGCACACATAGTTGGCCCGGTGACTTTCCCCAACCTTGAGAAAGCAATCAGTGCAATCAGTACCTCGCTCTGGTTATCAATTCTTTCCCTCTGATAAATGTAACATAAACCTAGAACCTATTCGTTACTCATGTGGATAACATTGCGAAGGAGCTATTGAGATGGCGAAACCCATTTTTTCATCATATTACATTGATTTTACAAGTCACTCACATCCTCCGCTGAGATCGCAGTCATCCGCTGGCAGACGGTATAGAGTGACAATTCAAGATTACAGATTGTTTAAAATTAAAGATCGCTGCCGCTGCTGTCTCAGCTAACTTTAAAAAGCAGTGTGCAGTGAGTAATCCGAGCACCATTAAGGGTATTTTATCACATTCCTCTGAACGTGTATGAAATCGGCGATTGAGAGTCTGTATGGATTCCTTTCTCCCTCTGCAAGTTGTGAATGCAACTATGATGATTTTGGCAGCCGCTCACACCATCATCAAATCCTAACACATCTGTTTGATTTTAGTGATGGCATCTGATACATGAAGGTGCTTTAAATGTGGAACTCAGCCCAGTCGCCATTCCTTTCTGCAAACCACTAATACATTAGATTTGTACGCTTCATACATTTCATATCAACGTTTCTAAAATAACATAGTTCGGATTAGGAGTATGAGTAAGGGTGCTTTCACATCTGCTCTGTTTGGTTCGGTTCAATCAAACTTAAATTTGTTTGCCCCCTAAGCGCGGTCCGTTTGGGCAGGTGTGAACACATTGTCATCCTCGGTGCGCAACAGAACAACCGGACCGAGACTTTCTTGAGGAGGTGGTCTCAGTCTGGTTACAAACGAACTTTTGCACAGTTTGTTTGTGGTCAGAACGTGTTCTGACCTCGATCCGAACCAACTGCAGTCACATGACACATTGTTTGGGTTAAACATGAGCATGTTACAGTCCTGGAGGATTATTAATGTGCACCTCCTCCTGTACTGCCTTAATATGCACATTCAGCACATCCAATGCATCAAAACATTGTTTTCTAGTTGGAGCCGCGCCTCGTTTTCAAACTGTATGGTTTGACTAAAATGAACAATGACAGCAATATAGTCCACGATGAGCAGCGCTAAAATCAACCTGCGTAGTTGTCCCTCCATTATGACATTAGAAAGTGTCACATTTATCTTGCAAGTGTACTCTTCTTCAGTGTTTTGTTTACTTCCTGGATTTTTCCCACATGGAAATTCTGACCAATCGAAAGCAGCCTTCTCACACAAGGCATTTGATCTGGTCCGCTTCTAAATGCTACCTTGGGAACATGAACCAACTCTAGGCAATTATGCGACTTTGTTACAAAATTAGTCCCTGATTCAGACCAAAGCAAGACAACTCTAGGTCTGAAACAAATAACGTTAGCAAGAGCATATCAGCTACATTAGCATCTGCATCATATCCCAGCTGAACCACAAACTATATCGATTGGATTTTCCTCATTTTGGCTAGCTATGATCTGGAGGTACCACATCAGTGTGAACAAAGGGTTTCATTGGTAAAAAATGCATTTCCGTTGATGGAAATCTGCTAAAATCAAGGTCTGTCTGAATATTTCCCCCCTGAACGTTACACAAGGGCATACCAGCGAACAAATTTTTTGAAATGAATTAGTCCCTGATTGGGACCAAAGCATGCAAACTCTAGGTTTGAAAGCACCCTTAGCTTTGTCATCTGGAGGTGTAGGGAATGGCGTAGGGCAGGGATGTCCAAACTTTTTTGAATGGGAGCCGGTTAAAACAACGTGAAAATACCTGGGGGCCAACAGATTCTCCCATCAAATTGGTTTTACAAGAACAAAAAGTGAGACAAATGCAACCATTTTTATCTTTTAATGAACTATTACTACTTGATGCCTGTCTACAAAGTGTGTGATAGTCCTATCATTGTCAGGTGAAGGGTAAAAATGCAAAGTCATCTTGCTCGATCAACCATTATTGTGTAAAGGGCCACATGTGGTATATTTTGAAAGTCAAGCCGAGGGCCGATTGAAATTGGTCTGTGGGCCACATTTGGCCCCCGGGCCAGAGTTTGGACATGCCCGGTGTAGGGTGAGACACCTAGGCAAGACTGCTGTCAATCTGCAAACCACTGTCTGAGACCAACAAACGACAAACAACAAAACCTGCTGTTTTTAACTAGCCATCGCGGTGAGACATCTCTGCATTTCCAGTGGCAATTGTGCCACCAACACTGGTTGTTTTTAGTGAGACATTGCAGAAAAACCAGGAATTTAAAGCCAAAACATGATGTTTGAAAGTGCTGTTGACATAAATTTCCAACATATCCGCTTTGTAATAACGTACAAATATTTAATATCCGTGGTTTGCAGAAATCTACAAATCCAACAACAACAGTAACAACAAAAGAAACGTCCAATGCCAGTATTTATTCTGGCGATTGGGTTGTGCAGTTTGTATTTTGGCATTTTGTCCTTTTACTAAACACCATGCTTCTCATTTAAATGTTTCAAGATAAATACGATAAATGCTTGAAAAGATCATTTAAGGCTAAGGGCGTCTACGGAGAGGTGTAGGTCAATTAGCCGAGCAGCAAGCATGTTTAGGGTATAATGTGAAGTTGTCCTGGAGCGATACTGACAGTCTAAGCAGGGGCTATTTATGCATGTGCTGTGCAGTGGTGCAGGAAACAAGAAGATGCTGTCTTTCTGTTGCACTCCACTCAAGGCAACACTCCACACAATTGCTGCCAAATCTCTGCCAAACTGAATAATTCAATCATCCCCCATAGCTGCGGTGGTCTAGCTACCTTTGTGTGTGCAACAATCAAATCAGTGTGGAAGCCCGCCGAGTGGTTCTTTCTCAGACACTGAGTAGCTCTACAGCCCGGAGATTGTTTTCATTGAAAACAATTCTGTTGATTAAACGAGGTGTGACTGTGGAGCGGGGATCTGAGGAACATCGATTGCTTGTACAATTGTTTGTTCCTTGTTAAAAGTGTGATCTAAAACAGTAGTTGCTGATAGTGTGCAAAGAGCATATGCTTTGCTGGTATGCCTGCGAGACAGTTAGTGCGCCTCTGTCTTCCCCTAAAAATATCCCAGGTGCTGTGGAGAGATCCGCCATGATCGCTCATGTAGGATTAATAATGCCCTCGCGAACAGCAGCCACACAAAATGTTTGGAGATGTAGTTGCTTTGGCGTGGCTTTGTAGGTGCTTGATTGTTTTGTAGGATATGTGTTACCCCAGTTGTTACAGTGGGGATAAGTGAGCTTTACAAGCATTCTTTAGGAGACGCCCGCTCCCACCACGTCCCTCACCCCACCCCTCTTTGAAGTAATCACAAGGTTTCAACCTTAGTTTTGCCCCTGCAGAATTAACACTAATCCCCCCTAAGCACAAAACCAAATACAGTAAGGAGAAGGCAAAATGTATTCATCATTTCAGCTACCAGGTGCTTCTGCATTCTCTGGACAACCTGCGACTAAGCTGCAGCCACATAGAGGTTATTTGCATCAAAATTTGGCCCCCATTTTATCCTCTTTGAAGCATACAGTGGAAAAACCTGTCCAGCAATCTATCATGCTGTTGGGACTAATAAATGCAGTTTTCAAGCCTAGCAACGTCCCACTGTGGGTCAT
Organism: Epinephelus fuscoguttatus; assembly: GCF_011397635.1. Classification (NCBI taxonomy): domain Eukaryota; kingdom Metazoa; phylum Chordata; class Actinopteri; order Perciformes; family Serranidae; genus Epinephelus; species Epinephelus fuscoguttatus. The sequence continues at coordinate 21,792,695 of NC_064760.1, forward strand.
TGTTCAACACTATGGGATGCTGTCAATGTTGTGGAAAGCGGAGGCTCTTTTCTGAAGTGTAACTGAGCTCTACAACTAAATGAGTTCCAACAGTTAAAAATGAATGCTTTTAAACAGTGCAGTGCAGATGTATTGTGTGGCGACATGTTAACCATTTATCACAAAAGCAAGCATTTCCTAGAGTGGCGTTTGAGCTCCAGTGTGTTAAGCACAGTGTCATGCAGTCGTTAGATCTTTGCATGCTGAAGGTAGCCAGACTGAAAGACAACAACTTAAGACATTGTCCAAGCAGGGCCATGTCTGTGTCCTTCTTAATCCTGGTAATCCCTGCACAGAATTCTTGATTTGCTTTTGTAAAAGAGATTGGGAGATGATAAGATGCTCGTCCGCCTCCTTAGAATAGCAGATAATCTGGTTTGAACAGAGGACTCAGGGGGTATTTAGCCTGCCTTAACATTTGCCCAAGCAGATGGCGCTGACGGGGGAAGGCGCAACCTTAGCCTCCAATCGCCTCTCCCCTCCCCTTCCCTCCGCATGGTCCATTTCGAAGTATAAAAAAAAAGGAAAAAAAAAGAACAGTGGGATGATAATCAATGTTGTTTATTTTGCTGCTTGACTCTTTAAGTACTTTCAGCCAGATTATAGGCTTTTGCAGGGGATAATCGGGAGGCCGCAGACAATTGCCTTTTTCCATCCTGACAGTATCCCCCAACCAATGCGTAAAGGAGGCGATTTAAAGTAGATGCCGACTCTTAATTCCTGATTAGTCCCATTGCAAACCCTGTTAAAATTAACTGGACACTGCGCTAATCACTGCATTTCAAACACCCTCCCGTACTGGCGCGGTGGACATGTCATATCCAGTAGTGAGAAGACATCCCGTGAGTGATATCTCCATAAGCACTGCTCGTTTGAAGCTGCCTGTTTCTCGATGTGATGACACTCGCGCTATGAACCCGGAAATCTACTGCAGGGTAACTGTAACACTTCAGGAATGAACAGCGAGGGTGCTGCCCTCTTCTCGGCTTGCTATGCTGAACAGTGAAGAAATAAAGAAGGAAATTTCAGTTGCCACATTAGAAACAAGATGTCATGACAACTCATAACTGACTGTACATCATTTCACTAAACCATGGCACGCACTATGTGAGCCATGCACGACTGCATATAAGCTAGGAAGTCATTTATATTGGCTTCCTAAGCCCACATCTCTAACCTTCTGCCTCTGGCAATCTTCTCAGCTTGGACTGGACACCTGCAACAAAAGCATTTGTCTAATGAGATCAGCCCATTAACTAATTAGAGCTTCCCATGACATAAGTAGGATGACTGTGGAAAGGTTTGCACGTACAGAAAAGGTCTGTTTAACGGAAGCATTTGATGCCTTTCCTTCGCTCTTTGTCTGTGCAGTTGTGTGCTATAACAGGATATTGTACATGGCTGTCAGGCTCAATCTGGGGCAGAAACACAAAAGACAAGCAGAGGCCCCAAATGCATCCCGCTCAAACATGTACACAGCGCAAGTTAATCCACACGTACACAATAACATGCTGATTTTCTCTTCCGTGCTCTCACTTCATCCAGTGACAAGCGAAAGGGTTCAAAGTGAATGCTTGAAAAACACTCCGAAACAAGCACTGGAAGGAAACGCGAGTATGTGATTACATTCAAAGTAGTTTGTATGAGACCCACGCATGAACGTTACACATTATAATTGGAGCTACATCCACAGCTTGATATCTTTGTGTCATACTTGCCATGATTAATGCAGTAATTACATTTTTTTTCGTGTCATCAGCGCTCTGCTACGCAAGTACTCCCTCATAATAGAAATACACTGCATGTCATGTGCCCGAGATGTGTATGAAAACTGCACATCAGCTCGGAGGTATGCATGGAGCCATTAGCAGAGAATAATAGATGGTGTACCACAAAAAGCTAATGCCAGTCAGCGGTAACACACACTGTACATCTCATTCTAATGGCTCGGATCTCTACCTGCGCCCATGATAGGACACTATTGGCTCTTTGAGTCCAAACCACAGCATTAACTTACACAGCAAACAAAAGCAAACATCTCGAAGCCTTTAACAAAGTTTTGACCTAATCACATCTCTCCTTTAGAAGCTGCTCCGCTTTCTTTAATACCTCTACCTGAATAGGGGTGTTGCTTTTAATATACAGTGGGGTAGTAATGTAAAATACAGTTATAGTGCCCGGGATCATATTCCGCATTAAAGTGGAAGCACGGCTCGAGCCTGAAACATGAAAGCATAATAGAATCAGAGATATTTTGAAGAGTCTTCTTAAATAATGTGTGTGATATTCACTGATGGTCATAAAGAATTTATGTGCATGCAGTCTTCAAAAAGAGCAGCAACTCATTCCCCAAGATCAGTCAGACAGATTATTACACGTCATCTTGACAGTTTTTTTTTTTTTTTTTTTTTGCAGAGGTCTTTGTTGCTTGACTGGTCAGACAGTCATTATGAAGTGATATGGCTTCACGTCATGCTGCGCCATGAATTTTAAGGGAAATTGCTAGCTTCTCGCGCACCCCTTGAGACGCCTCTTTTTTTAACACCCCTTTGCGGTTATGTCTTGGTTATAGCTGTAACTTTTTTTTTTCTTTTAAGAACTTCATTTATAGTTTCTCCTGAGAGGGAATTGCAGCTTTTCTATTTTTTTTTTTTTTTTACAACCAATGAAACAAGAACTCAACCACTTTTGCAATCAGTTTGGTTTAAGGTCTTCCCCTCCAATACATAAATTCATAGCCAATTCAGTGTGATTAGAATAATTGGATCAGAACACCTCAATCCCATTTGCCCGTAATCACCGTCTTTTTTATTTTATTTTTTAAACTTCTTTCTATTTCTTCGCACCCCTGACTATACTCTGGTATTTCCACTATGTTCTCTCCAAATCAGTTTTTCTCCACCTGTGTTTTGCTGTGATTGGGGTTACAGTCCCTGTTTTCAGCAAAAGAGACCCAGGCATCCAGGAGAATTGCACATGTATTACAGACAAATTCACTACATATATTACCAATGCTCCACACATATAGACAGGCGCTGCTTGTGATGGAGCACACGTGTTCAAGCCCAGAGGTAATGGACAACACTTCAGTGAATTGTGCCGACCTTATTGTATTGTGTGGATGATTGTGTTATGCTCCCTCAGATAATGACTGTGCCCTACTTTGACTTTGAGGCAGTGACCTGAAATAAGGCACACAAGTGAAATCCGAGCCTGGGTGAACCTGGAAGTGATTAAGGTCACCCAGGCACACCACATTTGTTTGACCCCCCCCCCCCCACGGTGACTCACATCGACCAATGTCTGCAAATCCCCGGGGAGTCTTTTGTGGGATTCCTCCTCAATGCAAACACCGGCCATTGATAACGTGTTTGGGAAGCGTGTCAGGATGATTAAATACACCTGCGAGAACAGGCTCTGATGTTTTTTAGTACCCTATTGTCCTGGGAGGTGCAAGAAAACATGTTTGTTCCCTCCTTACATGACATAAGGTCTTTAGATTTCTGGTAACAAATCAAAGTTCGACTCCACAAGTGTATTTCTTCCTACAGTACACATGATTCTATGGATGCGCCCAGCCCTCGCAGATAGGAACCACAAGACTCATATTTTTACGCTTGGGTTGGCCTCATTTGTTTCCGACTGGACACAACAATATGATATACAGTGTAATCGATGAATGGTGCACAGCATGCTGCTACTCATGTGTCCAATATTGCTATGCACTCGCTATGGGTGCTGACTGCACAAAGGAAGAGTCACTGAGGTCACAAATAGTTCAATGGCAACTATCAATGGAAGTGCGCAGTAATGCAGGGCAGTGTCAGTGAGTCAATGCAATAGGACGAATAAAGAATTATTCACAGTTTCTCAGGGAATATGCAAATACATCGGAGTACTTAAGCATGCATCACATACAGGCAAAATAAAACATCAAGTGAATGAAGCTGAGTGCATCGGAATAAGGGATGACGCAACACCGAGTCCTGGATTCGTCTCAAATTAAACTCCATTCGGCTCCTTGATACATTATTTAACATGGCGACTGAAAAGGCTGAGTTTCTTAGTCCAGGTCTCATTGACATGATGCATATATGCCTTAATGCTTCGGGGGAAACATGGATACATGAGATCATGTCTGCCTCTTGAGGGTGGGATGCGCTGAGTGGATCTCTGGCTTGTTTTTGTGTCTTGCTATTCTGCTGGGGATCAGTACTCATAGCTCCTCGCCACAGCCATGACGCTCAGATAAAAAATACTCTTCCTCTGGTGTGCATGTAAATCAGAGTGGGGGGGGGGCTGGATATAATGAAATAATGAAGTGTGCCTGCTTTTTCCAAGAGAGACCGTTGGGACCCACTATTTTTAGACACAACAAAGAGATTGCCAGGGGTGTCCAGTCTCTCCGGTTAAGTTATGGAGTTTTATCCACTTGTCAATGTACAACTGCTCGTCTCAGGAATTAGACACATGCTGGGAAGAAATGGAGGCCAGTGTCTCCCCCCAGACAATGTCAATTAAGCCACAGTGGGATTCGTTGGATGGATGTGTCCATGGATGGTCATTCTTTTGACCCTAATAGATGATGGACATCGTCACCAAGATCACAAGAGCTGATTTTGAGTTATGCGCAGGACGTCTCCTTTGGCCACAAGCATGGTAACCCTGTAAGATGACCCCTCCTGCCAGCAGGAAATGCTTTGTCACTCAGACAAATGTGGCAGATGAATACTCAGCATGATCCTGGGGTATTTGTCATCTGGTGTTCTCTTTCTAATGGGTTTACTGCTGATGATCCAGGTCAGAGAAGGACAAAGTGCTCCACACTAGAAGTTAAGAACAGGTTCTTAAGAGGGATCACAAGACAGACCCTAACCTCTCAACCTTCTAGATTTCATAATGTCATTCTCACCCTACCTTTAACCTCAACTCACACCACACCTTGTCTCCTTTTGTTTGTGATGCTCCGTCCAAACCTCATCAAGGTTTCTGCCGTCCGTCCCTCCTTTTTATCACTGAGGACTGTTCAGCCATCGATTTATTCGTCTGGAACTGCGTAAGAGATGCATTCCCATAATTTATTGAAACACCATTATCTCCCATATTCTCGATACCACATTTGACCTTGAAAATGTGGATTTGCCGATGCAGCGAGACTGGATCTTTGCAAAGTCAGATATTTTCTGGCATCTTTGGCAAGGAGGAGGGCGCAGTAATGCTGCCATGTTTGCCTTTTGGAGATAACACCTCAGAGGTCATTTGAATGACTTGGTGTAATGTGGGTCATATGCTAGTGTAGCCTCAAACGCACTAAGCAACCAACTTCCTGCCATGTGAGATATTTCCTCTCTAGCAGGTTGTTTTTTATCATATGACTCTGGCCGGTTGCTTATGTATGTATGATCACTCTGTAGACTATTTCCGCAGTGCAGAGCCACACATATGGGGACGGGTGATAACACAAGGGCCAACCTGTACACATCAGCTCGGTTTAGTGTGAAAGTTATAGGATTGTCTGTTCCCCTTCCATAGGATTTCTCATAAAAAAAAGACTTTATGTCACAGAAATGGAAACCCATAAATGTATCCTTAACATTCAGGATTAGAATGCCTCCAAAACTAACTGTCCTTGACTACTTTAAAAGGGAAACATAAAAGGCAGTGCATGTCAAGACACACATTCCCCAGCAAAGTGAAAATTCCTGCCTCTTATCTGTTTGATTTTGCACTTAGGGATTTTTTTCTTCATCTTTTCTCTTCAAACATCAAGTACCAAAGTCATTTACATGTGCTAGGGGCAACCAGAGTTAAAACACAGACATACAACTTGCTGCTGTCTAGAGGCAGCCGATGAGGGGAAATAAGGAAGTTATAAGGGATGGTAAAACATAGGAAGGGTAAAATGAAAGGAGAGAGAAAAGGGAGGGAGGGAGGGAGGAGGAGTGGAATGATGAGGGAAATGAGGACGGTAGGGGGTGAGACCAGTGAAACACAGAGAGGGTAATTCAATTTGACTAAAACTCTCTGTCGCTTCATACAACTGGGGGATTGGCCTAACCACCGAAATGAATTAAAATTCATGAACTATTGAAGAGTGAGCTGCCAGTTGAAAGTGGATAACATGATACAGTTTTAAAGCAGGATATTATTTTTTTTTCTAATTACAAATAAATGAAGCTATTAGTTTACCTTAAATTAAAAGCAGGAGGGTTCCCACAGAGATATCTGATCCCATGTGTAACTCATTTAAGACTGATTTGGGCCCCTATTGAGCTGGCAGGCGAACTGAAATTAGTGAAGCAGAGCATCTCAACTGCATAGTATTGTCTAACTCCTGCTGGCTGAGTGCCCTTACTTTAGCTTGGAAACACAGCTGATGTCTCTGTACTCGAAAACCATATCTGCAAGGTACAATTAGGTAATAAAAAAAAAAAAAAAAAAGACAAACTTCTGGCATGCTGAAGTTTCCACACTCCAATTTGTAATCTTATACAGATTCATGAATGTCTACTGAGTGGGATCTGGCACGGGAGGAACACACACAGCCCATTGTTCGTAATGCTTCCCAAACCGTCCGAATCAAAAGAAAATCCAGTGTTTGACTTTCATCCATCCACAATATAAATAACTAATTTATCAATTGTGCTTAAAGAGGCATACAATGGGCAGAACAGAGAACATTGTGTAGCTGGGATAATCCCTTAGAAGATTTATCCTGACGTTGCCTTGAGGGGAATAGTGGGAGCAGGAAGCAGATCCCATTCCCTCCCTCTCTGTCTCTCTATCTCTCGTTCGGTGGATACGTAGTCACTATCGCAGCTCCTGATCAGCCCTGTTTAGTTATATTGCATTGTGTTCTTTGATATTCCAGTTAATCCGTCAAGTGAAGAGATTTAGCCCAAGATTACAGTGATTCAATGAACTTTTGATGATACACTACTCGTGTCTGTAGCCCTAAGGCATTTTCCTGATGCACATTATGTGCACTTGTATGTTTGTGTGTGTGTTAAGTAAGGTGGCTGTCTTCATCTCTCATGTGGGCGACTTTGACTGTTACAAGATAGCGAGAGCATTGCCATCGATGGTCTGACAGCCCCACAGCTTCCCTTAAGCTACTCAGGAGCAACTGTAGGCGGTTTGCATTCTAAACGTGAATGACAAAGCACAGGCATGATCCAGGAGAGCTTGAGTTTTTGTGATGGTGTTTAAAGTACACAAAAAAATAATAATACAACAACAACAACAACAGCTATATGCTCGCAGCGGAAGAAATATGGGTTCCAAGACACCTGACTGGAGCCCTAATAGACTGAATCACACTAAGTGAGATTACATGGACATGAGTAATTTGTTTATGAGCCTTATTCCAATTATGATCATGATGGGGGTATGGTGTTTACATGAGAAATCTGGTTATTCATACTCCCTGTATACATCCCGGTTTCTTTCGGAGAACTCCAGCTACCATAAACAGAATTCTGCATGCTCAAACACATCAGTGGTATACTCCAAAAACAGTATTCCACATTTGTTTACAATAACTTCCAGGAAGAAAATCCCTGTGTCACGTACATAGTTATGTTTTTACTCACATACAAAAGGTGCACCTAAAAATAAATCAGTCTTTTACCTTGCCATCAGACAGCCCTTTATGTCAGGGAACTGAAGCCGTTATCCCAAAGCCACCAGACTTCATTGACAAAAACAATCATTTTACTTTGCAAAACATGACTTGCTGTTCTTCTGCTGCCTCAGTCAGTTAGCGTGTTAAGCCCAGAGCATACAACATAAAGCATAAAGAGTCACGATGCGTCGAGCTGAAACAGGCAACTACTGGCAACGCTCCGTTCTGCAATGTTCTAAAAACCTGCCACTTCACACTAATGCAGCTAGATGAGACAGTGTATCATCTCTATGCAACAACTCTCTGTACTTCTATTCGGATTTCCAGCTTTTCAGGCTGGGTACGGTTGTAACACTGTTTGTATCAGGACCTATAACTCGCTGAATTTTGTGTCAGATCTTTTAGATTTTTCCACAAAGTACCCTTATTTGTCTACTTCAAATGGCAGTGTTTCCCATGTCTCCAAATACAGCACATAATACAAGGATACAACCTGCCCCATTACCATGGTAAATTGTAAAGCCCAGTGTGGACCAAGGATTCACGACACATCCAGTTGAAACAGGCAACTAATTGCAACGCTCCGTTCTGCAACGTTCTAAAAATCTGCTGGTTCACACCAATGCAACTAGATTAGATGGTGTATCATCTCTATGCAACAACTCTCTGTATTTCCATTTTGATTTCCAGCTTTTCAGACTTATTTTGTTGCTGAATATAATTTGTAGCTTCCTAAAATATGACTAAGGATAGTAATAGTGAGATACTGGCTACAGCTGCATTTGTAGTAGTGAAACGGCAAAAAAAAGAAACAAACTGTACTGTTTTTCTAATAAATGTGCCACAGTAATGTAAGTAAGCAGCACCAATTAGTTAGTCAGTGAGATCCGTCCAACACCAGCACACTGTGAGCACAGATGCAGAGGGCTCGGCGGGGAGGGAACACCTGACGCAGCAAGCAAACACACCGTCTACGGTCATTTTCAATTGACCAGTGGACTTCACTACAAGCCAGTCGACTGTAGAAACACATGACAAGTTTTTCGTGCTTAAAACCAGCGCCACCAATTTAAACAGTGGAGTTGCAGGTGACACCATCAGCCAGCTTTAGTCGAACTCAGACGGCCAGTTCACACCACGGCAACTTTTCTCTGCAACGTTCTAAAACAGATTAGTCTTGTTGCAAATCTTTGATATGAACTGGGCTTAAAGGGATAGTGCACCCAAAAATGAAAATTCAGCCATTATCTACTCACCCATATGCCGAGGGAGGCTCAGGTGAAGTTTTAGAGTCCTCACATCACTTGCGGAGATCCCAGGGGAGAGTGGGTAGCAGCACAACTCCACCTAATGGAGGCTGACAGCGCCCCAGATTCAAACATCCAAAAAAACACAAAATATCTCCATACTGCTCGTCCGTAGTGATCCAAGTGTCCTGAAGCCCCAACATAAAAAGTTGTTTGGAAAAACGTCATTTGTGGTTTCAATTATGTGTTCTTGGACATTTGAATCTGGGCCGCCGTCAGCCTCCATTAGATGGAGTTGTGCTGCTACCCACTCTCCCTTTGGATCTCCGCAAGGGATGTGAGGACTCTAAAACTTCACCTGAGCCTCCCTCGACATATGGGTGAGTAGATAATGGCTGAATTTTCATTTTTGGGTGCACTATCCATTTAAGATAAAGCGATGAAAATATTTCAAATATAGTTACAGGTTTTTATTCATTTTTGGTGACTACAATACATTTTGCTGTTGCCCCCGTCCACAGCAGTACATTGCTAAGATTCCGTGCTGGTAGATTTTTGGTTTATCAAAGGTGCTAGCAAAGCAACACAGTATATAAAATAAGCACAGGAGAGACTTAAAATAGGTCCGTCTACCATGTTTAACTATTTATATGTATTAAATGTTATAGTTAAAGCTAAAAATGAAAACAAAAATAAATACATATCTCACATATCTCCGCAGGTCAGCTGTTTTCCCTAAAGTGACTTTTGTTAGTGTGACGTCATGCTGATTGGGTTTATATGCTAGCAGTGGAAGAAAAACCCAAGACACCTGATTCCCTGTTTTGATGGACTGGAGTCTTAATTGCAGATTCAGGTCTGAGCCAAATAGCGACCACCAAGTCATGAGAGGATTCGTTTTTCTGCGGTCTGGGGAGTGAACCTGGTGACTTGATCTGTAGGCAGAGCTCCAACAGACAGACCGCAGAACTGTAACTGCACGTTAGGACCGCCCAAGCCCATCTCACAAATTTACTATGCATGTTTTAACCCAAGGTGAGTTGCGTTGCCTGGCAACAAAGCAAACAAGCCAGCATAGATTTGAATAACATCTGTTTTCAGTTCATGAATTCTATCAGTGGGAGCATTCTGTATGTGCAATTACTTGAACCAATCACATGCAAAAGCTTTTTCAATCTGGCTCCTTGAGTGCTGTCACTAGTTATTACAGTGCGTGCTATTTAGCAAAAGTGCATTTGCAGTTTGAAGAGCATCCCAAGATATTAGTGGCATCTAATTGCATTACCTGGAGGAGACTGATGGCGCCAGTTAAAACGGCTGGCCCCAGTTCAGGCTGTGTTGAAGGCAAGTGCTTCTTTACAGGTTATACGTCATGTTTCTGACTGGAATCTTTTGTCGACTAAGTGATTTTCTGACAGCTTTAAGCCTCCGCTCGCCTCACCAAATACCCCTATTCCCTCAGCAATCGTACATCTTACCATTAATCCACTTTCATCCATGTGAAGCTAAAACAATGACAGAATGATAATGGTGGCTAATGCAGCCAAATTTTGATTGCACAAGTCAAGATTCCTTCTCATTAACTTGTTTTGAATTGATTCATGCGTCCACACTTGTTTACCTAGCAATAGTGTAAAGTGTCCCAGCAGTGCAATCCATATTCAAGCAGGCCAGCTGTGAGGCTCACTGCAGCACTTGTCCATTTAAGCCCCGAAAAAGCCCGATTTCATTATTTCATCCTTCATCATTTGATTGCCTCTAAATTACCTCTGATCAAATCTTTACATCTCTTTACCGATTTATTACACTGCTAATATTTTCCGCATAATGGACTGAGATCTCCATACGGCTCCTCTTCGCCAAGGTGACAAAAAATGCCACTTCGAAAATGTACAGTTTCCATAGGAATAGAGAAAGTCATCTCCTGGGCGGCTCAACATCATTTTCCAAAAAAGCCACAGGCAAATCTTGATGACAGAGAATACAATAAGGTGAAAACTGCCAAGTGACCCTCACAGGATATGTCTCTAGCACCTTCTGTCTTCCACTTCTAGATTTAGTAGGGACTGGAGGGGTTTCTACCTCACAGTCCTCACGTAGTCCAGTGGGACTCTCATCTTGGGAATAGCATGCCAGTTTTATTGAGCAGGGAGTGGCAGTGGAGAGAGACGAGGGCCCTCAGAGACGCCTGGATGTTTTCCATATTAAACTGCAGAGAGAGAGAGCGGCTTAAGATCTCACTGGTGAAATGACTTTCATTTTCGATATCAAAATGCCAGTTTAAGTAGCATAATTATGGAGACTGTGACATATCTATCTCTTTTGTTGGTGTGAGATTTTATCCCACTTTTGCTTTCCTCGCTCCCTCCCCTCTCATCATTTCACTTCCACCCCACCTACACATTCCACTCTTCCTCTTCAGCCCCCCCCCTCCACCACCACTCCCTCCCTCCCTCGCGCCAGTACCCTTCTTACTAATTCCCCAACCTCTAACTCCTCCTTTTTTCTGCCTCACTTCCTACGGAGAGTAAAATGTCTATGGGCATTTATAGTCACATTAATATGAGCAAAGGATGTGGGGTAATAAATCGCTTTCTTTCTCCCAATGAGCCATAAGAAGTGGTGATAAAAACAACTTTTCTGTTGTTGTGCGCTTTTGCCTCGTGGAGTCGGTGGGGGGAGGGGGGGGAGAGCTGTGTTTGAAGTTCAGATTAGTCTTCAGGGAGTCCCACCTATTGGGACTGTTAACCTTTAGCCATTCAGCTATAAAGCAAGTGAGTTCCATTAAAATACATAATGCATGAAGTGCCGAGATTGCATGCCATTGATCAGCACTTGAATAAATTGAGTTGAAATCCTATTAACATAACCAGTTACACATAAAGTGAGATGAATAAAGTGCAGTATAACACCTGCAAAAATTAGCCACCATCAGCCACGGTTTTGTGATGGTTGAAGTGGCCAGGCTAACTGAAGGCAATTTAGAAATAAACAGTAATGAATTATAATTTCAGCTATTTGTGCAACGAGTTGCTCCCTGCTTACCCTTTTGTTGTCTTTCAACTGGCCTTTTAGTGGCTGCTTTTTTTTTTGTTTTTTTTAACCCACTACACACATTAGTAGGGGTTAGACATGATTTCATACATGCATACAGTACATTTATATATCAAACACCCTCAAGCCCTTTGTTAGCCTCAGCCTCGCAGAGATGTTGCTGTGGCCATTTCCTCTATGTATTACAGGACATAAGGTGACATGCTTTTTTTAAATGTGTCACACAAACTCTCCCACGTGTATTGTTTCCACCTTTTACTCTCTGTCTAACTAGAGATTCCTAACTTTTTATTGTTTGCTAGCTGGTTATTGTTTGCCCCTTTTGAGACACATAAGTGCTGTTTAGCGCGGCATCCGAGGCAGCATCTTGACCCGTGGCGCCTGTCTGCTTCATTGTGTGCGTGTGAGTGTCTGTGGTAAGAAAGATGAACCCCCCCCCCCACCCCCCCACCCCCCGCCCCTTCACCCAATAACCACACTCCACTCCTCAGCATAAAGCATGTGCATCGCCCCCCTTTTAAAGCAATTAAGCGCTGACCTGTCATCTTGACAGGTTGGTATCCTCTGTCTCCCTAAATGCACGCATGCCACTACAATGGGTTTCCGTGGTACAAACATGCCGTGGCGTTTTACAAAAATGTTTTCCTGTCTTTAACTCCCCCCCTCTTTCTTGTATCAGGAATAATTAGGTCAATTAATTCAGGTGGATACCCAGTACAACATATGTGTTTTCAGATTAGGTGCAGGGGAGGCTCTGTCACCCGACCTCGTGCAGACTGGGAGATGACCCAAATTAAAGCATGTTTCCTCCCCACCCATTGCTCCCCCTTCCTCCTCAGATCCCCTCCTCCCCTCCCTCCTGCCACCGCCCCCAAACCCTCGCCCCCCCCCCCCTTCCGGTGCCGTGCCAGCCTCCCCACAACAATGCCAGAGAACGCCTGCCAATGGTAGCAGCTCCTTAATGAAATAGTAATTGTGACTGTGACTTGCATGCATCAGTTGCTTTCCTGTCCTGTTCTGTTTCATTGCACAATACACAGAGAAGTCGACTGAGTTCCAGCTCTGTAATTTCATTAATGCTCAGTGTCGCACCTCTGCGTATAGTTTGTTTTCATTACAGCTTTACATTAGCTGTGATTGCTTTAGCAAGCCTGCTGCTTTATTGTTCAAGGTCTTAATACCTTTAAGAAATTTTTGCATAAGGCATACCACATGTACCTGGAGAACTGCATTTGTTAGCGCTACACCCAGTGGGTGAGATGCATGGAGTACATCGAATATTCCCTCAAGGAGATGCGTAACGAGATTTTTGTGTGGTGGCAGTAACAGCTGTTCAGAGAGACACAAGAGTGTGAAATATTTAAGATCAATATATCATTTATTTCACTGTGAGTCTATAATGGGCTCGCAATTGTACGCTCCATTACTGGACACAAGGGCCTAGACTGCTGACCAATCCCATCTAATGAAAACAAATGTACTGGCAGGCTGAAGAAAAGAAATACACTACAGCACAGTTCACGTTCCAGTGTCATTTGGTATGAGGACTGTGGCCCTGGTCTATGCAGAATGTCAGGCTTAACAACTCAAGTGTGTCATTATGTGTGGGCAGGGAGAGGGAAAGCCAAAAAGTGTTCTAATAGCAGACCTCTGCTGATACTAAAAACCAGACTGCAGTTTTTTTATAGACATGTAGCCACGTCTGTTTGAGATGCAGAATTCTCATTTTGCTACAGCATTAAAAAACCTAGATATCATGTTGCGATGTTTCAGTGATAGTGTCTTTTATAGCTCTTTCATCAAAAGCACAAATGAGATCAGGACTATTATTTCCAAAGTGCCCATGCTGATCCAACATCAGTTTCAGCTTTAGATCACGCCGAAAATGGAAGAAAAACAAGGACATATTTAGTGATCCCAGATCAGCGCACCTCCTCTGAGGGGAGTTTGATGAGCGCAGCTCCCGATTAGATTAGAGGCCTCGCACTGATGAATGTAATCCATCATCTTGTAAGCAACGGAAATTTATGACAATTTAGTTTCAGTAACTCTGTCATGAGCCCTTAGCTTTTAGTTTTCAGAGTTGCATAACTACAAACAGAATAAAGGAGTGCAAGTGAAGGCTCGTGGGGCGGCGTGTTTCAGAAAACTTGGGGGATTTTGATTTGTGACCATGACAGAGATTGAAAATACATCTTTCTACGTTGAAAGTGCCTTTTTTTTCTCCTTGTTCCTCGCGTTTTGTTTCTTTGTTTCACCTTTTGCCTTTCCACTGCAGGCAAAACAAAATGTGTGGCGGTTCCATTTCATCAACTAAACTCGGAGATAAAACACGTATAAAACTGGATGTTTTGTGAATGTTTCACCACTTTATTCCAGTTTGCGAGACGACAACTTCTTTGAACTTGATTTCTTTCCCCCCACGGTGCAGCGGCTGCGTAGCCCGCGAAGAAACGTACTCTTACTGGGCACAGAGGGAACGAGCCGATCAGCCTCTCAACACAGATCTTTTGTTTTTGTTATTCGTGTCATATTTCTGTCAGGTGTGGCAGCTCATCAAGCTGAAATAATGAGGCCATGTTCCATGATTAGTGACAAAGGTCTTTAGATATTAATGTGACGATAAACTGTTTCTTTCTTGTGATTATTCCACCAAAGATCCTGTACATATTATTTGTATTGTTTACAGGGTTGATTATAGCGTTCTGAGCCACCATAGTGAACCAACAGAGGCTCAAATATACATAAAAAAGGCTGGAAATGTCTGCACACTGTAAACGTTGCAACGATAAATTCAGAAAACCAGTTTATAAGTGGGCGTATTAATTTAATTGAGGCAGAATCTGTTGGGTGACATGATAGAGGGATGTGGGTGGGGAGTTTTAGCTGCTTAGGAGTTTAAATGTTTATGCTTTTTTGGTTTTATAATTCCTAATACCCATTAAGTGACATGAAATAATGTAATTTGCCAGAGGAATAACAATTTAAGTATTCCAACACCGAGACTTACTTTCCCCCTGTAGTGTGATTATCGCACATGTTGTATAATACACATAATAAAACTAATCTTCCTGAGCGCCGCGGCTCGTATTGTGCTGTTAAGAATTAGACAACACTGATAAATGCTGTTCCGCGTTGTCTTGAACATATCACCGACAGTGTGATAAGAAAAGCCAAAGCCACGCATCCATTCAAGCGCTTCAAAAAAATAAAGTGCAGGTTTTGGATGAACTCTTTGTATGCTGCCTGCACAGACAACAGCTTGACAGTTGGTTTCAAAGAACGTCTCAGCACCTGAAGGGAGGTGTGCAAGGAAGGAGAGAATAACAAAAGTGGTTCAGTCATGCACATCACATCACTCTTGTTTTTATTAATCCCTACTGTACATCTCCTCAGCACTTAAAACAGACTTTAGCTAGAACCCTAGAACTCACATCAAAGTCAGCACTTGTTTGTTGTGTCATCCTTAGAAATAGACATTAGCCCAAACAACTGACAGTAACACTTTTTATTATGCAAATAGGCAGGTAGGAGTTTGCGTTGTTCTCAGCGTAGGGTAGCACCGGTTTCACATCCGGTTACAGGTGGAGGGAAAGTGATGTACTGGGTGAATGAGATTACCACTTCCAAAATTTGATTTCCACAGTTCCTGCTGACCTAAAAACTGAAATGATGTAATTTAAAGTCGTTGGCCTTCTGTCAGTTCGCTGAAATATGAACACCTCAGCTCCAATTCAACTCATTCAAAACAGCAAACCTGAGACGCATCTGAAATGATATCGAACCAGGCCTCTCTAATCCATCCACATTTGTTCCCATGCTCTGTATGTATTGTTTCGGGCGCTGTCTGAACTGTTTATCTTTTCATTTTACTAGACATTGCAGAGGTGAAATGTTTATGTAATTTAACTATACGTGTCACCTCCTATTTCAATAATAGCTGATTTGAATCGTATCCCTTCAGTTTGAGCAACATGTCACATTAAAACTTAATTAACTCTCCATCTACCGCACAAAGGTGGATGCAGAGTGATGTGAGTCGAATGCCAATAACGCACAGTGGGGAGAGCTTTGCAGAGCGCCGCGTGCTAAAATCACACTAATTTAAATAATTGACATTATACATGCTGTGTTGAATAAATAATTAAATAAATAAATAACACCTCCGGATCATAGCTTGGGTTTCTCATTAGGAGGCAAGCTGTGCAACTTCGTGCTCAGGAATGACAGTCAAGTGAAGCAATTGCAATAATTACAGCAGCAAGAAAGAAGCGTGCGTGCGCATTGGGAGGGGTGGGGGCTTAACGGAAAGCAATGAGGAGGGAGGCGCTGACTGTCTACAGGTGCCTCTGATTAAGGGTAATCTGGGCAGCCCTCCCCTTTCTTATCTCTGCAATGAGCCCTGTTGCCTCTGGGTGCCTTGAGCTCCGTGGCTGCCTGGCGTAATGAGCTCCACAGCCACACAGTGGATGCCCCGCAGGACAGTCCCTACAGAGCCATAATGAGCACTCCAGTGTACCAATTCGCGCTCCCCACCAAGGGGCCCCCCAAGCCTGCCTCCCCTCAGACATGGGTGGGCACGGCTCGTTCGGCCAAACCTTCCGGAGCCACCCTCTACTTCAACTCCCCCTTCTGAGGTAGTGGCATCCCCTCTGGGTTCAGTGTGATGTCCCTGCGTGTGTGGTAGGAGGGATGGCCCGGAGCCCAGGCTTGGCATCAATCACTTTACATCGAGAGTGAGGCGAAAGGCAGAGGCGGCGATAGGGATTGAGTTGCAGCAAAGATAGAGGGGAGGCACGGGACACTGGGATGGAGTGCCGGGTGAAGAGCGAGGACAGCTGAAGTAGCCGGGGATGGAAAAAAAGAAAAGGTAAATGACGGTAGAGGGATGGAGAGGGTGAGGTAACTGACAGATGGAGTGAGTTTGAGAGAGGCAACGAAAGATAAATTGTATGAGAGAGGGGTGGAGAGAGTGAGGAGTATGTGGGTATAATGAGGTCTATGGAGGAGGGTGGGTAAGGGGGGGTGGATAGGGGGGAGTCAGAGTCCAAGGTTAGGAAAGATAGTCAGAGAGAGAGAGAGAGAGAGAGAGAGAGAGAGAGAGAGAGAGAGAGAGCTCTTTTGCCAAACAGCGGTCCCTCTGTTGGTGCTGGGGTGGATCTGTGTGTTTAAGAAACTGCACTGCTGTGCTTTTGCTCTCTTAAACAACCAGGAGGTGGGTGAGAGGATCGACGGGCCTGACCACAGAGCAGGGCTTTGAAGCTGCCTCACGCTGAGAGAAACTGTATTGGATTTAGAGAGACTGCCTTTCAAAAAAGAAAAAAGAGGAGAATGAAAGACAAAAAAAAAAAAAAGAAATAGCAAAAAAAAAGAAAGAAATAAAGACGGAAAATCAAAGGGAGAGAAAAGAAACATACATAATTTAAATACAATATATAATTTATAATAAATCATCTTGACATGCCTCATACATGTGCTTTTTGCTCATCTATATTTATCTCTATTTGACAGATTAGCATAACAATTAACATTTTCCACGAGCCCGTATGCAGATAGCGAGATGGCAATCACGAACATGGTGTAGCATTCATTAGGATTAGGATTGTGGTCATGAGCGATTTCCGTGGTTTAGAAATGATTCCATCTGTTTCTCGCATTGGTTTGTCTTTTGCATTAGAAAGGGAAAACATTAAGCGGCGTGTCTTCAGTCGTATGTTTGCCCGCATTTTGCATTTGTGGATGTGTTTCTCTGTGTGAAACGCCTGCGCATGTGTGTGTGTGTGTGTGTGTGTGTGTGCCTTCTTAGACTCTTGTGAAGTCCAGGAGTAAAAAGGCACTCATCATCTTTCATCTGTGCTGCATTTATTCTACAGTAGCACTGCAGCAGCTGTTGCAGCCATATTTTTGTTGCCTTCTTTCCCCTCCCCTATGAAAACGTTGTAAACTAAACTCAAATCTCATGCCTCTTCAATGGCAGGTAGTCAGATCACTAGTTGCACCTACTGGCATCTGAAAAGAATACATTTTCAGTTTCTAAAGAAATACACTTGGGGATGGAGTAAGAGCGCAATATTATATACTGATACACAATAGATACAGTAAAATGAGAAAGTTTTTGCACTACAATAGCTACATCTGTATCAGAGAGGATTAGCATGGTGGGTAGGATTGAGCAGTGTGTCTTATTTTAATTGCTGTGTATTTTAAATAACTTCCCATTGCTCTTCTTCTTGAATAGAACCTCTGCGGGGCCAAAAACTGTCTTTTCAGAAAATGGTTCCATCTGGGAATAAGGATTACATTATTATTATTATTATCTTGTGAGGGATTAAGGATTTGTCTCAACCAGTGAGTGTTGCCCTGCAAAATACAAGTAAATCACAACACAGTGTCACAAAGTCTATTGTTCAGATCCTGAAAAATATATGAGGAAAAAAAAACATTAAATCCTGAAAAGGAGAGGTTTTTACATCCATGAACAAGGGCAGTGTGCTGTTCTAATGACGTGGCGTGTTCAGCTACAGCTCCAGTAACAGTTCTCTGAAGAAAATATTAAAATCACAAGTTCACAGATTAATAAATTCAGGAAGTTCTGAGCTGGTTACCGAAAAGCTTTCTGACATTTTGTTTCCACTGTCATCCCTTTTTTTTTTAAAAAAAAAATTATGATACATCAGCACCTATTATCTCATTGTCATGAGCGTGAGAAAGGGCACAGAACACCGAGCGGAGAGCACTGACCCTGCATCTCACAGAAAGGAGGAAAATGTATAAATGTTAACACGCTGTATAATCAGTACAAAGAGCTAAACCCTGCCTCTGTGTTTTATACCGAGGGCTTCTAAAATGTACACAAAATTGGTATCATTACTTGTTTTCACGTGTCACTTGGCTTCAGTGCAACATAAACAGAGAGGACACCGTAACAAAGCACTGCCCACAGCCACAATTGACCTTTGGGGTTCTGATCCCTTAATGTGTTTCTCTGTGTTGGTGCTGATAAAGCCTTCCTTCGCCGCTGTCCAAATCTATAAAGCTTTTTCCAAAGATGCTGGTAATGTGGAGTGAGAGACACAAATATCCTCCCCATTCCATGGTCATAACCTCTGCCTCCGCCATCGATAGCTCTAATAGGTGTTTAGAAGGCCTTGTATGTGCCTCTGTTTGATAGCCCGCTGATGGTTCGGCATGTCATTCAGAGAGTTTGTGTAGAGGAGGCGGGGCGGAAATCCTGACCACAATTTGTAGAGATGTCCATCGAGGTCTGAAGTGCACAACTTGAACATGTATTCGAAAACAATCTCTTTTGAATTTGTAACACTGTAGATTTGCATAATTCATGTGTGTCCACCTGAAACACAGGGAAAAAATAGATTAGCAATTCAATTCGTGATCATAACACCCCAGTTAGTATTGTGTTAGAAACAAATGCAGGGATTGACAGCGCGGCCTGGAGGGCTACTGGTTATAGATTGATCCCTGTGCAGCACCAGTTATTGACTTCGTCTTAAAGGCAGTATTTCATTCTAAATAACTGCACTCTGAGTTTACTTGTCTTACTATATCTCACAAAAGCTTTCCTTAGCTGTGTAATAGTAAAAGCCGTTACACACCAAGCACAGATACTGATATAAAAGCTGATTTTGATAGTTCTCGTGTGAGCTGGCACACCCCTGTGTAACACAAATAGTCAGACGGACCTCGATTTCAGCCAATTTCCACCTACGGAGATTTCTGACCAATGAAATCCTTTGTTCCAACTGATGTCATACTTCCAGGTCATAGCTAGCTTACTGCCAACATAGGAAATGTCCTATCAATATAGTTTGTGCTTCAGCTGGGAAATGATGAAGATGTTAATGTAGCTGATACGCACTTGTTAGCATCAAGTTGGAGTTATACTTGTGCATCATCTTAGTTCAGAACCTACGCCATAAAACATTAAAAGCAGCTTAATAGCAACAATTTCAAACACAAGTACACATATAGGCTTCACAACAGCATTCACAGACAAAGCATTTGTTTTTTGCTGGACACATTTTCCCCACAAATACAACATGCTAATGTTTTTAGCACAAGCCTATGGCATTTTACATTGTATGAATTAGCCTTGCGGCTGGCAGACTTTTCCTCAGCTCATATGAAGCCAGGGACAATAGCAACATTTAACAAAGGTAACGTTACAAAATTCGGCTCCATTACAACTCACAAGGTTCACCAACAAAACAACTGTGTTTTCCAGACAAATACAACATGCTAACGTTATTAGCACAAGCCTATGGCATTTCACACTGTATAAATTAGCCTAGCAAGAAAGACTGTAACAGACAGCCAATGTTATTTTTCTTATTACTATTCATTCATTCATTTTCCATTATCGCTTCATGTTAGGGGTCGGAGAGAGGCTGGAACATATCCCAGCTGACATTGGGCGAGGGGCGGGGTACACCCTGGACAGGCTGCCAGACTATCACAAGGCTGACACATAGAGACAGACAACCATCTATGCTCATATTCACACCTACAGCCAATTTACAGTCACCTATTAACCTGCATGTCTTTGGACTGTGGGAGGAAGCCGGAGCACCCTAGAGAAAACCCACACTGACATGGACTCCACACAGAAGGGCTCGCCACCCCGGGGTTAGAACCGGGAACCCTCTTGCTGTGAGGCTACAATGCTAACCACTGCCCCACTGTGCCGCCTTATCGTTATTCGAAGTCGTCATTTGTTAAAGGATTGTGAATATAAATCATAAACACATTAGTAGTAGTATCTGTATTTTGGTAGGTGGAGAATGAGGCTCAGTCTTGGTTGGGCTTGTAGAAAATGTAATAATTGAGTTGAAGAGACTGGTATGAAGTATTCTTTGTTAGATATCAATGTCACACTATGGAGTGAATAGAAGATGATTTTGTTCTGGAAATTACATTTTAGAAAGGTGAGGGTCATATTATATTAAAACTGGACATGCGTATTCACAAAGCAGACATTCTCCTGTTGGAGTACCCAACTAAAAGGCTGAAGCCTCTGGTTAGTGCTTATTCAATATGAGATGGTAAAATGGAATTTAAAAAGACACGTAAGCTTATGTTGCACTTTGAAATGATTAGATGTTTTTTATTCAATGGAAGAAATGCGATGTGGTTATTTATGACAGTTCTTTTTTCATTGGTTCATTTGATTTGTATTTAAATGTGATGTTTATAAAGGTTTATATAATTGCATTGCTTCCAGAGCAAAAGCTCGCTAACTGGGACACTCTGAGTGATATGAATACAAAACACTAATGGTTACTTTTAGAAATGGCATCAATCTTACCCAGATAACTTATCTTAAGTGTGGCTTAAATGCATTCTTTTACTCAGAAAGAGCACTGGGATTCATAATATTAGCTACCTACTGTCTTACTCCTCTGCCTTTTGCACTGGGCTTCAGCAGCCTACTGCTGCTTGGCCAGGAAAATTCTCCACTGAGGTTTAACACAACCAATGAGATTATTTCTGCTTGCATAGCAGCTCTGTCTCTGAAAAATGTTTGTATAGCTTAAAACCCAATCTGCCTACATGTCCTGGTTCATGTGTGGCCGTAACTCCCCAGACTGGGGGTTTGGTTGAGGCGTCTCTGCCTGCTAGTAGTGTGGAACACATGCCTGGCACAACCAGTGTCATGGGGGGAATGGCACACAGCTGGTTTGATTGGGGCTCTGGCCTTAATCGCCCATGTCTCTGCCATCAGTGCTCAAGGAGCAGTCACACACATGTTAACTGTGCTCATACAAGGGAAACTGATTGGAGCCTTCCAGATTCATTCCCAATCAAATACTGAATCACGCTCAGACAGATAAAAGGCCGGTGTTGCTCTGTGAGATGGGTATCAGTGTCTAACGAGAAAGCTCGGGCTAGACATTCAACAAGCTACTTCAAGTCTCAATTCTCATGCAGACGAATGAAGGGGTCTATTTTCAGAGAGACGATTGTTGGGCGCAGAATGGGGGTGACAGTCTACGCGCTAAAGATAAATATGTCTACTTGGGTGAAAATGCATTAGCCATGCATAGTTTAATCCCAAGCACGGCTGCAGAGGGCTGCAACATAAAAGCACAGGGGTCTGAGAGGTCGGCGTCGAGCACCTCCACAGAGAGCACAGTAGACTGCTCATCAAAAACCGGCGGCTTCTCTGTAATTTCACCAACAAAAGATGATTAGCATACATTTTCCAAATTCACATCCAAATAGGGTTACATTCTTTTGTTCTTCCACCATCACTGTTTTGTCTCACCTAAATCAAAAGCTACTGAGATATTTATCATTCCTGACCCCCTTTCCTCAAAAAGGCAGTGGAATGAGGAGAGTGGGTTTGCTAATGCACGGCACACGCACGGTGTAATTTCACTTGATCAGATGGCATTTATATTCATTTATCAAAATGAAGTTTTGCCTGACCGTGAGAAACAGTCAATAACAATATGTAGCTAATGTAATTTTGAATACACTTAATGCTCTGCTCACCCGACTAGAGAGAGAACTGCGGTAGTAAATTGGTTGACTGTTGCTGATAAGCTTAACAGCAAAGCAGCATCCAAGCATTTGAATGAGGGCATTAATAGTTGCTTAAAACAGGCATAATGAAGTGATGACGACAGTGTTGTGTTGCCTCTTGCTCTTGAGAAGAAGGTCTGCCAGTGGAGGGAAACGGTGTCTGACTTCTAAAGGACATCAGCAGAGAAGTAGTAGGTCATCAGAACTGAGCAAATACTATAATTGTGAACCTTAAAAAAAAAACAAAAAAAAAAAAAAACAGGAAAAAAGCTCAGCCTCATTTCAGGATAATTGTGCCTTTATATAAAAAAGCAGCTTCACACACTCTCATGCATGCACACACTGATATATCCAGTCATGCACAAACATATGAACGCGTACACACACGCGGACCTCTCTTAATCTTTCTGACACACACACGTGCATGCTCATGCACACTTGCGCACAAAAATACACAAGCGCAGTGCACAAACACAAAGCAAATGTCCTCGCAAAGTAGATGAGCTCCACTCTGTGTCGAATTGAAAGCATCTGCAAAGCCAGTTCCTCTCGGCCGTGGAGGCGTGCATCAGCCGGCAGAAGCGCCTGCTTGGTGTCCCAGGGTGGCTCGCGTAACACTTGGCCTGCTCCCTAGCCACTGCCTGGATCAGAGAGGCCCACTGCTATCATCTAGGCGCTGGCAGCAGAGAGGCTAGGCTTAGAATGACAAATTGGTTAGAGGGAGTGAGTGACGAGAGCAGGCCAAGAAATATACTTTGAAGAGAGAAATGCATTCCGGGTTGTGACAAGCATGCCACATTATATGGTCAAGTGTACAAGTCTGACTCCCTCCATGTGGATTGATCCGGATCCCAAAGACACTTAAATGAGGCGAGGCTCTCTCATCAAGACAATGCCAAAGTATTTATCTTAGAAAGTCACCCAAAATATTACTGGATTAGAGAGCTTTTCAGCACACAGTCTCTCGTCTCGTGGCCTCAATTTGTATCAAACTGCCCCTCCTCTCCAAACTATCTGTGTGACAACGATTTTGTAGTGTTTGCCTGTTAGCTCGTGTTCTAGACACCATCAGTGTTGTAATGTTCGCAAATTTCCAAACACACATATAATTATATCCAACTTAATCCAAGGAGACCTCTCCCCTTATAAACCGCAAAATTTACATAACTCACTCAAGACTCAAGACAATTACAAATAATAATCGGCAAGAATTCATGTTGCTTGTATAATACCATGCTAATATGATTCTCACTGATGAATTATTGATTCAGAATGTATTACTTAATTCACTATTTCAACAAACTGATCATATCCAGATGAATTTTTCCCTCATCATGATCTGAGGTTACAGCCAAAGAATGCTGCTCAGTAGAAAGGCTTTTTGACTGAAACATATTAAAGAAATAAAACGTTTAATAAGCGTTTTTAGTTTAGTATTGGTAGTATTGGAGGTGGAGGGGATGGTTGATGGCGTGACACTTAGGCAAAATGTACCAAGCTGCAGACCACTGTTGGAATTCAAGAACACCAGTTGTTTGTTGCCGACCAACACATTCTCACTCCGACCTCGTCATATATCAATGTTTGGTCACGGACTTTCCACGACAAGATATGACTTGCAAAGTACCCTGGGTGCGTTGGTTGTTGACATGTCAACTTCAGCCTGTTCCATGAATTGTTGCCTTTCCAAATACAACTCTGTTTTCACAGGAAATGTACAGTTTGCATACAGTCTCTTTCAAAATAAATGCACTACGTCAGTACAGCACCACAAATTGTTCCTTCAACAACAAATGCACATGGTTACATTTAGCCAACACACACACATGGTTGGGTTTAGGGAAAAACAACAGGATTTGGCTTTATAATCTAACAGGAAGTGAACACTGGGCTCCCAGGTGAAAGTCAGTGATTGTTGGTTGTTGTGGTGGTTGTTGCTACATTTAGCCAAAGTCAGTGTTTGTTGAACCCATCCACCACCCCTCCTTCCCACTCTACTTGGACTTCTGCCACCCTAAGTATTGTTGTTGTCCAACCATGTTTTCCTCTGAAAACTTAAACTATATTATAAACTACATCATCATCAGCGTATCATACTGATGTGAATGGACGGCTTTTTTCGTCGCCGTCTGACACCAGAAGTCACAGCCCCAGCGCCAGTATTCAACAACTTCAGAGTGAGACCAGGTTGTGCCAACCCTTCGCAACGTTTCCAAGAGTGTCTGTGGCACCAAAACCTGGGTGTTTTTTACCGGCTCGTCCCTACTCGTCTAGCGCCTTTTGTCACCAAACATGGGTGTTTTAAGCCAAAACATAATTTTTTCCTGCCTAGAGGGGCGGCTATGGCTCAGAGGTAGAGCAGGTCGTCCATAAATCAGAAGATTGACGGTTCAAAGTATCGAAGTATTGAAGCATGTCGAAGTATCTTTGGGGAAGACACTGAACCCCAAATTGGTCCTGGTTCTATCAGTGTGGGAGTGTGTGTGAATGGTATTGAATGGAAGTGGCACCATGTACAGCAGCCTCAGGCACCAATGTGTGAATGTGTGTGTGAATGTGACATGCAGTGTTACACTGCTTTGGGTGGTTAGAAGACTAGAAAAGCGCTGTATAAGTATAGTCCATTTACCATAACCAAGTGATTGTTGTGCCGAAACCTAAGCACAACTTCACCACAGCCTTGTTAAGAAACGTAAAGTTTCAAGGTATTTGCTACAACATAATGTACAAATGTAAGGTATCCATGGTTTGCAATAACCTACAATTGTTTTTCTGGTGATTGGGTTGAGAGTACATACAGGGTGGAGACATGTGGGGTCAAATATAGTATGTCTTTAAAAAAAAAAAGACTGTGCACTGTAACTGACAGCATGGAGTCGAAATAGAAAAGCTTGAAATGAAAACAAAATACAGACTCTGTGTGACCTGATTTTGTTTTTTTTAAAGACATCATGGGCACAGATACACAAACCTTTGTTGAGCCAATAAATATGCCCTGCATGTATTGTGGTACACAGCGAGCTCTATTGCTCAATTTAAAAACAGTATCAGCCTGTGCCTTTTCTGTAGGTATCAGGTTTGTGGAAACTCAGTGTCCTAATGCAAAGTCATAGCAGTTGTATAGGCAGTAAAAACAATATTAAGCTTCCTCAACATATTTTAGATTATCATAAACCCACATGGTATGAAATCCTGTTCTAGTTAATCCACAGCAATATTGCACTTGTCAAAACAATCCATGGTTGCAGAGACTGTTCAGAATCACAGGGAGGGAGAATAAAAAGGAAACACTACATCTCTAGTGAATGAGGACTGGTGATGGAGTGAATTGTGACCGACTGCACTGGATTCCAGTCCACCTGAGGAGAATAAAATGTACTGGATATTTTGCATAAAATATATTCATACTGGAAATCATGAATCCAAAATGGCCTCTGCAGTTTAAATCTGATTTGAGTGTATCAAAATTTATGTATTCCAACTATAATAATAAAAAAAAACTCTGCATTACCACATTTTTAGTCATGCTCATTTGGATGACTGACTGATTTACTAGTTTGTGGTTCTGCTGTATTAAGAGTGAGTTTGTACTAAACACAGCAGCTTTGTAGGTTGTAATTACATTGTTTTTCTGCAGGCTTGTTGGCACCTTGGTCAAAGGCAAGCTCCTGTGTGCCTCTAGGACTCCCTCTCATGTAAATTAGGCCCTCTTTCCTTGCCAAAGCAATCATGACATTGCACTGGTGCAATGCTAGGTCTGCAAATAAGCCATGTCAGAAGCACACACACACAAGACGCCGGATGTAACCCTCTTGAATTCCCTCTCTGAGCAAACCGCACAGCCGTACCAGTTGGCATCTCTAGAATTTGGTTTGAAGTTGTAGAGTATTTTACTTTTGTTGTCAAATTGCTTTGCAAATGAGGCCCACCCTGGCACAATTTCAAAGAGCTTGTGCTATATGTGCAGCTTCCTTCAGGCACCAGTTTCTGAACCTTCATCATTCTGTATGCATATGCGCAGTACTGCGCTAAGCTCACTAGGAAGACTAGATAAACATGCCAAGCTGGGACGAAGATGGAAGGCAGCATGCTTATGTCTTGTCAGCCTGTCTGTATGTTGTTTCTGTGTTCCTCAACTTGACTGACATGGTCTATCTAATAACATGGCAGGTAGACAGTATGAAAGCCTTGTAGGTTTTTACCCATTAAAATGATATTCAATCATTTTTTGATGGGCTTTTTTGCCCCGAAACCACGCCTTATAATGATTTTAGGTTCGAGCGCCATTCACATTGAAATGTTCTGTTGCTTGAAGCCACATCAAAATAATTGTTTTGATATGTCCCGTTTTTGTCTTGGCAATGACATTAATAGGGGTTGATTGTACAATGAGGATAAAGAACATTTTTTGAGGTATGCTGACTAAATTTGAGCCATGGATCCCCTGGCTCACAGTTATAGGGTTTTAGTCTGGGCATCATGGAAAAGGCACTGCTTTGCAATACAAGTGTTGCACATATTGCATGTCCCTTTGATTGCATGTCCAAGTCAGCCACTAAATAATAATAATGCAGGGATTGAAACACTGCATAATAGCCCAAGGCTCAGAAATTGCTAATGAACAGCAGCGGGGTGCAGTTGGGGGTGCGGTGGGGGGTGAGGCATCTGAAACCTTACTTCCTGTTTCAAAGGCATATAATCCATGGTCGCTTTCTTTATACTCAAAACATCTGTGTCATTGCCTCAAAAGGGAGGGGAAACATTAAATGTATGAGTGGTTCAATATGTAGTGAGAAAAATGAGGCTCTGTGAAAACAATTTTGGGCTAAAATAAATATGCATCTTGTTCTTCTTACATGTCATAAACGTGTTAATCAAACTTCAACACAAGGCAGCTTTATCTTGCATAGCACTTGCGTTGTACGCTTGTTACACTCTCTTCTTTCACTGCCTGTCAAGAGGTCTTCTCACACTGCAGAGAACCATCAAGCAAAGGGAAATCCATGGAGAGGGATAGAGACAGAAGGCAAGAAAAAGAGAATATATTTGGTGCTATGTGCTGCAGATCAAAAACATGGCAGTCACATGATCAAAGGCATTTGATAATCCTTGAACTACATTGCTCCTTTAATCCTAGTGAGAGAACTATATTTTATTGGGAGGAGAGGGAGGGGGGGAAACAATGTTGGGGTGGCAAACAGAGTTAGAAAAGCAGTAACTAGCTGCTGGAAACGCAGTTTACTAAATGCAGCATGGCACTTTTTTTGAGGGAGCTGGGGAGGACGACTGTATAAAGCATCCTTGTGTGTGTGGAGAATGGAGGCTGAGCTGATGGGGCTAGAAACACAAATGTGCCACAAGTCCCTGTCCACTCAGCACTGAATAGTGCTCTTGTTTTTTTCATGGGGTTTGTAAGGGAAGTTGGCTTGTTGAATGTGACCAGACTGCTATATACTCATCCCAGTCGCCAGAATAAAATGTTGGCATTGTACATTTCTGCAAACCACAAATACATTACATTTCTGTGTTTCAAACATATCATATCAATGTTTTTAACGAGGTTTAGTTCTGGCTACATGTGTTTGTGATGAATTTGTTATCTGGAGGAGGAGGGGATGGTGGATGGCACGAGACCTAGGCGAGATGGCTGCCAAGCTGCAGGCCACTGTTTGGGACGGACAAACAACTAAACTGGTCACTTTTTAGCAACACATCACTGCATTCCCAGCTGTGATTGTGGCACCAAAACCTGGTGTTTTCAGCCAAAACATTATATTTTCATATCAATAACCAAGTGGGTTTTATGCCTCAATTTAACCACACATTAACCACAGTGACATTTAAAAGTAAACAGAAGGTCAAGTTTCAAATGTCCGCAACATAACAATGTACAAATGTTGTATATCCGTGGTTTGCCAACATTTATTCTTGCGTTAGGGTTGACATACCACATCTGGCACATAGACTCAGAGAGGAAGATGGATAGCAAGATTTGGGCTAATTTTCATTTCAAGCAAGATGGCTTGAGTTACTTTTTTGGTTAGTTCTGCGTTGGACTGGAGATGCACCTAAATATGAATTATAACTGTCTAGCCTCATATAACAGTTTGTATAATATCTAATAAAATAGCACCCCACGAATGATGTTATGTACGAAATGTAAAGTTAACGTTCTCAATGTAGCTTTAGAAAAAGAAAAATAACCGAAAAATAACTTAAAGGTCACTTAGTTTCATGCAGTTCTGAACTACAGTCTCATGGGGGAAAGTCCTGTGTTGTTTGACCAATCCATCTGGCTCATGATTATGATAGAGTTATTTATGAATTGTGGTGCATTGCATTTCGTAGATACTGTAAAACTTCAATTAATAGCCCGGGCTATTATTTGCTTAAATTACTGACACAAACTGCCTATATTTAAGACAGGCCTTTAATTCCTTTCACACAAAACTGTTGCTAAGCAAAGATGGGAAATACAATCAAATTATTTATTCAAACCAGTTTGAACGTTACTTGTTTGAAATTAGGCCTCAGATAATATCAATTCTGAATCATTTATTTGATTCTAGTGCAGACAGACAGTGCATCAGAAAGAGTTATGACACCCGAGGATTATGGCGCCCAGCATACCCACTTTATCCTGTTTAAAACAATACTCACAACTTGGATTCATTTTTATGAAGAAACCTTCATTGAGGACCCTTACAGACTAAAGGAACACAAATAACTTACTGGGTAATCGAGGAATGGGCACATAATTTTAACTAGCCAACAACCCGGTTTTATATATCTGAAGAACATCTAATTGTCAAACTATGTAGCCACACCAGGCTAGTAAAAGGGACAGGGCATTTAATTGGGACTAGACTTTTAACTGAAGTTTTACGATATACATATGAACACTGCATGATAACAGCCTGGTTATAAAGTACAAAATATTACACTTAGACAAGTTTGTAGGTTATAATGGTTCTTAAGTGAGGGTAAGAATTATGCTGAAGTAAAAACAAGCCCACGTACAGCAGGAAGGCTCCTTGCTAATTCAGCATGTCTCCAAGAAATCAGACAAAGAAACATCATGTTTCAGTTATCTTTCCGTTTCCTCGGAAAATAAATGTTGTTGTATATCATAGCATTGTGCTCTCTGGGCCTCATCAAATTACAATAACCACCCCAAGCGCTCTGAAAAGACAAAAACATCAATATATGGTGTAATCCAAGGCCCTCTGTTGCAAGCCTTGTCAATAGTGTTTCCCTATCAGATGCAAAATGTTCCAGACCAAAGGTGAGTTGAAAAATGACAGTAGTATTTTTTTCCCCCTTTCTTTCCTTTTCTATTTATGCTTTACATGATCATCATCACATTTGTGGTTCCTGTAAAAACATGGAATGTGAGTTATCGCTCGCGAAGCTGCGTGCTTTCTGCACCGATGAAAAATTAATGATTAATAATTACCTTTAACATGTGTGTGTTATACACTGGGGCTGTGTGACAAAGGAACATGGTGTAAATGAAAAGTGATGTTTGCTCTGCTCAGAGAATAAAATGAGATTGTAATGGGGGAAAAAATCCACCAAAAAATAAAACAACAGTGATTATAGCCTGGGGAGATCTTGCTTTGTGTTTGTGTTTGTGTGTGTGTCCAAGAAAGGAAAGAGGATTTAGATTATCTATGGTTGGTATCAAGCTTGAACAGCCTCCTTTATTCGTATGAACCAAAGCGCTGGATCCAGGCAGGAGTTTTTAGCAACACATTATATTTGTATTTAATAAATATTGCTTCTTCCACATCAGTTGTGCTTTCAAATTAAAGTGGTTGATGAAGATGGAATAGAATTCCTGTTGTTTGCAATTTTAAACAGACTTTAAATGACTTTAAATTTTCTGCTTGGTTAATTTAGCACATTTAGCTTCTGATTTTGTACACTGATTACACAGAATATTTTGACCTTTGCTTTTTTAGTAGCACATCAGACTGTTCCAGGGAGTTATAACATTTGCACTCAGCAGCACGGTGGTTAGCATTGTCGCCTCACAGCAAGAGGGTTCCTGGTTTGAACCCAGCGAGGGTTTTCTCCGTGTACTCCGGCTTCCTCCCACAGTCCAAAGACATGCAGGTTAATTGGTGACTCTAAATTTCCTGTAGGTGTGAAGTGAGTGTGAATGGTTGTCTCTCTCTCTACTGTATGTGCCAGCCCTGTGATAGTCTGGCGACCTGTCCAGGGTGTACCCCGCCTCTTGCCCATTGTCATCTAGGATAGGCTCCAGGACCCCCGCAACCTGCAACCCCTAACAGGAGTTATAGGAAATGAAAGAATAAATGTTTGGGGTGAGGTTTATTTAAGCTTTTCTATTTTCATTGTTGTTACACTTGATTAAGCGTCAATGGCGGTGCAGGGCAGAATCATCTGCATATTGCAAAATCTGAGGGTCATGTAATAATTAATTTGACTGTCCTCGGTTTTTAATCCATCTCCATTTAAATCAGCCATGTGAAATATATCATAATAAGTCACAATCTCGGGGGCATTTCTTGGAATCAAGGTCATTCTGTTTTCCCCACTGGAAATTATACCATCTACATCCAGGCAACACATTTCCATTTCTAGCTCTCATCCCCAAAGAAAATGACTCGTGTTTATTTGTCACATCAATTAAGATATCATGGTTATATAGACTTCTCAATCTGTAGGGAAAATTTTGTCTGCTAATTCCATCATCCCGGCAAGACCCATTTATTCATTTATATTTCATGACGCAGTGTTTATGCTGCAGTGAAAGCCTGGCTGTTTTTTTTTTCTCCCACTCTCCCTCTTGCTCAGTTGCCTCGGTCAGTGAGGTGTTCTCCTTCTATGTTGCGATGAAATATAGATGTTAAGAGTCTGGAGAGTTGAGTGCCTCATCTGTCCTGGTGATACCATAAGGCAGCCATTAATAGTGTCAGGGAGCATCAGACGTACCACAGGCACATAATTGGATATGAGGGCATAACTGAAAGCACCTGCTTGGAAATCAACAGGGCCTTCCCGGGAGGCAGGCCCTTGGTAGATTCCCAAAGAAGTTTGCAGAGCCCATTCACTTCCCCGCTGGGTTTCGGCTCACCCATTGCTCTTTTCATTTCTCACTGAGGTCAGCCCAAGATGGCTCCTTGTTTCCTTTTTTTATGATGGCATTGTGAGTATGCAAATACTTTGGATCTTTGCATAATCACAAGCAGCGGGACCATCTGTTGTTGGCTTGTTGACTTACCTTGCGTCTGCTTTTTAATGGTGTTTTCTTGTATCTGAGTGATGTATTGGTGTATTAACAATGTGATAATCATTTAACCTCAAAAAATGCATTCAGGCGTGTATGAAAAAGTCTGAACATATGTTCAGCGGAATCTTCTGACAAAGAAGGATTTATAATCTTTGTGGAGGGATAGAAGGAAAGGGGGGAAACTGAAAAACAAAACAAAATACATCACCATACCCACTCACACGCCGTACGATAAGATGATATTGTCAAGATAAAGATTTAAAATACAACTGTCAACAAAAGCTCTGGTCTTGGATTAGTGGGCGGAAAAGACCTGCATGTTGATTGAGAGTCGCTTAACCTCTCTAAAATATATTGCAAAAATGCTAATGGCGAGGACTGGGAAATAAGCTGCAACTTCTGTCACTGAAGATTTGCTGGGAGATGCCCTCCATTGAAAACATGTCCCTGATAATGTGTTTTTCTTGTAGAACCTGAGCCAGACACCAGAGAAGTCTTTTAACTCGCCGCCCCCCATTTGTCCTCATAAGGTAAGCTCCAGCTTGCTTTCAGGCAGGGACAAACAACATTATGGGAAATAATTGCAGATATTTTAAGCATTTAATGTTCTTATTAGGTTTCGTTTGTGTGCCTAGTTACGTCTGTAAATTAGCTTTATATGGTGTCAGGACCCTTCTCGTGTTCTCACATAGCTGATGTTTCATTCACCATATGCCTTTTATGAGGCAATTCATAGACAATCATCTCTTTTCTGTTCCTGCTATTTCTTTCCCTCCACATTCTGTCATGATTCACCATTTATATGACATGAGGCGAGAAGGGCAGATTTATTCAATGCTAATTAGTCCTGTACATGCACAGCCAAAGTCGTCACTTCACTCTGATGGTCTCAAGTCGTCTCCCCACACTGACTGGAGTAACTTTCCCCTTCAGTTCCCACTCCTGGTGCATGCCTCTTGCAAATGTGATAATGTGCTATGTAGTGAAATTCACACAATTTCAGTTCACTTAGCACCAAATGTGTCAAAAATGCCTGTGTCCTTTTCTGGATGAATGGCCGGTATGGTGGAGAGTGGCATGTTGCAAGAGTGGACCTTGGTAAAAAGGAGCCCAATGGAGAGATGCTGTCTGACAGCCTGTCATCAACTGTTCAAAGCCTAACACTCCTCTACATCGCTAATGCACAGCTAGCTGTCTAAAACGACTTTAGTGGCATTGAAAGCTGCAGACGGTAGTAGGACAGTAAATAAAAATAAAATATTATACGCCCCCCCCCCCCCCCCCACCTCATGTCTGTCATTGGTAAATCACAGGGAAGGCAATCAACATTTGTTTGGAAGTCTGTCAGCGCAATTTAGCACTGTATGTCCTTCACTTAGACCTGTATGTCTCATATTTAGGTTGGTGTTGATGAGAAATTACAGTCTGACATAATTTAGCACAGGATGGGATGTTACAGAAGTTTCAATACAGGAGCGCCTCTCTTCTGTAGAGTATGTCTGTCGGTTACTTCACGCCATCTCTTTCTCCAGCTCGCTCTCCTTCCATTTTCACACAGCTGATCAGGGCTGATGTAATGGGGGAACACCGTGGGTTTGCAGATCGTGTTATTCACGTTTTAGCTGTTAGCAGCGGAACATAATCTCCCTCTAGTCAGCTCACATTAGTCTCCATGATCCGCACCAACCCAATATGTGCAGCGAATGCAATGGGCCAGCTGGGCTAATTTAGTATGTCAGTCAGCTCGGGAGGCTGGTAAAACGAGTAAATGGCTGGATATGATTCATATGAAAAGAATATTCTGATTATAATGGCTCTCAGAATAGAATATCCTCTGTCTTTCTACACTTCTCTTCATCTGCATTGTGTGCATCCCCCAGATAGATAGTGAAATGAACAGAGGGCTTTTAAACTGACTGCTCTGTGATTATATTAAGAGTGTGAGAGCGAGGAAAGGGAGGGGAGGGAGGAGATCGGGTGCCCGAGCACTAAGTATATATAATTGCTTCTTGACACATTGGCCAAATTCTGCAGTGCCAGGATCTGAGCGAAGATGATTAACGGCTGTCCGAGTGGGTGGGCACTGCAGGTCGTTCGGGGCCTTTGGTTTCCATAGCGATCCTAGTCTAAAGGCCATATATTGCATACTGAAAATCCCAGAGGTCCGCACATTGTTAAACTACAATTATAACTCACATCGAGAGCATTGTCTGTCCACCGCAAACTCTCTTATTCATCCGCCAAGCGGCATGCTGCTTTTTCTTCTCCCCTCTCTCTCTCTTTTCCTTTATTTCCTCCTCTATTTTTCTTAAATGGTCTCCTCTAGCTGGCAAGAAGATAAAGAGTGAAAATCTTGCATTCTGTGAATAATTGATGAGTGGGCTCACCTCAGAGCATCATTACAGTACGGCAGTCAGGCTAAGAGGTGAGGGTAAGATCATATTTCTGACACTAGGCTTCAGGCGGTAGAAAATTGTGTCAGTTTTTCACAAGGTTTTCTTCTGAATCTACAGCATGAATAACAGTTTCTCATTACAGCACAACAGGAAAGAAATGAATTGTGAGGAGGGACGTGAGCATGCATACTGTACATGATCCCGTTCATAAACTGTGGAATCACATTTGGAGCACAGATGGTAAATAGAAACTTCTGAAATACGGCTGTTAAGATCACGCTGATGTTTGTGTTTGGCAGAATGTTATATAGTAAATTTGTAGTCATGAGTTCTGTCATGGGCGTAGGTTTTGTTTCAACACTGGGGGGGGGGGGGGGGCGCAACGAGAGGTTTGAGAGTCCTCGGCCAGAATATTTAGAGCATTAAACACTTAATTTCCAGCAAGTTGGTAAATTTAATGCAGCGATTTTTGCCTTTTCTGTCATGATCCTGGGTTTTTGTTTCCTTGTTTCATGTTATTTGTTCACGTTTAATCTGTTTCCTGTTTTATTTTGTAGATTCTCTCCTTGTGTGTTGTGTCTGGTTTTACTTCCTGTTTTTGTGTGTTTTCTTGCCTGGTTTCTGGCTGAATCCAAATGTCCGCACTTCACTGCACTTGCAGATGCGCAGACTTTGCGGGCACATTCCCAGGATGTCTGGGAGTGCTTAAGGCTGCCCAAAGCTACAGTTCATCCAGTCCACAAGGGGCCTCAAGCGAACATCACACTTCCAGAGAGTCCGTCTGGGGCGCAGACATCCGCAGACTTCACTAATTTAATAACCCACAATTCATTGCAGTAGGGACGTGACGTGGGTTTTTCAACCGCGGAAGAAAAAAACATGAATGTGTAAAACAGTTATTGATGTTTTTTGGCCCATTAAAATGCTAATTGTGTAGGCCAGAAATAATACTCATCCAAATCTTAATACAGAAATATGTATAAATATAGGCTGTAGACAGACTGAAAAGACATTTTATTATTGCGGCCTGTCAGGCTGTGCAGAGTTATAGTCTTGTCCTTGTTTACAAACATTTTTGTTATTGAACACGTGCAGCCTGTTACATAGACATATATTAATACATTTTTGTTTAGTCACAAAAAATGGTTATACATGGGATTTATATCTTGATATCTACAGGGACAGATGAGTCGGCACTGTTCATCAACTTATATTACCTATATGACGTGAATATGATGGGAGCGTATCTATGTTTCCCGGGTTCTATGTTCCCCACTTAACCCTGCAAAAAAGGTTCCATGTT
Source organism: Epinephelus fuscoguttatus (assembly GCF_011397635.1). Lineage (NCBI taxonomy): Eukaryota > Metazoa > Chordata > Actinopteri > Perciformes > Serranidae > Epinephelus > Epinephelus fuscoguttatus. The sequence continues at coordinate 21,828,159 of NC_064760.1, forward strand.
CCTCGCTTACACAAAAAAGATTCTGTGTTTCCCAGGTTCTATGTTATCTATCCCCGCTCAACCAAAAAGGGTTCTATTTTTCCTGCTCAACCAAGTGGGAAACATAGAACCCTTTTTGGTTGAGCGGGAAACATAGAACCCTTTTTGGGTGGTAAGCGGGGAACATAGAACCGAGAAAACATAGAACCCTTTTTGGGTGGTAAGCAAGGAACATAGAACCTGGGAAACATAGAACCCGGGAAACATAGAACACTTTTTGGGTGGTAAGCGGGGAACATAGAACCTGGTAAACATAGAACCCGGGAAACGTAGAACCCGGGAAACATAGAACCCTTTTTGGGTGGTAAGCGGGGAACATAGAACCTGGGAAACAGAACCCTTTTCGGGTGGTGAGCGGGGAACATAGAACCTGGGGAACATAGAACCTGGGAAACATAGAACCTTTTTGGGTGGTAAGCAAGGAACATTGAACCCGGGAAACATAGAACCTTTTTGGGTGGTAAGCAAGGAACATTGAACCCGGGAAACATAGAACCTTTTTAGGTGGTAAGCGAGGAACATAGAACCCGGGAAACATAGAACCTTTTTGGGTGGTAAGCAAGGAACATTGAACCCGGGAAACATAGAACCTTTTTAGGTGGTAAGCGGGGAACATAGAACCTGGGAAACATAGAACCCTTTTTGGGTGGTAAGCGGGGAACATAGAACCTGGGAAACAGAACCCTTTTTGGGTGGTAAGCGGGGAACATAGAACCTGGGGAACATAGAACCTGGGAAACATAGAACGCTTTTTGGGTGGTAAGCGAGGAACATAGAACCCGGGAAACATAGAACCTTTTTGGGTGGTAAGCAAGGAACATTGAACCCGGGAAACATAGAACCCTTTTTGGGTGGTAAGCGGGGAACATAGAACCTGGGAAACATAGAAAGCTTTTTGGGTGGTAAGCGAGGAACACAGAACCCGGGAAACATAGAACCTTTCTGGGTGGTAAGCGGGAAACATAGAACCTGGGAAACATAGAACCCAGGAAACATAGAACCCTTTTTGGGTGGTAAGCGGGGAACATAGAACCTGGGAAACATAGAACCTGGGAAATATAGAACCCTTTTTGGGTGGTAAGCGGGGAACATAGAACCTGGGAAACATAGAACCCTTTTTGGGTGGTAAGCGGGGAACATAGAACCTGGGAAACATAGAAAGCTTTTTGGGTGGTAAGCGAGGAACATAGAACCCGAGAAACATAGAACCTTTTTGGGTGGTAAGCGGGGAACATAGAACCTGGGAAACATAGAACCCTTTTTAAGTGGTAAGCGGGGAACATAGAACCTGGGAAACATAGAACCCTTTTTGGGTGGTAAGCGGGGAACATAGAACCTGGGAAACATAGAACCCTTTTTAAGTGGTAAGCGGGGAACATAGAACCTGGGAAACATAGAACCCTTTTTGGGTGGTAAGCGGGGAACCTAGAACCTGGGAAACAGAACCCGGGAAACATAGAGATGACCCCATTATACAGCAGCAATTGCTGAACATTTCCACAGCAACGAGTAAAACAGTCGAGAGCTGCAGTCTCTGCCTTGGCAGACTTTTTTTTGTATATGTCTATTTTTTTTAATTAATTGCAAGACAAAAGACAGAACATTGACAAGACAAAACAGTGGATACAGGACAGAACAACTGACCACAGAGCAAGAGAGCAAAATGTCATTGGTTGTTTGGTATTATGTTTTATGTGTATGCGTGTGTGTGTGTGTGTTTGTGTGTGTGCATGTATAGCGTATAAGGCGCGTAAGAAAGAAAGACAGGGAGAAAAGGCCGATTGTGGGCAGACAAAATAAATAAATAAATGAGATAACAGTAAATAACTATAATAATAGCTATTATATCAGGGCTCTGTCTGCAAGTCCAGAGGGTGGACGTTTGGATTCAGCCTTTGTCTCACCTGTCTCATTAGTCCTTCCCTGTTCTGAAAATCTTCCTTCACACCTGTTCTGTACTAGTCTCGGCTGCTCCGCCCTAGTGTTCCCGTCCACACCCTTGTTGTTAGCCAATCTCCATTTCCCTCCTTCTAGTCTGAGTGGGCGGAAGTTTGCTGCATAGATCAGCCTCTCATTGGGCGGAACGAGCCACCAGCTGAAGTGCCGCCCTACCATCTCCGGTTGTGTAGCAGTTTTCAACCGTTTTCAACACGTCCTTTACTAATTTTTGCGGTGTTTGATCTTGCGGGGATGTAGGCATTTTTCTGCCATGGTTCGCGTCCTGTAGGCGATATTTTTGTGGGCGTGTTACACCAAAACCTGTTTCCCCCGGCAATATTTTTGCAAGCGCACCGTTGGTGTGGCACCGCCCAGAACGATTGTGATTGGTTGAAAGAAATACAAGCAGCCGGGGCGTTTTTTTCTCCAATCTTAAAGTGAGAGTCGGCCCAGCCAGACTGGTGAGCGAGACTACCCTCCTTCTTGTCATCAGTTGTCTGTGTATATATCCCTTTGTTCCTGAACAGTTCGTCCTGTGTTCATCCCCGTGTTCTTGGTGTCATTCCCTGCTCCATATGTGTTTTTTACCTGAGTTCATCACATTATCCTGGTTGGTTTTCAGTTCAGTTTTGCTTCTGCTTTCATATGGACTTTCAGTTCCCTGCTTGATGTGGATGTGTTTTTTTATCAGCTGCATTAAAGCTCACTTTTTGTTAAAACTTCAACCTGCTTTTAACTCTGCGTTTGGCTGCTCCCTGAACTGATTTATGACATTTTCTGCATCAGCTTATGTTGTAAATGTCTCTAATTTTGTCAAAGAGAAAAGTCCTTTGCTACTTCTATGTTTTTATCGTGGCAGGGGGGACAAAAACACACACTCTAAATATTAGAATTTATTTCAGTCTGCAAACAGAAAATAGGAACATAATGCATTAATCTACAAATTCATGTAAATAAAGCCACAGCCTCTCACAGAAATGTTTTAAATATTCAAATAGTACAGTGCAAAACATTACAATAAAGTAAATTAACATAACTAAGACACTTCTGCAGTCCAAAAAAAAAGGTGTAGGCTGAAGCTACAGCTCATAACACCTCCCTTTTAACAGCACATTGTATGTAACAATCGACAACAAAACAAGCCAAAACAGGCAAACAAGGCAAAATAGCAACAACAACATGAAAACCCTGTTCTTCTACGTCAGTATTACAGTCTGATCATCCATTTTCATGTTTGATCAATACATTATATTGAAGCATATATGTCCTCTGCCCCCCCCAAAATTGACACCCATACTTTGATGCTGCAGAGCAGTGTTCTTGATAGTGTTCCTGTTTGTGTCTGTACCCGATAACAATGTGCCCAAATGCATAAATGCATGTTATGTGACAGATGGAGAGGGCAAGGATGGGGGTGGGGATCAAGCACCTCTGACAGTATGGGGCCTGCACTGCACCCTGTTCCTGCCAGCTCTGAAATTGCTAAGGTAAACTAAAGCCGTGCAACTCCGGGATGCCATTTCACAGTTTTACTTTCCGCGCAAGATGAGAGCCTCTCCTGTGAAATGTCACCTAACGACGTAGAAGCTGAGTGATGAACACGCGAGACAGACACGCTGCTTCTCGAGGCCCACTTTATCCTGCGAGGTTTCGACTGGGATGCAAATGTAAACACGCTGATTGCCACAGATAAAATGCTTAAGAGATCCTGTGTGCAGCAGCATTTTTTAAGCCAAGGAAAGGCCACTGAATAAGCACATCTTAATGATGATTCATTCTGTATAATAAAAGAAAATCCCTCTGGCATCCAAACAAGAGGCTAGTCATGCAGCAATTAAGCTTAGTTAAAGGCATCAAGCTTACTATGGGTGGTTAGTGAGGCATCTTTCTGAAAGCGTACGTCCACACACATGAGCGCGCGGACACACACACACATCCATTCGCTTGACCCGTCTCACATACACACACGCGCAATTCAGTTGAGGTAAATATGATCTCAGAAGACAAGCAGCAACAACCCACGGCTCCATCAGGGTGCCTGGGGTTGCCATCGTCAAACAAATAATTCTTTGTGACTGAAAAAAAGACAATCCAAAAGGTCATTTGTGACCTCTGGGACCAGTACTGTGCAGCATCTGTCACTAGCAAGCACCACATGTCTGTGTCAAATGGCAAAAGGTATGCGGTGCAGCCAGCCTGCCGTGTAATAAAGGCGGTAGGCCTATATGTACGTTGCATCACTGTCACAGTTGCAGTAACAGGGCTCTGCAGTCTCCTGGCTGCTCTGCAGAACATCCAACATGCCATACTCTATATACAGCACGACTGGTAGATACCTTAAAGGGCTGGTTGCAGCAAGGCCAACATAGTGCAAGCTCTACACTGTGGAACACTGTGGAAATAAATATGATAGTGTATGATACCAAAATTGTATCAGAGTGGAGTACTTTTCATTGACATAGTCAAACCTTCAGATTTATGCCCAACATAAAGCAGATTACTTTTCATATTTAATAATAAGTATAAGCATATCATTCATTCAGATCTGTGTGTGCTCTTGCATGCAGTGCTCTCCCTGTGATGGTTTATGAGGTTGAGGTAATCCTCAGGGGGAATCGCTGACAATGGCTGGCCTCCATGTTTGATATTATCTCCCTTGTCACACGATTTCCACAACAAGGGTTAACGGCATCAAAAATTCAGGGGAAATTGATGAAGGAATACATAATCCATTCCTCCCTCTCAGCCGGCTCGCCATGCTCATATATCTGCATCAGACCACACCTCCATGTGGAACAAATCAATAATATTCCATTTCTAACCAAATTCCTCTTTTTGAATGGTGAAATCCAATCTTCATGGACACACTAACAAATTGGATATCCTGACGGTTGCATTAGAAACAGAAACACAGAGATGACATGCGGTTGTGTTAAGAAAAAATAAAAAAAAAATAAAAAAATACCCTGCGTATTGTGTGTTGAAATTGCATATTGCACCAAATTTCATTCTGAATTCTCTCAAAGTGCAAATGAGGCAGAGTTCTGTATATTTCCCACATCTCCTGCACTGTACTCGCTTTCTCTCACTCACACTCTCTAGCTGGCTGTCCTTTCCTCTCACTTGCCACAGCATATCTCCCCCCACATCCAGCTAAACCAATCAGGGATTTGAGGGCCTCACTTCCAATCAATTACCACCCAAATCAGTGCAGAGGCCTTTGATATAGAATCATTTGTCAAATCAGTGCAGATGGCTGGGGGCAGGTACCCCTGTGCCACAGGCCACATCCACATGGAAATCTCTGCTCAGGGTGGGCTCTCCTGGTGCTCCGCAACCCATTAATGGGAAGTCATTGTGTGCTCCAGGACTGCTGTCCAGCTGCCTGGTCCCCTAGATTGCTAATGTATAAGCATCTTAGCCTGACCGGTGGATAATACCAAGTCCCAAGGTCTACCATAATGATTTGGACTATTTTTACGGCAGGTGAGATGTGACTTTCACAGATCCTACTGGAGGTGTTCACATGGGCTGCAGGAAGTGTACCAGTGTGTAATTATAAAGTGCAGCATTATCACATTTGACCTGCTGTGACAAAGTACACCTTCAATCCATCGGAGCGGAGGACAGGGTTTCCAATTTACCTCATGTGAATGCACATGCTCTTGTCGACACTGAACAGAAAATACCCTGATGAAATTATACATCTCAACCTACAGTGTGGTAATTATATAAAATGAGGAGGCAGTTAAATATGAGAATTTAAAAAGAGAAATATACATGTATAAAACAGTAGGTGGAAGATTAAGATCAAGACCAAGATTTTACAATAAAACCTGAGGTAGAGGTAAGCTGAATAGTAATGGTGTATGAATTAAATCATTCAAACTTTTATTAATAAAATACCACGCAGTGATCTGAGTAAACATTCAATAGATATTCATTATAATAAAACAATCACCTTATCAAGCAAGGAGAGATATAATAATTCAATAGGATTGTGCAAATGATGATGGCAGATGTAACATAAAGGAAGAGGATGTAAACAGTGTCAGCGATGTGTCAATATTCTCCACTTGCTATTCATGTGAAATTGTAAATGCAAGACAAGCAGCCAGAAGAAAATGTTGGCATCGTACGGTTCTGCAAACGACGAATGTCTTTACATTTAAATCAGTGGTGCTGGATTCACTTCAGAAGAGGAGGGGGGCCAAAAAAGTGCGAGTGTGATTAGAGCATGGGGCCAATGGTTATTGCAGAGAGGGCGAGGTAGTGGGCCCTTATGTAGCTTACAGGCCATATGGAGATGTGAGACACATCCAAGGGGAATACTACAGAGACTGACGGGTGGAATGGAGGAATGCAGATTGCAGTAGAGTGCTTCAGGGATGATGTTAGGTCAATACAGGAGTTGACGTCACTCTGGTTCCCTCGTCAAGAAGCCTATTGGATTTTTCCATTGGATTTTGGATAATTATGACACGTTTTGTTTAGCGAGATAATCTTTACAAACGATCCCAACTTGTGATTTTTGAAGCCTGAATGCAGTCGCCAGAAGTAAAAGCTAACATTGGGCCATAAGCCATGGCCAGTGTAATGATGTTCTGTAGTCTTATTTAGCCACTTGTTAGCAATCGCCTTTTTTAAGACACATAAAAGCTTCAAAATTTATGACTGGGGTATTTACTGGCGTCTTTTATGTATTTGAACAACACGTAAGAGTTTCTTAAGCTTGTGTTGATTACAGACCTTATTTCAGGCATCTAAACAAAAAACAATTCAAAAAACCAACTGACTTTGAGACAAAGGAACCGGGAGTGCTAAAATGCTAACTCATTTCCTGGTTTTAGGACTCATTCCTTTGACACTCCTGTAGGTTTTCTGCCTAAACATAACTACAAGTTAACTACAATGTTGCTAAAAACAACAACAGAAAAAGAAACATAGGCTACAATGCCACCATTTGTTCTGACAGTTGGGTTGAGTAAAAAGTAGTTTTAAAAACTTAAAATCTAATCAATTACATGATCTGTGAGTGACTAAATTAATAGCGTACATTTTTAAACTGGAGTTCAGGCACAATAGTTCCCCTGTCCTCTACCACTGAAACTGGTCTACAGGTCTTTGCAGTCCTAACAAGAGAGTTAGTTAGCTGGTACAGGCATGTTTGGACTTAACTGTACTTGCAGACTCGTCTTTGCTGGCATGTTCCTGGGAAGTCTGTCCCAATCCACACTTCATCCAGCCCTCACGGGGCTTAAAGTGGACTTTCTGCAGACCTTCAGAGAATCCGCTTCAGGTGCAGACTTCAACATCCATCCATCCATCCATCCATTTTCTAACCCTATGAGGGTCGCGGGGGGGGCTGGAGCCTATCTCAGCTGACATTGGGTGAGAGGCAGGGTACACCCTGGACAGGTCGCCAGACTATCACAGGGCTGACACATAGAGACAGACAACCATTCACACTCACATTCACACCTACGGAGAATTTAGAGTCACCAATTAACCTGCATGTCTTTGGACTGTGGGAGGAAGCCGGAGTACCCACACTGACACAGGGAGAACATGCAATCTCCGCGCAGGGCTCCCACACCCAGGATCGATCCAGGAACCCTCTTGCTGTGAGGCAACAGTGCGAACCACCACACCACCGTGCCGCCAGACTTCAACAGACTTCCCTAATTTAAATGCCCACAATTCATTGCAATACGGACTCCATGTGGTACTTTTTCTCGGGGGCTCAGTCTGCAGGTCTAGAGGATGGACATTTGGATGCAGCTGTAGACTTACTCAGTTTGCGTCTGAACGCCTGGTCGAGTTTGGCTTGACGAGGCTGGCTGCTAGTGCTAGCATCACGGGCTGTGCTAGCTCGGACCTAAATGCTTTTTGTTGAGTTGATATGTCAGGGCTGAAGTACTTCAATTATATGAAAATTCCTAAATGCATGAATTGCAGAGGAAGGCATTCCTATTAACAGCTCCATCTGGGCGTTTTTTAAATGTGAATCTTCATTTACAAGGCCAAGCAGCGTTGTCTCATCTTCCCTATACATAGCCACTCTTGCCTTCAGTGACGCACCGGGCCAAAGGATACCACAGAACGCGGTTAATCAGCGTTAATTTTTTTAACGTGTTATTTTTTTTTGTGATTAATTAATTTAAATGAATGCATTATTTTGACAGCCCTACTTAAAATCTTCAACTTGAAGCAGGATAGATTTTACATGTAGTGGAATCCACAACGTTAACTACCAGAAATGTCATTAATAACTTCTCTCCCCTGCTGCTCACTTCTTCTTTTTCACAATGTCAACAAGCAACTGTGCACTCACAAACTGTGTCTGGAATGGGCAAAGTCTCCAAACATGGAGCACTCCTCCGGAGACTGTGCCATTAATGCGTGATTGGTTCATTCATTAAACAGGCCTGGGAGAAAAGCAATTCGCCACTGTTAATGTAGTGTTGAAGAGTGGGAGGAATCTGTTCCTACGGTATTTACCATAAAAACTCCGAGCCATTTCATCTAAATGAAGAAAATAATATATAACAGGCACAACAGAGGTGCACTGTTAACTGACAGGAGTAATTATATACACATGCATGCAGAGAATATAGGTGTTGTACATGTACTGCAACTTGTCATGGGTTATTGTTTTTTTTTGATGCATGTAAGATACACTTGGTCCCATTCATCTCTCAGACTGATGCTGTGTCAGCTCCCCACATTACAGTGGATAAACTCACCCTACCATTCAGTAACTTTTTATTTTTTTAGGTCAGTGTGGCAGGGCCTTCTCTACATCACTTTTTGCTTAAGTGTTAGTCCTCTGGCTCACCAGCTGCATGTTTTTGTTTCTCGAGGTTGTTTGCATATTCATGTGGTCTCCTTGTCTTGACCAAACTAAACTTGGCTAAACTATTACTTTTATAAATGACATGTTCTCTAACTTGATATGATTTGCATTGCACAAAACTAGTTTTTGGGTAGAAGAATTAAGATTGGGTTTTCTGCAACCTAACACAGTCTTGATCCGCTGAGTGAAGGTGGAAGGTGAATCTGTCGCGGAAATGATGGGTGCTTCTGCATTTCCTTAATGGGTTGTAAGCTCATCGCCGGAAGGAAGAGCACAAAAACTAGCAGTGTACAAATTGGAGTTAAATATGGAGTTGTAACAGGAAACACTTAGGAAAACTTTTTAAGATGATTAAGACCGACACGTGTTCAGTACATGTACAAATATAAATCTTTACCACTCAACAATCCTCACACACAGGATCATCAACGTTACTTAGCTTACTGAAATGCAGCTGAAGCTACAGAATAACTGTCGATGTGGTAACTTTGCTGCGAGTAGAGGGGTGCTGAGCTGTTGACCCCATACACAGTGCTTGTGAATGCTTAGTTTTGTCATGAACCGGACAGAACAGTTTGAACTACCAACACACTGAACCCACTATTGAACTGCAGACAGTCAGAAGCAGACCTGAGTGTCACAGCACTGTGATCAGCCATAAGGTTGCTTCGCAGGTACAAACTTTTATTTATTTTTATTTTGTCCCATTGAGATTGAAAATGTCTTTAACAAGAGAGACCTCACCGAGGTAGCAGCCAATCAGAACGCAACATATTATACAAAACTCCACAAGAAAACACCTATTCAAACATAGTAAGGAAAACAAGCACGTGTGTCTATCACTGTATTCTCTATGATGCCCTTAAATTCATCAATGGATATAAGTGTTTCTAATTTTAGATCCTTTTGAAGATTGTTCCAAGTCCAAGGTGCAGAGTAGGAGAATGCAGTTTTCCCCAGATCTGATAAAACCCAGGGTATGTTAAAAAGCAACCACCAGGAGGAGCGTAGCTGGGAACTACCAGAGCTGACACACAGGAGGGTGCCCAATATTACTTTATATAGTGGTCAATGGCGTCCAACCCACCAAATCACAAAGAATGCAGTGCTGAGTAAGACTTTGCATTTGTAATAAAACACAGAGATGCATGGTACACTGAATCAAGGCTACATAAAATGGTGGAGGTTGCATGCATGTACAATATGTCACTGTCATCAATCACAGACAGAAAAGAAGCTTCCACAAGTTTTTTTCTCAACAGTGACATTAAAACAGGACTTATTTCTAAAATAAAAGCCAATCTTCACTTTGAGCTTCCTAACTAGAGCAGCAATATGTTCATTAAATGGAAGTTTGCATCTATCCATATACCCAAGTATGTATGAGGACCTCTTTCAATGGATTTACCACCGGGAGTGAAGATGCTAAAATCATCAAGCAACTGTGAGCGAACTCGTTGTTGCTGTATGTCATGTCACACCTTAAGTGTGTTAGAAAGACAGTGAATAGACTGACATAAGTCAGTGATTACAGATGGAACTGAAATCAACAAAATTACTCAAATCAGCAAGCGGTCTGTGGCCCTAGACATCAAATTAAGACACTCTAGGTACCCCTTTAGCGTCAGTTTTGGACGCCCAAGGATGACATTTCAATTCACTCTCATTACATGCATTGTGTCTTTTCAAAATAAGCTTGTGTTTTCACAGGAAATGTACAGTTTCAGCTTATTAAATCCATTCAGTCTTATTCCAACATAAATTTAGAACATAGGTAAAATGCTTTGTTTTTAGGTTGACTCCCTTAGATTTAAGGAACCAAAGCATGTGGTTAGGTTTGGGGAAAAAAAACAACCTTTGGCTTCAAATACAACCTGCTCTCACTCTGAAGTCGGCAAAATCCAGCGCTTGAGCAGTGACTTGAGGCATCAGACACTGTGGAAAAACCCAGGAGAGCAGTGTTTCGCATCCCGCCGCAAGATTATAAAGCCAAACCCTTTTCTTTTTTCCTAAACCTAACCACGTGCCGTTTTTGCTATTGAACAAAAAAAAAAAACCATCAATTTGCGGTGTTGTACTGACGTAGTGCGTATATTTTGAAAGTGACTGTAAATGCTAAATTTCCTGTGAAAACAGAAGTGTATTTTGAAAGAAGACAATGCATTAGCAGGCATAGCTTTACATGGCATCCCAGAATGTCAACAACCAACGCACCCAGGGTACTTTTCACGTCATGTCTGCTGCTAAAGGGTGTCTATGTGTGTCAGTATCTGTCACCGAGGGTCGCTGACCAAGCTTTGGTATTTGATGAGTTGGAAGTGAGACCAGGTTGAATTTCTACCTTTAAATATTGGATGGTAGTGGTAGTTTTGCCAGCCTATTAACCAAGTGTAGAAAGAACTATAAACGGGAGGACCCTATGTCTTTATCAAAATGATGAATTGAGAATAACCTTAATATTAGGTTTCATAAATCATCAAGTATCTTGTTGCCAATGCTGTCTTACCAAGCCTAATCTGTATATGTCCGGACTGGGGGATCAATTCTTTTACTTCTGTTGTATTTTGGAAATGGTGCTCTTCTATTACAAGATGAGACATAAACATCCGCCAGCTGGCACCAAACAAATACTGGAAATACTGGGTGTTAGACAAAACTTATTTGTCCTTAATTTAATAAATGAGACTATTACATTGGCAAAGATAAAATACAGCATCACTCTGGGATGTAAAGAGAAGACAAGTAAACGTCAACAGATAAAAGTGCTTCGTATAATTTAGACCCAAATTACTTCTAATTAAACTAAACGATTTTGAGATTGAGTATATGTGGATGGGAGACTTGACTGTTATTGCACACACGTATGCCTTTGGGTCAATCATGTTTATAAATGCATAAACCTTTACACCTACATATGTTAGCTGACCAGTAATAAATGCAGTTACATTGTTTTCTTCCAAATATAAAAGAAGCATAGCCACCTAATAGATGTGGATGGGATTATAGCAGTGTGCCAGGTTTGCACAGGGTTTTTAAAAACAATATTTATATATATTTTTTTCCATATTTGTTTGTAAGTGACCAGTCAAGCATGTCTAATACTTGGACTGACATAAAATCCCCCCTGGCTGAAACATAAACAATGCAACTACATTAGTTTTCACTGACATTGATTTTCTGGGCCAGGATGTTGTCATGTAATTGTTTGCCATTAGAAGAAAACTCTGTAGTTAGATTTCCATGTTTAATGACTTAAACGAAGCCTTTGAGGCTTCATTAGTTTGCACAGTGGTGCAGCCCCGAACTAGATTGTCTAAGAAATAGATCTCAAAAGTTAAAGCAAACAAACTTGTGTCCTCAGGTGATCTGGCATGTCAAAACAGGGATAAAATAATAAATAAGTCAAACCATAAATACATTTATAAATAAAAACCTTGGAAAATGTTAAAGCTTTAATTTATAGATGAAGCATTAATCATAAAAAGCTCAAAATTCACGGTTATGGTCTAAGTTATAAAAGAGCTTATTTTAATGATTTTATTCATGAGGAAAGTATTATTCAATACCTTCATGTTTCAGTGATGTATCCTGGCCTCTTATTTTTCCCTCCCTACCATTATAAATCAGTGCACTGCTGCAGGATGACATGGATGCCAGCCCTCGGTTCTTTGTGCAAGAATGAGACAAGTTCTCTGTAGTGTTTGATACACATTCTTTCAGAATCTGTCCTCAGATCAACACAGCGCGACTCTGGGAGACAGAACAAAGATCGCCCAAATTAGACATGAAAAATAAATCTACAAAAAACAAAACCGAATGGAAAAAAAAAAGTCCCAAGGAGCAAATGACCGCAGGCGTACTAAGTAAAACGACCTCAGTGGCCGGTTGATATCTGCAAACACATTCTACCCAAAGCCATATTTTAGCAGCAATCAACATAATCAGCAGGCTGCATTCACAGATAGCGTTGTGGGTGTGTCGACGGCTCTCCAATTTCACGATTTATAGTCGTCATACAAGCAACACTTTCACTGTAGGTGTTAATCAAGCTGCATTTCTAATTCATGTTAATATGTCAAGTGTTTCCCTGGATGTAATCACCTCTATGTTTAATGAACTGAAGAGGTTATTAAGGTTTTAAACATAACTAATATATGCACATCAGTAAATTAACTATGAAACATATAAAGTCTTGTCATGAGTGTCCCGCTACATCACAAGAGGTGTCTCAATGTGCCTCATTATTTTTTTGTTAGCTTTATTTGGGGCACCGTAGCCGGGGCGTCATCGCCAAAATACTGGTTAGACAACAATGAGTGTCACCTCCTGATTTTTGCACCAATTCCAAAGGACATTGTTCTTATGCTTTTATTCCATGACACAGATTTCATGATCTCTGAAATGTCTCGTATTACTTCAGACAGAAAGGGAAAAACGTAAAAACAAATGGAATAATAAGAGGAAATTGCAGTTTGAAAATGATTACAAGCGTGTAAGCTCTCTAGGCAAGAACATGCTGCATTGCTCAGGATATTTTTCTCACCCTCTGCCTTTGCATATTTCACACTGGCGTAGTCTTTGGAGATGTAAGTCATACTGAGAGAATTTGACTCTGCATGCTAAAAAGGCATAAATACGGGAGGGAGAAAAAAAAACATAACCAGCAGATGACCTTATTACGCTCAGTGTGTACCATGCAGTAGCAATATTGCCTTTATTTGTCATTATTACCACCCGCCATTACTGTGAGTGGGAGGAATATCAATTTGACAAAGAGGGCCTCTGACTAAATGTTAAGGAGCCCCCCTGTCATGTGAGACACATCCCTACTGTTCTGAGTGGGCAGATATGGCTGTGTTTTACTACTTATGGATATTCAGTGGAGGAGCACAGAGCGGGTCTTGCTGTAATAAGGCATTTACCAATGCAGAGTAGCACTGTGCACTGCGAGAACATATGTTAATGCACTTGGCTGTGGCCAGAGAAACAGCAAGAGGTTTGGGGGAAAAAAGCACATGGGACTGGCCTCCTGGAGCACACATTTGCCTTCTACAAAGATATTAATATGACTGGTGCTCAGTGGTGGAGGAGGAGGAAAAATTACCCTGGCAGTGAGGAGAAGTTTGTTTTGGTGATGGTGATGGACCCCAATTGGGTGAGGCAGGCTGGGGAAGAGAGACAGCTCTGTACTCAGTGGGTTTTGAATTACATCAATGGCACACTTTTAACTGACTGCTCTGCCAGAAAAACTGACATCAACATATTTGAGGAAGATATGCATAGAGCAAATGGGGATATGACTGTGAGCTTTGTCTCTGTGCTTTATCAATGTTTTACCAAGTCTGCGCCACTGGCTTTGCAAAGAAAGACTGTCTGTGTTCCCTTTCAAAAGTTGACAGTTACAGTACATAATGGAAAGAAGTTGTCAGTCGAAGTGAAATATTCTATAAAATGTATGCTGTTCACAGAAGTTACCATTAGGGAACATGGGGGGCAAACTATACTCTGACCCAGTATTTAATTTATCTGCCATTTTACTGTTAAGAGATTCTTAAAGGGACAGATCAACTCAAAATCAAAATTACATATTTTTCCTCTTACCTGTAGCGCTATATATCAACCTAGACTGTTTTGATGTGAGCTGCAGAGTGGCGGAGATATCGTCCGTAGAGATGTCTGCCTTCTCTCAAATATCATGGAACTAGACGGCACTTGGCATGTGGTGCTCAAAGCGCTCTAAGGATGCTTTCAGACCTCAAGTTGTCTTGCTTTGGTCCAAATCAGGGACTTGCGTATTGCCTAGAGTTGGTTTGTGTTCTCACAGCAGCATTTACAAGCAGACCAGATCAAATTCAGGAAGTAAACAAAACGTTGAAGAAGAGTACACTTGCAAGATAAATGTGACACTTTCTAATGTCACAATGGAGGGACAACTATGCAGGTTGATTTTAGCGCTGCTTATCGTGGACTATATTGCTGTCATTGTTCATTTTAGTCAAACCATACAGTTTGAAAATGAGGTGCAGCTCCAACTATAAAACAATGTTTTGATGCACTGGATGTGCTGAATGCATATTAAGGCAGTACAAGAGTACTGTAACATGCTTGTTTAACCCAAACAATGCGTAACTGTATGTTTACACCAACAGCAACCAGAGCTTCCAAAATGGCGGATGTCATTAATTTTCAATGACAACCCGGCAGCTTGGGTGACCTGGTCGTCAGCCGCGTGTCTTGGGCAACCAAAGTGTCCAGAGCAGTCCGGAGGGGAGTTAAAACTTGTTTAACCTTATTATGATGAGCTCTGACACGATTCGGCAGCAACCAATTGGGATGCTGACGTGCTTCGATAAAGCAGGTCCCAGACAACAAGCCATGTAACTTTGGTTCTTACAGCACACTTGTTCCGACAGTGGATATTGAAAAGTTTATTACTTGTGTTCGCGCCCACTCAGTCCTTTATAATGTGTCGCTGTTGGGTTACAGAGACCAAAATAAAAAGAATGAGGCTTGGGACCACGTCGCAGAGGTAGTTGGTTGGTCTGGTGACTTTTAAAGTGTGTAATGTTAGTAATAGAGGAGAGAATTGCAGGCTAATTTTGCGACGTAGCATGCAAGTCTTCCTTTTGCTTGGTTTGATGGGATGATTTCTGTTTTCATTGACCGAACATAACTTTCTGAAGGCCAACTATGAGCTTTTTGACTGGACAACAGCAAGCAGCAACTACGCTGCTTTCAAGCCAGTAGTCTGCTTTGCGGCTCCTTTAAACTGACAAGCACGATTGAACGTTCAATGATTCACGTGATGAGCGACTGGAGCAACCAAAGCTGCCACAAATATTTTTGACAGTTGAGCTTCTTGGGCGTCCGCGAGAGACTTTGCCTCTTTGGAAGCTTTTGGTTTGAACGTACAGTAATGTGACTGCAGTTGGTTTGGATCGAGGTCAGAACACAATCTCATCACAAATGAACCGCACCAGAGTTCGTTTGTAACCAGACCGAGACCACTTTTTCAAGAAGGTCTCGGCCTGGTTGTTTTGGTGCACACCCGAGTGCAATTGCTGTGTTCACACCTGCCCAAACGAACCACACTTAGGGGGCAAACGAACTTGAGTTCAACTGAACCGAACCAAACAGGGCAGGTGTGAAAGCACCCTAAATAGCACGACAAGTAAGTATTTTTGATTTTGGGTTGAACTGTCCAGCAGTATGTAGATATAAAGAGCTCATGTCGACAAAGATTCACTGCAACCAAGGACACCAAGTTCATCTTGTTTGGCCTTCACATTTATATGGATTACCTGTGAAAATTCATGAACCTGGCATTTGTCTCACCTCAGATGGTGGAAGAAGTAGTGTTTCTAGCTAAATATTGAGTATGTTGACTGTAAATATTTTATCAGGAGCAGCTATGGTCACAGCAGTTCTTGTGTTCTGAGCGCATTGAATGTTGTTGTAATTAAGCAGAAACTTGTTTTTGCTGTGCATGCAGTTGCCTTTTTTAAATGAGCATGGCTCTTTGCCTATTTTACCGTCTGTTCTGTAGCTTTTATTACCATTTCACTAGAAACCAACATATGACATTGTGTTGTGGGCTTTTTATGACATGCATAATCTCTAATTGTTTTGTCCATAATAAAGGGACAGTTCACCACAAAATCAGAAATACAAATTTGTCCTCTTACCTGTAGTGCTATTTATCAATCTAGATTGTTTTAGTGTGAGTTGCAGAGTGTTGGAAATATTGTCCGGAGAGATCTGCTTTCTCCCAAATGTAATGGAACTAGATGGCACTCGGCTTGTGGTGCTCAAAGCGCCAAAGTAATACAATAAAAAAAACAACAACAGCAATGTCTCTTTTAAAGGGCCAGTGTGTAATATTTGGCATGGTTTATTGTCAAATCTGAATCTGAATCTGAATATTCTACCCATTAATATGTTTATATAAGTATATAATCGCTATAAAATAAAATTCGTTTGGTTTTCGTAGCCTATATATATATATATATATATATATAGCAAGGGCCTTGCTTTAGAGAGGTCGCCATCTTGCGCCGCCATGTATGTACGGCAGACCGAGCGGACAATCAAGCCAGCCAGAGAACGCGTTTCGTGTGTATAAATAAACCAACGAAGACAGCGGAAGGAAGGAAGAAGGAGGAGGAAACAGCAGAGAGTGTTAGTAGTTCGTCAATAGAGAGTAGTGAAAGGTTTTTTTAGTTATAAAGTTTGCGAATGGACCACACTTACCACACAACAGGAGAGAATGAACCCGAACCGTCATCTGCGAGGAAAAGAAGACGCAGCTTCACTCCTTGTGATGCACTCTCTGCGGCGCTTTTCCTCCTGGTGATATATCTCCCCAACGATGGTAGCAGTAGCACCGAATCCCATTCTGTGCAGCAAAATGGGAGCGGAGGATTCAGCCTCTCTTCTCGCCCGCTCAGCATCCAACACATGGAGTTCCTCATCTGTATGCTCCGGCTCAAACAGGTATGGCTCTGGGTCCGTGTCCGCTACAAGAAACTCTTCAAAATCGCGTTCAAAGTCGTCCAATGCAGCTACTATAGTCCGGAGATATTGCTAGGCTAAATAAACAGCTGAGCTCTGTTTACCGGCTACGCTGTCAGTCAGTGTGCGGGCTGGAGGTTGGTGGAGCAGAGAGGGGAGGGGGTACCCGCTTGGTACTGTAAACGAGTATGTGTGTATGAAGTGAATGTGTTACGCTAGAAGAGTCAGAGTTTGGGACGGAGTCTTTTACCCCATGGAGTGTTACCGGAGTTTCTGGAGTGCTAAAATAAACTGGCCTTTTTCCCCGAACGCTCCTCTGGTCCTCTGCTCGTGAGGGATTCATTACAATATTGTAACATGGCTTAGATTTCTAAATAAATATTCACCTCGTCGCTAGATAGACCTACTGCTGAAAAACTCGTGTCTGCGCAAGGCTTTTGGTCCCTACGAGGTCACCGTCATTTACCCAACGGAAGGGGTGAGCGAGTGAGCCCTGCAATCTAGAATTTGACCACTGATGTCACTGTTTTCAACCCGTTTTACACAGTGGCCCTTTAAGAGATCATGACCCAGTTACTCAAGATAATCCACAGACCTTGTTGTGAACAGTATAACCTCCTGAGACCCGAACTTTTGATTGGTATGCCTTTTTAATTTCTCCTAGCTGTTTGGGATCACTAGGATCTGATAAGAATAAGAAAATGAATCATTGTCAGCAATGATAAAGTCCCAATGTCCTCAAACAAGATGATAATAAAGTCCCAATGTCCTCAAACAAGCACTTCTTAATTAATAGCATCTTAACTTGTTACTGTTGCTAAAATTGGTCAACTTTGTTGCCATATCAAACTATAAACATTATTAATCATAAATAAACAAGTTTTAACCATAAAAGGTAATCAGGTTTTGGACCTTGTCCACTTTTGTCTCGGGATCAGCTGCAACTTACTTGGAAGAGATGGCTGCCATCTTGTTTTTACATGGATTATTGTTTTATGCTCTTACTACCACTAGATGGCACAAAAAAGTGTCCACGAACAAGAACAGGTCTAAGTTAAGTAGAATGAAGTGTAAGGTGCAGGAAACCAAAAATGTGATGTCCTCATATGAGGACGCAGGGTCTAAGGAGGCTAATGTAGGGATTATTTTCTTTCTATCGAATTACAACTACACTTGTATCACTGAGTAGAAGGAAGTTTGAATCTACTGCTAGTTCACATAGCACCACTAAGCTAGCTAACTTAACAGCTTAGCTCAGCTCAACAGCCAATAATATTTACATCTCAAGTCATCACAAGCACAAATCTCTCGTTCATGAGTAGATGCACTCTTCCTTCTATACAGTGATACAGTTGAGGGGTGTAATTCAGTAGAAAGAAAATAGTTCCTACATGAAACTGCTCACAACAAGGTCTTTGGATTATCTTGAGTGGCCAGGTCATGATTTCTGTAAAGAGACATTGCTGTTGAGTTTTTCAAATGTATTATTTGTGTGCTTTGAGCGCCACAAGCTGAGTGCCATCTAGTTCCATTATATTTGTGAGAAAGCAGAACTCTCCGGACAATATTTCCAACACTCTGCAACTCACAGCAAAACAATCTAGACTGATAAATAGCACTACAGGTACTCTTTATTTTGGTGTGAACTGTCCCTTTAAAGAGAAAACGAGAAAATAACTCATTTGTGATATTTCAAACCTCCAGACAATCACACGTTTTCACTTAACAGCGCTGTGGAACACTTTCAACTTGTAGCTACTTAGCAGGAGCTATAAGTACGAAAGCAATGTGTTGCTGACACTTCAATTTCAAACATGATAATAAGTCTAACTGGGGTATTACAGTGTAGTCTTTTAATTATATTACACTTGTCAAGGCTGCTTCCTGTCTGAGGGACATTCCCTTCATTTCATCCTCGCTGTTTGTGAAGTGGAATGACTTAGTAAAGGCTATATAATGATTTATTCATGTAATTGGGCATTTCAGTATGTTTTTCTTTATTCTGTGATGCAGTAAACAGGTAAAAGCAATGATACTTTTTTTTGGTTGTACACGCATTCCAGATGCACACAATTAACGTCTTTTTCTCTGTGATAAATTTGATCTCTTATGATAAAAACTGATCTCTGTGTAGTGATCAGATTACATGAAACTGGAAATAGCAAACAAACGCAGTCTTTCTGAAGTGAGACCCATCATCACTTCAATAGAGAGACGGCTATTATTCTTGGAGACATTAATAAAGTATTATCACTGCTTGTTCACAGGCGTTTGAATTGTTAATGTTTAACAAGCCTCTTTGTGAAATCCTTAGGCTCGCTGGTGCTATGTGAAGAATGACAGTGAATGCATTTTGAAACCCAGATGAAATTAGCTGAATGCCATTACAGCCAACCATTTGGCTATCAATTGTGTTTTTAAATTAAAGTCAGAAGCAACTCCCAGTTTTCAGGAGATCATTTCCATAAATGTTCTGAAACATCATTAATCAGTATCATCATTGTGCCTCGTGTTTGTCAGTGAATGACAATGATTCTGTCTCTTCGCTTCAAACATGAGCCTGTGATACAGTATGTCATTGCACATCACAATCTATGGACAATGCCTCTGCCAGTCTCAATGAAGGAAACTGTCAGATGTTACAATGGGAGAGAGATCAAACGGATGAACAATTCACGTTAGTCGGAACTCTTGATAAAGTGAAGTTTTGACACATCAAGGGGCTTTCCATTCTCTGTTCCGCCATGTTTCCTGTTTGACAGTACACTTAGTGGCCACTTTATTAAACGCACCTCCCCATTAATGCAGCTCACTCCTCCAGACGGTGAGTCAAGCCTTTGTGACTCACTTTGCAGGCAGGCAGACAGCACACGCAGACGAGGTTTCCAGGTTCACTTACTGTCCGGCTAAACCTGTAGGCTCCACGCATGTGTCACCAACATTTACAGTATGTCTAGTTTCATTTAAATCAGATGCTGCACCAACTTTATCTTACTAGTGCTAAAGCAATGCTGCAGTGTGGAGTTGGTGTGAAAATCTGCATAGTACGACACACCTAGGGAGACTGCTGGACTTTGAAATGGATGTGACATGTTGTCGAGGTTCTGCTAGGCACACAATCAGTATAACGTTAACGTAGAAATCTTTGTCTCTGTTGTAACACGCAGATGGTCAAAATTTAATTTAAACTCTACGGATCTCTCCCGTCTGATATCAACATCAGAGGGTGTTGCTGAGGTTAATGGGCTAATGTGGTGGGGAGCGTTTTCTTGGCACAATTAGGCCCATAAATATCAACTATTCCTGAGCCTCAGCATAGTTAACAAATTACTGAAGTGGTTTTTTTTTTCACCTCTAATGGTTGGAAAAGATCAGTGCCGTGATCAGATAATATTTTAGTGTGCTGGAGTGTAAGGATTCTGCTCTGGGATCAGAATCCTGCGGGTCCTATGGGACACAACACAAGTCTCGCAAAAATGGGATGTTTTATCTTTGTCAAGGGCGGTCAAAAAAATATCTGGGTCCCTGAGATTAATTAAAATAAAGGATGGAGACGTCAACAAGTGAAGCAGAACAAAAGATGAAAGCAGGACATTACAATACAAAAGAAAAGCAAGGCTAGTCGGACATTTGGAGGAATTTCTCAGGAATATTACAGATAATAATAATAATAATAATACTGAATCCCAGAATGGGTGTAATTATGAATGTAATTATACACTAAAACATAATTTTGCTACTTCCTACCGACAGATATGCAGAGCCTTTCTTTCTTAATACCACAATAAAATAATGTTTTCCCTGCAGGACGGAAGGCGACATGATCTATTGACAATCAGCCTATTATGCAGGCTTGTATGGCAGAATGCTTGTGGGTGCAGGCGGGAGCTGACACACACCCTGCAGGAATGGGCAGGAATAGATGATACACTGTGGGAGCGAGCGGTATGGTCAGAAATCCAGCGGGAGTGGGCAGGAGCAAGATTAGGAAAACGGTCCCGCCAGTCACGTGTCACCCGCTTAAGAAGCGGGTGACACGTGTCCTCTCCCACTCCCACAAAAAAAACTCCTATCTTGTCCCAATCCCATGATACAGTAGAAAAAAAATTGCTGTCCCTGTTCAATAAGAATACCGTAAAACTTCAATTAAATGCCCAGTCCCTTTTGCTAACCCTGTGTGGCTACACATTTTGACAAATAAAGGCCTGTCTCAAGTAGCTACAGGCCTGGTCTGGTTGGTCTGGTTCTTGGGATGTATAAAAGCAGGTTGTTGGCTACCTCAAATTATGCATCCATTCCTCGTTAAGTTATTCATACTCCTTTAGTTTGTAAGGGTCCCCAGATCAAAAGAATCAAAAGGGTCTCTCATAAAAATGAGTCCAAGCTGTGAGTATTGTTTTAACAGGATAAAGTGGTGTTGTGTCATTATGCTGGGTGATGTAATCCTCAAGTGCCACAACTCACTCTCTCTCTGATGTGCTGTCTGTTGGAGCGAGATCAAATGAATGATTCATGACTGACATATTATCTGAAGCCTAATTTTTATACAACTAATAATCTTTGCTGAGCAACAGTTTTGTGTGAAAGGAATTACAGGCCTGTCCCAGATATAGACCCATCGATTTCAGTGATTTATACAAATAATAGCCCGAGCTATTAACGGTACTCCTGTCCCATCCCCTTCTCATGTTGTGTTTTAAATTATAAAGACAAAAAGAATGCATTTTTCTTTTTCAAATTAGAACCGCATATTTTTATATTAAAACTAACCATATTCAGCTATATTTTATGTATTTATCTTGTGACAGTTTTTTTTAAAAATATATTTTAGTAGAGATTTTTCTATTTCATGTTGCAGTACTTTACCTATAATATTATAATATTTTAATTGTATGTTTATTATATGTATCAAACACCAAGGCAGGTTTCTTGTAAGTGAAAACCTACTTTATTTTGATTCTAACTGCTACAACCAAATAGCAAGTAACTAGCGCCTAGTCCGTTAGCTCGATGCTAACATATAATGGGAATGACCATTAACGGGCTAACGGAAATTAGCATCGCTATTGTGATAATATAACCTTAACAAACGATCCATTTACTTCATATGCTTGATATAAAACAACATGTGTGCTCATTCTTGCAGACATATATTTCATGTGGCATGTGGAAATTAACTAATAGCTGCTAGCATTGCTACCTCAGTGTTGCTATTGTTATTGTTGTGATTCCCCACCCGTTCCTGCTGACGTTTTTACTTCCTGTTCCATCCCGGTCACGTGATGAATGGTGAAATCCCAAAGGATTCCTAACAGAAAGCTATATACAAAACTGAAAAACAACAATAACAATGACAACAAAACAACAACTATGAGGTATGACCTACTTTAACTACTACTACTTTACTCAACCTCTAAAACCATAAAACCCCCCTACTGCTAGTCAAATGGTACAGTCTGACTTCCCCCTACAGCCCAGTGGAAGCTCCCATTTCCTGTTTGGCAGTTTGAGCTGTTAACCAGCAGGTAGGCTAATTTGGATGCACACTCCTTTAACAAACTTTTGTGTTGTTCCACTTTATTTTTCTGTGCTCCGTCCAGCTCTGGCTAAACTAGAAATGTGTTTTTATACAGTAGGCTCGTTCTAATCCATTGTGACAGCTACAGCTGACATGCTACAAGAGAATAATCAAGTCAAGTCAATGCACAGTAGGTGGGATGTGCTAATTAAGGGAGTGAGAAAAAATTATGCTTTTGTGTAGAGTCAACAGGCGTCAATGCTGGAAAATAAGATGATGGCATATTCTCTCACATACATCCAGCCATGACAATGGGTGTCTGTCTGCTGCCGCTGTCTGATTTTGTACAGAAAACAACAAGACACTTGACTGTTTTGACGCATGTTGTATTTTGTACGTTACCCACACCAACAGAGGGGGCTTGGTATGCCAGTTCCAAAAGTAGTGAGCTGTCTGTTAAAGCAGTCCTGTAAAACATAACAGTACAGTGCTAATTTCTGCCAAATGTGGCCAACGCAGCTGTTCACAACAAGCCAGCTTGTTTGTTGTTGCAGTTAACCTCTGTTGAACTAAAGTACAGTAGCTGTTTAGTTGTTGTGTATTGTAATAGTAAATGAAATGTTGTTGCACAAATGTAAAATGAGCATGAAGCAAAAAGTTAGAAGTTAGCAGAGTGGGCACAAATATGCAAAATGCCAAACTACCTCTTCTACATATGAGCATGACACAGACCATGTGGTGATTTTGAATCTATCTGTAGTTATTTTATGTCATTTTTTTGGTCATTTTGTGTGTCTTTGTTGATATTTTGTGTCATTTTTGGGTCTTTTTGTGTCACTTTGTTGTTATTTTGTGTCATTTTTTGGTCATTTTGTGCCTGTAGATATTTTGTGTCATTTTTGGGTCTTTTTGTGTCACTTTGTTGTTATTTTGTGTCAATTTTTGATCATTTTGTGCCTGTAGATATTTTGTGTCATGTTTTGGTCGTTTTGTGTCTCTTTGTTGTTATTTGTGTCATTGTTTGGTTGTTTTGTGTCTCTTTGTAGTTATTTTGTGTCATTCTTGGGTCATTTTGTGTCACTTTGTTGTTATTTTGTGTCTTTTTTTGGCGTTTTGTGTCTCTGTTGTTATTTGTGTCATTGTTTGGTTGTTTTGTGTCTCTATGTAGTTATTTTGTGTCAATTTTTGGTCATTTTGTGTCTCTGTAGATATTTTGTGTCATTTTTGGGTCTTTTTGTGTCTGTAAATATTTTGTGTCATTTGTTGGTTGTTTTGTGTCTCTGTAGATATTTTGTGTCATTTTTGGGTCTTTTTGTGTCACTTTGTTGTTATTTTGTGTCAATTTTTGGTCATTTTGTGCCTGTAGATATTTTGTGTCATTGTTTGGTTGTTTTGTGTCTCTTTGTAGTTACTTTGTGTCATTCTTGGGTCATTTTGTGTCACTTTGTTGTTATTTTGTGCCATTTTTGGGTCTTTTTGTGTCTAAATATTTTGTGTCATTTGTTGGTTGTTTTGTGTCACTTTGTAGATATTTTGTGTCATTTGTTGGTTGTTTTGTGTCTCTATGTAGTTATTTTGTGTCATTTTTGGGTCTTTTTGTGTCACTTTGTAGATATTTTGTGTCATTTGTTGGTCATTTTGTGCCTGTAGATATTTTGTGTCATTTTTTGGTCGTTTTGTGTCTCTTTGTTGTTATTTGTGTCATTGTTTGGTTGTTTTGTGTCTCTTTGTAGTTATTTTGTGTCATTCTTGGGTCATTTTGTGTCACTTTGTTGTTATTTTGTGTCTTTTTTTGGCGTTTTGTGTCTCTGTTGTTATTTGTGTCATTGTTTGGGTGTTTTGTGTCTCTATGTAGTTATTTTGTGTCAATTTTTGGTCATTTTGTGTCTCTGTAGATATTTTGTGTCATTTTTGGGTCTTTTTGTGTCTGTAAATATTTTTTGTCATTTGTTGGTTGTTTTGTGTCACTTTGTAGTTATTTTGTGTCAATTTTTGGTCATTTTGTGTCTCTAGATATTTTGTGTCATTTGTTGGTGGTTTTGTGTCACTTTGTTGTTATTTTGTGTCATTCTTGGGTCATTTTGTGTTACGTTGTTATTTTGTGTTGTTTTTTGGTCATGTTGTGTGACTTTGTTGTTATTTTGTGTCATGATTGTGGTCGTTTTGTGTCTATTTGTTGTCATTTTGTGTTGTTTTTTGGTTGTTTTGTGTCTCTTTGTTGTTATTTGTGTCATTGTTTGGTTGTTTTGTGTCTCTTTGTAGTTACTTTGTGACGTTTTTTGGTCACTTTGTGTCTCTATGTGTTATTCTGTGTCTGTTTGTGGTTGTTTTGCCCCTTTGTGGTCATTTAGAGTCTCCTCTTGGATGTCATGTGTTAATTTGAGTGACATTTTGCGGCTGGAGGCTAGGCGGGGGCCCTGGCACTTTGATGTCAGTTCAATAATCCATATATGTGGGTAAAGTGTTCATCTCTGCAATGCAGTGAATACTTAATATTGCAGGAAACAAATAGGTGCTCGACTGAAAATAGGAAAATGTCTGCCGGTACCTTGTGTACTTTGATATTTTTTTCCACAAATATAACCTGACATTGTTGCTGACCAGGTGCAACCGTTCACACTGACAGTGTACTTTTTTTTTTTTTTCCGAGGGGATTCTCTAGCAAGATAATGTGTCATTGTCTCAAGATGGTTCCAGGAAATTGCGTTACTCCTATGGTTAGCTGCACAGTCCTCAGATCACAGCCTAATAAAACACTTTTGGGATGAGGTGAACTGGGACCTTCACAGAATTTGCACCACTGGAAGAAGTGCAACAGCTACTCTGTCAAGTCAGTATAGATCAAGATCCCTGTGGAATATTTTTGATACTTTGTTGAAATTCTGCCTCAAATTTTGCTAACCCTAATTTTGCTGTTCTGAGGGTCGAAGAGTGCCACATACAGTAATACCAAGGTGTACCTAATAAAATTGTCAATGAGTGTATTTACAACTCTGGTAAAGGACTACACTTCAGTCAGAGACCTCCGGCTGAAATATTCCTTCCCTTCCTTGGCTTCTTAGCATAGACACCATGACATCCTGAATTTGCATAGTAGTAAAGATCAATGTAGCTCTTGGAGGCTGGTGTGACACTTATTCAAAACAGCTCCCCTTTTTTTCCCTAGTGTAGTCTGGAGCAAAAGGGGGTGAGCAGGCAGTGAGTGATGTGGGTAAAGAAAGCCAGACACTTCCTCAGCCGGAGTCAACCTCAAAGAGCATTTTGTCATGTATCTTCACTTGGTAAAGTACCTGCAACCCTCTTCACATCACTACTGAATCAAGGTCTGTTTCGCACTATTTGATGCTGTTTGATGTCAGTTGAGATGTGAGACGAGTAATGGAGGAAAAAAAAAAAAAAAAAAAAAGCACATCTTTAAAAGTGGCATAGCAATGTTTGTTGTGTTTTCTTTTTTTTTTATCTTTATCTTTTAGCACATGAGTGATTTTTGGTAAGCGATAATTATTAAGTTAGATGTCACTGCATTATGAAGGATGTCCTTCAAGCGGCATCTGATTTCAAGGGACAGCTTGACAAAACTCACTTTGAATTTGGTTGAAAGCATGTCTAATTGAATTTTGATACGTAATTAAATCAAGCAATAAATCAGCCCAGATCCCACTGCAACCGACAATTCAACACTCCTGAGCACCACAAGCTAATTATGATGAAGTTATTATCTCAGCCAAAGGGAGTACTCTGAATGGCTCCTTCTGCATCATGTAGAATCTTTTCAACTAGAATGTACTCAACCTTGAGGAAAGGGCATCTCTCATATTAAGGATCTAGGAGATCCTATAAATGTCACTCGCTTGGTTGGAAATGTATCCATGTTGAAACATTGTCCCACTTTAAAGCAGGTGATCACTTAAAGCAGTGGCGGTGAAATGTTTTTGACTCACTTGTATGCGTAAACACATTGATGCACCAAGCCAGAAATTATCTGATGTGTTGTAAATCAGCACTTACAGCTGGTAGTAATTTCTCTCAATAATCCCTGGATGTGTAGGAAGTGGCTATATTGATTTAACATGGATTAAGAGCATCATCCTCATCATCTGGTTCCCAGCCTCATATGGTTAATCAATTACATTCCCCTGCGATTTAAGTACGCCTTAGATGCCATGCACCACGCGTGTAATCTCATGACATAAGGTATTAAATGAAGTCTAATTATAACTTCGCAGCTATGTGTCATATCATACTCTTATAATACCTTCGCTAAGAAGACAAATTGGTGTGTCAGGGAAGAGGTGTAAAACAAAATTTAGAAGTTAGTTACGTCTGTCGCATGATCCTTGCAAATAAACACGCATAAATGAATAAAATGTGTTTTAATGATCAGCCGGCTTGACGCTGAGAAACCTTTTACAAATACATAAAGAAGTGAAAAAGGCGTAATTCTCCCAAGTCCCCAGACGACCATACTAGATCTAGCTGGTATGGTTTTCGCAAATGAATCCTCTGCAACAATTACCAGAGTAGCCTCCTTCTGCATAATTTGATGAGCAAAGAGAAAATTGATGAACTTTTTTAATTATTACGCCGCTTGGGATTCTGACACAAGCGCCACGGAGAGAGGGGAAGGGGGGGGTTCACCACTACAGCTGCTAGGAAGCTGCTTTTTTTTCTCCTCTCCCTTTCTCTCTTTTCCTCTTCCTACCTCCCCTTTTTTTAATTCACCCAATTTGTCGGTCCAAATGAAACAGCAAAAGGTTAGAGTGTGGAGTAATTAACAGCAGCTAGCCTAATGAAATCAGGAGGGGCCAGTACACTGGGAGGATCAATACCTCACTAAGAGTGAAGCAAGCAGGGGGATTGTCCAGGGGAAACACACATATACAGACCACTTAATAATAATAAGCTGATGAAAAGGCAACATGTTGTCCACTTGTAAATCAAAATTGGTTCGAACACACTGTGACATTATTGCTGTCTAGTAATTGCGTTAAAGGAAAGTTGCTCCTCGTGCACACTCGGAGAGTGTACAGGATTTACACCAGTCTGTGGTTTGCTGAGAGGGTTTCCCTTTATTGAATGTCAATAAGTACATCAATACACTTTGGACAACTGAACACCAATGCAGAGGGAAATGGGGATTCTATTTATCTAAGGCTACACTTAAGTATATTGAAGACTTTATTAGCCCCTTTTGATGAGGAGGTGTGTTGTTTGCAACAGTTTTATCACGCTGTCTAAGACATGCTGCGTTTGCCAGAAATATAAGGGATGTAAACTTGAACTCTGCCCACTGTTTCTTGGCTGAGGCATCCACGTCTCTTGTGCCTGCGCACACGAGCAGATGGCACGCACGTCCCAAGTTTTCCACTGTGAATATTTGTATTATGCGTGCATATGTCCGCGTGTGTGCGACTGTGACACGGCCACCTGACAAAGCTGTCATTTTTCCTTCTATTGATGAATTCAGCCACATCCATCTCATCCGTGGGGATAGCCACTTGATGGCAGGCCACATGCTTTTCTCCCACCCTCTCTGGACTGCTTAAGTCGTTGACTGTGCCACCAGCCCTGACATTTCTGGTATAGCGAGCAGCCCTGACAAGTCCTGCTTGACCATTATTTTCACAGGCTTCATGCAGGGAGACTAGCTGAATTGAACAGCAGCACACTGTAGTGAGCCTCACCAATGAACCCCTGAGTCAGAGTCAAAGCAAATGGGGAATATGCAAGGGCCAGCTCTGGCAGCTCAGAAAGACTGCGGCTAGCTAGTATTGCTTCCTGTCTTTTCTGCTTCTCCCCACCTTCAAAGGTATTTACACTACAAGGTATACTGTAATGTGGGAGGCTGTAGAGACGGGAGCAGCAGATCTCATTAGTGTTAAACTATTAGGAGCATGGGGACCCCAGGGACGAGGGGTTTTAAGGCTTTCAGTGTAGCTTGAAGTTATCACATCATACAGTCTTTAAAATTATTTTCACAAACTGCGGCGAGGTGTCTTGAGGCACCTTTTTTTTTTTTTTTTAACTCTGAACTTGCCGCTAATGGAAATAACTCAGCCAAGCCTTGCACTGTGATGCAGTCCTATTCCTCATAGATCGAAGAGGTCAGCCAATTTAGTACGGACATATAAAAATATTTTAACGCTGGGTTTCAATCCCTGTGTTATTAGACTATAGTGGAAAACATCTTTGTGAAAGCCGAGTGATCACTTTGACACTCGCAGTAGTAATTGATGAAATTGAGAACAAGGAATATGAAGTAAATTGTTATTCCTTAGTATTCTCTTGTCGAGAAAATCCCATCATAGAAATTGGAATAACAAGATGGAAATCCAAATGTAATTATTGTGTTTAAAGATGCCCGTGTCTGGATCCAGCACCTCCGGCTATTTTTGTTTGAGTGCAAGTAAGTTACATTACTTTTACGTACAGTAGTGACTGCCAACTGTGGTTCTTTGTTTTTTAAATTGTGCTTGAATTCAGAGATGAAACAAGAGCATCACGCCATGAACTCGACATGCGCTCAGGCACCTCTCCAAGAATCGTCTCACTTACAGTAGATAGGTTTGCCATGTTGGCTGTTGCCATTTCAGTATTGCTTGTAAAGAGCTAGTTTTGATGTTCAGGAATTTTGTTGAAGGAATACTTCTTACCCCAAATTACCATTTAAATATCAGTTACTCACTGGAGATGGTCCAATACCAATTTTTCTTTCCTGTTACCGATTCCGAAATCTTACCTTGCATATCAACCGATACCGATCTATTACCGATACCATTGCGTTATAAATGATCACTATCTGTTAGAGTCATTTCCGGAAGTTCTAGTTTCCCATTATTTTTTGAGTCACTTTAATGGGCCACCTGTCCTGGCATTTTGGGAACCTTAAATAAAGGGCGTGTGTGCTTGTGGCATGGAAGACGCCACAGGGTTGCAGTCTTTAACCTTTTTATTTGGTTAAACTAAGTTTTATTGTTTGATGAAGGCGATACTTTGTTTTAGTAACGGCCTATTTACTTGGAGAATGTTTGTTTGGGGATTTTTTGTTTTAATACGACAGTCAAGACAATCAGTTGATAGCATCATCCTGCAACTCTCCATAAATCGTGTAAATTAATCAACTCTTAAACCAACCGAAGCACCCAAACAGTGAGTACAATTAAACCAAAGACAGCGAGTTGATAATATCTCCCGTTATGACGTCTACGGGCGGCTATTTTTGAACTTATCTGGAACCCGCCAAACTATCAGTGTTGTAAGGCATAGCTTGTAAAACATGAGCATGTTGCTAACGTTACACCATTTACCAGAATATCTTTGTCGCTCTAAAACAGTAGCTGCCAATTGCTGCACAGTGCAACTTGCTGTGTAGGCTACAGCTTCAGAGCGACAAAGAAGAATTGATTTCTGGGAAAACTATTGTTTTTTCCGGATGTGAAACTACTTTTTAATAAATTACATATTGGATGGGTGCATAAACTTTTGTACTTGCCGATAACCAATCCAGCATTTTAAGCAGTATTCGAGGCATTAACAATACTGGTATTGATATTGAAACACGTCTTTCACTCACCCTGTGTTGCGTTGAATTCGGGGTGAAAAAAAATCATTTGAACCTGTTGATGCTGCTGAGTCAGTTTGACATCCAGGGATATATCCTTCAAACACAGACTGTAGACCCCTCTGTCTGCTTCTCTCTGGAATCACTCTTTCATCTTTCCAAAAATATGATAATATTGCTTCAGGGAGTGCAGTTAGTTACAGTGTGGGGTCCATGCTTACTGCGACAGCTTGTTGGACCATCACAAAGGGGCGGGGCTTAGAGTCTGTGCTGTTAATACTGGAATATTCCCAATTCAGCATTACACAGGGTGAGAAATTGACATACAAATGATCATTTGGGGGGAGAAGTATTCCTTTAAGTTAAATTGGGTGTAAGGTCAGCCTCTAAAATGACTAAAATGACACACAAGACAACCGGTAAAATTACTAACAACCAGCTGTGCTTATGTTGGCACACCGATAACTTTGCAAAATATAGTGCTTGGCTTTAATGCTTGGAGGCATGTGCAGTAATAAATAAAGAAACATGTGGCTCAGTGTTCTGAGTTCGAAATCGTGATTACTTTAGATTCATTTTCATACTCTAAATGTAAACATAAATGTACTGAGGGAGATTTACTAGTGTATGTACAAAAGCTGATGGAAAATTCTCTTTTTAATATCCCTGGTATGCACACAGTGGGCTCATTGTCTTTCTCTCACACACTGCAGGCTTCCACCGTAGATGTAATATCAGCTACCCTCCAGTCACCTACGCACAGCTGGAATGCACTCTTACCCACCTTCCGTCTGTGCCTTTTGATTATAACCCTGTCCTTCTGCCTCTATACCAACCTGCCATGCCACAGCTCAGACGTGAGAAGACGGGTTATTTCAGCACTTCAGCCTGTCTACTGTAACTCAGTGTCAGAGAACTCAAAGACTGCACTGTAGTCAGAATGTACAATATCAAATATTTTTTTGCGTCCATTGTGTGACAGCGTGCCGTACAATGCTATAGTATACACTATAGCCTCTTCACTCCTACCTACTTAAATGTATTCATTGTGCAGCCACTGTGTCTCAAAATTGGGATTCATTTGGATACAGAAACAGAGCACAATAAGGTCTGGTGTTTTTAATCAATTATTTATCCAATATTTTAATGATCAGAGTGCCTGGGGTGATCAAAGGCTCGGTTCGAGCTCCACTGCCTTTGCTCGCTAAGACATCCCTCTGTACTTTGATGTGGTTCACCAACAAATGCACTTATCTTAAGCATAACTCTCTTTCTCCCAGGCTTGCATGCGGGTGCTTTGAAACCGCTAGTTTGAGAGGCGTACATACAGAGAGAGGGTCACTGACCAATCCATACTGAGGGGGGGTGGGGACTCTTACATTTATGGTCTCCAGCAATTGGATGTACAACTACTATTTTGAATGTCATCTAAGTAAGAGACAAGCACAGATCACCTTCTCCGATCCCTCGTGTACATTATCATATATTTAATTGGCTGGCAAGGTCCCTAACTTGAAGTATGTGTTACGAGATGCTGAATAAAACATTACTTGGAGAAGAAACAACTGCTTGATGGCAGCCTCAAGTAAAAAAAAATCCTGCTTTAAATGACCAGTCAGTGGATGCAAATGAGTAACTCCTCAAACAGACCTGACAAATGTCGTTGTGCTCAAATATGCAGAAAAGAAGAGAAAGAAAACATTTTTTTTTTTTTTTTTTTTTTAGATAAAATAACATTTATTTAAAAATTTAAATTGAAACAGTTTGCATTCCTTGTCCTTATCATTTAATATGTAAGGGTTAATGTCAGTCTGGTGTAGTGATGGGTACAGTATGAATTATTCTTACCAGCTTTTGACAAGGTTATAAGATCTATCAAGACACATTCTCACTCCGACCTTGTCACATATTAACATTTGGTCATGGACGTTCCACATCCACACACAATGTGAAAGGTACCCAGGGTGTGTTGGTTGCTGCCGTTTTGGGACACTGTGTCAAGTTCTGCCTGTTGCATGCAGTGTCTCTTTTCAAAATACACCTCCATTTTCACGGGACATTTAACGTTTACATGCAGTCTCTTTCAAAATAAAAGCACTACGTCAGAACAGTGCAGCACTTTGACCTTTTTTTCCTTCAACAACAGACGCACATTGTTGGGTTTAGCCAACAAACACACGGTTAGGTTTAGGCAACAAAAGGAAGTGGTTAGGTTTTGGAAAAAAGAACAGGGTTTGGCTATACGGGACGTAGGAAGGAAACCAGGAAGTAAACGTTTTGTTTTCTCCCTGGATTTTTCCCACATGGAAATTCTGACCAATCAAGAGCAGTTTTCTTGGGCAAAGCATTTGATTAGCTCCGCTTGTAAATGCTGCAGTGAGAACACGAACCAACTCTAGGCAATTATGCAACTTTGTAAGAAGATCAGTCCCTGATTTTGGCACGGTGGAGTGGTGGTTAGCACTGTTGCCTCACAGCAAGAGGGTTCCTGGATCGATCCCGGGTGTAGAAGCCCTTCTGTGTGGAGTTTGCATGTTCTCCCCGTGTCAACGTGGGTTTTCTCCGGTTACTCCAGCTTCCTCCCACAGTCCAAAGACATGCAGGTTAATTGGTGACTCTAAACTGTCCATAGGTGTGAATGTGAGTGTGAATGGTTGTCTGTCTCTGTGTGTCAGCCCTGTGATAGTCTGCCGACTGACGAGAGGATGAGTGGATGGAAAATGGATGAATGAATGGATAGTCCCTGATTTAGATGTAAAAACAAGTAAAGTCTGCACACCAAAATAGCTCCAGTCAAGTGTAATTTATTTAAAGCATGACGTTTCGAGCCATGTCGGCTCTTCCTCAGATGCTTACAATCCCTGATTTAGACCAAAGCAAGACAACTCTAGGTCTGAAAGCACCCTAAGTCTAATGGTTATTGTAATGTTTGATCTGTTTTGGTCTCCACCAACATGTTTGAGGTTGGACATGACATGAAGTTATTGTTGTATAAGTTAAAGCCAGTCCCAAAACTAATTCTTTATGAAAAATTAAGATGTTGGCATTGAGCAGAGCTGTGCCACAATGGCTATAAATGCTAAAAATGATAACTCCCCTATTACAAAAGATATATTTAAAAATGTAATATTTAAACTGTTAAAGATGAGACAAACTGTTGGTGATGTACTGTTGATATTATTCATAGAAAGCATGTAGTCGACAACATACAGCATGCATGCTTCTGTTTTTCTGCGCTTCATGGCAGTGTGATGATTATCTGCATAAATGGCTTAAACATGCTCCTCTCCACACAAACTTTATAAACACCCCACAATAGTGTTTATTTGACTGTGGCAGGCAGTCTACTTGTCAGAAGTTTAGAGACCTTTACTTTTTAATTTAGTTTTGTTGTCCACCATGAAGCTCCGTTTTGTTTTTGATGAATAGCTTTGGGTGCGCTGCTCTATCGCTCAGTCAGTAGCAGCATCCCTCGGTGAACAATTATGGCGGGATAATCTGTTGACATGAACTTGTTTCCTGTTCATTGTTTTACCGTTCCACCCCAGCGGTCCTCTCCGCTTCTCCCCTGTCTAAGTGGCTCCTCACTGCCAGATTTCTTCTATTTTCTTTGCAAATCAAGTCATGTACTCAGATTATTATACACAGTACAAAGAAAACAAAATTGGTGATTAAAAATTAAATACTCTTATCTCTCTGTGAGTTATCTCAGTCCCCAGAGAGAGGATGCTATTTTGCAGGCTTGCGGGTGTCTTTTGTTCCCAATTTAGAAGCTTGTCGCTGTTTATTGTTAATTTTTGATGCTCCATTTGATATTCTGTTCACTTTCCTCCCTGACATGCAGAGAAAACATCTTTATCAAAGTGTCAGTTGTATGGCTTGTGTTGTCAGAATGTCAGGTTTGCCCTATTCTTTACATTTCTGGGGAGCGAGGGTGTGTACTCTGCAGCCCAGTTTGTTGGCGTGCCAGCTGAGCACGGAAATGCGTTGTACAAATTCTGCGTCTGAGGGAGAAATCAATATGTATCCTAAATCTCAATTCCAGCTTAAAAAAAGACTTTCAACCACAAAATCCATGAGGTTGTCAATTGTGAACTCTGACTGACTTTAAGAAGACTGGAAAGTTCCCAGTGCAGTTTCTTTTGTTGGCTCCAAATATCCATTTCCATAGTAAATCCTCTGTAGAGTTACAGTCAGACAGTGATGTGAAATGACTGTTCTTCTGTCTTTGCAGGAGGCCTGTCAACTTGGCAAGATAACCTCTGTGAATGTAAGTCTGTTCTCTGCTCCTTCTTGCATGTGCATTTCCATAAGCGCAAGGTCTGTCACTATATGTTACATAAGTTACACTCACAATAACTCTGCGTCTCTCCCACATCGTCTTTTGTGCCTGACATTCACATATTGTTGCTATTTGTGAACCACAAAACCACAGTTTGATTTTAATGTTTTAACTTCAGTTTAAAGGTTCTGTGGGTTTGACGTTAAGACATCAGGGTTATGTCTAACAATTGTAAAAACCCATTTGTGATCTAAAAAAAAAAGAAGAAGAATATTTTAGAGATGAAACGTTTTCATCCAAGAGCGAAGATTGATCTATTCATCTTGTTCATGACTCCACTTGTTAATTTTTTTATATATCTTTCTGTGAAATTGCTTTGTTACTGCATGAATGTGTCTGAAAAGTTGTGCTTGAGGTTTTTAAGTTGCCTCGCATTTTTTTTTTCTTCCAAGTATGTATTATTTTATTTAACCAGCAGAAATGTGTTCTCAGATTCATATTTTTCCATTAAGAACAACAGCTTCTTCTCATCCCTTTAAATGATTCTTCTTTTTTCTCTTTAGCGAGGGTAGTTGTCATGTAAAGTTTTGCTGAGAGTGCCATGAA
Source organism: Epinephelus fuscoguttatus (assembly GCF_011397635.1). NCBI lineage: Eukaryota > Metazoa > Chordata > Actinopteri > Perciformes > Serranidae > Epinephelus > Epinephelus fuscoguttatus. The sequence goes on from NC_064760.1 coordinate 21,863,470, forward strand.
AATGTCTTAACTTTCAATTGTCTGTATTGTTGCTTGTTTAGGTGAAATATTTATTTCAGCCCAAGGGCACTGCACAAGTCATTGTTAGACACCATTAACATTAAATCCAATAGTGTTGCGGTATCTGACTGGCATACACTCTGTTTCCTTTTGTAGTGTTTCAGTTGTGTTTATCTTGCAGATCATGTCTGCACACAGTCACAGAGTTTGGTCAATGACAACAGGACTGTCAGAGTTCCTCCTGAACTTTGCACAATAATGTTTAAACTTTTTCAATTCGGCAGAGAATATCACTGCACACCACGGCTCGTGTGTTTAATCCAACACATCCTCACTCCCATCTCATTAAATGCCTAGCCTTTGGTCATTGCCCCTACGAGTCATTGTTCATGGACATTGTTCATGGATATGACGTGCAAGGTACCCTGGGTGCATTTGTTGTTGACGTTCTGGGACGCCGTGTCAAATACTGCCTGTTTCGTGCATTGTCTCCTTTCCAAATGTGCTTTAGTTTTGACTGGAAATTTACCATTTACATACAGTCTCTTTCAAAATAAAAGCACTACGTCAGAAGAACAGCGCGAATTCATGTTTTTTTTCCCCCCAACAACTAACGCATGTGGTTAGGTTTAGGAAAAAAGAACAGGGTTTGGCTATATATAATCTTACAGGACGCTAACACCCCACTCTTGTGTGAAATTCAGTGGGTGTTGGACCCCTCCCACCTGCCCTGCTTAGACTTTAGCCACCTTAACTTTCATTGTTGTCCCACCGTGTTTCCTCCTGACACTGCCGAGCACCGTTAAACTATAACAGCGACCAGCCACATATAATGCTGATGTTAAAGGACAGCTTTTTTGTCAGGGTCTGACGCCGCAAGTCGCTGCCAAAGCACCGGATTTTGACGACTCAAAATGAGACCAGGTTGACGCTCTAAGTACCCCTCTAGCATCATTTTTGGATGCTCAGAGATGGACTGTCAGTTTCTGCTACTTACATGAGCAGTGTCTTTTCAAAACTTCTGTTTGTACAGTTTCTGCTTGTTA